>NC_086104.1:91538254-92138254 GCF_963921235.1 Mobula hypostoma | reverse complement strand
TCCTACAGCCATAGTCTCTTCACCGATGAAAGTGGCGACAGCTACAACTAAAAGCAATAAGGCTTATTACTGGGCAAAAGTGAAATTTGCTGTGACCTCATTTGTTTGCCTTTGCTTTTGCCATGTCTTTGTGTATTATTTTGCTGTATTTAACATGTGTAATTAAATGAGTTACTGGGCAAAAGTGACAATTGCATCTATTGAATGTTTGCACAAGCAATACATTAATAAAGCACCTTGTTAAATGTATAAAACATGTCTGCATCAGTGTTATCTTGTATTTCCATACAATGTTACATTAGGCTGTTACACATCTATTGTCAGATGTCGTTGTGGTGTTGGAGGTTGTGTTCAAGAAAACAATGAAATGCCGCACTGTCGCCACCATCTGTTCCGGCACATCATGACAGCGTTTTAAAAAATAGCTGGTTACCCCGTACACACTACGCCGGACATTAGGCGTTTTCAGATTTATCCACTCTGGAGAGCGTTTCTGAAAATCTCCATTTTCGGGGGAGGAAAACGCTGTTTCAGTGTGGACAGAGGGTCAAAACGAAGAGAAAAAGCTTCTGGTCTAGTGTGGATGTAGCCTGAGATCATGCTTTTGGAAAAAATCATGATTTGCTTTTACAGAGGACAGTGCTACATGAATAGACCAGAAAAACGGGAGGTTCCCATTAAAAAAATGAGAAGGGGTTTGAGAGAAATGTTTATTATGAAAAATTTATGCAAAGTAAAGGTAAATCATTGCATTTGATTAAAAAATTAACATGGAGCATAGTTAGAGTGAAAGAATCAGAGGCAACTTGAGCAAAAGCATTATTTTACTGAATATGTATTTGGATTGAACTGCCTGAAAAAGTGCTGGAAATAGAGTTTACAGATGATACTACCCACATGTGGGATAAGAGCAGGGAAGTAGGATTAAATGGAAAATGCTTTGAAGGGAGTGGTACGGACCCAGTGGGCTGAATATCCTCTTGCATAGTTTTATTTTTATCTCAAACACTTAGATATGTAAAACTATTCTTTTAACATCAATGCATCAAAATTTCCATCTACCAACATGTGAGCACTTTGATCACCAGAATTGCAGTGGGGAGGCAGTAACTGAGATGGGTCTTTCCAGCAAAATCCCCATTCTTAGAATGTGTGGAAGAAACCCCGAAGAACTTGTATCATTCATAATGATTTCCATTTGGCAATCTGAGGCCATGTAATGATGATAGCAAGAAAATCCCTAATATGATCTAATAAACGTCTTTGCTCTTTTATTTTCTAAAGGCTTTCACATATTTGCCAGATGGATTGCAAATATATGTGTCAGAAAATGTACCTTCAAGGCTCTAGCTTTTTTTTTCTGTAAAATAGATTTTAAAATAGTGCATGACACAGAGGCTACTGTCTAAGGCTGAACTTATAAAAATATAACTTTTATCTTTCAGTATGTCTTCGATTATCAGGAAGGTGACATTCATGGTTGTGTGGCAGATATTGGCTGGATTACAGGCCACAGTTATGTGGTTTATGGTCCACTCTCCAATGGTGGGACCACCGTCTTATTTGAAAGCACTCCTATCTATCCAGATCCAGGTGAGCAAGATGTATCGTCACAAGGCCAGTCTTTTCATCCAGTTGTATTCTCTTTGACCATCACTTGATGGAAAATTGTTAGGGTTAGATTGCTGTGGCTTCTCTTTACAGAGATGAAGATAAAATTAGAGTGGATTTGATGACATAATTGAATTCTGACCTACATATCTAAAGTAAATTCTGTTGGCTTCAGGCAAGTGTGCTTGCTCTACGGAGAACTGTAAAATGGAAAACTGCAGGTTCAGGGTCGTCATTAACACAAGTCATCTGAATGGTTTACACACTCATCTCTCGGTTTCCACTAGGTAACTTGGCTAAAATCAACTGTAGTGCATTTGTTGAATACAATTGTTAAAGGGCAAACTTTACCAACAAAGCTTTCTATTTTGGAACTCACTGGGATATAATTAGTTAATTATGGAATGCAGTGTCAATAAATGCTGTTTTTCAGACAGAATTAGGGATTTTTGTGGATATGTATAGATAATCTTACTATATACTATTGTTAACTTATTTTATCCATATTTATAATAACACAGAAAGAAACTATTCAGCCTGTCAGACACTTGTAGCTCTCACAAGGGCAACCTCAAGCGCCTGATTACCCTTCTCCTTATCTCCCTATAACTCTGCACCTTATTCTCTCTCTTACAAGCCCACTAAATCCCATTGATTCTTCTTTGCCATTGTAGGTGAGTAGGAATTGCTGCTGTAATCATTGGCGGGATGTTAACTTGCATGACTGTGTAGCATTGACAAGACGTTGAGGAACTGGACCTGTTCCATTTGCCATACTTCTCCTATCTGATGTTGGGTGCTTGCAAAGCAAGGTGTGTGTCTGCTTACTGGCATCTAGCACCTCTGGGAAGTTCACAATCTCTCTTAAACTGTGGGCTCACCCCTCCTAATTCTCTCCAGAAAAGGAAAAATAAATACTCTCCTCCTCCTGCAACCTTCCTTATTCTGCAGTGTACATCACTGAAACCTCTGGGGCAATTTTAAAGGTGCATTCACTTGGAAATTAATGATTGCAGTGCTATGGTGATTTCATCTCCAGCATGTGAAGACATGCTTACTAAACACAGGCACCTAATGCGTCATTCCTCTTTGAGAGTCAAAATGGAAAATGGTTCTCTGAAGTTTCTTGCTAAAAATGACTTTCTTCCCCTCCTCCTCTGTCCCACCTTGTGTACTTCTGCTCATTATCCTTGTCATGCTATAGTCTAAGGGAATGGCTATAACCCTTGGGTTGTCACCAAGCAGTTTTTAGGGGTAACTTTTCAGTGTGGCAGTGTTGAAGTACAGACAAATCCCTTCCTCTTTTTTTAGTATCAGCAAGAAGTCTAAAGTTGCGCTCACAAGTAGAAATGAATCAACACTTGGTCGAAGTTAAGCTGTAACTAACCCCTGACCCGGATATACCCCTTAAATGGTACACAGGGATGCTCAGTAATAGGGCCCCTTTCTGCTGCTGAGTGTCTTTAGTTGCTGCATCATTAAATTCTAATATGACAACACTGGTGTTAAATTATATTGTTCCTTTGCTTGGCACATGTAGACCTTCACCCAAATTCATGGATCGTAGAACAATTTTTCCATGTGGTTTGCTGATGCATAGTGGAAATAATTGCACAATTAATAATGTTATGGTCAAAATTTACAGCCTTAGACTGTAAAAATTGTAAAACAGTACAACTGCCTGTTTCCCATCTGTTGTGTTAGTCACTTTTGGTGAAGCTGGGTGAAACGGAAGGATAGCTCGTAGTGAATGCATCATCGGACAGCACGTGCATTAGTTGCCTTTACAGCCTTAATTGTAGACTTCTTGCTCTGATTTATTCTGAGCAAGAAGTCTACATATTTTAATTCTACACACTGAATCAAAGTCCTTCATCCTTGGATATGCTTAATGTAGTGAGAAGCAGCTGTAGTGGCATCCAATAGATCATTTGGCAAAAGGGACTATTTATGGTACAGAATCTGTCTTGGGTCTCAGAAAAAATTTTCTTGTTGGGCCACTGATACAAATGAAGGAAACAGTCATTATTGGTTGAAAAACAACCAGAAGCTCTAGTTAAAGTAATTAAGCCAAAGGGATATAAGAAAAATGAGTTAAGAGCAGCCTGGTTTTTAAAGCTGATTAGCACTCAATGGTCACTTTATTAGGTACCTCCTGTACTTAATAAAGTGATCATCGGTGCACAGTATTTTTGTGGTCTTCAACTTCAGTAGCTCATCTACTTCAAGGTTCTATGTGTTGTGCCACTGTTGTAATGTGTGGTTATTTGAGTTACTGTCGATTTCCTGTTGGCTTAAACCGGTCTGGCCATTCTCCGCTGACCTTTCTCATTAACAAGGTGTTTTTGTTCACTGAACTGCTGCTCACTGGATGTTTTTTTGTACCAATCTTTGTAAATTCTAGAGTCTGTTGTGCATGAAAATCCAAGGAGATCAGCAGTTTCTATTCTCAAACTACCCTGTCTGGCACCAACAATCATTCCATAGTCTAAGTCACTTAGATCACATTTCTTCCCCATTCTGATGTTTGGACTGAACTGACCATGTCCGCATGCTTGTACACATTGAGTTGTGCTACATGATTGACTGATTAGATATTTGCATTAACGAGCAGGGGCGCGGGTGTACCTAATAAAGTGGCCACTGAATGTATGTCAACTTTGGAGGTTTAAAGAAAAACAGAGATGACTGTGTTTGTATAAGTGCCAGTAATGAAAGGCTGTGACGTAAAACAGCAGCAAATTAGATTGTTCAGCGCAATTACCAGGTCACTGTGGATCATATGGGAGTAGGAAACAAACAGCATTGACTGACTTGTTATGACTAAATCTAGTGGAACTCCTCTTTCCTGGTAATTTAGTGGCAGACTTGATAAGAGTTACTGATCTATTAGCAAATTTGTCAATCATCAATCCCTCTCTGGAACTGAAAAATATGGAGAAGATGCATTACACATTAATAAACTGAGAATTTATTAGTAACATTGCACCAGCCAATGAATGGGGATTAGGTGGAATACCTGTTTCTGTGAAGAACTGTATGACCTCTGTGGAGATTACAACAAACAGTTCATTGTACGGCAGGCAAATCCAATTTTAACTAGGCACAGTTTTCTTTGTAAATAGTGGAAGGAACAACAAGTATGACAGCTTCTTCCAATAAACACAGAACAATGTAGTGAATGGAAGATGATTTTATTGAAATAATGAGTGAATAATCAATTTCAACCACATGCAACAGCATGATAAACAAGTTTGATTCACATGGGAGTTCCAAATCATCTCCACTCTGGTTGGTTATAGTGTGTAACTGACAGCAGCCTTTAGTAAATGGGATTCCTTGCACCTGAGAGAAAATTTGAGGCAATTAGGAAACACCTAGTGTTCCAGTGTTCCATTACTAAGCAACATTATAAGGAAATTGGATTAGTTGAGCTGGATTTCTGGTCACATGAAGCTGAAGTGTGCAATCCTTAATCTTTATGTTTTGCTTATATAGGTAGATACTGGGAGACAGTGCAGCGGTTGAAGATCAATCAGTTCTATGGGGCCCCAACAGCCATTCGTCTGCTGCTGAAGCATGGAGACAGTTGGGTATCCAAGTATGATCGATCATCCCTGAAGACACTAGGCACAGGTAAATGACAATGGCTTCTAGCTGAACTCTACACCTTGGTGAGAGATCAGTACATTATCCACCAATTCATTCATGGAGACCAAGATACGCTGTGGGCCTGTCAACCTTTAGTTCATGGGCTGAAGAATTTCCATGGGAATTTCCATACATCCCAACTAACTGAAGCGAATCTGGTCTTACTGAGGGCTGGCTTCATCCTATGCTTCAGTGAGCCTGAACATTTTGCTGCATATCATGGTATTACTCAATGACCTTGGGGAGGTTGTGCGACTCGTAACCTGACTAAGGCTTGAGGTCTGATGAAAATGAGAGAAGGGATGAAATTAACCAAGTCAGAGTTGTGGGTGGGGAAGGGATGTCCAAACGGATCAGGGACTGAGGTTCGGTGGGGGTTGCCTTGAATTATCAAAGTATTGAGTAGAGGGTAGCCTTGAATGGTTGGTACTGAGGCTGGATTTCTAAGACTGGGGCCAAGTATTATGGAGAGTGGCTGAGGAATAGGTTGGTGTTCAGTTAAGTGGTACTGATGGTAGGGATAGGCTGTGAGTAAAGCTGATTGAATTGGGGCCTTTCTTTGTGGGAGGAGGTTTCTGAAGTTGGATTTAACTGTGGCCTGAAGTTTGGGTTTGAGGACTGCGGGGAGGAACAGAAGATTAGTGGTGATCATGACCTCAATACAGATCTTGGTGGATCTGGATCTGAAGGATTGAGGGGATTGCATAAGCTTTGGCAGCAATGGGAGAACAGGAGGGGCCCTGAGGGTAATAGGAGAATTGATGGGTTTTAGAGGGTTTGAGGGGATTTAGGAAGATTGTAAGAGCTTCTAAGGGCAGCATGAGAAGGACTGAATGGTGCTAAGGATCACAGGATGAATTAAAGGGTTGGAAGTGACGTGAGATTAGGAGGATGAAAGGGCTTAGGGACGTTGTGGAATTTGGAGGAGTTTTGTGGGGGACCAGATAGTTGGAAGAATCCAAGGAGCTTCAGAGGAGGGGGTAATTCAGGAGGATTGGTGAATTGGGGTTTGGACCTTGATGAGTTGCAACAACATCAGAGCAGATCAGGATAGTGCCATGTGAATGAGGAGTGGGCTGAGCAGAAGGATAGAAGAGAAAGGTTTCCCTGCAATACTCGAAAGAAGTATAGACGGGGAATGACACAACTTGGTGCGTGACTGATACAGAGGTGAGAACACAAGGGAGGGAAGTTTCTGACTGAATTTCAACTGTGACACAAAACAACCTATAACCAGCTGTTAATATGTGCTGTATGGATTAAGTAATAATATTTCTCTTGCAGTTGGGGAACCTATTAACCACGAGGCCTGGCAGTGGTATCATAATGTTGTGGGGGAAGGCAGATGTACCCTCGTAGATACCTGGTGGCAGACAGGTGAGGACTTCACTCAGCAAACCAAGAAGGTTGGTCAATTAGAAGATCCAGCACTGAAATTAGATGCAACCATTCCTCCAATGTTAGTTTTGTCAGTATCCAACACATCTGTTACACACTATCTGAGGCTGCTCTTCAACTGACAAGCTCTGAATTCTAAAATCCCTTTCTTGATCACTCCTCCTTTATGATGCTCCTTAAAGACTGGGACTGAACTTTATATCCCATCCTGATACTCCTTTTCAGCTTGGCATTTACGTTCATCAGACTATGTTCCAGTAAGTTGTTGTGTTTTAGAGTCTGCATTGACAATTTTGTATCAGCTATTGGGCTGGTTAAAGGAGATAGTTTAAACCTAAACCTAGAGCAAACTGGTAATCCCATAGCTAATAATGTCAGTTTAGTCAGAATGCAGGGAAGGATGGAGAAACAAAAATTATGAAAATAATAACAATGCCTCCCAACCTTGGTTTGATTGTCATTGGAACTACACAATCTGTCCACTTTGTTCTGAAATGTTATTTAGCTGTTGCAGCCATCGTGTTACACTGGAGAAGCTGTTCCCTAACATTCTTGTAAGGGGATTTCGGTGATGATTTGGTTATAATGTTTAGCTAAGACCTAAGGCATCAAAGAATGCAATTCTAAGTAATCTTGCTCAGCTCTGAAGAGTCAGTAACAGACTGATGGGACAGCTGATAACCTGATACAAGCAGGAAGAAACTAGGAAGTTGGAGAATTTGATAGATTTATTTATGTATTTAGAGATACAGCACAGAGTAGGCCCATCTGCCCCAAATAACCTGCCTATTTAACCCTAGCTTAATCAAGGGATAATTTACGATGACCAATTAACCTACTAACTGATATGTTTTTGGAATATGGGAGGAAACCAGAGCATCTGTAGGAAACACACGCGTTCCACGAGGGGGAGATCCAAACTCCATTACAGATGGCATTGGAATTGAACTCTGAACTCCAGAATACCCCAAGCTGTAGTGGCATCATGCTAACCACTATGCTACCGTGGCACTATAAAGTGAGCTGTTTTCCCTAAAGTTCACTTTGGAGCTCATTGTAACAACGCGGGATGGCTGCCTAGAGATAGTTCAAAGTGGCAGAGAATTAGTTAAAGTGGTGGGCAACTGGAAGCTCAGAACACAATACCGTGAGAGAAAAGGAGCAGGGGTAGGCCACAAGGCCCCTCAAGCTGTCCCTGCCATTCAATATCATCATGGGTAATCTACGCTGGCCTCAACTCCTTTTCTGTGCCAGTTCCACGTAGTCCTCCATTCTGCAATTTTACAAGTATTGCCCTATCGCCGCTTTAAATATATTTATTAATCCGGCCTCCATCACCTTTGAGAAAATACCAGAAATTCATCTCTCTATTCTATGCACCTCATTTTTAAATGACCACTCTCTTATTTTGTAGCCACGGTATCTCCCTTGTTCGTGATCCATTGACCAGTGAAAACATCTCAGTATCTACACTGTCAAGTCCCATCAGGATCTGATGTGTTTGAATAAGTTTACCCCTCATTCTTTTGTGGACTGAATGTTGGTGCTGCACAAAGTGATTGCACCATCCGTGTCTGGTTAATTCAATGCAGACAAGATCACGTTGTGGGCATCACATGCAGTATGCTAGATTGGAATTACTTGGTTTCCTGCATGATGGGAAGGGAAGAGATGATACATCTTCTGCAGTTGAATGGGAAGGTGTCACAAGATGTGGAGCAGTTGGTGGGCTTGGAAGAACAGATGAAGAGTTTGAAAAAGGAACACACCTGCAAAATACTGAAATACGACTTGGAGCTGTTGGTAATTGTGAAAGACTTTCCGTTGAACATGGATGCTGCTGGGGTGGAAGAAGCAGACCAGGGAAAGTCTGTTCTTACTCTGTTCAGGAGGAGAGGGAGCAAGAGCAGAGGTGTGGGAACTAAAAGAAAGCCAATGTGAGTTTGTTAGAACCAAGTGATGAAGAAACAAGATGTATAAAGACAATACAGCTCTGGCATGCTTATTACAGAAGGCAATTTAGCCCTTTGAGTCCAAGCTGACTCCCAGCAAAGTATCAGTTCCCATCATGTTATTCCCTTGTAGACCTACAACTTATTCTTTCACATGCCCAAGGAGTTCCTTTTTTCATTCTTTGACATTTATCAACATTGAGGTGTAATTTGCAAGAGCCATTTCACCTCCTGGCCTATCTGGGATATGTGAGAAAACTGGACAGCCAAAGGAAATGTGTCAGGGAGACAATGTGAAAATTCCACCCAGGAGATACTTGAGGTCAGGAATGAAGTGAGGACACTGTCACTGTGAGTAAGTGAGTAACAACTGCACCATGTACTGCCTAATGATAGTGCCTATAGACTTGCAGAAAGCTTTTAGTAAGTGACTCATACCCAGATGATTAGTTAAATTGTAGATCATGGGATAAGTGAGGCAATAGCAACAAGGATACCAAATTAGTTCAGGGATAGAAAACAGAGCTGTGGTGAAAGGTTGTTATTTGGATTGTAAAGAAGTTCACAGTGATAGTCTCCACATTTCTATCTTATTTATCTTGGAGATTGGAGAAGATGGTACATCTTCTGCAGAGTGTCTCAAAGGGCCAAATAGCCTATCTCTGCTCCTGTGTCTTATGGTACAATTTGAAATGAGTAAATTAAATGCAAAGTTTACTGTGATTGTTTGGTTTTCAATATATTCTTGGTATTGGCATATGGGTTGGTATTAGTTTATTATTGTTACGTGTACAATGAAGAACTTTGTGCGTGTGCTACCCAGGCAGTTCATGCCATGAGTAAGTACATTGTGTTGTAAAACAGAATGCAGAACATCCTGTTGTAAAACCGAATGCAGAACAGAAAAGATTTCTCTATTCTTAACATCTATTGTTAAGAGAACATGGAGCAATTCCATTTTCTCCAAATAACTTGGCACTAAGGCAATTCAAGATTTGAAATCACTGTCGGAAAGAGAGACTCCTAATGGTGCTGAGAAAGTTGGGGAATATTTAATGTGTTTAGTAACTGGTTGAAATGGTCCTCCATGAATTATATTTCATAGAAAAATCTGACAGTATGAGGAAATGATTTCAAATTTACTTCACTTTCTATAGTACTCTGCGATCTGAAATAGGAATTTCAACATGCTTCCATTTATAAACAGAAACCGGTGGGATATGCATATCTCCACGTCCTTCAGAGGAGGGAGCAAAGATTGTACCTACAATGGCCATGAGACCATTCTTTGGCATTGAACTTGCCTTAATGAGTGAGAAGGTAAGATGCTGGTTAATTGTCCAATAGCATTAATAATACCAGTGTAACAAAGAAAATCAAGCACAGGCTTGTTCCAAGCTTCCTCTTATATAAGTGTCTGTAAATCTTGACTGAAGCAACCGAGGGTGAAAAGACTGATTATGCTGAAACCTATTCTGTGTCACACCAATATGACCCTTGGCTTTCAGTCAAGAACAACATTAATTTTGTCTGGAATGGAATAAGTGAAAAGATGCCAAATATGTCCTTGAACTCAAAAAAACCCGACATCTTTCGATCATGATCTTGACAGCAGCAGCAGGAATAGTCAAACCCAGTTCTGTCACCATCCTTGGCTATATGCGTGCTGTTTTAGCTAAAGTTATTGGGTGACAATCAAGCCTAAAGGTGTCACAATGTGTGCTGGCAATCTCAGAACTCACATGCGGAGGAAAGATAGACTCTGATGTAGAGATGGTGATGAGAAATTATTCATAATAATGCCCAAAGAACATCAGTGGCTCAACTGAGCAACACCATGAGAAGTGACATTCTCAAAACCAGGACCCTGCAATTAGTGCTTATTGTAGTGGTCACCAACCTTTTTAAGCCCAAGATCCCCTACCTCGACCTTAGTGAAAGGCAAGATCTACCTACTAAATCGTTTAGAGAAAAAACAGCTCAGATTGTACTGCCAATTTGAGGCCTTTTATTTGGGCTAATTGTATTTGAATTACACAAAATACTTTTGTCAAACTTTCAAATTAATTCAAACAAGTAAACACTGTAACTAGCATATCTTTCTTTAAGAATATTACAATACTTCACACCTTTAATTCTAAGTTTCATTATTTAATTTTATATCAACACGAAAAATAAATGAATAAAAATTGACTGTTGCACTCAGTGTGATGACTGGGGCTGAATACTTATTGCTAGTTCCCCGAAATTTGGCTCATAACTACAGACAGCCAGTCTGAGACAGACTGTGAGGTGTCTGTCAGCAAGACAGCTCCTGTACTTAGATTTAATAATTTTTCATCTGTGAAAATGCAATTTCACATAGATAAGTTGACCCGAAGTAGGCACTGACTTTTAGTGCTACAAAACCAACGCGCACACTGCGCGTTGCTGGGGTTCCATCAGTAGTAATCGCCACCAGTTTATGAATGGGCATGTCATTTTCATGGACATATTTTTTTAAACTCGTTGTAAATATCCTCACCTCTTGTTCTCTCCTTTAATTGCAAAAGAGTGAAGAAGTCCTCCTTTGTTGTAAAATCCTGGAAAGCCATTCTGACAAATACAACAAGCTGAGCTGTTTGCATTACATCCAGGGATTCATCGAACTGTAGTGAAAAATATCCACGTCCTCTGACAGTGACTCTACCCTCCTTGTCACTGTTGCAGGGTCAAGCGGTATATTATGTATTGCGGTTGTGATGTCGTTTTTGTTTTTAAAGTCATTAAAACAGTCTTTGCGGTAATGGCCGTTGCTTCCTTGAATAAACCGCCATCTGTAAAAGGCTTCTTGTGTTCAGCCAAAGGGTGACTTACACGAAATGATGCTTCAATAGCAGCCTTATTTTGAGCAGCATGTTTTGTGAAAAATGATTGCTGGGCCTTGAACCCCGATTTCAGCTCTTCAGCTTTCCTGGCACGAATTGCGCTGTTTGGGGGGGGCGCGGGGGGGGGGTTAGGTGTCTTTAAATTTCTGGTGGTTGGTGTTGTGGTGCCGCTCCAGATTCCCTCTTTTAGTGAGTGCTTGTGTTTGGTGGCACAACATACATTCACACTTGTCTTTCACAAAGGTAAATAGAAATTCCTCTTCCCATTCTGGATGGAATTTGTATGTTTTCGCCTTCTTTCGTGGAGCGTCCACCATGCTATCAGGATATCACGAGCGCGTGCTGTATATCGATGTTTGCTTTAGTTTGTACTCTTATCCAGTGGTCCTCAACCTCTGGGCCGCGAAGAATACAGCGGTACAGCTAATTAATTAGGTGCCGCCCGGCCTCTGATCTGGGCCGATATTTACATGCCGGGTGGTACCTAATTAATTAGCTTGTTTATTTCGGCTTTCTTCTTAAAGATGTGCTGGGTGCGTTCCAACTACCGCTGTACCGCTGCATTCTTTGCTGCCCAGTGGTTGGGGACCACTGCGTATCTAATTTAATTGGTCACTTTGATGCAGCACAAGCTACGCTGAAAACGCAGTTCATGGCGGGGGCTGCTACACACATGAGCAGTGGGCAGAAAGAACGGAACTAAAACCCCGCAAACTGGAAACAATTTCTCTTTACAAACAGCTTTGTAGCAAAAGTATTGCTATATTACCATTATCCTAGTGAGTATTACTTATTTTTATAACGCTCACATTGCAACAGTATTTGTGTATTTATTTTTGATTTTTTTCGGGATCTACTGGGAAAGTCTCAAAGATTGACCGGTCGATCGCAATCGACGGGTTGGCAACCCCTAGCTTATTGGGTGTCTGCTTAAATAATCCAAGTAACATGGAATTCCCAAGCCTATCAAAATAAACTTAACCAGCTTAAACAGAAAGCGCCAGGAGACTGCATTACAAAGAGTGAGTTACTTGAGAAGGACACAAGGAACACTAAACAATTAATGGTTCTCATTGAACAACAATTAAACAATTGAGGTGCTCCAAAAACCTTGGCGCCCAATGCTCTCTGGTGCCCCCCACAGGCCCGAAGAGCTCATTACAAAAGGATTGTTGCACCATCTCTTTAGATCGGCTAATTCAGCACAGGCATCCTTACAGACACCATCAACCCAAAGTTAACAGTTTATGGGTTCAAGTGCTCCACCTGGAGAAAAAAAAAGCCTAAGGAAATTATTTAATTGATGACTAAAATTATGATGTGTTCTCTAAGGTATAGAAGAGATTTCAAACACGGGAGAATCTAAAACAAAGCTATAAAAACAGATATTTGCAAACCAATCTAAGAAAGAATTTATAAGAAACATCCTTACCTAAAGAGTATTTAGAATGTGAAGTTCACTATAGCAAGGAGTAGGTAGGGCAAATAGTGTAGATTTAAATATGGTTAAATATATTGACTGATATACTAATAAACAAAGATGGGACAGATGGTGCATAGAGCGATATGGAGCATTTTGAGAAGAATTACAATGAAGATGACTCTTGTAAAGCCTAATTAGTTGTAGAGAACAGATGAATCTCAGGGCCTGTTCCTATATTGTGTAACTATAGTGTGTATCGCTGTAATTTTGGGTAACCCCATCAAAGTTTTAAAAACATATAGAGTAGAATAGAAACAAGGGAAATTCGGCAGATGCTGGAAATCCGAGCAACACACACAAATGCTGAAAGAACTCAGCAGGCCAGGCAGCATCTATGGAAAAAAGTACAGTCGATGTCTCAGCCCGAAACTCTTCGGCAGGACTGGAGATAAAGAGCTGAGGAGTAGATTTGAAAGGTGGAGGGAGGGGAGAGAGAAGCACCAGGCGATAAGTGAAACCTGGAGGGGGAGGGATGAAGTAAAGAGCTGGGAAGTGGATTGGTGAAAGAGACAGAAAGCCATGGAAGAAAGAAAAGGGGGGGGAGGAGCACAAGAGGGAGGCAATGGGTGGGCAAGTTGATAAATGAGAGAGGGACAAGGGGATGGGAAATGGTGAAAGGTGGTGGGGGATGGCGTTACTGGAAGTTTGAGAAATCAATGTTCATGCCATCAGGTTGGAGGCTACTCAGACGGAATATAAGGTGTTGTTCTTCCAACCTAAGTGTGGCCTTATCCCGACAGTGGAGGAGACCATGGATGAACATATCAGAATGGGAATGGGGAATGGAACTTTATTGTCAATTGCTCAAGACAACAAGAATGGGGTGTTACTCCAGTCTGTGCAAAATAGATACTTGAATGCATGCAGTATTGCTTAATTTTAAGAATTCCAATATTTACATGCAAGAAACACACATAAAAGTTGCTGGTGAATGCAGCAGGCCAGGCAGCATCTCTAGGAGAGAGAGAAAAAGAATGTGTGTATATAAATAAATAAAGAATGGATGGGGTACGTGGGGCATTAGTGGAAGTTTGAGAAGTCAATGTTCATGCCATCAGGTTGGAGGCTACCCAGACGGAATATAAGGTGTTGTTCCTCCAACCTGAGTGTGGCTTCATCTTTACAGTAGAGGAGGCCGTGGATAAACATGTCAGAATGGGAATGGGATGTGGAATTAAAATGTGTGGCCACTGGGAGATCTTGTTTTCTCTGGCGGACAGAGCATAGGTGTTCAGCAAAATGATCTCCCAGTCTGCATCGGGTCTCGCCAATATATAGAAGGCTGCATCGGGAGCACCGGA
The DNA here is from genome assembly GCF_963921235.1 of Mobula hypostoma. Lineage (NCBI taxonomy): Eukaryota > Metazoa > Chordata > Chondrichthyes > Myliobatiformes > Myliobatidae > Mobula > Mobula hypostoma. The sequence continues at coordinate 92,123,991 of NC_086104.1, read as the reverse complement.
CGCAGTATATCACCCCAGCCGACTCACGTTCTTTTTCTCTCTCTCCTTTTTCTCCCTCTGTCCCTCTCACTATACCCCTTGCCCATCCTCTGGGCTTCCCCCTCCCCCTTATCTTTCTTCCCAGACCTCCTGTCCCATGATCCTCTCATATCCCTTTTGCCAATCAACTGTCCAGCTCTTGGCTCCATCCCTCCCCCTCTGTCTTCTCCTATCATTTTGGATCTCCCCCTCCCCCTCACACTTTCAAATCCCTTACTCACTCTTCTTTCAGTTAGTCCTGACGAAGGGTCTCGGCCCAAAACGTCGACTGTACTTCTTCCTAGAGATGCTGCCTGGCCTGCTGCGTTCACCAGCAACTTTCATGTGTGTTGCTTGAAATTCCGGCATCTGCAGATTTCCTCGTGTTTACATGCAAGAAGTAACTTTGATAGTCCATAACACTCAAAGGCCAATGGCAAGCTAGGTTGTAGCATTACAGTATTCAGCTGCATAACAGCCCTGGGGAAGATACTGTTTTTCAGTCATACTCTCTTGGCTAAGATGTTTCTGTTTCTGCTACCAGATGGCAGGAGATTGAACAGACAGTGTCCAGGATGGGATGGGTTTTTAAAAACGTTACGAACATGCTGTAGGCATCGAGAGTTGCTGATTGTCCCCAGGTCAGGTAGCTGAGCCATTCTAATCACCCATTGGAATGCTTTGTGATCCATCTTGCTGCAGCTAGAGTACCACACTGATATTCCATATGTCAGTATGCTCTCTATGCACATCGATAAAAGTTGGCCAGCAATTTTTGAGGCAGATATCAGATATAAGGTCACCTTCAAGCTGTTGATCTCTAGAAAACCTGGTCTGTATGGCCTTTCCTAATGGTTGGGCTCGACCTTCCTTGATTAATGAAGTTTATTGATGCGCTCATGCAGGGGAATCGTATGGAGGGCAACGATGTTACAGGTGCTCTGTGTATCACAAATCCTTGGCCTGGCATGGCCAGAACAATCTACGGGGATCACCAGAGATTCCTGCGTGCATATTTCAACGAATATCCAGGTAGGAATAATGTTTTCAGAGAAAACCATTTATTCACATTTACATCAACAGATAACAGACAATCAAAGAAATTCATCTTTGATCAGTTGCTCTGAACGTGTGGTGTGGTACTGGCTGTGTTTATAACCGCACATTTTCATGTCATGAAATAAATGTGCAAAGCTGGGTAAAATTAGGAGCTGATACCCTAGAAATTCTTTTTTGTCAAAGATGAATTTCTTCCTCAACCCCCCCCCGCCCCCGCATCTGTTAATTATTAAGGTAGCTGACTGGCACCAGTGAGGGTGCAGAGATTAACAGAATCTGATCAGGGATTAAATTCAGTTACATGGAGTGAACAGAAAAATGTTTTAAGACAGATGAGGGCAAGGGTGAATATTGTTTCCACTGGAGGGTGTATTGTTAACTACTGTAAGATAGCTGCAAAAGAGTCAGATGGAGGATGAGACCTCCTTTACAGATTACAAGGAAAATATTTAATAGATATTTTAGTTTAATGTGGTCAAGTGCTTCAACCTGCTTAACAGAAAAGCAATCAGCCAAAAATTGGCATTGGCCTAGTATTAGGGCAGATGACCAAAGGCTTAGTCAAAAATGCTGTTCAGGGAATAATGTGAAAGAGAGTTTAGGGCTTTGAAAATTGAGATGTAGTCATCTAAACAGGACTGAATGACTTTGACAACGTGCAGGTTGTTTGAGCTTTGGAGGGTGTCGGGTTCTTGGAGCATTCTGGGATATGAAGAGGTTACAAAGAGAGTGAGTAGCAAGGTCATGTAGATTATCATATAACTAAAAATACTTCAGGATTTGAGATTGAAAAATCAGAAGAGAGGATAATGAAAGGTACCCTTATAGTGGTGCCAGGATTGCCTCTGTCATCAACTATAATTCTCATCATAATGATCTGAAGGATTCATGTGTCAGCAAGAATGAAGAACCTTAGTTGGCAGGGATTCTAAATAAGCACAAGGTCAAATAATTAATGTGATTTTTTTCAAACTATGCAAGATACACACGCCAAACCAATATGTCACCTGGAACTCATGAATACTGTATTATTAAACACAACTTTAAATTGATGAAGATCTGAACCTGCAGCTGCCTTCACAGTTTTGACTTTCTCATTGTTACCAGCCATTTATTCTGAGGTGCCAACATAGAGTTGTAGAACACTACAGCACACAAACAGGCCTTTTGACCCATCTAATCTGTGCCATATTATTATTCTGCCTGGTTCCATCGATCAGAGCCGTCCATACCCTTCCCATCCATGTAGTTATCCAAACTTCTCATATGTTGCAATCAAATCCGCATCCACCACTTCCACTGGCGGCTCATTCCAACCTCTCACTACTCGCTGAGTGCAGAAGTTCCTTCTCATGTTCCCCTTAAGCATTTCACCTTTCATGCTCAACCCATAACCTCGAGCTGGAGTCTCAACCAACGTCAGTGGAAAAATGCTTGCTTACATTTACATTTTCGTTATCTATTCCCCTCAAATATCCCCTCATCATCCTACACTCCAGGGAACAAAGTCCTAACCTATTCAAACTTTTCCTATTACACAGGTCCTCAAGTCCTGCTAATATCCTCGTAACATTTCTCTGCACTCCTTTAATCTTATTGATCTATTTCCTATAGGTAAGTGACCAGAGTTACACACAATACTCCAAATTAGCCCTCATCAACTCCTCGTACTTAAGCTTAACATCCCAATTCCTATACTCAAATACTTTGATTTATGAAGGCCAATGTGCTAAAAGCACTCTTTTTATTCCTATCTACCTGTGATGCCACTTTCAAGGAAGTATGAAACAGTCTTTCTGGATCCCTCTGTTCTACCGCACTCCTCAGTGCCCTACTGTTCACTGTGTAAGTCCTTCCAAAGTGCAACATACAATATGGCATTAAAAATTAAACTTAAAACTCTAGTATATCAATGAAGACATTGTTTTTAATAATTTTATTTACTTAATTAAATCAATTAAAAATGTAAAATGCCAGTAACATACCAATTTCCCTCTGAGGTATTCCACCTTACTCAAAGCACTCCACTTTACTCCCTGTGAAACGTTGTGCAGTACTGCACTAGCTTAGCCAATGTAATGAACCATGTAATAAAATTACATTGCTTTTAAATATCAGCTGACCCTGCTATTATATTCATGTAACAACCATTCCAAAAAATTGCATATCATGTTACTATCTAATGCAACAGAAATTTGCACTATAATAAATGAAATGTCTGTTATTAATATTTTGGTAATAGGAGAACTGAAGATATTATGGGAGAATACTCAGTGTCCATTTAATCTTCATTACTTTTAATCTCCACCATCAGATTTCTGAACAGCTTATGAAACCCATGAACACTATCTCATTTTCCCTTTTCTTGGCATTGTTTATATAGTTTTGTAATTTATGTTAAGTTTTTGGGTGACAGGGTGGAGATACGTCTCTACCAATGGAGGTATAAGGTGCTCCTTCCCTCCGCTGGCCTGCAGGTCACCCTTGGGCAAGGTGTAGCACCTACCTAGCCCCCCTGATCGGGGTCACATGTAGCCACAGGAGCAGGCGGTGGATGGTTGTACGAGCAGCCGGTGCATATCATAAATCCTGATTATGTAATCACTGATGCCAGGCAGACAATCTCTGAAGAGTGTTGATAATGGCTGGAGTCACCTGCCTTCTAAAGACACTGCCCAGAAGAAGGAAATGGCAAACCACTTCTGTAGAAAAATTTGCCAAGAACAATCATGGTCGTGGACCACGATTGCCCACATCACATGACACTGTTTATAATATTGATGATGAGATTATACATTGATCGATAGTGTCCCCCTGGCCAGCCAGTGGTATAGTGGTATCTGCACTGGACTTCGAGACGAGTGGTGTCAGGTTCGAATTCTTGCACACTTTCCATCCGTGCTGGGTTGAGCGTTGAGGTAACAACTCAGCCTTGTAAAAAAGAGACAAAACTACTAAAGAAATGGCAGGATGCTGCCTGATGCACCACAAAGCGCGGAAAGGAACAACAATAACAACATAGTGTCCCTATATTGTATCAGAGACTTATAGTCTTTCCCATCCCTACCAACCCACACATTCCAGAAAGACATTTAGTTCCGAGCTAAATAGTGTTGAGTATTCCCAGCTCTGCTGCAAATACTGTGCATGTCTGGGGAAGCACACACGGGGAATTTAGTTATACTTACAGTGCCCGTTCCTTTTCAGGCTATTACTTCACTGGTGATGGTGCATACAGGTCAGAGGAAGGCTATTACCAAATCACTGGCCGGATGGATGATGTTATCAACATCAGCGGACATAGACTGGGCACAGCTGAAGTAGAGAATGCTCTGGTAGGGATACTGCCTGAACAAGTAAAGTTGCATAGATATAACAAAAACTATTCTAAAATGTCATTCTGAGTTCTTTTCTGATCCTTCAGGCAAGGGAGACACTGTACTTGTATTAAAGGTACTTTTTTTAAAGTTATAAAGTTATATAGTAAAAGCGACAAGGTAATACTTATCCACACCACACAATATAGGGTGCCACAGTAGTGTAGTGGCTAGCTCAACGCTGTTACAGTTCGGGTGTCGGAGTTCGGAGTTCAATTCCAGAGTCCTCTGTAAGAAAGTTTGTACGTTCTTCCTGTGTGCATGTGGGTTTCCTCCCTCAGTACAAAGACCTACCAGTTAGTAGGTTGATTGGTCATTGTAAATTGTCCTGTGATTGGGCTAGGTGTTAAACGGGAGGGGGGGGTCGCTGCGTGGTGTGGCTCATTGGGCTGAAGTAAATAAATAAATAAATACATAATAAACAATATTCTGCCAGAAGAAAGCACAGGTGACTGACAGCTTTTCCAGTCTCTCTTTCTCTCTCGATGTCCTTGTCTATATCTCTAGCTCCTAGCACTATTCACGACCCAGGCTAAGAGAAGATTTCCCACTTGCATGAAGAGATTGCCCCTTTTTATTCATTTGTATGTCTTGCAACATTCGGCCTACACACACATAACCTTAGAAATAGAAGTCAGCAGGTGCATCAGGAGGAAAGCATCCTTCGCTGGTATCTAATCTTAACCATGTGCGCACCATTGGGAAAACAGGCCATTATCACATTCAAAGCTGACACCATTTCGTATTATACATTTTAGCATGTACCAAGGAGGAATCAGATTTAACTCGTTCTTTACAACAGAACTGAAGACAACCTTACAACATGACATGGAAGTCCAGACATTAGATCTCATCATTCCCTGATGTACTAATTAGCCTTAATACCAAATCAGGAGTTACACAAAGATATCACCAACTTGAGATATCTGCATTTCAAGAAATCACGATCAGGGTTCTCTTCCATTCAGAATGTGATTTCTGTATTTACATACATTACTTGTGCTTGAAGCTGTCATTTGCATGCTGACTATTGGGAAGAGGGTCAATTCAGTAAATTGTACACCCAGAGCAAGCACAGCAGGTGAGATGGAAATAAAGGCAAAGTGGAAGTGGGTGGGGAGGGTGGAATTGGTAGGGGGCAAGGGCAGAAAATGGCACTCAGGTCTTCTCAAAGAGGCCGTCTAGACGATGGGCATCAGATCATAGCATCTTGCACTGAAACACTGGGCTCTGAGTCAGTGGTGTCTGTGAGGAAGGTTAGTAAATTAAAATGTGTGAGAATTAATGCTTATAAAAATGCCCTACCTGTGACCCTTTAATGCATTTGTATTTCTTGACTTACTGCATGGCTTGCTCCTTACTTTATGTAATTAAGGTCATATCTCATTATCGTTTGATCCAAGTTCTGATAGAAAAGAAGCAATGAATGCAGATATGTGAATGACAACAGGGAAATGACACTTGCATGAAAGTGAATCATTCCTGTTACTGCTCTGTCCAATTTCTCAATGGGCAAGGCCTCAACGGGAAACGGGTGCAAAAGTTTACAAAATTATTTTTGTGTGACTTACACACAAAATAGAGATCCAGTTACTAAGGTGGGATATATTCTGTGCTTGGAAATATATGGCAAGTAATGGCCTTCACCGATTTGAACCAGAGTCTTAACTTTTCAACATACATATGAATGACTTAGAGGAAGGAGAAGAGAGTTGTATGATGATGTTTTGAGCAATGAACACTAGATTCACCAGAATGAAGCTGGTACTGTTACCTATGGAATGAATGTTTACACTGAATAGTAAGGTGATAAGGTGATACTCTTTAATTGATACAATACTCTCTGTTTAAATGGTGTTTAGGATGAACACCCCCAAGTGCCAGAGACTGCGGTAATTGGCTTTCCTCATGAAATAAAAGGGGAAGGTAGGTGAGAGAAATGGTAATCACATTTACTTTCTAAACCTACAAATATTGTTCAATTCAAGTGCTGGTGGCTTTTTGTAATTTAAAAAAAGGTATAATTTGTAAAGATTTTAAGGTTGTTCATTACAATATGAATTTCTTCAGTACGTGCTGATCTTTATGCCCGTCTACACTGATCACATCTATCCACATTAGATCAGTATCCTTCTGTCCTGTCTATTCAAGCGTCTATCTCTTAAACAAAGAGATTGTATCTGATTCCATCACCTCCTGTGGCAGCATATTCCAAATATCATCCACTCTCTGCGTCAAGAAACTTCCTCCTCAGATCTATTTTAAAACTAATTTCAGTCTCCTTAAACCTATCCCGTCTTGTTTTTGACACTCCCACCATGTGAATAAGATTCTGATCATCTATTCCTCTTAAAATCTTATTTATCTCTATCAGATCAGCTGTCATCCTCCTTTGTTCTCGGGGACAGACATGAACAATCCAACCTCTCCCCATAACTAAAATCCTGCAATCTACTCAACTTCCTGGTGAAGCCTCTCTGCATTCTCTCTAGCAGAGTCACATCTTTCCTTGTGCAGTGACTAAATCAGCACAAAATAGTCCAAGTGTGAGGCAACCAGTCATCATTTTGCAAGAGGGTTAAAAAGGCTGCAAGGTTATTTTTAAAAAAAATGATTAAATATACCTTTTCTCTCACATGTCTTGACATGGAGAACCTTGACAAAGTTAGTGTGTCCTTATTGAAGCTATACTCCAGGATAAAAAAGATATGACCACAGATCATCATCATAGATTTTGCCGTCAATCACCTGGGTTGACCAAGCATTACATATCACCACTTCCTAGTGACAGGAGGTCGACAGCTGGGGTGTGTGGAGCACCATACACTTTCATAAACTGGCCTGTTGTGTCTGACCAAGCTGATGCTTCATTTGTATTTATAAAAGGCAATATTTCATATTTAGCATCAATGCCCCTTTCTGTTACAAATAATATAGATACTATTGCTATGCAAACTGTTTCCAGTGGATTAAGGAGCAACTTGCATTGCAATCATCACCATGGGTACTTTGGGAAGAGTAACCACATGCGCAAGCTATTTTCTTAACCTGGAGCATAGCACTTGGCCTCCCTTGTTCTTTTCTGTAGCTGCAGCAAATGTAAGTATCTAATCAATATTCTAAAATATGTCAATGGTAGCCAGATGATGCTGTTTTCTGTGGACTCTATTCACATTGAAACACTATCTATCCTAATGTATAATAACATGGAGGTGAGAACCCCGAAGGAGGCCATCAGTCTCATCAAGTCTATGCCAGTTCTACGCGAAACCAATCCAGCTAATCCCACTCACCTACCCTCTTCCTGTAGTCCTGAAACTCCCTTCTATTCAAGTATCTCATCATCTTTCTTTCAAATGTCCTGACTGAATCTATGCCCACTGTATCCGCTGACAAATTCTATCTACTTGCTGTATAAAATACTTCTCATTTTTATTTTATACAGTCTCTCCTGATTCCTGAACCTTTCCTCCAATGGAAACAGTTCAATTTTCTATCTAGACTCTTCTTGATTTTAAATATCTTACTGGATCTCTTCTCAGCAGGGTGGAAAACTCCAGCTTCTCTTGTCTATTTCAAATAACTAAGGTCTCTGGAATTATTAGTTACCTCCTGTACTCTCTCATCTATTCTGAATAGTGGCACCTCCATTTGTGGCCAAACCAACCTACTTCTGGTCATTTGGTCTATTTTCTACTTACGTTGCCTCAAATAATATTAGGATTGATGATTTTTGTAATGAATTAAATTGTTTTCCCACATACACACTGTGGGCATTTATTTAGATACCTCCTGTACCTAAAAAAGTGACCACTGAATGTATGCTTGTGGTCTTCTGGGGCTGTAGCCCATCCACTATCAGGTTCAATGTGTTGTGTGTTCAGAGATGCTGTTCTACACACTGCTGTTGTAATGTGTGGTGTTACGTACCCCGTAACTGGGTTGCCAAACCAGCAGAAATGGATCACTCAGTTGGAGTCTGGAGTACTAGAACTAAGAAAGTTTTATTAAAGAAACAAGCAACACAGTAATCGAAAGGATAATAAATGCAACAGTTCAGCGATGATAAACACACATGTGCACAGAATTAAGATAACAGCATCAATCAAGCTCTATCGTTGTCTAGGGGTAAATGACCAAATTTCAAAATGACTCAAAGTTCAGTCCAGTTCAGTTCGCAGTAATCGTTGCCATGGCGATGGACAACGTGGGGGAAGAGAGACGGAGAGAACAGGAACAACTGATCATTCAGAACACTGCTTCACTCACAGACCTGCGAGATGGCTCACAAGCAGCTTTTGGGCGGGTCCTTGGTGATGTCACCTGAGGTCACCGACTGTGACCCCTCCTCCAGATGCGGTCGATCCTCTGCAGTGAACCCGGCACCCAGGCAAGGGCGGACACACACCGGGTTCCCGCTGATCGTACCTTTCCACCCTGGCCGTTGTCTGGTACTTCTCACCCACTCGTGAGAGGCGCACCGCTTCCAGGGTCTCGTTACCTCGGGTGGCGTGTGTCCCTGTCTTAGCGAACCTGTCCCTTTTTATCCCCCTGCTGGGGCATTGCCTGTCCATCACTTCAAACAGTTCAGGGTTCAAAGGGGGGAGCCGCTCCAGACAGCTCTCTCTCTCCCACGTCCCTTCATTACACATCTCCAGACGCTGCTCCATTGTTCCTTATCTCTCCTTCCCCTGAGGGCAGGTGGCAGACCAACTGCTGATGCCACTGATGCTAGCCCAGGCCAGCAAACATCTTAATTTTATGTGTATTCTCGTAACAGTGGTTACTGTTGCCTTCCTGTCAGCTTGAACCATTCTGGCCAGTCTCCTCTGACCTCTCTCATTACAAGGCATTTTCACCTACAAAACTACTGCTCATTGGATACTTTTTGTTTTTCACACCATTCTCTGTAAACTCGAGAGACTGTTGTGTGTGAAAATCCCAGGAGATCCACAATTTCTTAGATACTCAAATCACCCTGTCTGGCACCAATAATCATTCCATGGTCAAAGTCACTTAGGTCACATTTCTTCTCCATTCTGATGTTTGGTCTGAACAACAAATGAATCTCTTGATTATGTCTGCATTGAGTTGTTGCTGGTTAGATATTTGCATTAACAAGCAGATGTACAGGTGTACCTAATAAAGTGGCCACAGAGTGTAGATATAATTTTCTTGGATGCTACCTTGAAAACTAAAAGCCTGGTTTAAGTAGGTACTATTTGAAATTATTTGATTGATGGACCCAAGATCCCTTATCCCTGCATCCCCATCTTCCCCAAGTATTCCTATTTGCTGATGCCATCAAGGAGAAGGAGCAGGACCCTCGGGATTCACACCACCAGGTTCAAGGACAGTTATTACCGCTTAACCATCAGATTGTTGAACCAGAGGGGATAACATCACTCAGCTTTGCTCGACCCATCACTGAACTGTTCCCACAACCTTTGGACTCAGTTTCAGGGACTGTTCATCTCATGTTTTCGATATTTATTGCTTATTTTTCTCCTTTCTTTCTGTATTTGCGCAGCTTGTTGTTTTTTACACACTGGTTGTCCACCCTGTTGGTGCGGCCTTTCATTGGTTCTGTTATGGTTACTGGAATTACTGGGTATCCCTGTCAGAAAATTAATCTCAGAGTTGTACATGATGGCATACAGTTTAGCTACTGTAGTCTTGTTAGAGAAATTAATTTGTTAAGAAAATCCAATTAAAGTTGATCGCATGTAAATGAGTCACTGAATTTGAAGTAAATTCATAGCCTTGTGCGTTATTCATGTTATTGCACGGAGTGGAACCACTAACAGTGGGTTTCAAACTCCAAATAATACAGAGAGCACAGCTCCTTTTACACAAGCACAAATCAACTGCAAGAGCAAAGGCTGTCTGGTTAGCCTTGTGAGTTACAAAAGATAAGCTAGGTTCACTTGTGATAATCTATATCCATAGTAACAGGCAAAAATTAAAAATTTAGTCCTGTGTACAACTTTGTATTAACAGACAGTTTGTCTCATATCTTTGAAGCCACTTCTTACAAGATAAGCAACTGCAAGTATTTATTCTAAGGATTGTCCCTGCTAAAAAAACCAAAGCCATATCTATAACAAATTAAGTTGCAAACTAGTTTCCATACTCAAAAAGCCAATATTAACCCTTTGTCTATCAATACTCACAATATTTTCCTCCACAGCTTTAATAATAAATTTACTTGGCACTTCAAAACTTTTCATCCTACATGATCTGGTCTGTTTCTGACTAGTCCTGTGCCACTTTGGCTAACTCTTAAATGCCCTTTGAAGCACACTGGTATGATATATCTGTATCACATCCAGGACAAAGCACAAAACTCTACAATTCAGGAAGAAGGCTCATTACCACTTTGGCAATGGCATTCAGGAAGGGACAATAAACATGCAGGTCTTAATGATGACTCAAGCATCCCAAGAAAGAATTAAAAAGTGGTTATGTTAAAGCACAGCAGCATTTCCCCCCATTAAAAGTCATACTACACATGATCGTTCAGGCAATGTGATTAGAAATATTAATGATTTCTTCAGTGATTCAATGAAAATGAGTTCTGGGTTGTTAATGTTAGTTCTGAATTGTCGTTATTGAACACATTTCTATGTCAGAATGCACACTTGTGTACTAAATGAGTTTCTCTTATGCTTCGTTTCAGCTGCATTTGCCTTTATTGTTTTGAAAGATTTAGAGAACATTTCTGAATCAGCTATCATTAAGGATCTCAAATCAATGGTGGCATCTAGGATAGCCAAATATGCTGTTCCTGATCATATTATGGTGAGTGATCATCTTCTCCCACACACTGGCTCAATGAGTAGATTTCAGAGATTGCACTCGATTTAAGCATTGATATGATGCTATATTTGTCGTTGTTACTTTGCACTGCTCCTTTGGAAAATATTTATGTGAAGTCACGGAAATATTTTCAGCCTCACATCTAGTATGGTGAAATAGACTCTCCGTGATTCCCTTGTCCATTCATCCCTCCCTATTAATCACCCTCCCGACACTTACCCCTGCAAGCAAATTAGTGCCACACCTGCCCATACACCTCCTGTCTCACTTGTGTTCAGGGCCCCAAACAGTCCTTCCAGGTGAGGCAACAGTTCACTTGTGAGTCTGCTGGGGTCGCCTATTGTGTCTGGTGCTCCCGATGCGGCCTCCTCTACATTGGTGAGACCCGTCGTAAATTGGGGGACTGTTTCGTTGAGCACCTCCGCTCCATCCACCAAAAGTGGAACTGCCTGCTTGCCAAACATTTTAATTCTGATTCCCCTTCCCTTTCTGACATGTTGGTCCATTGTCTCCTCTTGTACCAAGAGGCCACCTGAGGCTGGAGGAGCAACACCTTATATTCCATCTGGGTAGCCTCCAACCTGATATCGATTTCTCCTTCCGGTAAAAAAATATCCCTCCTCCTACCCTCTTTTCTATCTCCCAATCTGACCTTTTACCTCTTCTCACCTGGCTATTACCTCTACCTGGTAACCCTCCTTCTCTTTCTACCGTGGTCCACTCTCCTCTCCTATCAGATTCCTTTCTCTCAGACCATGGATTTGTGCCTTGGAAGGTTTCCAGGGTACAGGCCTGGGCAAGGTTGTACGGAAGACTAGCAGTTGCCCATACTGCAAGTCTCCCCTCTCCATGCCACCAATGTTGTCCAAGGGAAGGGCATTAGGACCCATACAGCTTGGCACTGGTGTTGTCGCAGAGCAATGTGTGGTAAAGTGCCTTGCTCAAGGACACAACACGCTGCCTCAGCCAAGGCTCGAACTAGCGACCTTCAGATCACTAGACGAACGCCTTAACCACTTGGCCACGCGCCAACACCAACCCCAAGACATACAGCATGGTAACAGGCCCTGCTGGCCCACAAGTCCACACTGCTCAATTACATCCGTATGACCAATTAGCCTACTAACCTATGTGTCTTTGGAACGTGGGAGGAAACCGGAGCACCTGGAGGAAACCCTCGTGGTTACAGAGAGAACATACAAAGTCCTTGCATAGAGCAGCAGGAATTGAAAATGGGCCACTGGCGCTGTAGTAGTATTACGTTAACTGCTACGGTACCATGCCACCCCCACCGTGTTCTTCCTCCTTTAGAAAGAATGATGTGAAATAAAGTTATGACAGATTTCGGTGAGTGTAAACATGTTATTTCTTAAATTGTATGGAGGGGGGATGGTTGGTGGTTAGTTGACTGCAGTGATCAGGGTTTAGGGTCTCCAATAACCCACCTGTTGAAGGGAGAGGATTAACCTCCAGAAATTATTATCATTCTGAATGTTCACCCTCAGCCTGGAATTAGATTAACAGCCCTGTCTTCTAGGACTGTCTGAAGCAAGTTTCAAACCCTGCACTTTCAGACTCAGCTGATACAAGAATAGGCTCACTGACCCAAATGTTATTTTCTCCACTAGTGCACCATGAGAGATGGAAAGGTTGGCAGATTTGGAGAAGGCTAGTAGGAAACCACGTCTGCTGCTGCAACAGTAATGTTCAGAACAGATTAAATCAAAATACTTCTGTATGCTGGAAATCTAAATTGAAAACTAAAAAATCAGGAAATAGGGTCTGCAGAGAGAGAGAGAGAAATGTGAGGCTATTAACCATACATCAGAAATGGGAAAAGTTAGAAATAATTAAGTTTTAAGAGGTCATGGTAAATGGGAAATGAGAACAAGTTTAGGACTTTATGATAGCAGAATGCAGAAGAGATTAAATGATAGAACTATTAAAATGCATGGGAAAAAGAGGATGGAAATAGGAAATGTAAAGAGTTAAATCTAGTGGAGACCTGGGTGGAAGAAACAGAAAGCAGGAATTGAAAATGGGCCACTGGCACTGTAGTAGTATTACAAAATACCATGATACTGGAAATTGGAAATAAAGTCCGCTGAAGATGGTGACAGTCTGAAATTGTTGAATTTAGGGTTGAGCCCAGACTATGAAAAGATGATGTATTTTTCCTTGAGCTTAGGGTAATCGTTTGCATGAAAGATCCCAGAAGGATGAGGACAGTGATGCAAATGTGAGGGTGTCATGAAGGAGGAAAGAGATGGGTAAATGTGGTTATTGTTACACTCATTTAGGAGTGTATTCCATCATGTCTCTGATTGTATTTTTCTAAATGGTGGAAAGGCTTTGGGATGTCAGGAGTTTTGCACTGCAGGACACCAAGCCTCTAGTCTGCTTCTTTAGCTACAGTTCTTTAATTGATTCAGTTAGGTTTCTGCTCAATGGTAATGCACAGAATGTTGATACTATTAAATAATGAAGATAGATGGTTTGTTGATGGTCATTGGTTATCACTTCGGTAGCAAGATTATTATTTTCCACTTATCAGCCTGTGGCTGAATGTTAGCTCAATCTTCCTGCATGAAGGCACGGACTATTTCATATGCTGAGGTAATTGAGTGAAGTAACTGAAAATTGTTAAGCCTTGGACAATGCCCCCAAAGGAACTCCTCCAGAGATGTTCCAGAGCTTGGAAGATTGCCCTCCAGCAGTATAACTGTCTTCCCTTGTGCAATGTACAACCTCAAGCATTAGAACATTTTCCCTTTCATGCCCATTGACTTCAATTTTACCAGGGTTCCAGGAGGGTACACTCAATTAAACGCTACCTTGTTATCAATGATCCTCGGATCATCTCTGAAACTCCATTTCCCGTTCCATGTTTGGAGCAAGGCGTGACAAAGGCTTGAGAGGCTTGTGACACCCAAACAGGGCTTTGGTCAGTTGTTTATCCAAGACCTAACGCTGCTTGATAGCATTGTTTACAACACCTTCCATCACTTTACTGATGATTGAGAGTAGACTGATTGAATATTAATCAGCTGGATCAGATTTATTCGTTTAGAGAACAGGATATGCTGTCTCAAAAACTACTGGGAGTGTTGTTGACAGTGAGGAGGATGGTCTAAGGCTGCAGGGTGGCATCGATTAGTTTGTAAGATGGGCAGAGCAATGGTAGTTGGAAATTAGTCCTGATAAGTGTGAACTGATACACTTTTCAAGAACGAATAAAGGATGAAAATACACAGTGAAGGGTAGAATGCCGTACTGAGGAACAGCGGGATCTTGTACAATTTTATAGATCCTGAAAGATGGCAGCATAGGTACAGTAGGAAAGCTGGTGAAGAAGGCATATTGAATACTTGGTTTTACTGGTCAGGGCACAGAATGAAAGAGCAGTGAGGTTATGGTACAACTTTATAATCATTATTTAAGCCACAGCTGAAGTGCTACCTGAGTGGATGCAGAGGAGCCTTTCAGTTACGTGTAGGAAATGGATAGGCTGGGCCAGGAGGAGACACGATAGAGCTATGCAAAATTATCAGGGACAAAATTAGGTAGATAGTAGGACATTTTTCCACAATGCATAGGTGTTCTGAACTCGAGGGCATAGGTTTAGAGATTTACTGAGGACCTGTAGAACTCCAAGGTGAACTGTCTCTGGTATGTTAGAACAGTGCAGGCAAGGGAAGTCGATAAGCCAGGTCTGTAACTTTGAGATAAGGATCAGCTCTAAAGTCTGGGATGGTCAGGCTGTGCATGAACCACAGCTGGATGAGGATCCACTTCCCCTCCCTCCGGGAGGGGCGATGCAATGATGATTCTGGACACTCACCACGCCCTTCCTTGGATCACCCCAGCTGTGGTACCTATCAGCCTCCACATGGGTGGGTGGCTTCAGTCAATGCTTAGCAGTTGACTTAGAACTGGTGCGGACCCTGCAATCCTACCGTTCAACTAAATAATTATTTTCACTCTGAGGATGATTGGAATCTGGACTGCATTGCTTGTGAAGGTGATGGAGGTAGATGTTCTCACAACATTTAAGAAGTATCCAGTTGAACTCTCTAACCTCTACTGTATAAAAAAGTTACAGACCAAATTTTGATACATTCTTTAAACTTGCGTACTTGATGGTCAGCATTATCATGTTGGGCCGAAGGGCCTGTTTCTATGACTCATACACCAAATGGGTTTCCACACAGTCAGTTAATTACCAGTATTGTAACTGGCAAGGTGCCGCTTGCCCAGAGGCACATATGGTTCTGTAGTCTTTGGGATGATATCTGGCTGTTTCCTTTTCCATGGATCCTGCTATACCCAGTGCTCTGTTTCTTTATTTCACATGGGGGCACATGGCTGGGTTTTATGATGATTGCAATCTCAAGAAAGAGTCAAGATAGATCATCGCCTGGCTTTTCAAACTAATTCCACTTCCAACTCTTGGCTCAGGTTCTGTAAGCAGTTATTCTTGGCTCTTGTCATTTCCGGAATGGGTATTTAGACTAATCTGACTTCTCAGTTCTTGGTCCACGTTGAGTGAGGAAGGGAAGGGAAGGCTAATGCCACTATCCTGCTGTCAGTCACTGCTGATAGAGAAAGAGCTGTCATTCTAATATCACTATCTACCTATAAAGTGAAACTTGGTGGACACATCATTTAAAAAAAAAATTTAGATACTTTTTAAACTCAGATGGTTTTAGCTACCATTACCCTTTCATTAGTGATTTCTAGATCCCCATCACTCCTTGGGCAGAAGTATTTTTGCAGTTCTTCTGATATCCTTCAATTTTCACAAATCAGTGTGGCCTATTAACCTTAACTAGGCAATAGGCTATCGCTAAAGGAAATAGGTCTTTCCTGTTCACCCTGTGCATAATTATATTTTTATTAAAAATAAAGGATTTTATTTAAATCAAACATTTGTTATTTTCTGAAATGCACAGGCTGCAGGGTTGCTGAAAGCAACTCCAACTGTAATTTTCTAAAGAGCATTGTTCACACAATGCAACCTTGGTTTATCTGAGTGTTAGGGACCAGCTTTAACACCTGCATCAGAAGTTAACTATGTTATATGTGAAACTAACATTTATCTAACTTTGGTCTTGCAGAACATACCTAGAATATATTTGAAATTGCAACTAAGTGAGAGATACGTAGTGTCTCCACTGCCCATTTGAAAAGGAAAGGGAACAAAAGGCAGGGAGACATTATTGGGCTTGTTAAAGCTGACTGATTTCATATTGTACTGAAGCAAGAAGTCAGTAGAATTATATTGTGCTTTAGTTTTTAAATGGCAGCATATCAGCAGCTACACAAACAACAAACAACTGTTAATTGTGTCTGATGGACCTGGTAATCAATGTGCTAAGTCAGGAGATGAACCATTGTCTGCCAGATCCTTGCTGATATCACATACGGTTTGAGTATAATAAACGTTTCCAATTTTCAGATTGTGAAGCGACTTCCCAAAACTCGATCTGGGAAAATCATGAGGCGGGTGCTGAAGAAAATCATCAGTGACGAAACCACTAATCTGGGGGACCTCAGCACACTGGATGACCAAAGCGTCATTGCAGAAATCATGGCAACCTACAAAAAATATAAAAAAGACCATGAAAGCAGCCAATAGTTTACATCAGGAATCCTTAGGACTGGTTCCAGTTTGACATATGGCACCAAATGGCTGCCTGGTGTTCAGAGTCATTAATCAGTGTTGCACCAATAAGTTGATAAAACTGATTCCAATATCAATGAATCATCGCAAAATGTATATGCCTAGATTTTCTCCTTGACCCATTGTCAGGGGCTCATAATTGTTATTCTATGGGCATATACTTATGTCTGACCAAACACTACATTTTGAGTGTCTGGATGGTTTTTGCCGTTGGACTGGGTGATAATAGATAGAAACATAGAAACATAGAAAATAGGTACAGGAGTAGGCCATTCGGCCCTTCGAGCCTGCACCGCCATTCAGTATGATCATGGCTGATCATCCAACTCAGAACCCTGTACCAGCCTTCCCTCCATACCCCCTGATCCCTTTAGCCACAAGGGCCATATCGAACTCCCTCTTAAATATAGCCAATGAACTGGCCTCAACTGTTTCCTGTGGCAGAGAATTCTACAGATTCACCACTCTCTGTGTGAAGAAGTTTTTCCTAATCTCGGTCCTAAAAGGCTTCCCCTCTATCCTCAAACTGTGACCCCTCGTTCTGGACTTCCCCAACATCGGGAACAATCTTCCTGCATCTAGCCTGTCCAATCCCTTTAGGATTTTATACGTTTCAATAAGATCCCCCCTCAATCTTCTAAATTCCAACGAGTATAAGCCTAGTTCATCCAGTCTTTCATCATATGAAAGTCCTGCCATCCCAGGAATCAATCTGGTGAACCTTCTTTGTACTCCCTCTATGGCAAGGATGTCTTTCCTCCGATTACGGGACCAAAACTGCACACAATACTCCAGGTGTGGTCTCACCGAGGCCTTGTACAGCTGCAGTAGTACCTCCCTGCTCCTGTACTCGAATCCTCTTGCTATAAATGCCAGCATACCATTCGCCTTTTTCACCGCCTGCTGTACCTGCATGCCCACTTTCAATGATTGGTGTATAATGACACCCAGGTCTCGTTGCACCTCCCCTTTTCCTAACTGGCCACCATTCAGATAATAATCTGTTTTCCTGTTTTTGCCACCAAAGTGGATAACCTCACATTTATCCACATTAAATTGCATCTGCCATGAATTTGCCCACTCTCCTAACCTATCCAAGTCACCCTGCATCCTCTTAGCATCCTCCTCACGGCTAACACTGCCGCCCAGCTTCGTGTCATCCACAAACTTGGAGATGCTGCATTTAATTCCCTCATCCAAGTCATTAATATATTGTAAACAACTGGGGTCCCAGCACTGAGCCTTGTGGTACCCCACTAGTCACTGCCTGCCATTCTGAAAAGGTCCCGTTTATTCCCACTCTTTGCTTCCTGTCAGCCAACCAATTCTCTATCCACATCAATACCTTACCCCCAATACCGTGTGCTTTAAGATAACTGTGTTCTTGCTCTTAATTGGTTGTTTGTATTTGCAAATTCCATTGGGAATTGAGGTATGTTAATTGGGAACCCCGACTGAATTTTTTCTTTTCTTAATTTTTTTTTCAAACTAGAAGACCCCAGGTTTCTGCGTGCTTACTGGTAAAAGATAAGGGATCTCAAGCCACTTCCACAGCAGAGTAGTACATTTAAAACCCATGCTAATAAACAAAAACACTTCAAGTTTGCTTACGTCAAAGAAGCATTGAAAATAAGTTTTTAAATGCAATATTTCAAGAAAAAACAAATATTCAGATATTTATAACCATATAACCATATAACAATTACAGCACAGAAACAGGCCATCTTGGCCCTTCTAGTCTGTGGCGATCTCTTACTCTCACCTAGTCCCACTGACCTGCACTCAGCCCATAACCCTCCAATCCTTTTCTGTCCATATAGCTATCCAATTGAACTTTAAATGACAACATCGAACCTGCCTCAACCACTTCTGCTGGAAGCTCGTTCCACACAGCTACCACTCTCTGAGTAAAGAAGTTCCCCCTCATGTTACCCCTAAACTTTTGCCCTTTAACTCTCAACTCATGTCTTGTTTGAATCTCCCCCACTCTCAATGGAAAAAGCCTATCCACGTCAACTCTATCTATCCCCCTCATAATTTTAAATACCTCTATCAAGTCCCCCCTCAACCTTCTACGTTCCAAAGAATAAAGACCCAACTTGTTCAACCTTTCTCTGTAACTTAGGTGATGAAACCCAGGTAACATTCTAGTAAAACTTCTCTGTACTCTCTCTATTTTGTTGAGATCTTTCCTATATTTCGGTGACCAGAACTGTACACAATACTCCAAATTTGGCCTTACCAATTTAAAGAAAAATGATGTGGTTTTTCTGACTTTGCTTTACCAAGCCACAGTTTTCTTTTTGTTAATTGTGGGTTGGAAAGTGCAGAAATGAATATGTTACTGGAAATTCACTAATCGTTTATCATTTCAGAGGTTTACAGCTACATAGATGCTATGGCTATATAATCAGGGAGAACTGATATGTTATCTCTAAAGTTCTCAGCTGTGTCAGACATCCATAATTATCTCAGAATGAAAGATTATTCTTCCAGACACTCCTCACAGCATCTAGAGAGGTACTGGAATATTCTCTTCTCTCTCCCTCTTTCAAATAGCAGGGACACTGGAAATTTGGAATTCACTGAAATACTGTTGTCTGTGGATTCCGACCATGAAAAGGTTAGAGCAATTTCCAAAGCCAAGTAGATATAGCCAGTGTTCTGGATGAAAAGACACGTTGGGGATGAGCTCAATGGCAGCAACTTCTGCAGGGGTTCATCAGTTTTTCCTGCCATATACAGTGAATGAGCAGTCCCTCCTTGATGCTTAGGAAATCATTGCTGGTTTCACAGGGAGAGAAATTGCAAGAGAGCAATAAATTCAGGAGCAAGTGATTAAGGTGATATTATTTATTGCCATATATATTCATAAAGACTGTGCTCACAAAAAATAAATAATTTAAGAAAATAGTGCTCCAGATTGTCTGACCCAATATTTATCCACCATTCACTGCTTATTTGTACCTACACGTGCAGCTTGGTGATTCATGAGTGACCCCATTGAACCCCCCCCCCCGAACATTACTCAGTGGTGATTAGTATATGTGGTGGTCACGTGAAAGGCCCTCAACCTGATAGTATCAGCAGTACAGCCACATATACACCTCTCTGTGTCACTCACCTTGTAGGATGATTGCCATGTGACAAAATTAATTCATTAGCAATGAAGTCTGAGGAAATAAAAGGCACTATATAAATGCAAGTTCATTGTGGCATGACAGAGATGCAAATTCTTATAGGCATACTCTTTTTGTTTGGTGTCTTCTCCTTCTTCATAAACATTGTTTTTTTGCTAGGCTAGTTAATTGAATAATGGAGATCCAGAGAATGTGGGTTCAGATCCTGTTAAGGTAGTTTGAGAATCAAGTAAAAAGAGCTGGTTTTATTAAACTTGACTGTTTCACTGATGACTATATTTTTGGAGATGGAAACTGCTGCTTCCAACAAATCTGGCTTCTACATGGCTCCTACCCTGGGTGGAACACAACCTCAAATCATGGCTGCATAACACAGACATTGCCCTAAAAAGAGAGACAGGATTTGGGGGCTGTTCTTAATAAGTCTCCTTAAAGGTAGATGGCCTTTGATCCAGAGACAATTCTTGAGCATTTAAAAAAAATCTTTTCTCTAGAAGATGGGGAAAAATCTCACCATTCAACGATAGGTGATCCTCTACAAAAAAAAAACTGCTTTTATTAGTTTCTAATGGTGTTCATTGACTTGCAAATTGCAGTTGCTTATGTCAGTCTTATTTAGGGAGCATTACTGCATATCGTCAATTATCCGTCTTCAAATAATGAACTATAAAGTGTAACTATATAATCAGTAATAACTGCAATGATTTTGGTCCTGGCATATTTCAAGAAATTTAACAATGATGTTCTACATTTATAATGGAAATTTTATCTTTTAAATGTTATGATTTATTTTATAATGACCTTATCTTCAGAAATAAAGAAGGATTCTGCAATATCACTCTCATGGCTTTCACTTCATTGCAGTTCTGGTAAAGCCTTTTGCAACATCCTGAACTAAGCTTGCAATGATCATTGACCAACAAATGCAGCTGTTACATCTTAATGAACAACTTGCAAAATAAAACAAATCAATTCTTAGTATTTATAATAAATACTTCAACAGTGATGACCAGAAATTGTCAGTACATTACTCAGAATGATAGAATTACCATAGCCTATCACACACCCAGTGGCCACTTTTGACTGAAATGTATGGCTATGGTCCAACTGCAGACAAAGAGACAATGAAGCCAATGAACAGTTCACTGATGTAATAAGAACTGTGCAGAATTAAAGGAAAAACAATAAATTTTAAGCCAACAGGGCCATTAACTAAAACTCTCAAACTAAAAGCTAATGCTGACACTGTGGCTAGGAAGCAGTGAGTTAATACCAAAATACTGCTCCTTTGCAGTGTCACCCTAAATGGTGGTCTTCTTTCCTGGAACAAGGACAAAGGTAAGCAGGAAGGATTTATTTTTCTGTGCGGGACTTGACAAGACTGAAATAAGAGGAAGGGAGTTAAATAACATGAGAGTGAAACACTAATTGTCGAGAACATGTATACTCACATGTATGAGCACCGACCCCGTTCAGCAGCCCACCTTCAAGGGTGCACAGACCCCGTGGCAGAGTCTATGGTTGTGACAATTTTATCAGGTAGATCTGTACATCTGCAAATATATAATCAGCCAAGCACTTGGCTGCAATTTAATGCATTAAAGCATGCAGGCATGGTCAAAAGTTTTAGTGATGTTCAGACCAAACGTCAGAATGGGGAAGAAATGTGATCTAAGTGACTTTGACGGTGGAATGATTGTAGGTGTCAGACATAGTGGTTTGAGTATCTCAGAAACTGCAGGTCTCCTGAGGTTTTCATGCACAACCATCTCTAGACTTTACAGAGAATGGTGCAAAAAAATAAAATACGTCCAGTGAGCAGCAGTTCTATTGGCAAAAATGTTTTGTTAATGGGAGAGGTCAAAGAAGAATGGCCAGACTGGTTCAAGCTAACAGGATGGCGACCCTAATAACCACATGTTATAACAGTGGTGTGCAGAAGAGCATCTCTGAATGCACAACATGTTAAACCTTGAACTGGATGGGCTACAGCAACGGAAGACCATGAACATAAACTCAGTGATCACTTTATTATCGACCTCCTGTACCTAATAAAGTGGCACTGAGTGTAGATTTCATGGAAAGTAATGGCTTTAAAGTTGTTGGAATTCTTACTGATGGCAGTAATATAATGTATAGAAATGTACACAGTTTCGAAAGAAATGCAGTTTACTATACAATGATATGATGTGTTTACCATTCCCTTATCTTTGTTCCTCAAAAACACACACAAAATCCTCCTGGTGAACGCAGCAGGCCAGGCAGCATCTGTAGGAAGAGGTGCAGTCGACGTTTCAGGCCGAGACCCTTCGTCAGGACTAATCCTGACGAAGGGTCTCAGCCTGAAACGTCGACTGCACTTCTTCCTACAGATGCTGCCTGGCCTGCTGCATTCACCAGCAACTTTGATGTGTGTTGCTTGAATTTCCAGCATCTGCAGAATTCCTGCTGTTTGCGTTTAATTTAACTACTGCGAAGCCTCTTCCGGTGATGCCTACACCGAAGAAGTTTAGATCCTCTCTTCGACGGGAGTTCAGTGAAACCATCTCTCACTGCTCCCCATCTGTAATTTCTTCGGCTCTTCAACTTTTCGACCACACTTTGACTCAGACTCGCTATCACAGCCATATATCCTTTCTTGGAACGTGCCTCCGTCGCCAACTTACTCCAGTTGGCTTTAGGATTCGTTTCCAAGCCTCTCAATTTGGACCTTCTGAGGATCCCAGGTACTCACATTTTATTGACTCTGCCTCTCGCCGCTTCTCCCGCCAAGCTCTGAAGGCGACGCTCTCCGCCATGAGGAGGTACTTGGTGTCCCTATCCCAGACCCTTCCACACCTTCGGGACACTTTCTTCACCGTCTGTAATGGTCCTGCCCGTTATTTCATCCTCCGTCGGATTCACGCCTGCAATCGCCGTTTTTTTGACTTTGTCATGTTAGGCAAAGATCGCAAGATCCTACATCTACGGACTCCAGAGCCTGCTGGCCCTGAAACTAGCAGGCATGAACTTCAGATTGCGGCTCCTGCCATTGATCTCGCCGGCTCCAACACCTCAGGGCATATTCAAAACCCGGACTCCAGCAACGACCATGGACACCTTCACAGCGATTGCGCAACCACCAACTGCGACTCCAGCCTTGAACTCCAGGCCGGGTCTTTATGTGCTGCTATTGTGACTCCCGTCTCCCCTTCCCCCACCAATACTCTGCAATCCCGTCTCCTTCAGATCCCATCGTCAGCTCCTGGGTACTCAGAGGCTCCATCTTCCTCTCACCGCAACCCTCCCCTCTCCACTGACACCCCCAGCCTCCCCCCTCCCCCCTCCCCCCTCTGATCCCAGCTCTCAAGATTCCAGCCTTGAGCTCCAGGCCGGGTCTTTATGTGCTGCTGTTGTGACTCCTGTCTCCCCTTCCCCCACCACCACTCCGCAGCCCCGTCTTCCTCAGATCCCACCGTCAGAAAAAAGTAGTCCTGACGAAGGGTCTCGGCCTGAAACGTCGACTGCACCTCTTCCTACAGATGCTGCCTGGCCTGTTGCGTTCACCAGCAACTTTGATGTGTGTTGCTTGAATTTCCAGCATCTGCAGAATTCCTGTTGTTTGCACAAAATCCTCCCAGTAAGTTGTATCCATGATAAGGGGAACATAGAACTGGTATGAAAACTGTTCAAAGACCAGGCTGAATACAGTGAGTTATATCACATTTGAATGCCTCTTAGAATGATTTTCCTTTCTTATGCAAACCATCTGGCTGCATAGATTGTATCAAGTTGATCTTGCAATAGTTTGATGTACTGAAATTGAAGCTCAAAAAAGGCATCCATTCGTTTTGTGAGACCATGGATCTGCGCCTGGAAAGCCTTCACTCTCCAGGGCGCAGGTTGTATGGAAGACCAGCAGTTGCCCATGCTGCAAGTCTCCCCTCTCCACAACACCATTAAGACCCATACAGCTTGGCATCAGTGTCGTCGCAGAGCAATGTGTGATTAAGTGCCTTGCTTGAGGACACAACACATTCCCTTGACTGGGGCTCGAACTCACTACCTACAGGTAGCTAGTCCAATGCCTTAACCACTTGGTCACATGCCCACAAAGTTGAAGCTAAGCTACTCATATACAGTACAGCTTTTCCAAACAACAACCAAATGAAACATGCAAACCCAGATTTCTCTACCAATATATTTGAAGCCCATCATATTTGAACTTCAAGCAGTGAATAAAATTTCTCATTTGGGATTGGGAAATGCGCTGCACAGATTTGTCAGCTTTCTAAGGGGTTATGGAGCCGAGGATTATCAGGCAGGTACTCGGTTTGGATTTGCATTCATGCCATTGGTATCTACCCCTCTCAGGCTGATGTTACTGGCAAGCTGTGATCTCTGGCAGGACTGAAGAAAGGGAAAACAAGGATTCTGGATTGAAATATACCAAAGTTGCTGGTCTCCGCTTTTGAGGGATGGCATTAATCTTGAGTGTCAAATGGCTCTGAGGGAAAGGTTTTTGGTTCAGATGATGTCTCTGAAGGACAATATTCACAAAAGAATGGCCCTGAAATTAATAATTGACATTCTGCATGTTTGGCTCGGGAAGCAAGGAAGCAGCTTGAATTTCAGCTTCACTGCTTTCTCTGCAACATGGTGGCAAAGCTTCAAAGTAGCACATATGACAGCAAAACCAAGAACTGAGTTTCAAGATTCAGCTTTATTCACCATATATATTTACATGTATTAGGATCAAAGGTAATGATGAATCAGCATATAGGAGGGAGATTGGAAATAACATCCTCTTACTCAATGTCAGCCAGAGCAGGGAGCTGATTATTCACTTCAGGAGGAGGAAAATGGAGGTTCCTGAGCCAGTCTTCATTGAGGGATCAGAGTTGGGGAGTGTCAGCAACTTTAATTTCCTCAGTGTTATTATTTCAGAGGACCTGTCCTGGGCCCCGCACATAAGTGCAATTATGAAAGAAGCTCAGCAGTGCCTCCAATTCCTTAGGAGTTTGTGAAGATCTGGCATGACATCTTTTGATTTGGCATGACTAACTTCTATAGATATGTCGTGGCAAGTATATTGATTGGCTGCATCATGGCCTGGTATGGAAACACCAATGGCCTTGAAAGGAAAATCCTGCAAGAAGTAGTGGATATGGCCCAGTCCATCATAGGTAAAGCCCTCTCAACCATTGAGCACTTCTACATACAGCGATGTTGCAGGAAAGAGGCATTTATCATCAGGGACCCCACCACCCAGGTCATGATTTTCTCTCGCTGTTACCATCAGGAAAAAGGTACAGCAGCTCCAGGATTCACACCGCCAGGTTCAGGGACAGTTATTTCTCCTCAACTGTCAGGCTCTGAGCCAGAGGGGATAACTTCACTCAACTTCACTTGCCCCATCATTGAACTGTTCCCACAATCTATCAACTCACTTTCAGGGACTCTTCATCTCATGTTATTGATATTTATTGTTTATTTATTTTATTTCTTTCTTTTCATATTTGTGCAGTTTGTTGCCTTTTGCACTCTGGTTGCCCACCCTGATGGTGCAGTCTTTCACTGATTCTATTATGGTTATTGGATTTATTGAGTATGCTAGCAAGAAAATGAATCTCAGGGTTGTATATGTGACATACAGTATATGTGCTTTGATAATAAATTTACTTTGAACTTGAACTTATTTACTGTGGTGTGTTGGCCAAGGCACGACATGCAACAAAAAAAAAACAAAGTTCAAAAATTATAAAGAATAAAGAATTATAGAAAAAGTCATATTAGAAATTTAAACATGGATATGGAATAAAATTTGCATAAATACATAAATCCTATCATGTATTTACAACATAAACAGCCTTAAAAGTGTTTACAGTACAGTGTGGTGACTGAGGTAATAGATACATCAGAGGAGGTTGGGAGGCTAACTAGTAAATGTTATTCTTCTTTATAAATAATTCTATTTGTCTGTTACAATACAAATCTAAATTGTCTACATGTGTTTGTTTTTACTTGCAATTTTGAATATATCATCTTTATGGTCTTGTCAGAGATAAGGTAAATCTGAACACAAGGGGTTCTACAGATGCTGGAAATTCAGAGCAATATTACACAAAATGCTGGAGAAACTTAACAAGTCAGGCAGCATCTATTGAGGGGAATAAAGATTTATTCTTCTTCATAGATGCTGCCTGATTTGCTGATTTGTTCCAGCATTTTGTAAGGTAAGACTGAAAGGTTTTATTTTGAGATTTATAATGAATACAAATTATTTTGGTTAGTTATTTATTGTTTATTGAGATACAGCATGGAATAGGTCCTTCTGTCTTAAAGCCCCAGATCCCAGCTTCCCCCAATTTTAACCCTAGCCTAATCACGAGACAACTTACAATGACCAATTATCCTGCTAACTGGTACTTCTTTGGACTGTGGGAGGAAATCAGAGGACCCGGGGAAAACCCACGCATTCCACGCGAGGATGCACAGACTCCGTACAGATGAGATGGGAAATTGAACTTTGATGTCCCAAGCTGTAATAGTGTCACGCTTACTGTGGTGTTACTGTGGCACACAGTTAATTAAAGGTAATATGACTATGCAAGCTTTTATCTCAAAAGGCAAATCCTAGTACTCAATTTTGATATTATCTAAGAAATGTGTTGAGAAGACCTTACACAGGTCTGTCAGTTTGTTGCCTTAAGATGTTTACATTAGTACTCAGATTAAACTGGAGCATAAATCGGGAAGCCAGAAATTGAACAGATATGTTAGATGTTAGATGCAGAAAACGCTGGTGGGAGTTGTGTACAGGCCACCTAACAGTAGTAGTGAGGTTGGGAATGGCATTAAACAGTAAATTAGAAATGTGTGCAATAAAGGAACAGCAGTTATAATGGGTGACTTCAATCTATATATATATTGGGTGAACCAAATTGGTAAGGGTGCTGAGGAAGAGGATTTCTTGGAATGTATGAGGGATGGTTTTCTGAACCAGCATGTCAAGGAACCAACTAGAGAGCAGGCCATTCTAGACTGGGTATTGAGCAATGAGGAAGGGTTAGTTAGCAATCTCGTCGTGCGAGGCCCCTTGGGTAAGAGTGACCATAATAGGGTGGAATTGTTCATTAAGATGGAGAAAGCTGGCAGGGAACATAAAAACTGACTGTAAAAGCTTTTATAGATATGTGAAAAGAAAAAGATTGGTTAAGACAAATGTAGGTCTCTTACAGTGTGAAACAGGTGAATTGATCATGGGGAACAAGGACATGGCAGACCAATTGAATAACTACTTTGGTTCTGTCTTCATTAAGGAGGACATAAATAATCTTCCGGAAATAGTAGAGGACCGAGGGTCTAGTGAGATGGAGGAACTGAGGGAAATACATGTTAGTAGGGAAGTGGTGTTAGGTAATTTGAAGGGATTAAAGGCAGATAAATCCCCAGGGTCAGATGGTCTGCATCCCAGAGTGCTTAAGGAAGTAGCCTAAGAAATAGTGGATGCATTAGTGATAATTTTTCAAAATTTCTTAGATTCTGGATTAGTTCCTGAGGATTGGAGGGTGGCTAATGTAACCTCACTTTTTAAAAAAGGAGGGAGAGAGAAACCGGGGAATTATAGACCGGTAAGCCTGACATCGGTGGTGGGGAAAATGCTAGAGTCAGTTATCAAAGATGTGATAATAGCACATTTGGAAAGTGGTGAAATCATCGGACAAAGTCAGCATGGATTTGTGAAAGGAAAATCATGTCTGACGAATCTCATAGAATTTTTCGAGGATGTAACTAGTAGAGTGGATGGGGAGAACCAGTGTATGTGGTATATTTGGACTTTCAAAAGGCTTTTGACAAGATCCCATGCAGGAGATTAGTGTGCAAACTTGAAGCACACGGTATTGGGGGTATGGTATTGATGTGGATAGAGAATTGGTTGGCACACAGGAAGCAAAGAGTGGGAATAAACCGGACCTTTTCAGAATGGCAGGCAGTGACTAGTGGGGTACCGCAAGGCTCAGTGCTGGAACCCCAGTTGTTTACACTATATATTAATGACTTAGACGAGGGAATTAAATGCAGCATCTCCAAGTTTGCGGATGACATGAAGCTGGGCGGCAGTGTTAGCTGTGAGGAGGATGCTGAGAGGATGCAGGGTGACTTGGATAGGTTAGGTTTGTGGGCAAATTCATGGCAGATGCAATTTAATGTGGATAAATGTGAGGTTATCCACTTTGGTGGCAAGAACAGGAAAACAGATTATTATCTGAATGGGGGCCGGTTAGGAAAAGGGGAGGTGCAACGAGACCTGGGTGTCATTGTACACCAGTCATTGAAAGTGGGCATGCAGGTTCAGCAGGCGATGAAAAAGGCGAATGGTATGCTGGCATTCATAGAAAGAGGATTCGAGTACAGGAGCAGGGAGGTATTATTGCAGTTGTACAAGGCCTTGGTGAGACCACACCTGGAGTATTGTGTGCAGTTTTGGTCCCGTAATCTGAGGAAAGACATTCTTGCCATAGAGGGAGTACAAAGAAGGTTCACCAGATTGATTCCTGGGATGGCAGGACTTTCATATGATGAAAGACTGGATCGACTAGGCTTATACTCTCTGGAATTAGAAGATTGAGGTGGGATCTTATTGAAACGTATAAAATTCTAAAGGGATTGGACAGGCTAGATGCAGGAAGATTGTTCCCGATGTTGGGGAAGTCCAGAACGAGGAGTCACAGTTTGAGGATAAAGGGGAAGCCTTTTAGGACCGAGATTGGGAAAAACTTCTTCACACAGAGAGTGATGAATCTGTGGAATTCTCTGCCACAGGAAACAGTTGAGGCCAGTTCATTGGCTATATTTAAGAGGAAGTGAGATATGGCCCTTGTGGCTAAAGGGATCGGGGGCTATGGAGAGAAGGCAGGTACAGGGTTCTGAGTTGGATGATCAGCCATGATCATACTGAATGGCGGTGCAGGCTTGAAGGGCTGAATGGCCTACTCCTGCACCTATTTTCTATGTTTCTATGTTTCTATGTGCATTATTTTTAATGAATACCCGGAGTGACATTTTGCCCATCTATTGCCAAGAATCATATTTTAGCAGGAAGGTTTGGAAATTTGGAAAAGATCATTTCCTTATTAGCATGGTTGTAGTAGAATGTACTGGGATGGAGAGGGACTGGAGAGATAATACTGGGCTTGATGCACTTTCAGAAGAGAATACAGCAATCTCAGACTAGAGAATTCA
Organism: Mobula hypostoma; assembly: GCF_963921235.1. Taxonomy (NCBI): domain Eukaryota; kingdom Metazoa; phylum Chordata; class Chondrichthyes; order Myliobatiformes; family Myliobatidae; genus Mobula; species Mobula hypostoma. The sequence goes on along the minus strand of NC_086104.1, from coordinate 92,094,670 downwards.
CAAATAAAATTAGTTAGTTCTAATGTATTACATGTCTACGTCATGTGGAACCTGTAGTCTAGTTAGAAAGAAACTGATTTCATATCATTTAGATTTCTGACCACAGTCCTGGTCAGATATTACAGCACGGGTGCTGTGGTAGTGTAATGGTTAGCACAACGTTATTACAGCTTGGGATGTCGGAGTTAAGAGTTCAATTCTGAGTCTAGGAGTCAACCATTTTACAATGTGTTATGGTCAGCTTCAGAAAAATTCCAAATAGGCAATCCCCATGTGTAACATATCAAAAATTGAAGAGATTGTAAAGAAAAGTTCTTATAATGTGCAAACCTGAAAATATTACTGGTGAGTGAGAGAGGAATATTCTGAAGGAAGGAAGTGAAATAAAGTGGTAGAGGCCTGTGTAGTGAACAGGTTATTAGAGACACAAGATGTTGCAGATTCTGGAATCCGGAGCAAAAAATAAATAAACTGCTGGGAATACTCAGCAGGTTGAACAGCATCTGTGGAGGCCAGGAGATGGCTGACATTTCTTCTTGAAGCCTGCATTAGGAATGTTGAATTACTGGTCTTTTTCAATATTGAAAGTTATTTGAAATTTTACGTAACCTTGAACAGTGCTCCAAGTCAGTTGAAAAGATTAGGTTCAGTAGATTCAGGCAGCCACTAAAGTAATGAAGAGATATACATCTTAACAGAAAGAACATGCAGATTACTAAGCCGATCCAACAATGCTGACTCTGCAGTTTCCCATCCCTTTTAGGTGGTTTCTATATCTTGTTGACACACTAAATGAAATGCTGGTTATCAGTTTTAACCAACGTTATAGGAAGGAAGCTTTTTTAAAAGAACATTTGAGTGTTGATCAGAACCCTGAGCTTACTTGATTTGATAAGGGCTATGTGGGGCTGTTGTTTAGCACACGTACATCAAATTCAGCTAAGATAATTGAAGAAAGGGCATTGCTGCAGGCATAATTTTAAATTTATATTTGTGTGCCTTCACTTCTTAGTGCACTTTAGACAAAAACGATCTTTCTCATTATCATTTGGGAATGCACAATCAGCCAAGGTAGAAGGCAGAAACACAACATTTACACTGATACCCCTCCGTATTAGGCATAAAAGACCCTTTTTGGATCTACCTGCAGCACAACAAGTTTTTTTTTAACCTTAAGTCCAGCCAATTTATCCAAGTTGTCCTTTGGAATGAGCTCATGTTGTTTGTGACAATGATGGTGATGATGACATATGAATATGAACACTTATGGAGATACATATCTACAAGCAGGAGTCCACTTACAATAAGCCCTGCCCACAACCTGCCTCTTAAATTTGAGATACAATGCTGGCATCTTCATGGGCTACATTTGTTCCTCAACCAACACTTGATTAAAACACAGAGTAGTAACATTGTAAGCAAGGTCTGCTGTGTACATACATCTACTGATGCTTCTGGACACATCTTCAGTGATGTTTGTGGAATCATCAGGTGTTTCGGGTCTTTCAACATCATACAACCTCCGCCAGGTGACCCAGCCGGGGCTGATCAGACCCCAGCTTGTGTCCAGATGGCTAGCTACTTATGACTCCATGGCTCCCCTCTTTTGAGCCACAGCCACCTTGAGGCCCTCTCTGCTGCATCGGTGGTACTGTGGATGGCTCTCCTCTTCCTCTCTCCCTCGATGTCTAAAATGCTGAAGGCTCTAACTAAGGAACGGGCTACGAATCCCCTACAACCAACCTCCACTGGGAGACACCTCACTCTCCATCCAGCCTGCAGACAGTTGCTGACCAGTCCTGTGTACTTGGCGAGCTTCCTTTCAAAGGCCTCTTCCAAGCTATCTTCCCATGGGACTGTCAGCTCCAGCAGCACCACTTGCTTAGTAGACTCAGACGCTAGGACAATGTCTGGTTGCAGGGTGGTGGCTGCGATATGGTTGGGGAACTTCAGCTGCAAGTACTGCCCTATTTTTAGTAGAACTCTGTTGTCTTAAAAACATTATTGGATGCAGTCAACAAATTCTGTCTTTTCTAAGTCAGTTGCACTAATACAATCCAGTCAAAACAGGGAAGGTTAAAATCCTCCTGTTACTATACCCTATTGCGTTCCACTCTGTCATTTCCGAAGCTTCTATACCCTGAAACATGAAACTGCCAGTCCAGCTCTTGCCTCAACCATGTGTATGCATCATTTCAGGTGCTGATCCATGCTCTAAGATCATCTATCTGATTTAGCTGTGAGATTCCTTGCATTAAAGTAAAATCAGTTAGGTCTGACATCCTTCCTAACTTGTCTCCAGCTGTGTTGCCCACTGGACTTGCTTGATATGTCCTTTAAATTTTTCTCACACTCTGTTGTACCATTTCAATGCTTCCTAATTAGGTAATTGCCAAATTAGGTTAAGTCCTCCCAAATAGCATGAGTAAATCTCATTAATTTCCTCATTCAGTTTAGAATCAGAATCAGAATCAGGTTTATTATCACTGGCATGTGTCGTGAAATTTGTTAAATTAGCAACAGCAATACATAATATAGAAGAGGAGGAAAAATAAAATAATAATAATAATAATAAATAAATAAGTTAATCAATTACACTGTACATATATTGAATAGATTAAAAGTCATGCAAAAAACAAAAATAATATATATTTAAAAATTGAAGTAGTGATCACGAGTTCAATGTCCATTTAGGAATTGGATGGCAGAGGGGAAGAAGCTGTTCCTGAATCACTGAGTGTGTGCCTTCAGGCTTCTGTACTTCCTACCTGATGGTAACAGTGAGAAAAGGACATGAACTGGGTGCTGGACACTAATAATGGACACTGTCTTTCCAAGACACTACTCCTTGAAGATGTCCTGGGTTCTTTGTAGGCTAGTACCCAAGATGGAGCTGACTAAATTTACAACCCTCTGCAGCTTCTTTTGGTCCTGTGCAGTAGTCCCCCCCATACAGACAGTGATGCAGCCTGTCCACGGTACATCTATAGAAGTTTTTGAGTGCATTTGATGACATACCAAATCTCTTCAAACTTCCAATGAAGTATAGTCGCTGTCTCGCCTTCTTTATAACTGCTTTGGTATGTTGGGACCAGGTTAGATCCCCAGAGATCTAGACACGCAGGAACTTGAAACTGCTCACTCTCTCCATTTCTGATCCCTTTATGAGGATTGGTATGTGTTCCTTTGTCTTACTCTTCCTGAAATCCATAATCAACTCTTTCGTCTTACTGATGTTGAGTGCCAGGTTGTTGCTGCAACATCACTCTACTAGTTGGCATATCTCACTCCTGTACGTCCTCTCATCTCCAGTGGTGCAGTGCTAGCTGGAGCGCACCGCAGTGTGTCCAGCACATCTTTAACATTTTTTAGTGGCTGTTCTGTGAGCGAAAACATCTTGCTAAATCCACTCGCTGGATGTTTTTTTGTTTTTGTCACCATTCTTTCTAAACTCTAGAGTCTGTTGTGCGTAAAAATCCCAGGAGATCAGCAGTTTCTGAGATACTCAAATCACCCTGGGCAGCACCTAATTAATTAGTTTGTTTATTTCGGCTTTTTTCTTAAAGATGTGCCGAACACGCTCCGGTGTGCTTTGGCTAGTACTGCACCACTGCTCATCTCCATCTGAGGTTTTATCAACAACGGTTGTATCATCAGCAAATTTATAGATGGTATTTGAGCTATGCCTAGGCAAACAGTCATGGGTATAGACAGAGTAGAGCAGTTGGCTAAGCACACACCCCTGAGGTAAACCAGTGTTGATCGTCAGTGAGGAGTGTGACGAGAATACACATAGATAAGATGTTAGCTGTCCTGTGTGATCAGCAGTTGGTCTGCCACCTGTCCTCAAGAGAGAGATAAGGAACACAATGAAACAGCATCTGGAGATGTGTAATGAAGGGACGGGAGAGAGAGAGCAGTCTGGAGCGGCTCCCCCTTTGAACCCTGAACTGTTTGAAGTGATGGACAGGCGATACCCCAGCACGGGGATAAAAAGGGACCGGTTCGCTAAGGCAGACACACACGACACCCGAGGTAACGAGACCCTGGAAGCGGTGCGTCTCTCACGAGTCGGTGAGAAGTATCGGACAACGCACAGGGTGGAAAGGTACGATCAGCGGGAACCCGGTGTGTGTCCGCCCTTGCTTGGGTGCCGGGTTCACTGCAGAGGATCGACCGCATCTGGAGGAGGGGTCACAGTCGGTGACCTCAGGTGACATCACCAAGGACCTGCCCAAAAGCTGCTTGTGAGCAATTATCGCCGGTCTGTGAGTGGAAGCCGTTTCTGAACGATCAGTCGTTCCCGTTCTCTCTCTCTCTCTCTCTCCCCCCACGTTGTCCATCGCCATGGCAACAATTACTGCGAACTGAACTACTAAATTGGACTGAACTTTGTGTCACTTTGAAATTGGTCTTTTATCCCTAGACAACGATAGAGCTTGATTGATGCTGTTATCTTAATTCTGTGCACATGTGTGTTTATCATTGCTGAACTGTTGCATTTATTATCCTTTCGATTACTGTGTTGCTTGTTTCTTTAATAAAACTTTCTTAGTTCTAGTAATCCAGACTCCAACTGAGTGATCCATTTCTGCTGGTTTGGCAACCCAGTTACGGGGTACGTAACGTAAGTGGGGGCTCATCCGGGATTTTGAACGCTAAATTTGGGATGGAGTAAATTGATTGGGTTAAAATTCCCGAAAAAAAGAAAAGACAAACAGCAGAAATGGAGGCTGAGGAATTTATAAAGACACCGACCTTGGAGGCATTAGAGGATGCCAGGAAATCGGAATTGGTAGCTGTGGCCAAACGGTTGAATCTTGCTAAGGTGAAGTCGACAATGAGGAGAGAGGAGATACACAGAGCTATAGTAGAGCACTATGTATCTAAGGGTGTGTTTCCCCAAGGCGAGCTGGGGGTGGTGTCTATTGAAAAACCTGCTGGAGACGCGGTACAGGTACAGCTTGAAAAACTGAGACTCGAGCACGAGTTCCGGGTACGGCAGTTAGAACACGAAGAGAAGCAGGTAGAAAGGCAAGAGAAAGAGAGAGAGAGACAGTTGGAGAGAGAGGAGAAAGAGAGGCAATGGGAGTGAGAAGAGAGAGGGAAACAGAAGGAAAGGGAATTTGAGCTGGAGAAGTTAAAGATAAGGGCCGAGCAGGGGCTCGTGCCGAACCAAAGTGGAGGGCTCCGGGTGACCCAGGAGGTTAGGCTGGTTCCCCCATTTGACGATACCGACGTGGATCGGTACTTTCTCCACTTCGAAAAAGTGGCTATAAGTCAGGAATGGCTGAGGGATAAGTGGGCTGTGTTACTTCAGTGTGTACCGAAAGGGAAAGCCCAAGAAGCTTACTCCGCTTTGTCCGCGGAAGATGCCTAGAGGTATGAGGTGGTGAAAGAGGCCATCCTCAGGATTTATGAGTTGGTCCCGGAGGCATACCGGCAGAGGTTCCGGAATGCGAGGAAGCAGTGGGACCGCACGTATTTGGAGTTTGCCCGTGAGATGCAGACATATTGTGAGTGTTGGTGCGCCTCGAAAGGGGTAGAGGGGGATTATGACAGACTACTACAACTGATTCTGATTGAGCAGTTTAAAGGTTGTGTCCCTGAGGGTATGAGACCCTACCTCGATGAGTAAGAGGCAGCCACGTTAGCCGCAACTGCTAAGTTAGCGGATGAGTATGCGTTGACGCATAAAATGAAGTTTGCCCCGAGTAAAGGCTACCAGAAGGGTAGTCAGGACGGCGGGGAGAGTCCGCCGGAAAAGTCAGAAAGTAAGCCGGGGACTAGTGAAAAGGATAAGGTAGACCGGGAGCAGTCTGGTAGGAAGTCTCCTGGGGTCGTCTGTTATAATTGTGGGAAAGCCGGACACTTTGCGTCCAGGTGCTTTGCCCCAAAGAAGGAGACGGGAAAAGGAAAAACAGCGATTTTGAATGGCTGTATCGAGCTGTTAAGCGAACCGCTAGGGAAGGACAGGTCTGAAAAAGTCCAGGAAGGGCGCGAGAGGTTTATCTCGGCCGGATTGGTGTCAGTGAAGGAGGGGTTAAAACCAGTTCCAGTGCGGATCTGGAGGGACACGGGAGCGTGTCAGTCACTAATACTGAAGAGTGTATTAGAGTTTAGCACAGAGACCCAGACTGGGGAGGTAGAGGTCAAAGGTGTTGGGGAAGGGACAGAGTCAGTCCCTTTGCACCAGATACACTTACAAAGCAACCTGGTCTCTGGACTAGTCACGATCGGGGTGAGGTCCGAATTACCGATGAAAGGCGTGGAAGTCTTGCTCGGTAATGACATTGCCGGGGGAATCGTGTTCCCAGTTGTGAAATTGACAGGTCAGCCTGCCAGCAGTGAGGCCCCGCCCATGGACTCACAAGTTCATCACGGGACCGCGGTAGTAAATTTAGCTGACACGTTTCTGCCAACCTTGTACGAGAAGAGGGTAGAAAATGGAAAGAAAGAGTGTAGTGAGACAAGAGGCAGTGAGGGAGCTGGGACAAACGTAGCAGTAGCCAGGAAAGAATTTGTGCCAACGTAGGAGCGAGACGAGGGGCTGATGGTTTTGGCAGAGACAGCTCTCTCTGACACAGCTTTAATAAGGGAACTAGTAGGCTATTGTGTGGGGGACGAAGTGCTAAGGAAAAAAGGGAAATCAAGTACAGTACCCGCAGATGAGGAGTGGGGGGTGGTGCAAAAGAGTTATGGGGGTGAGGTTTTTAACATGGCCCACGAGGTACCCCCTGGTGGACATTTTGTGGTGCTGGAGGAAACAGTTGGTGGAATCGTGAAAGAGATTTACCGGCTGCCCAGGGGGAAGAATGTTATTGATCATGACCGACGCGAACTGAGACGGTCACCGGTTTTTGATATGCTAACAAACCTAGTCGGTGTTAGCGTGGAAATCAATGAAGCTAGGGGCCCCCTGATAAGAGGAAAAAAACATTTTGAAAAGATTAGTATGGGATCGATCAGATGGGAGAAGGCTATTGTTTTGGCCAGGTCTACTGATAAGGTCTCTCCCTTAATCCCCGAACAAAGCGAATCTTTAGCAGAAGTAATTAAATGACTCGCATCCGTGTGCTTGATTGTCCCGAGGCAATGCAAAGAACTGGGACGTTGGGTGATGTCTGTTACAATAGGTGAGCCTAGCAAACAATACACATATATAATGAGTAATTCAGTGACTAAAGAGCTGATGAACACAGAGGTGTGGATTGGCAATTTAATACGACTGTCTGAAGCCAGCTTGATAGTGAACCTTGAAAAAAATGAATTCGGCCACACGAGGGTCACTTACCTGGGAATTGTGGTGACACAGGGGCAGCTGGCAGCGATGCAAGCTACAGTGCAGGCTATCGCTGACCTCCCAACCTCGACAGACAAGAGGGCCCTGAGAAGGCTCTTGGAGATGGTGGGGTACTGTAGGAAGTTTTGCAATAACTCTGCGGTCACTACCCCTCCCCCTCCTACTAAGCCCTTGCGAGAGAAAACTAAGTCGGAATGGGACGACCCTTGTTATTGTGGTCCAGGACAAAACCAAATGAGAGGTTACATTGATCGAAATTCATCAGTGTTTTTGGCCACTATGAAGTTTGCTGAGTTGGAGCCTGGTCTAAGGGATTATTAATAACACATATAAAAGGAACAGAAAATGTGATGACTGTCTGTCAAGGTGTTGACAACTTCAAACTCGCTGTGTTAGCCAAATAGCTGATAAAGATGTATATTTGTGCGTGTATCAAATAATGTATTCATGTTTGTAATTTTTACCTCCCGGTAAAAGTCCTTAAAGGGGGGAAGTGTGACGAGAATACACATAGATAAGATGTTAGCTGTCCTGTGTGATCAGCAGTTGGTCTGCCACCTGTCTTCAAGAGAGAGATAAGGAACAATGAAACAGCATCTGGAGATGTGTAATGAAGGGACGGGAGAGAGAGAGCAGTCTGGAGCGGCTCCCCCTTTGAACCCTGAACTGTTTGAAGTGATGGACAGGCGATACCCCAGCACGGGGATAAAAAGGGACCGGTTCGCTAAGGCAGACACACACGACACCCAAGGTAACGAGACCCTGGAAGCGGTGTGCCTCTCACGAGTCGGTGGGAAGTATCGGACAACGCACAGGGTGGAAAGGTACGATCAGCGGGAACCCGGTGTGTGTCCGCCCTTGCTTGGGTGCCGGGTTCACTGCAGAGGATCGACCGCATCTGGAGGAGGGGTCACAGTCGGTGACCTCAGGTGACATCACCAAGGACCTGCCCAAAAGCTGCTTGTGAGCAATTATCGCCGGTCTGTGAGTGGAAGCCGTTTCTGAATGATCAGTCGTTCCCGTTCTCTCTCTCTCTCTCTCTCTCTCTCTCCCCCCTCACGTTGTCCATCGCCATGGCAACGATTACTGCGAACTGAACTACTAAATTGGACTGAACTTTGTGTCACTTTGAAATTGGTCTTTTATCCCTAGACAACGATATAGCTTGATTGATGCTGTTACCTTAATTCTGTGCACGTGTGTTTATCATTGCTGAACTGTTGCATTTATTATCCTTTTGATTACTGTGTTGCTTGTTTCTTTAATAAAACTTTCTTAGTTCTAGTAATCCAGACTCCAACTGAGTGATCCATTTCTGCTGGTTTGGCAACCCAGTTACGGGGTACGTAACAGGAGGATATGTTATCACCAATCCATGCAAATTGTGGTCTTCCGGTTAGGAAGTCGAGGATCCAATTGCAGAAGGAGGTACAGAAGCCTAGGTTCTGTAATTTATCCATCAGGATTGTAGGAATGATGGTGTTGAATGCTGGGCTATAGTTGATGAACAGCATCCTGTCATAGGTGTTTGTATTGTCCAGGTGGTCTAAAGCTGTGTGGAGAGCCATTGAGAATGAATCTGCTGTTGATCTATTGTGGCGATAGGCAAATTGCAATGCGTCTAGGTCCTTGCTGAGGCAGGAGAACAGTCTAGTCATGACCAACCTCTCAAAACATTTCATCACTGTAGATTAGATTAGATTATATTATGAGGACATGCAGTCCTCTTTTATTGTCATTTAGTAATGCATGCATTAAGAAATGATACAATATTCCTCTGGTGTGATATCACAAAGACACAGGACAGACCAAGACTGAAAAAAACTAACAAAAACCACATAATTATAACATATAGTTACAACAGTGCAACAATAACTTGATGAAGAACAGGCAATGGGCACAGTAAAAAAGTTCAAAGTCTCTCAAAAGTCCCTCATCTCACGCAGACAGGAGAAGGAAGAAAACTCTCACTGCCATGCCCGACCACAGTCCGACTCTGAGTCGTCCGAAAACTTTGAGCCTCCGACCAGTCCTCCAACACCGAGTACCGAGCACCATCTCTGCCGAATGCTTCGACCCCAGCCTCGGTCACCAGCAGCAGGCAAAGCCAGGGCTTTTGGGGCCTTCCCTCTGGAGATTCTCGGTCGCACAGTAGCAGCGGCAGTGAACCGGGCATTTCAGAATTTTTCCAGATGTTCCTCTGTGCTTCACAGTCTGTCTCCATCAAATCAGAATTGTGCACGGCATCCTACTTACAAATACAACATAATTTCACCGGAGAGCTGTGTGCACTGCGTCGTGCTGCCATCTTCTCCTCCCGCCTCCTGGTAGATGTGAGTGCTACCAGGCGATAGTCATTAAGGCAGCACACATTATTCTTCTTAGGCATAAAAAAGGTATAATTGTTGCCTTTTTGAAGCAAGTGGGAACTTCCACCTGTAGCAGTGAGAGGTTGAAAATGTCCTTGAATACCCCCGCCAGTTGGTTGGCAGAAGTTTTCAGAGCCTTACCAGGTACTCCATCGGGACCTTCCACCTTGCGAGGGGTCACTCTCTTTAATGACAGCCTAACATTGGCCTCTGAGACAGAGATCACAGGGTCACTGGGTGCAGCAGCGATCTTCACAGCAAATCCATCTGGTATAAGTCCCATCCACCTCAGAAGCGATCCCGATAATCCAAGTACCTCAAGGCCATCCCTTCTGTGCTGAATCTTTAGCATTTGTGTGTCCTATCCTCTTATTTCTACATTCACTAACATGTAGCGCAGGGAGCAAAACACTAGAAATTTTGCAATAGCAACGCAACATTTGAGAAACAGCAACTAAGGCACCAGCTCTGAAGAGAAGCATGAAGTTAACATTTCAAGTTGATTATTTTCACTGGGTTGAAACAAATTATTAGACATTTACCATTATTAATAACATCTTCAAAATACAATTAATGCATGTATTAAGCCTGAACCCAAGTGCATTAATAACTGTACTAGATCAGTAGCCAGAAAACTTTTCATCAATAAGACAATGATTCGAGAACTGATAGGTAAACTCATCAGCAGAACAAGAAAACTGACAGGTAACACTGCACTGATATGATCAAACTGTTAATATTGAAGTAATTCATTGATCGGGTTAGAAAATAGGTGGAGCAGCAGGAGGTAATGGTCAGGCACTTGAACTGACAGCATCTTACGAGTGGTGACCTGCAGTTATCTGTGGTGTGCCAGTGACATTCTTCACGGATTTGGTGTTCTGAGATCTCTGCTTTTTGTGATTTTTATAAATGACTTAGATGAGGAAGTGGAAGCATGTGTTAGTAAGTTTGCAGATGACACAAAGGTAGCTGGTGGTGTAGAAAGTGTAGAAGGTTGTTGTAGGTTACAACAGAACATTGATAGGTTGCACAGCTGGGCTCAACCTATCTTTATAAGACATGCTCTCTAATCCAGGTAACATCCTGGTAAATTTCCTCTGCACCATCTCTAAAGCACGGTGTAGCGTCTAACGGCCATAAAAGTGCACGAGTCTGACTCAAGTTGGAAACTGTTTGGCAATGGGAATCCTGGCTATTTTCATGATTCATTTATGTTCTTTAAGAGTTGTCCCAAATAAGTGGCTGCTTTGCTTAACTGAAGGCCCAATCAACCAGAATCCACTTGTATTTTAAGATCTTTTAAATGTCTTTCAAAATCTCTAATTAACAGAATCTGCAATAGTTTTACTGATCTATCGAAATTTATTCCTTTAGTTTTTTTCTTGTTTACTTCTTCAGTTACAGGTGGCTAATGTTTTTTTTTAAAATCTCTTTCCCCCTGGAGGTACTAGATAGTTCTGTATCACAGTTTCTCTCAAAATCTCTCAGCTCTTCACTTTGATTTTGCCTAGTAACAGATTTGTCTCTTTACTATGTAACCTCTCATCTTATGGAAGTCAGTCTTTCAAAATCTTAGTCGTTGTTCTGTTGAAAGCACCGGATTGAGCTTGATCAAACTATGATCATCATTAGATATTTATTTACATACAGATGGGTTGTTTACTAAATTTGTCTCATTACCTGTTACTGAATTTAATACCTTGTGTAGCTGGATCCTGGACTTCCTGTCAGATAGCCGGCAGGTGATAAGAGTGGTGTCCCTCACCTCTGCCCCTCTGACTCTCAACACAGATGCCCTTCAGGGTTGTGTCCTAAGCCCCCTCCTTTACTCTCTGTATACCCATGACTGTGTCGCCACCCACAGTTCCAATCTGCTAATTAAATTTGCTGATGATACTACACTGATTGGTTTAATCTGAAATAATAATGAGGCAGCCTACCGAGAAGAAGTCATCACTCTGACACAGTGGTGTCACGAAAACAGCCTCTCCCTCAATGTCGTAAAAACAAAGGAGCTGGTTGTGGACTACAGGAGGAATGGAGACAGGCTAACCCCTATTGACATCAATGGATCTGGGGTTGAGAGGGTGAACAGCTTTAAGTTCCTCGGCATACACATCACCGAGGATCTCACGTGGTCTGTACATATCGGCTGTGTGGTGAAAAAAGCACAACAGTGCCTCTTTCACCTCAGGCAGTTGAAGAAATTTGGTTTGTACCCCTAAATCCTAAGAACTTTCTACAGGAGCACAATTGAGAGCATCCTGACTGGCTGCATCACTGCCTGGTATGGAAATTGTACTTCCCTGAATCGCAGGACTCTGCAGAGAGTGGTGCAGACAGCCCAGCGCATCTGTAGATGTGAACTTCCTACTATTCAGGACATTTACAAAGACAGGTGTGTAAAAAGGGCCCGAAGGATCATTGGGGACCTGAGTCACTCCAACCACAAACTGTTCCAGCTGCTATCATCCTGTACCACAGCATAAAAGCCGGGACCAACAGGCTCTGGGACAGCTTCTTCCACCAGGCCATCAGATTGATTAATTCATGCTGATACAATTGTATTTCTATGTTATATTGACTGTCCTGTTGTACATACTATTTATTACAAATTACCATAAATTGCACATTGCACATTTAGATGGAGATGCAACAAAGATTTTTACTCCTCAGGTATATGAAGGATGTAAGTAATAAAGTCAGTTCAATTCAATTCAGTTCAGCATGATGTTGCACAAACTATCGTGAATTGTTTATATGAATATGTATGGCAGCTTAAAAACCCACCATCAAGATCTCCCCTTTCTCCCATTTCCCCTATTACTGCATCTTAAAAACCAGTGTTTTCAGGCAATCACTAGGTTACAACAGGGCTCTGTTCAGGAGAACTGCTCATAACCTGAGAGCTGTTGAATAATAATGGCTTGAAAGTTAATTCAGTTTCTTTTTCTACAGATGCTGCCTGACCTGCTGAAGATTTACCGCATTTTTTTGCTTTTATTTCTTTATCACTATTATGTCTGTATCAAATAAAGACCCAAGTCAATTCCCAAAAAATCCCAATAACAGCCAAGAAAGCAGATACGTAAACTATTTTCATTAAGTCAGCGATTATTAAAATGACTGTTCAATTCCCCAAGTTATGTCCAGTAACTGATAAACTCACAATGAGATCATAACTGAAAACTGGCATGTAGACACCTACTAATAAGTATTCACCCAAAGAGATCAGTAACTAAAAACTGTCTGATTACCTCCATCAGTAGTTCAGCAATTAGGCAATTTACAGGTGAAATTTGACATGCAAAGCAGAATCAGGTAATCTGTCAGTTAGCATATACAAAATGCTGGAGGAACCCAGCAGGCCAGGCAGCGTCCATGGAAAAGCAGAAACAGTCAGGCTGAGACCCGTCATCAGGAATCTGTCAGTTAATTTCCTTTTAATAGATCAGTAATATAACTTCACAGATACATTTAGTAGTTGGAAACTCCAAGATAAATTTCCGTCAATAGTCAGGAATAGATAATCTCACTGACCTCAGTAACCTGGAAAAGTTAAACTCAGTATTGGAGAATTGCCATCAATAGGCCAGTTACATAAATTCACAAATTAACTCCCCTTATCTGACAATTGAAAACAAGCAGGCCAACACCCATCAATAGTTCAGTATCTGGTAACTCACAGGTCAACTCCCATCAACAGATCAATAATAGATCATTGCAAATGGATTAGTCAACTCCCATTGATAGTTCAACAGTGAGATCATTTTGCAGCATGCTTAAATGCTTGGACATTTTGAGTTTAAGAAGGAGGTGGTGTAGGATCTCCTGAAGAAGATTAAAGTGGTTAGGTTCCCAGAGCTGATGGGTTATATCCCAGGTAACTAAGAGAGGCAAGAGATAGGATTGCTGGGACCTTTGTGTCTTCTGTAACCTTAGGTGATGTTCTGGAGGACTGGTAAGTAGCTAATGTTGTCCCATGAAGGGAAATAAGGATAGTCCTGGAAACTATAGCTTTATTTTTCACATCTACATCGAAACATTGAGTGAAATGCATTATTTTGCATCAAATCAAGTCAGCGAGAAGTGTGCTGGGGGCAGCCTGCATGAATTGCCTTGCTTCTGGCACCAATAATGCATGCCCACAATACAAGTCAGTTAGTGTCCCATCATTGGTAGGGAAGCTACTGGAGTGGATCCTTAGGGATAGGATTATGACTATTTGGAAAACATTGGCCTAATTAGGGACAGACAGAAATCAAGACATGTAATTTCTTAATTTGATTGAGTTTTTCAAGGAAATGACAAAGGTGATTGATGAAGGTAGACCTGTGGATGTTGTCTACATTGATTTTAGTAAGGTCCATCATGGTAGGTTCATTAAGACTAAGATACATGGGATCCATGGTGACTTAGCTATATGAATTCAGAAGTTGACCTTGGCTTGCCCTTAGAAGATAGGGGTAGTTAGTGATGGGGCTTATTTCAGCTGGAAAGCAGTAGTGTTCTGCAGGGATCTGGGATCTGTACTGGGGTTTGATGAAAACATGGATGGATGGATTAGCAAGTTTGTAGACAATATAGATTGATGACATCGTAGATAGTGTAGAGGACCACCAAAGGATACAGCAGGATATAGATCAGTTGTAGTTATGTGGGATTGGCGTTTGGGGAGAAATAATGGATTGAGTTTAACCCAGCCAAGTGTGAGGTGTGAACAGCAATACCTATGTCAGGCTGCTGTTCATTGATTACAGCTCGGTGTTCAACACCATCTTCCCCAGCACCCCCCTCCCCCCAGTACCAGGCCTCTGTACCCAGCTTTTGGATCCTTGACTTCATCGCTGGGAGACCACAGTTGGTGAAGGTCATTAATAACATCTCCTCTTTGCTGACAATTAACACAGGTGCACCTCAAGCAGGTGAGCTTAGCCTACTGCTCTACTCTCTCTGCACTCAAACACCATCTATAAATTTGCTAATGCCACTGCTGTTGTTGCAGAATCAGAGATGGTGATGAGGAGGTGTACAGGAGTACGATAGATTGGCTGGTTGAGTGGTGTCACAACAACAACCTTGCATTCAACGTCAGCAGGACCAAGGAGTTGATTGTGGACTTTAGGAAGTGGAAGATGGGAGAACACACCAGTCCTCACTGAGGGGACAGTAAGGTAGGTGAGGAGCTTCAAGTTCTTGGTCCTCAAAGGATCTATCCTGAGCCTACATATTGATACAATTACAAAGAAGGCATGGCACTGGCTATATTTCATTAAGGGTTTGATGAGATTTGTTATGTCACCAAAGAGTCTTGCAAATTTCTATAGAAGTACTGTGGAGAGCATTCTGAGTGGTTACATCATTTCCTAGTATGGAGACTCCATTGTGCAGGATTGAAAGAGGCTGCAGAGGCCTGTAGATCCAGCCAGCTCTATCTTATACACAACCCTCCTGACCATTGAGAACATCTTCAAAAGGCAGTGCCTCAAGAAGTCGACATCCAGAAATAAGGATGCTCACCATGCAGGACCTGCCCTCTTCTCATCACTATTACCAAGGATGAGGTACAGGAGCCTGAAGATCAAGTCAAGTCAAGTCACTTTTTATTGTCATTTCAACCATAACTGCTGGTACAGTACACAGCAAAAAAAACGAGACAACGTTTTTCAGGACCATGGTGCTACATGAAACAATACAAAAACTACACTGAACTACGTAAAACAACACAAAAACTACACTAGACTACAGACCTACCCAGGACTGCATAAAGTGCACAACACAGTGCAGGCATTACAATAAATAATAAACAAGACAATAGCACAGTAGAGGGCAGTAGGTTGGTGTCAGTCCAGGCTCTGGGTATTGAGGAGTCTGAAGGCTTGGGGGAAGAAACTGTTACATAGTCTGGTCGTGAGAGCCTGAATACTTCGGTGCCTTTTTGCCAGGTGGCAGAAGGGAGAAGAGTTTGTATGACGGGTGCGTGGGGTCCTTCATAATGCTGTTTGCTTTACGGATGCAGCGTGTGGTGTAAATGTCTGTAATGGCAGGAAGAGAGACCCCAATGATCTCAGCTGACCTCACTATCTGCTGCAGGGTCTTGCGATCCGAGATGGTGCAATTCCCGAACCAGGCAGTGATGCAGCTGCTCAGGATGCTCTCAATACAACCTCTGTAGAATGTGGTGAGGATGGGGGTGGGAGATGGACTTTCCTCAGCCTTCGCAGAAAGTAGAGACGCTGCTGGGCTTTCTTTGCTATGGATTAGGAACAGCCTCTTCCCCTCCGCCATCAAATTTTTGAATGGTCCACGAATCCATGAACACCACCTTACTATTCTTCTTTGCACTATTTTAAAAATTTTATCAGTTACTGTAACGCGGCAATTTTTTTCTGTCTTGCACTACTGCTGTCACAAAAACAAATTTCACAACATATATTGTGAAGCATATCCCAAGAATGTATCGAAGCGGCAGGGTCTGAACGATTTAAACCAGGTTGAAAAGGACAGAGTGCCGGGGCTGCAGGAACTCATGGGTCAGTTCAAATCACTGCTCCGTGAGGTTTACTTGTCTCCAAGCTGAACTTCAACTTGTTACTCCATATAAGGTTTACTCATTTCTGCAACCGACTGTGGCAGTGGCCTGCAGCTATCATAGTGTGAACTCACTTTCATGAACTTCAGTTCTGAATGCTATTTGCTTACTTTCATTGTTTGCACATTTTGCTTCTTTCTTTTTTTCTCTGCACATTGAGTGTTTGATGGTCTTCTTTTGTTTTAACGAGTTATATTGGGTTTCTTTGTTTCATAGCTGCCTGTAAGAAGATGAATCTCAAGGTTGTATAAAGTATACTTACTTTGATAATAAATGTACTTTGACTTGTGATTATAACTCTAATTCTGATTTTGAGGTGTTGCACTTTGGGAGATCAAGTGTAAAGGAATAGTTAATGGAAGAACCTTAACAGTGTTAATGTATAGAGGGATCTGAAGGTCCATAGCCTTAGCTCCTTGAAAGTGGCTGCATAGGTTCACAGTGTGGTAAAGCAGTCGTGTGGTATGCTTGTCTTTGTCAGTCAAGGCACTGAGTTCAAGAGTCAGGAAGTTAAATTGCAGCTTTATTAACCTTTGGTTAGGTTGTATCAGGATTATTACATTCAATTCTAGTTGTCCATTATTGGAAGGATGTGGAGGCTACGAAGAGGGTGAAGAAGAGGTTCAGCAGGATGCTACCTAGATTAGAGGCATGTGCAATAAAACAATGGAACCAGCTTCTTGGGTGTCATAGGGTGAGGGGATACTTGATATATTTTTGAAGATTATGAGAGGCAACTGGTAGCTTATTCCCAGGGAAAAAGGGAACGTTGAAAGAGGTATGCGGGCGAGTCATTTACACAGAGGCTTATCTGTGACTGAAAGGCAATGGCACAGCTGGGGCTGGTGTCTGATATAAAAGAAGCCTTTAAGGCACTCATGAATATTCAGAGAATGGGGGAATATGGATAATGTGTAGGCTGAAGGGATTCGTTTAGTTAAGGTCAAAATAAATTTATTATCAAAGTACATATACTACCTGAGATATGTGCAATTACAAAAACAGCAATACATAAATAAATAGATAGCTGGATAAATAAGTAATGAACATGAGTTGAAATTGAGTGCATAGTTTGTGGAATAGTTCAGTGTTGATGTGAATGAAGTTGTCCACGCTGATTCAGGAGCCTGATGGCTGAGATAATAGTGGTGTGGAATCTATGGCTCCTGTACCTCCATCCCTATGGCTGCAGTGAAGAAGGGAGCATGGCCTGGATGGTGGGGTCCTTGATAATGGATGCTGCTTTCCTGGACCAGCGCTCGTTGAAGATGTGCTCGATGGTGGGGATGGCTTTCCCTGTGATGGACTGGGCTGTATCCACTTTTTTTGGGTGATTTCATACCAGTCAGGAAACTCTAGATTGTGTAGTTATACAAGTTTGTCCAAGTTTTAGATGACATGCCGAATTTACGCAAACGTCTAAGAAAATAGAAGCGCTGCCATGCCGTCCTTGTAATGGCACTTAGGTGTTGAATTGATAATGTCCAGGAATTTAAAGTTACTGACCGTCTCCTCCTCCGATCCCCTAATAAAGATTGGCTCATGGACCTACTACCCCCTACAGTTGGTTTTGCTGACGTTGAGTGACAGGTGGTTGTTGTGGCACCGTTCAACCAGATGTTCATTCTCCCTCCTGTATGCTTATGCGTTTAAATACCAGTTTAATTAGGTCTGTTCCTGTGCTAAACTGTTTTAACCGGTAAACTAATGCTGATGGGTAAATCAGTGACACAACTGCTGACAAGTCAACTCACAGCTGAAATCCCGTCGACTGGTCGGCGAACGGCGAACTGACGTCATTACCCCGCCCGTGCCTCTGACACGTGACCTCGAGGGCGGTTCCAATCGCGACCGCGAGCTGTCACTTGCCACGAGATGGGGGGGCGGGGCGGTCTCGCGCTGCGGGCGTATGCGTGCGGCTGGACGATGAAGGAGGGTGAGGGACTGCGGCACCGCCGTCTCCAGCAGCCGCAGGTCGTCTCCGACGAGTCGCGGGATGCAGAGACCAAGCGTGTCAGGTAGGGGCTGAGCGGTGACTGCGGCTGCAAGTGTTCGTGCGGTCATTTGGACCTTGGTCTGGATCCATTGGGTGAACGTAGGGGTGTATGCTGGAGAGGGTTGGGCTGACGGATAAACAGTGCTGCGCGACTCAGGAAACACATCTTATAACCTTCAGCGTGTAGGATCACTTCCCTGAGAATTATGTTTAGAAACAGGAGAAAATCTGCAGATGCTGGAAATCCAGCAACCCACACAAAATGCTGAAGGAACTCAGCAGGCCAGGCAGCATCTATGGAAAAGAGTGTTGTTGACGTTTCGGGCTGAAACCCTTCGGCAAGACCCGAAATGTCGACAGTACTCTTTTCCATAGATGCTGCCCAGCCTGCTGAGTTCCTCCAGCATTTTATGTGTGTTGCATGTATCATTTAGACTCTAGTCTCTAAATGATTGGCTTTATAGGGTTCTGCAAGTGGATCTTTTTGCAGAGGTAAGATGCTATCTATATCTGATTAAGAACTGCGAACATAATCCATTAAACATTTCTAATGAATTTTCTATGCATTTGCTTGTAAGGCAGTGTGATTTTGTTTTTTTCTTTGTCAATTAAATTGAGGAGCTAATGTGGAAATGGTTAATGGAGTGGTGCAACTGTTGGCCAGAGAGATGAGCTAGTTCATTGTGTATTTACCAGGTATCTTGTTGCAGAAGAGCTAATTAATACAGTAAAAATATAACTTATTGGTTAATGGTGCAATGGAGTTTGTCAGATGGGGGACAGTTCAGTTTAATCAGGTAAAGATAGTGTGCAGAGAGTGTTAAGCTCATGATGCTGGAGAGGGAGCTAATGTAAAATATGTGGTATGTTTTGCGGAGGATTGACAGGCAGGATGTGCTGGCAAACTGGACTGTTGGGTGGCTTTGCTGCCAGATGAGCTCAGTGCTTTTTATACTCATCAAAACACGGGGGCACCTTCACAAACTCTCACAACCCCCAATGATCCTGTGATTTCAGTCTCTGAGGCCGACGTGAGTGTGCTTCAGGAGGGTAAACTCGCTGAAAGCATCGGGCTCAGACAGAGTACCTGTCCTAGTACTAAAGACCTGTGCTGATCAACCAGCTGGAGTGTTCACCAATATCTTCCAACTCTCACTTTGGCAGTCTGAAGTACCCACCAAGCAAGCTTCAATTATACCAGTACCTGAGAAGAATATGGTAATCTGCCTCAATGACTATTGTGCCTTAGCACTTACATCCATAGTGATGAAGAGATTGATGATGAAACATATCAATTCCTGCCTGAGAAGTGACTTGGAGTCACTCCAACTGGTCTACTTGGACAACAGGTCCACAGCAGATGCCATTTTATTGGCTCTTCACTCAACCCTGGAACATCCTGGACAGCAAAGATATCACAAGACAAAGGAGCAGAAGTAGGCCATTCGGCCCATCGAGTCTGCTCCGCAGCTCCCCCGCTCCCCCATGAGCTAAACTATTCACCCATCTAGTTCCAAACATCAAGATGCTGTTTATTGACTACAGCTTGGAATTCAATACTATCACCCCCTCTAAACTAATCAATAAGCTTCAAGACCTTGGCCTTAATACCTTCTTGTACAATTGGATCCTCGATTTCCTCACTTGCAGACCCTAGTCTGTTTGGATTGGCAACAACATCTCCTTCACAATCTTCATCAGTGCAGGTGCACCACAAGGCTGTGTGCTTAGCGCCTGCTCTGTTCACTTTATACTCGTGACTGTGAGGCTAAGCACAGCTCCAATGCCATATTTAAGTTTGTTGAGGACACCACTGTCGATGGCCAAATCAAAGGTGGTGACGAAACAGGATATAAGAGGGAGATTGAAAATCTGGTTGAGTAGTGTTACTACAACAACCTCTTATTCAATGTCAGCAAGACCAAACAGCCGATTATTGACTTCAGGAGGAGGAAACCAGAGGTCCATGAGCCAGTCTCATTGGGAGATCAGAGGTGGAGAGGACTTTAAATTTCTTGGTGTTATAATTTCAGAGGATCTGTACTGGGTTCAGCATGTAAATGCCATAATGAAGAAAGCACGGCAACACCTCTATTTCCTTGGAAATTTGCAAAGATTCAGCATGACACCTAAAACTGGTGAACTTCTATAGATGTGTGGTGGAGATTATATTGACTGGTTGCATCATAGCCTGGTATGGAAACACCATGCCCTTGAATGGAAAAGCCCACAAAAAGTAGTGGATACAGCCCAGTCCATCACTGGTAAATCCCTCTCCACCACTGAGCTCATCTACATGGAGTGCTGTCGCAGGAAAGCATCACCCATCATCAAGGACCCCCACAATCCAGGCCATGCTCTCTTCTTCACTGCTGCCATCAGGAAGAAGATACAGGAGCTTCAGGAGACACATCACCAAATTCAGAAACTGTTGTTATTCCTCAACCATCAGGCTTATGAACCAGAGGGGATAACTTCACTCGCCTCATCACTGAACTCTTCCCACAAACTCGGGAGACCAGCTTCTTATAGTTACCACAGTTTTATTGTGCACCCTCCTGCAGGAGTTTGAGACCCAATTGTCAAAGAGAAAGCACGTAAGTACTCCCACCATCGGACAGGTGAACCCTCTTGGTCAGGTTATAGTAGTATATTTATACATAGTAAGCCCCATACATTACTGTTGCAATATGTTATTTGAATTGGTACGCCCACCAAGTCTGTTTGTGCAAAACTTAGTTACAGATAAGAGTGTCTGCAAAATCAAGGCTTAATTACAGATGGATGTGCTGTCCAGTCCTTATCAGTTATTCCCTTTGCTAGGCCCTGACTTAATTACAGATGAATGTTCATTCCTGTCCTTACCGGTGAGTCCTCCTCCCCTACTCAAATGAGGGTACAATGTACAATGTAATCAAACTCTCAGTGTCTCTCTGCAAGCTGGGGAGAACTAGTATAAGCCGGTTTTAGCTAACTGCTGAAGACAGTCTTTACTTCAGTTCAAAAATTCCTATTCAGTTCCAATTATTCTTTTAGCCAGAGGTTCAATAGGTTCAAAATGATTTTTTTTATATCCTCAGTTCCTCAACACCACTCAACTAGCTGGTGTAACTTGATCCTATACGTCCTCTCATCTCCATCTGAGATTCTACCAACAATGGTTGTATCGTCAGCAAATTTTATAGATTTGAGCTATACCTAGCCACACAGTTATGGATTAGAGGGTAGAGCAGTGGGCTAAGCACACATCCCTGAGTGTTGATCGTCTGCAAGGAGGAGATATTATTACCAAACCACACGGATTATGGTCTTCTGGTTAGGAAGTCGAGGGTCCAATTACAGAAGGAGGTACAGAGGCCCAGGTTCTGTAGCTTATCGATTAGGGCTGTGGGAATGATCGTGTTAATAGGCAAATTACAGTGGATCCAGGTCCTCGTTGAGGCAGGAGTAGATTCTAACCATGACCAACCTCCCAAAGCATTTCATCACTGTAGATGTGAGTGCTACTGGACAATAGTCATTATGGCAGCTCACACTGCTCTTCTTAGGCACTGGCTTAATGGTTGGCCTTTTGAAGCAGGGCTTGTCTACTGAGTCCTTATGGGTGGAGCTGAGAAACAGGAAAGGTATGGCCACATTAGTGGGATTGTATTACAGACCACCCAATAGTCAACGAGACTTGGAAGAGCAAATCTGCAGAGAGATAGCAGGCAACTGCAGGAAACATAAAGTTGTGGTGGTAGGGGATTTTAATTTTCCATACATTGATTGGGACTCCCATACTGTTAGGGGTCTAGATGGTTTAGAGTTTGTAAAATGTGTTCAGGAAAGTTTTCTAAATCAGTATATAGAGGGACCAACTAGAGGGGATGCAATATTGGATCTCCTGTTAGGAAACGAATTAGGGCAAGTGACAGAAGTCTGTGTAGGGGAGCACTTTGGTTCCAGTGATCATAACACCATTAGTTTCAATTTGATCATGGACAAGGATAGATCTGGTCCTAGGGTTGAGGTTCTGAACTGGAAGAAGGCCAAATTTGAAGAAATGAGAAAGGATCTAAAAAGCGTGGATTGGGACAGGTTGTTCTCTGGCAAAGATGTGATTGGTAGGTGGGAAGCCTTCAAAGTGGAAATTTTGAGAGTGCAGAGTTTGTATGTTCCTGTCAGGATTAAAGGCAAATTGAATAGGAATAAGGAACCTTGGTTCTCAAGGGATATTGCAACTCTGATAAAGAAGAAGAGGGAGTTGTATGAAATGTATAGGAAACAGGGGGTAAATCAGGTGCTTGAGGAGTATAAGAAGTGCAAGAAAATACTTAAGAAAGAAATCAGGAGGGCAAAAAGAAGATATGAGGTTGCCTTGGCAGTCAAAGTGAAGGATAATCCAAAGAGCTTTTACAAGTATATTAAGAGCAAAAGGATTGTAAGGGGTAAAATTGGTCCTCTTGAAGATCAGAGTGGTCGGCTTTGTGCGGAACCAAAGGAAATGGGGGAGATCTTAAATAGGTTTTTTGCCTCTGTATTTACTAAGGAAGCTGGCATGAAATCTATGGAATTGAGGGAATCAAGTAGTGAGACCATGGAAACTGTACAGATTGAAAAGGAGGAGGTGCTTGCTGTCTTGAGGAAAATTAAAGTGGATAAATCCCCGGGACCTGACAGGGTGTTCCCTCAGACCTTGAAGGAGACGAGTGTTGAAATTGCGGGGGCCCTAGCAGAAATATTTAAAATGTCGCTGTCTACGGGTGAAGTGCCGGAGGATTGGAGAGTGGCTCATGTTGTTCCGTTGTTTAAAAAAGGATCGAAAAGTAATCCAGGAAATTATAGGCTGGTGAGTTTAACGTCAGTAGTAGGTAAGTTATTGGAGGGAGTACTAAGAGACAGAATCTACAAGCATTTGGATAGACAGGGGCTTATTAGGGAGAGTCAACATGGCTTTGTGCGTGGTAGGTCATGTTTGACCAATCTGTTGGAGTTTTTTGAGGAGGTTACCAGGAAAGTGGATGAAGGGAAGGCAGTGGATATTGTCTACATGGACTTCAGTAAGGCCTTTGACAAGGTCCCGCATGGGAGGTTAGTTAGGAAAATTCAGTCGCTAGGTATACATGGAGAGGTGGTAAATTGGATTAGACATTGGCTCGATGGAAGAAGCCAGAGAGTGGTGGTAGAAAATTGCTTCTCTGAGTGGAGGCCTGTGACTAGTGGTGTGCCACAGGGATCAGTGCTGGGTCCATTGTTATTTGTCATCTATATCAATGATCTGGATGATAATGTGGTAAATTGGATCAGCAAGTTTGCTGATGATACAAAGATTGGAGGTGTAGTAGACAGTGAGGAAGGTTTTCAGAGCCTGCAGAGGGACTTGGACCATCTGGAAAAATGGGCTGAAAAATGGCAGATGGAGTTTAATACTGACAAGTGTGAGGTATTGCACGTTGGAAGGACAAACCAACGTAGAACATACAGGGTTAATGGTAAGGCACTGAGGAGTGCAGTGGAACAGAGGGATCTGGGAATACAGATACAAAATTCCCTAAAAGTGTCGTCACAGGTAGCTAGGGTCGTAAAGAGAGCTTTTGGTACATTGGCCTTTATTAATCGAAGTATTGAGCATAAGAGCTGGAATGTTATGATGAGGTTGTATAAGGCATTGGTGAGGCCGAATCTGGAGTATTGTGTTCAGTTTTGGTCACCAAATTACAGGAAGGATATAAATAAGGTTGAAAGAGTGCAGAGAAGGTTTACAAGGATGTTGCCGGGACTTGAGAAACTCAGTTACAGAGAAAGGTTGAATAGGTTAGGACTTTATTCCCTGGAGCGTAGAAGAATGAGGGGAGATTTGATAGAGATATATAAAATTATGATGGGTATAGATAGAGTGAATGCATGCAGGTTTTTTCCACTGAGGCAAGGGGAGAAAAAAACCAGAGGACATGGGTTAAGGGTGAGGGGGGAAAAGTTTAAAGGGAACATAAGGGGGGGGGCTTCTTCACACAGAGAGTGGTGGGAGTATGGAATGAGCTGCCAGACGAGGTGGTAAATGCGGGTTCTTTTTTAATATTTAAGAATAAATTGGACAGATACATGGATGGGAGGTGTATGGAGGGATATGGTCCGTGTGCAGGTCAGTGGGACTAGGCAGAAAATGGTTCAGCACAGCCAAGAAGGGCCAAAGGGCCTGTTTCTGTGCTGTAGTTTCTATGGTTCTATGGTGAACTTTCCACTGTAGTTGTGAGAAGTTGAAAATGCCCTTGAATACTTCTGCCAGCTGGTTGACATAAGTTTTCAGAGCCTTACCAAGTACTCAATCAGGGCCTGCCGCCTTGCATGGGTTCACCCTCCTGAAAGACAGCCTGACATCGGCCTCCAAGACAGATCAGAGGGTCACCGGGTGCAGCTGTAGTTTTATTCTCCCTTTCAAAGCAGGCATAGAGGATGATGAGCTTGTCTGGTAGTGAAGCATTGCTGCCATTCATGCTATTGGATTTTGTTTTGTAGGAAGTAATGTACTGCAAACCCTGCTAGAGATGACGTGCATCCAATATCACCTCCAATCTCACTCGGAATTGTTTCTTTGCTCTTGAAATGGACTTCTGCAAGTCGTACTTGGTTTTCTTGTACAGATCTGGGTCACCAGACTTAAATGTCATAGATCTAGCTCTCACCAGGTGATGTAACTCCTGGTTCATCCATGGCTTTTGGTTTGGGAATGTATAGCAAGTTTTTGTTGGCACACACTCATCCACACAGGTTTTAATGAAGTTAGTTAACAACTGTGGCATACTCATCCAGATTCGAAGATGAATCCCTGAATAAAGTCCAGACCACGGATTCAAAGCAGTCTTGTGAGCTCCTTGGTCCTCACTACTGGCACTGCAGTCTTCAGTGTGTGCCTATACTCAGAGTAGAAGTACAGCTAAGTGATCAGACCAGGTGGAATAGCATGGTAAGCACTCTTGATGGTTGTGTAACAGTGGTCCAGTGTGTTGATGGTACTCAGGTGATTTGTTAATGGTAATTACTTAGTATGCTGGCTGGTGGCATAGTGGCGAGAGGTCCCGAGTTCGAATCCGGCCGGCTCCCTTGCACGCTCTCCAACCGTGCCTGGGTTGAGTGTTGAGCTAACAACTCGATCTCATTTATTAAAAAAAAAACCTGGAGAGGGATGGGCTCCGCCAGGTTTCAGATGCCCAAGACGCGCCGTATGATGAGCATACCAAAAAGATCAGTGCAAAAAGCGTGTCATGGCGGTGCTGTCATGAACGCATCAGGGTGTGCTGTTTCACGCATGTTGATCACATTGCTCAGATCATCTAGAGCCTGTTTGACACTGGCCAGAGGTGGAATGTACACTCTCAAAATGACGCTGAAATTTCCTACGGCAGGTAAAATTGCTGACACTTCATTGTGAGATACTCCAGGTCTGGTGTGCAGAATTCGGACATCACTGACACATTTGTGCACCAGGAGAAATTGATCATGAGCCATACACCACCACTTCTGCTTTTGAGAGACTCAACAGTCCTATCTTGATGGTATACAGTGAACCTGTCAATCTGAATTGCATCCAGTATGGAAGAGGTTAACCAGGATTCCATGAAACAGATGTCGCACACGCCCCTAACAACCCTCTGATACAACACCCTAGCTCTGATATTGTCAATTTTATTTACTAGAGACTGTACACACTTGTAGTTTGGACCGGCAGCCACGTTTCCTTCAAGGAGTCTGACGAGAAAGTACAGCCACAATCGGCATTGCTTCCATAGGTTTTAAGCAGTGATAGATGGTTCAATCGCACTAAAATATTTCTTTGCTGATGATACCACTGTTGTGGGCTGTATCAAAGGTGGTGATGAATTAGCATACAGGAGGGAGATTGAGTGGTGTAATAATAACCTCTCACTCAATGTCAGTAAGACAAAGGAACTGATTGTGTTCTTCAGGAGAGAGAAACCAGAGGTTCATGAGTCAGTAATCATTGGAGGATCAGAGGAGGGCAGGGTCAGTAAGTTTAAATTCCTGGGTGTCACTGTCTCAGATATCCTGGACCCCTTGTATAAATGCAAAGAAAGCATAACAGCACTTTGACTTCCTCAGGAGTCTGGAGATTCGGCGAGTCATCAAAAACCGTGGCAAACTTCTAAAGATGTGTGGTGGAAAGTGGCTGCATTACTGCCTGGGATGGGAACACCAATGCCTTGTGAGTGGAAAATCCTACAAAAGGTAGTGGATTCAGCCTAGTATATCATGGGTAAAACCTTACCAACTATTGAGCTCATCTACATGAAACGTTACCGTGGAAAAACAGCATCCATTATCAAAGATCCTCACCACCCAGGCCATGCTCTTTTCTTGCTGCTGCCACCTGGTAGAAGGTACAGGTACCTCAGGACTTGCAACACCAGGTTCAAGAACAGTTACTACCCCTCAAACATCAGGCTCTTGAACATGGAGAATAACTACACTTACTCTATTTCTGGTGTTCCCACAACCGATGGTCTCACTTTAAGGACTCTTTATCTTGTTATTTCATGCTTGTTATTTATTGCTGTTAATTTATATTTGCATTTGCACAGTTTGTTATTCATTGATCCTGTTTACAATTACTCTATAGATTTGCTAAGTATGCCCGCAGGAAAAGAATCTCAGGGTTTTATGTGGTGACATTATGCTAATAATAAATTTTACTTTGAACTTGAAGCATTGAAATGTCATTGACACTATCTTGATAAAATCCTCAGTCTCGAGCAGCATAAACAAACCATTGGCAGCAAACTCTGATCACATTTAGTCATCCCAATGGGTGGGCTTGGTCTGGATGTATGATACGGCACTCAAAACAAACACTCCAAGCTCTAATGGCAAGAAGTTTTCCAGGAATCACAAAAGGTGCTTGAAGGACATTTCTAAACTCTTCATGGGGGTGGGGTGGAGAAGGAACATTCTCGTTGACTGCTCAAATTGCCTCTATGAGGACACTGGCCATGTCGAGTCTCCACAGTGGGAGTATGCGTGGGCTGAGGCAAAGAGCAGAATGAGCAAGGTACACACTAAACAACTTGCTTGTCCATCCTCTCCAAGCACCATTGAGGGCGAAACAATATCCACTCCACTAGTCTACCAAGAAGAAGAAATTGCCAGCAGTCTCCATTATATTCTTTTGACTTCTGGCTGTTATTTGCCATTTTATTATAGAAACTCAAAATCTATACAGAGGATGTGAGAAAAGGTTCATGATTCAGTTTGTGACCTTTTGTCAAAACCGAAAAATGTTGTAGGTGGAAGTTTTGAGCTTACATCATGCTCAAGGAAACTGGGGCAAGAGTAACAAAAGTAAGGTCTGTTAGGAGAGAAAGCAGGAAATATCACATGAGAAATGAGATAACGTGTCAATGCAAAATGTAAGGTAGTTGGCCAGGTTTGAAATAGCAGGCACTGGTAATAATTCTATTATTGGCAGGGGGGGGTGTGTGGAGATGGAGAAGGGAATTTGGACATTGGCTTTCCATATTGTGTCTCAGAGCCTACAATAGGCGTAATTGGAATTAGAGATGTTCTTGAGCTTTCATAATCAAACTTTATTGCAACAGTGAGAAACATCAGGGATGGGCAAATTGGAATCAGATAGAAATAAAACAGTAAGTAACTGGAGATTCAGTGAATCAGCTTTTGATCTTGCCTGAGCAGTGAATACAGCCTAATACACATAAATTGTAGTTTCCGTTTTTGTCACTATCATGATGTATTATTAAAATGATACTTATTTAATAATTTAAGATTAATTTTCAATCTCCACACCTACAAAAGTTAAATATAGCAGCAATGTTTAGAAATAATATTTGCTGCTTTTTTAGTACATGTTTGCCCTGCATGTGGCCAGTGTTCCATTTGTTCATTGGTTAGTCATTTGCAAAATGTACAGATTCATCACCAGAAAAGCTGCAAAGTAGACTCGGAGCTGGTGTGCTGGAAGTGATTTTTTTTTAAAGCTGTGTCACAAGATGAAATTACCAAGTAGTCAGAGAGAAGAAATCAATGATGTATTCAAAGCTTGCTAAGGAAAAATGTGCAGCTGCCTCACTAATTGTCAGGAATCCCTGGCTCATGACTAATCAGAAAAATTCAAAATGCTATTGAGAGCCATGAGTTCACGTATTGGAAGCATGCAGAAACACTATTCAGTGGAAGGTGTGTACCACCTCATAATTATCCACATGCCTGAACATACTGGGCATCTTTTGCTTCATCTGTGTGATAATCTGCGCTTCCTACATTAATCTCAGTCACTTCATTACCCTTAGCAACATCGTGGAAACAAGTTATCTTTGATCCCGTAAGACTGTAAGAGGGGGAAGGGAATGGTATAATAGTAATTAATATTTATCTTTGTTTTTTTAAACAAAAATATATTAGTAGATCTGTTTAGATTTGTATAGCGAATCCTTATCAAATATGGCAGCATTAAGGGAAACATATACATTTTAGTTTCATCTAGATTAAAATTTTTGGAGATGGTGAGGTTGGGAAAAGTCGCATGAAAGTTATGGCAGAGGGTTTCCAGCACTTACTGTACATTGTTCCTTTCCAAGTCCAGCATAAATACAATTACTACTAAGATTTCTTTCTTTGTAATTGTGGATTTTGTCCTCTGTTGCCTCAGTCCCTAGTGGGGTTACCTTGTTCAAAACTTTAGTCATTTGATTGATTAAGTCAGTTGAATTCATGTTTTATAAGGCCAGGTTGAAATGTATGTACATCCCAATGTAGGCTTGCTCATATGCCTCTCTTTCCCCTTCCTATGTCAACCTGAAGATGGTAAGGCTGAAAGTTCCACATCTGACTTTCTGAGCCCTTTGCTAATAGAAGATCGTGAGCACAATACATTTTGTTTTCCGTTTAAAATGTTTGGACTATCGTTGCCATCTGCAGAGCATCTCGTGTACTTTTGTACCAATTGACCTCATTCTGCAGATTTGACGCTCCAAATGTTGGTGGCTTATGCGTTGTAAAGGAAGCATGCTTTGACACTGGCAGGTTGCTCACAAAAGTAATGAAAATTATTCTCCTGTCCTACAATTTATAATGAGCATTACAAATTACAGAATGTTTATTTTTCAGTGCATATAGTGGGAAAGTTTTCAGAATAACCTTGACAACTCTAGTTGTGACGCTCGTGGTTCCGTTATTGTTGGCAGCATTGCTGCTGCAGTCTCCAATAAATCCCCAGCCTTTCAGGTAAGGATCAACTTGCTCAGCAATTCTGCTTTTCCTTAAAATTACTCTTAATAAATTCAATTAATAATAGACTATAATCTTAGCAGTGATCAATTTCTGTAATCAATGCTTCCTAAGATCTAATAGATAAAATAAGTATATTGTTGACTATGTAATTGCATAAATTTCAAGAAAATAGCTTAAAAGTAGTTTCCAGTAATTGATGTCACAGGTTTAGATTACATACAACACTGGGAGTTCTACCACTGCAATTTATAAGAGTCTGCTGTTTGTAAATGTTTGTAAATGGCTGTTCCTAGCTATTTATAAATTTACATTTTAATAATTTCCTGATTATAATTTCCAGATTTATAGAGGATTCCATCCATTTTAGTCTCTTTGTTCCTGAAGTAATCTGACTTCAAAGTGTTGATCTTTTAAATTTTATTTTCATCCCCTCTCACCTTCAGTTATAAGGAGCCTCCTCTGCTGATTGGTCCTTTGGAAGCAAATCTTAAATTGAGAGAAGCTGAACGCTTGTATGAGGGGCAGCTTATTGGACCAGAATCAATTGCACTTCTTGGAGGTATGGACCAGCCTTGAATATTCATATATGAGGAGATTCTTGAAGAACAAAATACTTGACTTTTAAAGTTAAAGAATATGATCTCTAAATTACTATTAGGAAACTGCAAAGGTGGGAAATCTGAAACAAAATTCTGGAAAAACAAAGTAAATCAGGCAGTAACTGTGATAGACCTGATCGGTGGCTTCCCTCTACCATCAGGAACAGAATTCTTGACTGTATCTCATCTATTTTCTGGACCTCATCTCTCACCCTCTCTCCTGGGTGGAGAAAGAACAAAGTTCCCCTAGTTTGTAAGTTCCATTTCACTAGCCTCCATGTTCAACAGATCATCCTTCATAATGTCTGACAGTTCTTCAAGGGTTTTGCCACTTGTGCAATTCCCCCTTCAGCATCTGGAAAAGATCATTCCCTTTGCAACTCTGGTCCACGCTTTCATCTCCACTGACCATTCTATTCTGTGGCACTTTCTTCCCATGTGATTGCTAATTTGCATCACTTATCATTTCATTTTTCCTTCCTACCAAGCATTAAATCAAATGGTCTTTACAGGTAAAGTACTTCTTCCAGTGTAGTGTACTGCATACTTTGTTTACAATGTGGTCTCCTGTAGGTTGAAGAAACTAAATGTGGAACGAGTGGCATTTAATGTGTGGGTGTGACCCCGTGTTTCCAGCTACCTACCATTTTAATTCACTATCCCATTCGCATACTGACCCTTGCATCTGTGCCTGCACAGTTATAATGAGGCCCATGTAAGTTTGAGCATCCACACCCTTATCTGCCGAGACATATTGCAATTCCTGACTCGGTGTCAAAATACTTTAATTAGGTAACAAGCTTTCCATGTGCGTCAGAAAAGGCCATTTCTGCAAGTTATCCATCTGTGGGGGTTTCGGCTTGAAACGTTGATTGCACTCTTTTCCATAGATGTTGCTTGAGCTGTTTTCCTCCAGCATTTTGTGTGTGTTGCTTAAACTAGCAAGTATATTTTCTCCCTGTGACCAAGTTGGTTTACTTTTGGTGCTCTAATTTCTTCCAACATTCCAAAGACATTTGGGTTGGCTGGTTTGTTGGTCCCTGTAAATTTTCCTTGGTGTGCAGGTAGATGGTAGAATCTGGAAGTTGTGGGATTAGTGATGATGGTCAGTATGCTTTTTTGGGTTGAACGTCTTGTTTTCATCTTGCACCTCTCTGGCTCTGGTTTGATATTCCATGAGCCTTTAGATGAGCAGAACTTGAGTTTTTTTTTTAATCTAATGCTGGTTAAAATATGATTTACTGCAGAAGACGTATGGTGTGTTAGCCTTTATTAGTTGGGGGATTGAGGTCAAGAACCACAAGGTAATGTTGCAGCTGTATAAAACTGGTCAGACCACACTTGGATACTGTATTCAGTTGTGGTCGCCTTATTATGGGAATGATGTGGAAGCTTAAGAGAGGGTGCAGAGTAGATTTATCAGGATGCTGCCAGGACAAGAGGGCATATATGAAGATAGGTTGAGCAAGCTAGGGTTTTCCCCCTTTGGAGCAAAGAAGGATGAGAGGTGACTTGTTAGAGGTGTAAAAAATGATAAGATGCATAGATAGTGGACAGCAGTGCCTTTTCCCCCAGGGCCAATGGCTAATATGAGAGGGCATAATTTTAAGGTGATTGGAGGAAAGTATGGGGGAATGACAGAGGTAGGTTTTTCACACAGTGGTAGGGACATGAAACATGCTTCCAGGGCTGGTGGTAGAGGCAGATAGATTAGAGTAGTGGTTGCCAACCTTCTTAAGCCCAAGATCCCCTACCTCGGCCTTAGTTTTAAAGGCAAGATCGACCTGCTAAATCGTTTAGAGAAAAAGCAGCTCAGATTGTACTTCCAACTTGAAGCCTTTTATTTGGGCTAATTGTATTTGAATTGCATAAAATGCTTTTGTCAAACTTTCAAATTAATTCAACCAAGAAAACACTGTAACTAGCATATCAAACAGGCCATAGCTGTCTTTGTTTAAGAATATTACAATACTTCACACCTTTAATTCTAAGTTTCATTATTTAGTTTTATTTCAACACAAAAAATAAATGAATAAAAATTGACTGTTGCACTCAGTGTGATGACGGGCTGAATACTTATTGCTAGTTCCCTGAAATTTGGCTCATAACTACAGACAGCCAGTCTGAGACAGTGTGTGAGATGTCTGTCAGTAAGACAGCTCCTGTACTTAGATTTAATAACTTTCATCTGTGAAAATGCAATTTCACACAGATAAGTTGACCCGAAGTAGGCACTGACTTTTAGTGCACATGTGGTGAGATGAGGAAACTTCTCCCTGCTGACAAGCCCCGAAAAGTCACCGTCCCTTGATCTTGTTTTAAGCTTGATGTCATTTTGCAGATCAATTATTTCCATTTCGATATCACTTGGCACACCAAATACTTGCTGGAATTTGGCTGCTATCTGTTCTATATCGATCGGCAGAAATGGGTTTGAAATAAATGCAGCAATATCTTTCATGACGTTTAACACCCCAAAACGCCGATCAAACTATTGCCAGTTTGTCTAGGTAAGCACAGTACTGCTCAGGGCGAAAAGCATTTTTTTTCCTTGATGGCCTGTAACATTTTCTCCAAGCTGGGAAAGTGTGTCAGCCTCCCGTTCTTTAAATTTGAAATCCAAATACTGAGCTTGGCCTTAAACGCATTTACTGCGCTTATCATGGGGGGGCTGGTGTTGGTCTTTTCCCATGAACTCGTTGTTAAGTGCGTTTAATTTAGCCATTAGGTCTGTCAGAAACCCTAAATCCAGTAGCCACACATCATCTGACAGTTCCTTGTGCTTCTCGTTTCTTTTGGACAGAAAAGTCTTTATCTCAGGCAGCAAGTCAACAAATCGTTGCAGCACTTTGCCGTGACTCAACCACCGAACATCAGCATGAAGAAGTATGTCTCCGTAAGCGGCATCCAGCTCATCCAATAACGCCTTGAATAAGCGGTGCTGAAGCGCTTTTGCTCGAATCAAGTTTATCAGTTTGACCACCAGTGTCATTACATGAGAAAAGTCCACGACCTTCCCAGCCAAGGCCTGCTGATGAATCACACAGTGATAATTCAGGAAGTTGGGGAAAATCTGGGTCATTACGGCATAGTGCTATAAAACCAACGCACACACCGCGCATTGCTGGAGCCCCATCAGTAGTAATTGCCTCCAGTTTATGAATGGGGATATCATTTTCACAGACGTATTTTTTTAAACTCATTGTAAATATCCTCATCTCTCGTTCTCTCTTTTAATTGCAAAAGAGTGAGGAAGTCCTCCTTTGTTGTAAAATCCTGGAAAGCCATTCTGACAAATACAACAAGCTGAGCTGTTTGCATTACATTCAGGGATTCATCAAACTGTAGTGAAAAATATTCACAGTGACAAGTCCTTTAACACTTGTCGATCCACGTCCTCTGACAGTGACTGCACCCTCCTTGTCACTGTTGCAGTGCCAAGCGGTATATTATGTATTGCGGTTTTGATGTTGTTTTTGTTTTTAAAGTCATTAAAAACAGTCTCTGCAGTAATGGCCATTGCTTCCTTGAATAAATCGTCATCTGTAAAAGGCTTCTTGTATTTAGCCAAAAGGTGACTTACACGAAATGATGCTTCAATAGCAGCCTTATTTTGAGCAGCATGTTTTGTAAAAAATGATTGCTGGGCCTTCAACCCCGATTTCAGCTCCTCAGCTTTCCTGGCATGGATTGCACTCATTAGGGAGTAGGTGTCTTTAAATTTCTGGTGGTTGGTGGTGTGGTACCACTCCAGATTCCCTCTTTTAGTCAGTGCTTGTGTTTGGTGGCACAACATACATACACACTTGTCTTTCACCAAGATAAATCCCATTCTGGATGGAACTTGTACGTTTTCGCCTTCTTTTGTGGAGTCTCCGCCATGCTAGCTAGCTACCTTGCAGGATATCACCAGCGAGTGCCGTATATTGATGTTTGCGACAGTCTGTACTCTTATCTAATCGGTCACTTTGATGCAGCACAAGCTATACTGAAAAAAAATACAACAGCTAAATCAAAGAGAGCGAGAGGCGCTAACTTTTCAGTAAAAACTAAAATTAATGCTAATTACTAGCACACTATCCGAAATGCTGAACCTGAATACACGCTATTAAAGGCAAAAAATTGGAGAGAAAGAAAGAGCAGTACAACTGATCAAACTTTTGCATAACTGACGTAATATAAATAGCAGCATAATAGAGCCAAAACCGATTAAAGTTGATCAAATTTTAGTTAAGTCATGAATGTATAAGTGAGTCATTTTTACCCACACGTGTTGTTTTCTTTCGCCATTGGACAGTTTGCCCATTTGTTTGTTTATGTTTAAGATAAACAAAGCTCTCCCATGCTCCATGGAAATTTGACAGACACCGGCAATAAGTCACTTGATGTCAGCGCACATGTGATGTATGACACTGGGCAGTGGAAAATAGAACAACACAATAACCAAGGAAAGCAACTAAGTGTGGGCTAAAAACAACTCACATATGTGCTCTAGGGGTAAAATTTGCTTTTTGCATCAAAAGGTTTATCAGGCATAATGTATTTGTGTATTTATTTTTCATTTTTTTCGGGATCTACTGGGAAAGTCTCAAAGATCGACCAGTTGATTGCGATCGACTGGTTGGTGACCACTAGATTAGAGAAATTAAAAAAAAATCTTTTAGAAAGGCAGATGGATGAAAAGAAAATGGATGGGTATGTTGGAGGGATGGGGATCTTGGAGTAGGTTAGAGGGTCAGCACAACATCATAGTCCAATGGGCTGTGCTATACTGTTCTGTGTTCTATATCAAATACATAATTAAAATTAGAATCATATCTCAGCCTTGGGAATCATATTTCTTTGACTCCTGAAGTACAATATGCCACTATTCACCTCAATGTCAATTCAGAGCTCCCCTTTTCTCTCTTTATAGCCTTTTCCTTTTCACATTTCTCCTTTTGGTGTTTGTCTAAATTGAATATGGACTTTTTAAAGCTGGGGTAATAAGCGATCAATGAACCTGCAAATTCTTACAATGTTGATTAGATTTCACTTGTATTAACTATTCACCACATAGATTGCTTAAATATAAGGTGTTGCACATTACAGGGCATCATTTTTATCAGATTAATTTTTACTTGGCTCATAACGGAAAAGGTTTGGAGCCTGTGTTACTCTGATTTTTCTTTCTAGCAGCTTGCTTAACAGAAATTTGGAATAAATTTTGCAAAGGTCAACTTGGTGGCTGAAGTAGCATATTATAGACAGGATTTAATGTCCAGTTCTAAATCCATTTGTCAAAAGTTAAGGTTAGTAAGTTACAGGGAAGGAAAATTTTTGGGAAGCCAACTTCATTACAAAGGAACTGTCTATAAACTACAGGGTATAGATTGAGGGTAAGAGGTTTAGAGGGAAACGAAGAAAATTTATTTCACTATGGCTGTTCAAATTGGAAAGAAACTGCCTGTATGGATGGTGGAGGTAGGTATTCTCACGACATTTATGGAGTATCTAGATGAGCTCTTGAATCACCTAGGTGCAGAGGTATACAGATTACGAGTAGGTGGTGTTAGAATAGATACTTGATAGTCAGCATGATTGTGGTGGGCTGATACCCTGTTTCTGTACTTTGACTCTATAAGCTTATTTGAGATGTGAATTATACTGCTTAGACCTCTCCTATTTTCCTTTGCAACTGGACATAAAATGTAAGTTTCATTAAATGTACATAATATAGAACTAGATAACGATGTGAATTTCCTTGAAGGCATTAACCCACATTTTATTGAATTCGCAACATTCTTTGTATTTTTTTTCTCAGTTTATTTTATTTTACCCTTCTCTATCCAATTCTGCTTATAATCCTTCACACTTAAAAATATTTCCTTAGGTTTGGGATTCATTTCCACCATATACATCATGTCTTGTACAAACTTGTACTTGTTAAATGTAGGATATTTTTAAAGATGAAGATGAGGATAAGAGAGCCCATATCTTAATTTTGACTCATTAGTTGATGTTCTCACATCCTTATTGGTTTGAATCCTATTCAAAGACTGTGTACACACTTCATGCAGACACTGGAGTTGCAGTGCCAAGGGTACTGTCTAATGCATGAGTTAAGACCATAAGATATAGGAGCAGAATTAGGCCATTTGCCCCAATGAGTCTGCTTCGCTATTTCATAATGGCTAATCCATTTTCCTTCCCAGCCCCAATCTCCTACCTTCTCCCAGTATCCCTTCATGCTCTGACCAATTAAGAATATATCAACCTCTGCCTTAAATACATGTAAAGACTTGGCCTCCACAGCCTCTATTCTGAGACTGTATCCTTTTGTCCTAGACTCTCCCACCATAGGAAACGTCCTCTCCACATCCACTCTTTTGAGGCCTTTCAACATTTGATAGGTTTCAATGAGGTCATCCCTCATTCTTGTGAATTTCACTGAATACAGGCCCAGAGTCATCAAATGTGCTTCATATGACAAGCCATTCAATCCTGGAATAATTTATGTGAACCTCCTTTGAACCCTCTCCAGTGTCATCACATGCTTTCCAAGATGAGGGGTCCAAAGCTACTGATAATACTCCAAGTGAGGCCTCGCCAGTGCTTTATAAAGCCTCAACATTACATCCTTGCTTTTATATTCTAGTCCTCTTGAAATAAATGCTAATATTGCATTAGCCTTCCTCACTGCTGACTCAACTTGCAAATTAACCTTTAGGAAATCTTGCAGAAGGACTCCCAAGTTCCTTTGTGCCTCAGATTTTTGAATTTTCTCTCCATTTAGAAAATAGTCTACCACTTTATTTCTTCTACCAAAGTGCATGACTGTACACTTCCCGACACTATATTCCATCGGCCATTTCTTTGTCCATTCTCTTAATTTGTCTAAGTCCTTCCCCTCTCTATTTCATCAAAACTACCAACTCCTCCACCTATCTTCGTATTGTCTGCAAACTTTGCAACAAAGCCATCAATTCTATCATCCAAGTTATTGACCTATAATGTAGAAAAGAAGCAGTCCCAACACAGACCTCTGTGTAACACCACTAGTCAACAGCAGTCAATTAGAAAATGCTCTCTTTATTCCCATTCTTTGCCTCCTGCCAATCAGCCACTGCTTTTATCCAGGGTAGTGTCTTTCCTGTAATACGATGGGCTCTTAAATTGTTAAGCCCTACCTAACCGCGCCGGTTGATATAAAAATTCCTTTGGCAAAGTTTGAAGAGTTCACTTATTCTTGGTTGACTAAGACAATAACTTACTTTCTAACCAAAAACACTCTGGGAAAATTATCTAGTTGTGATCACTTTGCTTCTTGTGAGAACTTTTTGGAATATGAATGGGCAGCAAAGCTTTCTCTACACTTTAAAAGTGCATAATTACTTCTAAATAACTCTAGGACTTCCAAAGACGTGAAAAATATACAATGCATGCTTTCTGTTTCTGAAAAATTAAAGCTGAGAATTTGATCCAGCTTGTTTTTCTAGGATACTATTTAGTGAACTGAATTCTGTGTGGGATCTCTGCAGATGTGATATTCACTGGAACAGCTGATGGCCAGATTCTGAAAATAAGTGATGGAAAAATACACACCCTGGCAAGAATTGGCAAACTGCCTTGTGGTAAGATTTTCTTGATATGACATATGGATAGATTTTTAGATATTTCTGCAGTAACATCATCTTTAGCAAGATTTTTTTTAAACATACATGCAAATTCCAAGTCTTAAATGTTCAGGTGAATTATATAATTACAATTTGCTTTTCCCATGGTACATTAGTTTTTTTTAAAACTCTTTCTTCAATACCCTTGCTGCTACTTTGGCTTCTAATTGGCATGCAACCATTCTTGACATTACTGGTACCTATGTCTTGCACCTAGGAACATGGGAAGATGAACCAACATGTGGAAGACCTTTGGGCATCCGACTTGGCCCAAATGGCACTCTGTTTGTGGCAGATGCTTACTATGGGCTGTTTGAAGTTAATCCAGTCACAGGTAGATTATTTACTGTCAATATAACTGAACATAAAATTGCAGGTCCAACATAATTTTATGTACATACAGGTATGCGCCTTGTTTACTTTCATTACTCCAGAGATTAGCCTATGTACTTTGAAAAACAAATGAGATGAGGTGCCTGTATTTTTTTTTAATCATGACGTGTGCCGGCACCTTCTTTGGGTGGTTCTCTTCAGACTGAGGATGGCATGTTTCCTTTCTATTTCTGTGGGTCCTCAGGTGACTAAAGGCAATGTGGGACTCTAAAATTCCCTCACAAATGAGGCAGTTAAATGGTGGGTTGTTTGAGGTGGTACATTGTTTCTGCTATTTATGCTGGGAGGCTGTCTCAATGCCATCTCACATGTTCCTTATTCACTTTGAACAGCTATGGATCAGGATTGACAGGAGTCAAGTAGGGATGTGGCATATTTCAAGGAGGTTCTGAGTCCACCTTTGAATTTTTTTGATGACAAACTCTGCCATCTTCATCAGGGATCGAAACGTCAGTTATAATCGATACCTGTACCCAGCTGGAAGCCTGAGAATTGTTTATTTGTTGGAATCCTGTATGTTTCTGAAATCCAGTGTCATGATGTGAAAGGAAATACCCAATAGCGCTGCCTGGTGCTGGAGGTATTAGTCTAGGAGGCGAAGCTGCTACAGCTGAAACTTTGTTACTCAATCCATTTGAGGGGCATAGGAATAGACAATCTATATTCTTTCCCAGGGAGTGAGAACTAAAAGTAGGGAACATAGCTTTAACAGGAGAGGTGAAAGATTTAAAAGGAAATTGAAGGGCATCTTCAAGCAGAGGGTGGCGTATCTAGATTGAGCTACCTGAGAGGGATTCAGGTAGGTACAGTACAACATTCAGAAGATACTTGGAAAAGTACATGATTAGGAGGGATTTGGAACTATATGGGCCAAATGCAAGCATGAGGGACTAATTTGGTGAGCATATTGGTCAGCATGGATGAATTGGGCTGAAGGGGCCTGTTTCCATGCTCTCTTGTGTGTCTGCAGAGTAGACTCACCAGCCTGGGCTTCCTCAGTTTCTCTCTTTTATCTGGGGAGCAAAGAAGAGAGGTGTTCATCATTGTTTTTGGAGGAGTGAAGAAGATAAGCCATTGTACCCCTCTGTAAATAGGATGAGGGAAGCTTTCAAGCCAACAATGAAAATGAAATGACAGTTTGAGTTGCTTGCTTTAACCTTTCAATGTGGAGTCAATAACTAATGAATTGTTTTTATACACTCCTCCAGTAGAAATCTCTCAAATAAGGATGGAATGAAGGAAAATGCACAAATTATCACCATTTCCTCTGAATGGGTGGTTGTATCACAGGAGGGTCCTTTTGAATTTCTCTTTAGTTCCCCTTGTGTTCCTATCTGAACAGTGCACAATCTGGTATAGGTGCAGGGCAGAAATGAGAAGAAGTTGAAAGTTCTAGAAAATGTTTATAAATGTAAATGATGCAGTATTCAGGTCTTGCTGGCCAAGTTTCCTATCGGTAGAACATTATAAAGAGCAGAAATTGGGTTAATTTTAGCTCTGAGATGCAAAATGAATGATACAGTTCAAAACATTAAAGTCTTGTGGGGTTGGGCATGAAAGAACTTTAAAGGACCTACAATTTAGTTGCTTGGTGTGCTGATTTGTTTCTTTTCATAAATTATTTTGCATTTCTTTATTTTCCTGTAAATGCTTGCAAGAAAATTAATCTCAAGTTAGAATGTATATGGTGACATTTATCACACACACACTTTGATAATAAATTTACTTTGGCTTTGATTTTCTGCTGCGGGCCTGTGCAATTCCAGTATTGAGTCTTGAACCTGCCACCAGATGGTGCTGAATCAAAATAAAAGATTGCAGTGCTTTGTCAGCTGAAAGGCAATGTACTTTCTGAAGACAAATGATAGGTACATTCTGCCAGCTGTGCATCACAAGGGAAAACACATGGCCAAAGGTATTTATTGTACACTATACTTCTCATTTTGGGTATTGTATAAAACAATTTGCAGGTGAAGTGAAGATGTTGGTCTCTGCCCAGAAAGTTATACAGGGTAAAAGAATGGCATTTGTGAATGACCTCAGCATCACTCAAGATGGTAGAAAGATCTACTTTACAGATTCTAGCAGCAAATGGCAGAGGAGAGACAACAAATATCTTGTGATGGAGGGTACAGCTGACGGGCGGTGAGTACTCTAAAGTTCGTATGAAAGTTTTGTGGCTAATTTGGAATTATTTTCATAGCTAGTTGACTTTAGCACCTGTTTTCTTTTTAGTTCTCTCTCCTGGATGAAGCATCCAGTGGTGTGCATAAACCAGCAAGTATTAGACGAAAACAACAGGAATCCTGCAGATGCTGGAAATTCAAGCAACACACATCAAAGTTGCTGGTGAACGCAGCAGGCCAGGCAGCATCTGTAGGAAGAGGTGCAGTCGACGTTTCAGGCCGAGACCCTTCGTCAGGACTAACTGAAGGAAGAGTGAGTAAGGGATTTGAAAGTTGGAGGGGGAGGGGGAGATCCAAAATGATAGGAGAAGACAGGAGGGGGAGGGATAGAACCAAGAGCTGGACAGGTGATAGGCAAAAGGGGATACGAGAGGAACATGGGACAGGAGGTCCGGGAAGAAAGACAAGGGGGGGGGGGACCCAGAGGACTCCCTTGTCCATTCGTCCCCCCCCCCCATCCCTCCCCACTGATCTCCCTCCTGGCACTTATCCGTGTAGGCGGAACAAGTGCTAGACATGCCCTTACACTTCCTCCCTTACCACCATTCAGGGCCCCAAACAGTCCTTCCAGGTGAGGCAACACTTCACCTGTGAGTCGACTGGGGTGATATACTGCGTCCGGTGCTCCCGATGTGGCCTTTTATATATTGGCGAGACGCGACGCAGACTGGGAGACCGCTTTGCTGAACATCTACGCTCTGTCCGCCAGAGAAAGCAGGATCTCCCAGTGGCCACACATTTTAATTCCACATCCCATTCCCATTCTGACATGTCTATCCACGGCCTCCTCTACTGATTTGAAAGTTGGAGGGGGAGGGGGAGATCCAAAATGATAAGAGAAGACAGGAGAGGGAGAGATAGAGCCAAGAGCTGGACAGGTGATAGGCAAAAGGGGATACGAGAGGATCATGGGACAGGAGGTCTGGGAAGAAAGACAAGGGGGGGGGACCCAGAGGATGGGCAAGAGGTATATTCAGAGGGACAGAGGGAGAAAAAGGAGAGTGAGAGAAAGAATGTGTGCATAAAAATGATTAACAGATGGGGTACGAGGGGGAGGTGGGGCCTTAGCGGAAGTTAGAGAAGTTGATGTTCATGCCATCAGGTTGGAGGCTACCCAGACGGAATATAAGGTGTTGTTCCTCCAACCTGAGTGTGGCTTCATCTTTATAGTAGAGGAGGCCGTGGATAGACATGTCAGAATGGGAATGGGATGTGGAATTAAAATGTGTGGCCACTGGGAGATCCTGCTTTCTCTGGCGGACAGAGCGTAGATGTTCAGCAAAGCGGTCTCCCAATCTGCGTCGGGTCTCGCCAATATATAAAAGGCCACATCGGGAGCACCGGACGCAGTATATCACCCCAGTCGACTCACAGGTGAAGTGTTGCCTCACCTGGAAGGACTGTTTGGGGCCCTGAATGGTGCTAAGGGAGGAAGTGTAAGGGCATGTGTAGCACTTGTTCCGCTTACACGGATAAGTGCCAGGAGGGAGATCAGTGGGGAGACGAATGGACAAGGGAGTCCTCTGGGTCCCCCCCCCTTTGTCTTTCTTCCCGGACCTCCTGTCCCATGATCCTCTTGTATCCCCTTTTGCCTATCACCTGTCCAGCTCTTGGCTCTATCCCTCCCCCTCCTGTCTTCTCCTATCATTTTGGATCTCCCCCTCCCCCTCCAACTTTCAAATCCCTTACTCACTCTTCCTTCAGTTAGTCCTGACGAAGGGTCTCGGCCTGAAACGTCGACTGCACCTCTTCCTACAGATGCTGCCTGGCCTGCTGCGTTCACCAGCAACTTTGATGTGTGTTGCAAGTATTAGGCGAAAGCTCTTTTTATAGTTGCAGTAATTGCCAATAAATTGAATTAACTATAATCTGATCCCCAGGTGATCTTTTGTCAGTGGGAAGATGAATATCCAGAATTTGGACCTAATTTTTCTCCTTTTCCCCCACCTCCCAATCATCATCAGCACAGAGATTTGTATTCCATGGGCCAGTGATTGAAACTTGCAACCTTTCAGTATAGTTCATTACCACATTAGACATTGTATTTATCAGCTGACATAGGCAGTTTTGAGTCCACCACCTTCAATCTAAATGTGCTTCCTTTTCTTGCAGTAACTTTGCCTGCAAATGTTGCAGGTCTGTGCCCTTGCAAATACTGTCAAAACCCTTAGCTTTGAGCTCTACTATGTTTAGTTTCATCCTCTACCTTTGGTTATTGTATGTGTATTTGGTCAACATGCATGTTGTAAAGTCTTTTTTGTGTAGACCAGAAACTAGGAAAGCAGCATTCAGCTGGAGTACTCCACCAACTGACTTCTCTGTCTCACACCCTCTGCTTTTGCAGCCTCATTCATTTCGGTTTCTGTTCTTGTAACTATATTTTCTGATTCTGTCTTTCTTTGTTTGCTCTTGGTATTACACCAAGAAACCAATGGAAGATGGACTTTGATTTTATTCTGGTACTATGTCTAGAATTTAATCTTTAATTTTGAAACTGTAGTTTTAGTCTGTTAAGTGTTTGTGTTTTACCAAGTAATTAAGGACTTTTGATGTGACACCTTGTCAAATGCCTTTTGGAAATTTATCCACAGGACATGCTATTTCTTCAGTGAATTTCAGTAAGAGTAGCAAAGGTAAGATGGGAAATTATAGGCCAGTTAGTCTAACATCAGTAGGCAAATTTATTAGAATTAACCTACACAGAAAGATGCCAAATGGTCAGGATATTTGGCACAACATTTTTTCTAATAGTTTTTGTTTGAAGTGGTAACTTTGGAAGGGAAGTGGGGTTTATGTTGCTTACATAGACTTCAGTACAGCCTTTTGACAAGGCCCCATGTAGAAGGCAGGTCCAAAATATTGGAACCCATGGGATTCAAAGAATGATGGTGTTGGGTCCTAAATTGGCTTGGTAACAGGAGGCAGAAAGAATCCAGGTAACAACTTGGATGTGAATATGTGAGATATGATTAAGTTTCCAATTAAATGAATTGTTGATAGTGAAGCGAATAGTCTTGAGATATAATAGTCAGCTGGTGAAATGGGTAGAGCAATGTCATGTGAAATTTAGTCTGTTAATTATGAGGTGATACATTTTGGGGGTAGGTCCCTAGGGAGTATTGAGGAGCAAAGTGACTGTAATATACAAGTCCAAAGATCTGTGAAGGTGGCAGTGAGATAGATGGGGTGGTGAAGAAGGCATAGAGAGTTGCCTTCCTTAGCCAAGGTGTAGAGTGTGAAAACAGGGAATCTTGGTGCAACTTTATAAAACATTGAATTTGCAACTTCATAAAATATTGAATGAGCCTTTGCTGAAATATTGCACACAGCTTCAGTCACCAAACTAAGGACACAATAGCACTGGAGAAGATGTAAAGGAGATTCACCAGCATGTTTCTTGATATAGATGGGCGGTATAGGCTGTTTGTTTTCCATAGACTAGAAGTTTCTGAAGGAGCACCCTGGTAGGGGTGGAATTGGAATAACACAGCATGGAAACAGATTCTTTGGCCTAACTCGTCCATACTGACCGTGGGTGCCCACCAAGCTAGTCCCATTGCCTGTGTTTGCCTCATATTCCTCCTAAACCCCTCATATCCAAATACTTATAGAACTGTCTTTTAAATAAGTTATTGTTTGTGCACTTCCTCTGGCAGCTTATTCCATATACTCACCACAATCTGCATAATGATGTTGTGCCTCTAGTCCCTTTTAATTCTTTCACTCTATCCTTGAATCTGTATATTCTCCCCTAGGGGAGAAGTCTGCGTTCACCCTATGTATTCACATCATGTCCTAGCCAGTGCAACCCCTCCCTATAAAATAGGCCCTTAACACCTGATTGCATCCCTGTAAATATTTTCTGTAGTCTTTCCAGTTTAATGATATCTTTAAAACTTATACAAAATTTACAAAGTATAGATAGTAATTGGTTAGAAATATTAAGTGAGGAGCAAGAGATTTAGAAGGAACCTGTGGAGGAATTTTTCAAGAGAGTGTTGGAATATGCCTGAGAAGATGTAGAAGTGTGTTCTCACAGCACTTAAGAAATGGTTGGACAAGCACTTGAATTGAAAAGGCATTGTAGGCCACAGAAAATTGCTAATAAATGGGCTTTGAATAAGTGAGTGTGATGGGTGTAGTGAGTTGTAAAACTATGTCTTTCTAACTCAAAATTGGTCAAATGCACAATTTACTCCCAATTTTGTCTGTGATGCAAGCAGAACAAATAGCCTTAAGTGAAAAGTAAAGTAGATTTAGCCTTTTACAGTATTTCAAATTGTTAAACTGTTCTTATTGGTGACACCTGTTCTGTTTGCAGATTGATGGAATATGATACAGTAACTCAGCAAGTGGAGGTTTTAATGGATGACCTGAGGCTTGCAAATGGAGTACAACTCTCCCCTGCTGAGGATTATGTTCTGGTTTCTGAGACCACCATGGCCAGAATTAGAAGGTGGGAAAAAATGATAATGTTTGTGGACAAGATCACTGGATTGGGGTGCAATGATGTCAAAGGTTCATGGTATTGAACATCATACACTTCACAACATTTTCTGTCAATCATTGTTAGATTTTTAGTCCAGATTACTTTTTTTGAAGAGCTGATTCGTGGAGATAGTAACTGGAGCCAAACTGCTTT
Organism: Mobula hypostoma; assembly: GCF_963921235.1. Classification (NCBI taxonomy): domain Eukaryota; kingdom Metazoa; phylum Chordata; class Chondrichthyes; order Myliobatiformes; family Myliobatidae; genus Mobula; species Mobula hypostoma. The sequence goes on along the minus strand of NC_086104.1, from coordinate 92,049,688 downwards.
GAATTTGTCATCTACCCTACTTTTAGCTTGTTGGCCTAATAAAAATTCGAAAGACATTAATGGATTCAGTGTGTATCGAGTGTAATCTGCTGTAGGTATAAATAATAATATTTTTATTTCATCAGTTTGACATGTTATCAGCTTTGATGCCTGATTATTTTTCCTTTTCAGTGTTTGTTTGCATTTGAAATAGACAAGCAGTCAAAGGCCAATAGATCCACCAGGTTTGGGATGCATCATAATGGCTGAAGAATGATGACTAAATATCACTTTCTCCATCTGCTTATTAAAACAGGCCAAAATCTGGATGAAAAACTTGGGTTCAAAAATATTGGACAAAATGCTCTTGGAGGAATTTCTCTGACGCTTCCCAATCAATCGAAACCCACAAGGCAATCAGGATATTTAAAAAAAAATTTCCATCAATAATACTTTATTAAGCAAACTCTGATCCTTGTAGCTGGATGGTATAGACATCTTCACACTTAAGTGCAAATATCTTTACACTTGATCTATTCCATCTCACCCAAGCTTAAAACAGATGAAAATCCTCCAGACCTTAGAGAGCAGGCAGAGTTATATCTATGCTAAACTTTAAATATAATGACCGATGCAGTCTGAGGATTACACTGGTGGCAGGCCGCAACTGTCGCCATACTTCTGCCAACACCATAACTCACCAACCCTTGCTATACATACTTGGAATGTGGGAGAAAACTGGACCACCTAGAGGAAAACCACACAGTCATGGGAAGAATGTCCAAACTCCCTACAGTGTCAGGAATCATACCCCAATTGGTGATCGCTGGTATCATAATGTGAATGTGCCAACTGCCCATGCTACTGTGCCGCCACAATTACACATAAATTACAAGAAAAGAAACAACTAGAACAAATAAAAACAAAGTCCATTGTGGTTCAAAGTATTCATAGGGTTGCTATACTGAAGTAGGATTGAAATTCAAGAACTCGTATGATTTAAGAAAAGCAGTTGATGGTGTGAAATCTCAGGCTTCTATACTTCTTGCCTGATGGTAGCTGTAAGAAGATGGCATGGCTCAGATGGTAGAGATCTCTGGGCACTGTTCTCTTGAGGTGGCACCTCATTAGACACTAATAATGATGGGGAGGGATGTGATAGTCAACTACTGGCACTATGTTTGAAAGATCAAGGAACTGAAGGCTCCAGAGAACTGGCACAGAAGAGTTGAGGCTAGATAATCAGTTACGGCAGAGCAGACCTGAGGTGCCTGGTGGCCTACTCCTGCTCTTGTTTTCTTGCGTTGTGCTGCAAGCTGATTCGTGTACTGATACTTGTATTCTATATCCTTTCCAGGTATCATATCTCTGGACTGAGAAAAGGGGGACATGACATATTCTTTGACAATCTTCCTGGTCTCCCTGATAATATCAGACCAAGTAGTTCAGGAGGCTATTGGGTAGGCATAGCTGCGCTGCGACCTAATCCTGGATTTTCTGTACTGGATTTCCTCGCTCCTAGGCCTTGGCTTAAGAATTTAATTTTGAAGGTAAGAAATTCATTGGCCAAAATGATTTGCAAGGCAAGTCAATAATAGATCAAAATATCGATAATAGGATAAGAATGCAGCAATGTTACTTCAGTTTGTAATGTTTTTGTAGTGCCATGGAATTTTGTAGTCCATCTTATTTAAGTATTTTGTTATCTATATGGAAGCCAGTAAGAAGACATCCACTGCCTTTAAAAAAAATTCCACTTTGTTTACTCCCTTGCATTTGCATATTCATTTATATTGCACTTAATTTTAATTGCCAGACCTGGCAGATGATTCATGTGAACTCTTCTTGATCTTGATTTTTACTCTATTTAAAAGTAAGTGCCTTTTCAGTGCATTGCTTGGATAAATTCAGTGAGGCATATTACTTTAGTTCTGACGGCCTGCAGCCTCTAACAACATTGCACCCCTCTATGTTAAGGGGTAACCTTGCGATAGACTGGCATTCTATCTGGGGGGGAGTCTCGTACTCTCAGTTGCTTCACACCACAGAAACTGGCATAAGCACCAGCCTGATGGGCCACGAGGCTTGGGACAGACTTTAACTTTAACTTTAATGTTAACAGGTGGGCAAACCTGTCAATGTTAACTAGCCTGGTCTATAACTGTTGAGGGCTTTTGGGTAATGTATGGTGTGGGATTCAGTGGCAGCTGCTTTTCTTTGAATTAAAGTATCTTTAAATCATCTTAGCTTTTTACTTTGAATCATTTTTATCTTTTTCCATGAATCTTCCATTGAGTGATTTTCCTCTGAGATATGGTGGTGGGGCCTGAATGCAGTATTCTTAAATTGTGTTAATCTAGAGTTTTGTGCACCTGTAAATTCCTAAATTCTTGATCTCTATGGTAGCATTCTTGTATTTTGAGGGATATTGCGGATTTGATTCTCACTCTAGCGACTGGAGTATATAAAAAAACAATTGGTGTAGTATAAAAGATTATGCTATGTTGTCCTGAAATCCTGCTTGTTTTCCAAGTTATTTGTGTGCACTCCAGTCAGCACATTTAGACCAGGGTGATAACCTAATCTATCACTCTTTCTGATTAATCTATTAATCAATTTACCTAATTGACACCTCTGTGTCTTGATTCACTATTCAAGATTCTTGGAAAATGATTTCTGGGCAATTTATCTTGTTTCTCCCAGTACCGTGCACAATCTTTGGCTAGGGTTAGGTGAATGATGTAGTCTAATATGACTGCTCTGTCTAGGATGCACATCTGTGAACATTGATCAGACCTGCCTACTCCTGGAGTATATGGCCCAATTGGTTTAATCCAAGTTGGTAGAAACCCTGTATAATATCTGATTTTCAATAAAATTTTGTAAGTGATTTTCATGACCTCAGTACATCTCCAAAAATAATTGAATGACCACTGACTGCTTCCAAAGAAGTGATCAGAGTTGTACAAAGTTAAAATAATTGTAGTAACAATCAATCTGCTGGGGAACTTTTGGGCTGAAATCCACCCAGTTTGTGCTCCAGATTCCCGTATCTGCAGTCTCTTGTCTTGAAATTTGGAAGTATGGCAAGTTAGATAGAGGAAAGTCTCATAAAATACAAATATGCTGAACTGTACTTTCTGCACCTTTTACTTACCTCCCAGGGTGATTGACCATGTAATGTTGTTTAATTTATTTACTGTTTAGATCCTTAACACCGGTATACGATTTAAAGCCCTTTTGTGTAGGAGATGCCAGTGTCTTTTATTCTCAAATTTCTTGAATGGTTACAGAATTTTTTTTTTGTCTTCAGCTGGTTAGTCAAGAGATGACTATGAAGTTTGTACCCAAGTATGGCCTCGTACTGGAACTGAATGAGGATGGATCTGTCAGGAGGAGCTTTCATGATCCCCACGGAGTGGTTGTGCCTTCAGTTTCTGAGGCCAGTGAGCACAATGGGTACCTGTACCTGGGTTCCTACTACTTCCCTTCCCTCTGTCGGCTGAATATCAATGAGGTTTAATATTCCCTTAACACAGAACAAAATATATCTTTGTTGGTCATTATGCAGCTGCCAATTTAGACCATCTGCCAGCTGATTTTAAACTAACATATTTGAGAGGGTCGTCCTGCTTTAAAAATCATAAAATGTGTAAGTGTTCACGATTTATTTTGTCCTTTTGAAGATTAGACTTCCTTTGCTAATTGTTAAAGGCAGGTGAAGAGGAAAGGTTCTTGTATTTCTCCGAGCTGATGGGCTTTAAAAAAAAATACTAAAAATGGAATTGTATCTTTTAAAAAGTAGGTATAGTCAAATGAACTAATTGATGAAATTACCTCATGAACATTGTGGACTTCGGGATATTCTGAAGACCAACTTTTCTTTTTCGATATTTTTATTTATTACTACATAAAGAATATAGAGTACAAGTAATATATAAGTCAAAAAAAAGATAAAGTAATACCAATACATATTTGAATCACACTTGCAACCTCATTACTCTATATTCATGTAAATTAAATTAAATATGATAATTTTATTATTATATAGACAAAAAAATCTAAACCCACTACCAAGATAGAAGCTGCTTGGTAAAGAAAGAGAGAAGGAAAAAAAATCCTTATCATAGTGAAATAAAAAGTTCAAAAAGGAATACAACCCTTGTGTTATGTAAAGGTTGGAATCCAGGTATCATTTCGATATTCCAAGGTCAACAATTCCTTCCCAGGATGTGATTTCCAGAATTGTCCTTGTGTGATCTAATTAGGGTATGGCATAGCTATGGAGTAATTTCTACCCTCTTGCCAAGTGGTAGATCATATCACACGTTTAATGGGCTGAATGGTCATTTTTCCTTTCTCCAAACTTTTGCCCACTCATTGCCTTCATAATTGTAGCATTCAGCAGCATTTCAGATGGATAAATCTGTCTCCCTCAGATCTCAGATAGTTGGGCAGTTGAATGTTCTAGCTTTGCAAGTGATTCAGAACAATTGCTCATGTAGGCACCATTAGGTCAACGGCAGACCAGCAGCCTATTCAACAACTATTTTAGAAATTATGCTGAAAATATTTTGAAACTTGTGTCCCTTAAAGTACAGCAGGTCATATGCACAGAAGGATGAATGGAAAGTGAATTGCTAATATAATTAAACTGTGTAAACTATTGTGAAAAGGTTGCCGCGTGCACTGTAGATCTGAATTTATTTTGCTTAATTCCATTCATTTCAAATTTTGTAATTGTATAAATAGCAGGTTAAAACTCCAGAAGTATTCACTAATTGTATTCCCAAATGATATGAATTGCATTCTCAAGTATGTCTTTCTATGATGGGACGTTGCAGAATTGTACTTCTATTCAAATGTTCCAAGCTTGTAAATTTGTAAGACTATGGCATGTACACGCCACATTGCTCATTAAAACAGTAGACTGAACTGAATGGAGAAGTTTCATTTTTCACCTTTCTGTGTTCATTGGTGTAGAAATACATTTAGAGAATTGTTAATATTTGTGCAGAAATATGGTCTGCACTGCACATTTACTGGAATTCTGTACCAAGATCAGGAATTGCAAGGATGCAGTATTTGGGGAAGGATGTGTTTCTGGTCACTTTCAGTCATTTGGCTTCATTCAAATTCAGAATGTTGAGTGGGTGAAGTGTTTTCCTTGCAACTGACCAAGACCACTCTCTAGGGCATGGTATCAACATTACAAGGTAGAAGAGCATTCCCCTGCGGAATTTCACAGGAGTATTATCTAATCCTGTGTGAAAAAGCATTTTTGAGCACAGGTGGTCCATCTGTCCATGCCAACTCTATGCAGAGCAATCCAGCTGAACCTATGCCCCTCCCCTTTCCCCAAAGCCTTGCAGCTTTTCAACTAGGTGTCAATTGAATTATCCTTCTACTCCTTGTAACCTTCAATTCTCCAGATTTAAACCAAATCCATCCTTTTTCACTGTTTTCACATTAGTTTTTATTTATTTTTGCTTCGTTATCAGTCACTATCATCCCATATTTTAAGGCCTGATTGGGGTTTCGATGCAAAACAGACTCCACAGATGTTGCTTGAATTCTATCGGTGGTTTGGCTTTTTGCCATCATTCTCTATTCACTGGTTCTAGATAGTTTGAGCAGTGCCCATCTGAAGCCTGAGAAAATGTAACTCAGGTTTGTCAATCGAGTGAAAAAGCTTGTGACTCGTGACAGTTTGGAGCTTTGAGCAGCACCAATCGATGTATGGGATTGATCGACAAGAACAAATTAAAGTAAGGCAGGGACAGCAGACCGGTCATTGTTGGAACGGTCAGAGTTAGAATGGAGATTCTGTGGCTTTAACTCTTCGCAGCGGCTTCACTGCAGAATGACTTCAGTCAGAGGAGGCAAAAGGAAAAAGCTTTAGTTAGAGTTTTTTCCCCCTCACTTACAGTTTATAGCTTTTCTTTCTTTACAGTTGCTCAGTTAGGAACAATAGAGATGCCAGGAAGGTTACTGGAATGCTCCTCTTGTGGGGTGTGGGAAAGCAGGGAGACATTCAGTGTCCCTTACAATCTGCGAGGAGTGCATCCAGCTGCAGCTTCTAACACTGTGTTAGTGAGTTGGAGCTGGAACTGGATGAACTCCAGATCATTCATGAAGCTGAAGGTGTGAATAATAGGGCACATAGAGAGGTGGTTACATCCAAGGTAAAGGACACAGGAAACCTGGTGACTGGAAGGGGAAATCAGGTTAAACAGCTAGTGCAGAGTATCCCTGTGGCCATCCCCCTCAGTATCAGATATACCATTTTGGATACTGTTGGGGTGGAATAACCTAGCAGAGGAAAGTCACAGCCTCTGTCTCTGTGACGTAGAAGGGAAGGGCCATTCGGCCCTTCGAGCCTGCACCACCATTCAGTATGATCATGGCTGATCATCCAACTCAGAACCCTGTACCTGCCTTCCCTCCATACCCCCTGATCCCTTTAGCCACAAGGGCCATATCTAACTCCCTCTTAAATATAGCCAATGAACTGGCCTCAACTGTTTCCTGTGGCAGAGAATTCCACAGATTCACCACTCTCAGTGTGAAGAGGTTTTTCCTAATCTCGGTCCTAAAAGGCTTCCCCTTTATCCTCAAACTGTGACCCCTTGTTCTGGACTTCCCCAACATCAGGAACAACCTTCCTGCATCTAGCCTGTCCAATCCCTTTAGGATTTTATACGTTTCAATAAGATCCCCCCTCAATCTTCTAAATTCTAATGAGTATAAGCCTAGCCAATCCAGTCTTTCATCATATGAAAGTCCTGCCATCCCAGGAATCAATCTGGTGAACCTTCTTTGTACTCCCTCTATGCCAAGAATGTCTTTCCTCAGATTAGGGGACCAAAACTGCACACAGTACTCCAGGTGTGGTCTCACCAAGGCCTTGTACAACTGCAGTAGTACCTCCCTGCTCCTGTACTCGAATCCCCTTGCTCTCTCATGGTGGTGTCTGAAAAGAGGATGCTGTCTAAATTGCATGCCATCTTGGTCAATGTCTCCCATCCACTACATAATGTACTGGGTGGGCACAGGAGTACATTCAGCCAGAGACTCATTCCTCCAAGATGCAGCACAGAGCGTCATAGGAAGTCATTCCTGCCTGTGGCCATCAAACTTTACAACTCCTCCCTTGGAGGGTCAGACACCCTGTGCCGATAGGCTGGTCCTGGATTTATTTCATAATTTACTGGCATAATTTACATATTACTATTTAGCTATTTATGGTTCTATTACTATTTATTATTTATGGTGCAACTGTAATGAAAACCATTGCCCCCCCCCCCCGGATCAATAAAGTATGACTATGAATGCCAGCATACCATTCGCCTTTTTCACAGCCCGCTGTACCCGCATGCCCACTTTCAATGACTGGTGAATAATGACACCCAGGTATTGTTGCACCTCCCCTTTTCCTAATCGGCCACCATTCAGATAATAATCTGTTTTCCTGTTTTTGCCACCAAAGTGGATAACCTCACATTTATCCATATTAAACTGCATCTGCCATGAATTTACCCACTCACCTAACCCATCCAAGTCACCCTGCATCCTCCTCACAGCTAACACTGCCGCCCAGCTTCGTGTCATCCGCAAACTTGGAGATGCTGCATTTAATTCCCAGAGGCCCTATAAGGAAGGTGGGGTAGGGCCTCTGCCCCTTCCCTCTTCAGTCCTGACGAAGGGTTCTGGCCCAAAACGTCGACTCATCGTTTTCACGGATGCTGCCCAACCTGCTGAGTTACTCCAGCATGTTGTGAGCGTTGCTTTGATCCCAGCATCTGCAGATTATTTTGTGTTATACAGTTTAACGTGGCTAAGGCATCAGATTTTTCGATCATTGGGCTCTCTTCCAGGGAAGGTGGGACCTGTTCTGAAGAGACAGTTTGCACCTGAACTGGAAAGAAACTAATATCTGAGCAGGAAGGTTTGCTATGGGGGGAGGTGCTAAAACTATAGCTACAGGGGGATGGGAATGTGAATGCCAGAACAGATAGTGGAGAGGTTGTGGAGACAGATGTTAAGACCTCAGACAAAGTTAGGAAGCAAAAAGTTGAGCATGGTGCGATGAATGTCTTGAGCTGTGTATATTTCAATGCAAGTATTATCGTAGGAAAGGCAGATGAGCTCAGGGAATGGATCAACACCTGGAATTATGACTTATCATTAGTGAGACTTGGTTACAGGATTAAAGGAAGAGGGGTGGCGTTACTAGTCAAGGGAAATGTCATGGTAATGCTCAGCTAGGATGGACTGGAGAACTCATCTAGTGAGGCTTTATAGGTGGAACTGAGTAATAAGAAAGGTATGATCATGTTAATGGGGACTATCCAGGCCACCCAATGATCCCAGTGAATTAGAGGAACAAATTTCCAGAGAGATTGCAGAATGTTGCAAGAAACACAAGGTTGTCATAGTAGGTGATTTTAACTTTCCACGTATTGACTGTGTCTCACATACTGTAAAAGGACTAGATGGGAGAGAGTTTGTCAAATGTGTTCAGGAAAGTTTTCTTAATCAGTATGTAAAAGTCCTGAGAGAGCGTGTGATACATGATCTGCTATTGGGGAATGTGACTGGGCAGGTGACAGAAGTTTGTGTAGGAGAAAACTGCTTCTAGTGATCACAATGCTATCAATGATAAAGTAATTATGCAAAAAGATAGGTCTGGTCCATGGGTTGAGATTCTAAATCGGAGAAAGGCCAATTTTGATGGTATCAGGAACGATCTCTGTGCAAGGACAGGCTGTTTTCTGGCAAATGTGTACTTGATAAATGGGAGGCCTTCAAAAGTGAAATTTTGAGGGTACAAAGCTTGTAAGTGCCTGTCAGAATGAAAGGTTAAGATAACAGGTGTAGGGAACCTGGGTTTTCAAGAGATATTGAGACCTGGTTAAGAAAAAAAGGTGCATTGTAGGTAGAAACAAATGAGGTGCTTACGGAGTATAAGAAATGCAAGAGAACGCAAAAAAATCAGGAGGGCTAAAAGGCAGCATGGGTTTCTTAGCAAATAAAGTGAAGGAGAAATCCAAGGGCTTCTACAGATACATTAAGAACAAAAGAATTGCAAAGGTCAAAATTGGCCCTCTGGTGGATCAGAATGTGTGGAGCCAGACGAAATGGGGGAGATGTTAACTGCACTTTTTGCACCTGCCTCAGGAGATGGATATAGAGCCTATAGAAGCAAGGCAAAACAGCATCAACTTCATGAACTCTATACAGATTAGAAGAGGCAGTGTTTGGTGTCAAGATAAATCCCTAGGGCCTGATGAGGTGTAAAGCCTGATTTATACTTCTGTGTCAAAGTGACGCTGTAGGTACGGCGCTGCCGTGAACCCTACGCAGAGCCCACGCGGATCCCTATGCCGTAGCCTGATGCGCACCTCTCCCAAAATGTAATTACAGCCTAATTTATACTTCTGTGTCAACTTGACCCTGTAACCTACTCAAGTGGCCTACGCGCGTTGTGAACATTTATACTTGTGCGTTGGTGTGTCTGCGTCACTCAACAATTGTGTTTTCCATAATTTCGGAGGTCTGTAAGGCTTTATGGAAAGCATTGCAGCCAGAGTTCCTTCCCTGCCCTTCAGTTGCCCAATGGGAAGCTATTGCAGCGTAGGAGGAAATGCGATGCTACCAAGCAGACCAATCACAGTTGTTGCAGTTTGCATTGCCCCGACGCGTAGTTACATTTTGGGAGAGGTGCGCGTCAGGCTACGGTGTAGGGATCCACGTAGGCTCTGTGTAGGGTTTGCGGCCACACCGTACCTACAGCATCGATTTGACACAGAAGTATAAATCAGGCTTAACCCTGGACCCTACAGGAAGGAAGTGCAGAAATTGCTGGGGCCCCAGCAGAGATATTTAAATCATCTTAGTAGCAGGGGATTAGAGGATAGCCTATGTTCTTCCACTGTTTAAGAAAGATTTCAAAGTAAACCAGGAAATTGTAGGCTGGTGTGCCTGACATCAGGAATGGGAAAGTTTTTGGAAGGTATTCAAAGGGACCTGATATGTGAATATTTGGATAGACACGGACCGATTAGGGATAGTCAGCACAACTTTGTACATGGGAGATTATGTCTAACCAATCTCAAAGTTTTTTGAGGAAGTTACCAGGAATGTTGGATGTTGTCTGAGTGGACTTTAGCAATGCATTTAACAAGGTCTCACATTGGAGGTTTGTCAAGAAGGTTCAGTCACTTGGCATTCAAGATGAGGTAATCAATTGGATTAGACACTGGCTTTGTGGGAGAAGCCAGAGAGTGGCAATAGATGGTTGCCTCTCTGACCGGAGGTTTGTGACTAGTGGAGTGCTGCAGGGATCAATGCTGGCTCTGTTGTTTTTGTCATGTATATCAACAATCTGGATGATAATGTAGTCAACTAGATGAGCAAATTTGTGGATGACAGCATGATTAGGGGTGCAGTAGACAGGGAGGAAGACCATCAAAGCTTGTAGCAGGATCTGGACCAGCTGGAAAATGGGCTGAAAAATGGCAGATGGAATTTAATACAGGCAAGTGCGAGGTGTTGCACTTCGGTAGGACAAAACAGGATAGGTCTTACACAGTGAGTGGTAGGGCACTGAGGAGTGCAGTAGAACAAGTAGAGGTCCATAATTCATTGAAAGTGGTGTCACAGGTAGATAGGGTGGTAAAGAAAGCTTTTGGCACATTGGCCTTTATAAGTCAAAATATTGATTACAGGAGATGGGATGTTATGTTGAAGTTGTACAGGACATTGGTGAAGCCTAATTTGGAAAGATGTAAATAAGGTTGAAAAGAGAACAGAAAACTTACAAGGATGTTGCCCAGTCTAGAACACCTGAGTTATAAGGAAAGATTGAACAGGTTAGGACTTTATTCCTTGGAACATAGAAGATTGAGAGATTTGATAGAGGCGTTCAAAATGAGGAGTCAGAATAGGGTAAATGCAAGCAGGCTTTTTCCACTGAGGGTGGGTGGGACTACAACTAGAGTCATGGGTTAATGGTCAAAACTGAAAAGTTTAAGGGGAACGTTTTTCACTCAGAGGGTCATGAGAGAGTAGAATGACCTGCTAGCTCAGGTAGTGCATGCAAGCTTGATTTCAACAATTAAATTTGGATAGATACATGGATGGTAGGCTATAGTCCTGGTGCAGGAAGTAGGCATTTTAAATGGCTCAGCATGGACTGGATGGGCTGAAAGGCCTTTTCTGCACTGTACTTTTCTATGACAGTTGTTGCCTGTTCTCTCTATCAATTGTCTGGGTTTCAAATTCCCTTCATTTCCCATTTCTAGGAGAAGATACAATTCCTCCTTCTCCAGTATATCTACACTTTTCTTGATTCATAACACTATGGCTCTTTTGACTGCATGTCTTAACATTTATCAAGATATTTTTGTTATAATAAAGTGCATCACATTTTGCTCTGGAACCTGGTGTATTGAAATACCCAAAATGCATTTTGCCTAGCCCATTAGATGAACAAAACACTTGTATATTGAGGAATGACTGTAATTAAGGTTCATTTTCAAAAGCAAGAGCATTCCAGCCGAACATATGCCTCTTGCTTCTCCCTACAGCCCTGCAATTTTTTCAACCTGGTGTCTATTGAATCATCCTTTATTACTTGCCACCTCCAATTTTCTAGATTTTAACCTCTCATTGTATTTGCATATTAGTTTTCAATTACTTTTACTTCATTGTCAGTGATTATCATTCTGAAATTCTTACTGTCCTTCTGAACAATACTCCAATTGTGCTGAACCAATGTTTTATGAAGGTTCATGACTTCTTGCTCTGAAAATGTGCCTCTTTATATAAAAGCCAAGGTCCAGGCTGCTTTCACTAGTTTCCTCATTCTTGTAATTGATTCTTAAACAAGTTTTTTTACTACCCCCTCCCACAGAACTGTAACAGGATTATAGAGTTATTAGGCCATAATTTTACAAGAGCTACATCTCTCTACTTGTGTTTGTACTCTTATTTATAGACTCTAGCTGATAACCTTCTATTGACCATTAGGTATGGCATGATAGGTGATAGTTTTACTTTGGAGGCAGGAGGTTGGCAGTTTAATCCTCAGACTGGAAATCTAATCTAATTTCACAGAAGAAAATGCATTGTGCAAGGTTCCACCCTTGGAATCAGATCTCCTAGGTGCATACATTACTGTTTTGAGAAGGATAGGTGCAAGTTTTTGTTCAGTTGTCTGTTCCCCACATATATTTTAACTGCTATATACAAAATCTCATCAATATCATATCTTTTATGCAAACTGCTGTATACCCTATATTATAATCAGTGGCTATTCACATCATTGCACAAGAATAAAAGAGGTGCTACATAAATGCAGATTTAATTTTAGGATGGGAATACATTTGAAACAAGACACTCAGTATCTTTGAAAGAGAATACAATTGTGAAAGTCGTGCCACCAATGTTACTAGCAGTTAAACTCCAGGTTGCAAACAAATTACTGCAATAGCTGGACTCTTCCTCTACTCTGGAGAAAGCTGAATCATCTTTGATCTGCATATTTTCTATAGCAATTACAGTGTGATTAGAGGAAAGTGCCATTGCCATTCTGGAAATTTGAAATGTAGTGGACTAGGAGAGAAAAATGGATCCAGCAAATTTTATTGGCAGTTATTTAGGATCACATTCCAAATGTGTCTCCATGGAATAACCCATACATCAAAGTGACAAGCCAGTGTCTGAAAGAGAAGTGACATGAGTTAGTAAGAACAAAAAATGTATTAATTGTGTACACATCCATCTCACAGGAACTTAGAACATAGTACAGCACAGTACAGACCTTTCGGCCCACAATGTTCTGCTGACCCTCAAACCCTGCCTCCCATATAAGCCCTCACCTTAAATTCCTCCATATACCTGTCTAGTAGTCTCTTAAACTTCACTAGTGTATCTGCCATTCCACGCACCAACCACTGAGTAAAAAACCCTCCTCTAATATCCCCTTTGAACTTCCCACCCCTTACCTTAAAGCCATGTCCTCTTGTATTGAGCAGTGGTGCCCTGGGGAAGAGGTGCTGGCTATCCACCCTATTCCTCTTATTATCTTGTACACCTCTATCATGTCTCCTCTCATCCTCCTTCTCTCCAAAGAGTAAAGCCCTAGCTTCCTTAACCTCTGATCATAATGCATACTCTCTAAACCAGGCAGCATCCTGGTAAATCTCCTCTGTATCCTTTCCAATGCTTCCACATCCTTCCTATAGTGAGGTGACCAGAACTGGACACAGTACTCCAAGTGTGGCCTAATCAGAGTTTTATAGAGCTGCATCATTACATCGCGACTCTTAAACTCTATCCCTCGACTTATGAAAGCTAACACCCCATAAGCTTTCTTAACTACCCTATCCACCTGTGAGGCAACTTTCAGGGATCTGTGGACATGTACCCTGAGATCCCTCTGCTCCTCCACACTACCAAGTATCCTGCCATTTACTTTGTACTCTGCCTTGGAGTTTGTCCTTCCAAAGTGTACCACCTCACACTTCTCCAAGTTGAACTCCATCTGCCACTTCTCAGCCCACTTCTGCATCCTATCGATGTCTCTCTGCAATCTTTGACAATCCTCTACACTATCTACAACACCACCAACCTTTGTGTCGCCTGCAAACTTGCTAACCCACCCTTCTACCCCCACATCCAGGTTGTTAATAAAAAAAAAATCACAAAAAGTAGAGGTCCCAGAACAGATCCTTGTGGGACACCACTAATCACAATCCTCCAATCTGAATGTACTCCCTCCACCACCACCCTCTGCCTTCTGCAGGCAAGCCAATTGAATCCACCTGGCCAAACTTCCCTGGATCCCATGTCCAACAAGGAATTATAAAGTGCAGAAAGCAGCCATAATGTTAGAAATGACAACTGCCAGCTATCCCCTCCCCATTGTTCTGCGTCTTGTGTTACTTCAGGTACACACTCAGTTGCCACTATTAAGTATCCTGTACACCTGCTTGTTAATGCAGGTATTTAATCAGCCAACTGTGTGGCAGTAGCTCAATGCAGACATGGTCAAGAGGTTCAGTTGTTGTTCAGACCAAACACCAGAATGGGGAAGAAATGTGATCCATGTGACTTCAACCGTGGAATGATTATTGGTGCCAGACGGGAAGATTTGAGCATCTCAAACTGCTCATCTCCAGGGATTTTCATGTACAATAGTCTCTAGAAATGACAGAATGATGTAAAAGAAAAAAATTCGGTGACTGGCAGTTCTTGGATGAAAAAACACCTCATTAATGAGAGGTGAGAGGAGAATGGCCAGTTTGGTTCAAGCTGACATGAAGGAGACAGCAACTCAAATAACCATGTGTTTCAGTAGTGTGCAGAAGAGCATCTGAATTTTGAACCTTGAAATGATCCAGAAGACATACACTACAGGAAGTACCTAATCAAGTGGCCACTGAGTGTACAAATCCCTTTTAAGTATTTCCCCCCGCCGCCCCCAAATCTGGTTTCATTAAGAGCAGCGTCACAGCAGTTAGTACGGTTGTATTGATTCCTGGGACCTGGGTTTGATTCGCACCTTGGGATCAACTCATGGAATGTACATATTCTCTCCATGATCATGTGGCTTTCTTCCAGAAACTGTTTTGTCCCACACCCCAAAGCCATGCTGATTAGCTATTTGTCTGAATTACCCCTGGGAAGTGCAGGAGCATGAAGTATAGAGAAGTAGACAGGTGAGGTAGAGAGCAAGCAACAGGGAAGAGAAAATGAGGGAGATGGTCTGGTGGGATCTGATGAGGTGGGTGAAATGGCCTCCTTTGTATTCAAGATAAAGTTTAATGTCATTCAACCATGCACTTGTATACAGCTAAATGAAACATTTTTTCTGGGGCTAAAGGGGAAAAATATATTCACACACAGCACATACAGTTACGATCCAGCACATGCAGTCGCAAAATAAAATTAGCACAGGTCCCCAAGTGGCAGGGCCTGAAGAATGACAAAGATGTAAAGTGACCAGTGCAGGATGAGAGTGGGTCTAAGAGTTGTGCAGTGGGAGGGCATGATATTCATATGGGGTGTACATGTGTGATGGGTGACAACAGAGTGTAAAGAAGCCAAAAGGCTGGGGGAAGAAGCCATTATCCGGTCTGACAGTTCTGGTTCTCATGTTGCAGTACTTTCTGCTGGATGGCAGGAGGTCAAAGAGATTGTGGGAAAGTTGGAGGGGTCCTTGATCATCCTGGTGGCACTGCATATGTAGTACTTCTGATGTATTATAATTGAATATAGATATTACCTTTTAAATCTAACACACCAGGTATTAAAAATTCCCATTTCCTTTCACTTTCCTTCCCCCAACCCCATTCCAATGCTCTAGACTGAACACCAAACTTTAATTTTGTCCCCATTTACCATCACAGCTTTCTATAGCAAGATTGTCAACTAATAATTTTTCAGAGAATAAAAGGCCAGAACATACAAGATGGTCAAAAGAATAGAAACAAGTAGCAAGAGAGTTTGGGACCAGAGGACATAGCCTCAGAATAGAAGGAATCCCTTTACAGAGATGAGGGGATTTCTCCCCCAGCCAGAGGATGGTGACCCTGTGGAATTCATTACCACAGATGGCTGTGGAGGTCAAGTCACTGGGTATATTTAAAGCAAAGTTTGATAGGTTCTTGATTGGCAAGAGTATCAAAAGTTTTGGGGAGAAGGCAGGAGAATGGGATTGAGAGAAACAATAGATCAGTCACAATTGAAAGGTAGAGCAGTCTTGATGGGCTGAATGACATGATTCTGTTCCCATCTCTTATGGAGACATGGGATTCAGATACAGAAAGTAGAGATTGATAAACTTTAAAAGCAACATTATTGGATCCTTTAAAACACAATGGGAAGGTAAGAAAGGTAGGGTAGCAACATCAAACCATTACAAATAATTCAGTTTTGTTGTCATTAACATTTAGAGACCAGCTTTGGGAAAGTTACTGATGATCTTGCATAGAGTGAATAAACAATTCACTAAGATGATTGCATGTTTAAAAGGAATTGGCACAGAAATTTATAGTAGAGAACAGTATAAGCAAATTAGTGTTCAAAAGGTTCCTCATGAAAGAATATATTTTTTTTTGCAGTCACTTAAAAGGTAAATGGGGCCATTAATTGACTGAATCAAAAAAATTGATTTTAGTAGTTGAAATAAAGCAGAAACTGAAACATTTGGTCCCTTGTGTCTGCACTTCCATTCACATAGATCTTCTACCTTAATTCCACTTTCTGGTACTAATCCTATATTCCCTCAATTCCTCCAAAATCCAAAAAAGAAATGATTTATTGATATCCATCATAATTATATTGTGTGGAGTCTCCACAACTCTTGGACAAGAGTCCTTCCCATTGCTGCCTTGAATGGTTGGCCCTATAGATTTTATTTTTGCAAAGTTCAGTAAGGCAGAAATGCTAATGTTTAGGCACACCGAGTTTAAATGAAGGGAAACAGATGAAAGTGAAGTGAATTTAAAAATCAGTCGCTCTTGGTTTCAACGGTGTTAAAGATTTCCTCCAGCTTGGCAACAATTGGAATCTGCTGGCTGGAGGCCAGGAGCTTCTCACAGGAGAAATCTCTTATCAAAACTTCTGCAGAGTAGAGATCTGTTCCTGATCCAAGAACATTCGCTCTTTAACTTGGAGCTCGGTGCCAAAAGAGGGTGTCACAAAAAAAAGGGGAAAGGTTGCCAACATTTTCCAGGGTTAGTGATTACTTGCTAAGCACAAATTCAATGGAAAAAAGCAGTGATAGGCTTGTGTTGCCATTCGCTAGACCCGCTGAGTTAGTATGTGTTTAAAAAAAAAAAAAATTATTTAAGGTCACCCTATTAAGACCACAAGACATACAACACAACACAGGCTCCCTGCAACACTACCCGGCCCCCACCTGTCTTTGTATCTGCAGACTTGGCTACAAAGCCATCAATTCCATTATCCCAATCATTGACATAATGTGAAAAGAAATGGTCCCCACACTGGCCCCTGCAGAACACCACTAGTCACTAGCACCATCTCGGATCTCAAGACCCTGCAGCGGATAGTGAGGTCAGCTGAGAAGATCATCGGGGTCTCTCTTCCCGCCATTACAGACATTTACACCACACGCTGCATCTGTAAAGCAAACTGCATTATGAAGGACCCCATGCACCCCTCATACAAACTCTTCTCCCTCCTGCCATCTGGCAAAAGGCACCGAAGTATTCAGGCTCTCACAACCAGACTATGTAACAGTTTCTTCCCCCAAGCCATCAGACTCCTCAATACCCAGAGCCTGGACTGACACCAACCTACTGCCCTCTACTGTGCCTATTGTCTTGTTTATTATTTATTGTAATGCCTGCACTGTTTTGTGCACTTTATGCAGTCCTGGGTAGGTCTGTAGTCTAGTGTAGTTTTTGTGTTGTTTTACATAGTTCAGTGTAGTTTTTGTATTGTTTCATGTAGCACCACAGTCCTGAAAAACGTTGTCTCATTTTTACTGTGTACTGTACCAGCAGTTATGGTCAAAATGACAATAAAAAGTGACCTGACTAGCAGCCAACCAGGAAAGGTCCCCTTTATTCCCACTGTACCTTCTGCTAGCCAACCTTCTATCTATGCTAGTACCTTTACTGTTATTCTCTTGTTTGGCAGCCTCATGTGGCTTCTTGTCAAAGGCCTGAACATCCAAGTACACAACATCCACTGACTCTCCTGTGTCTATTCTACCTGTCACTTCCTCAAAAGAATTCCAACAGATTTAAGAAATATTTCCCCTTAATGAAACCGTGCTGATATTTGGAAGGCTGTAGAGGCTTTGGAGAAGGTGCAAAAGAGGTTCACCAGGATGCAGCCCAGATTAGAGGGCATGTGTTACAAGGAGGATTATTTTCTGTGTTTCCCCAGAGTCAACATGTCCAGTAACAGAGCAGGAGGAAGTTCAGAGGAGGTATGCAGGGTAGTTTTATTTTAAACAAAGTAAGGGGTAGTTGGAATTTACTGCCAGAGGTGCTGGAGGCTCTTCTGATGTGGAAGAAGCCTTTAAGAGGCATATGAATGTCCAGAGAACAGAGGGACAAGAACCATGTGCAGGTAGTGGGATTTACCTTAATTAGATTCCATTAGCTTAGTTAGTTTGGCAAAACATCTTGGGATGAAGGGTCTGTTCTTGTGCTGCACTCTTGTTTTATGTAGGGATATGGTAAAGGCTAGAGCAAAAATGGTCTGATTATGTAGGGACGTGTAATCTTTCAGAGCTGTGTTCCAACCACAAAGAAAAAAAAGTCTATGTATCCAGTGTTTCCAATGTGGCCTTCTCCACATTGAGACCCAATGCAAATTGGAGAACTGCTTTGTCGAATACTTCTGCTCCACCTGCAAAAAGCAGGATTTGCCAGTGGCCAACCATTCCTGTTCTGACATGGCAATCCATGACCTCTTCTGCCACATGACACACTCTCAGGCTGGAGGAGGAACACCTCATATTCCAATTAGGTAGCATCCAACCTGATGGCATGAACATTGATTTCTCCTTCTGATAATATTCTCCCTCTCCTTCCCCCTTCTATTCCCCACTCTGGCCTCTAAATCTCTTCTCTTTACCTGCCCATCACCCCCCTTATGCCCTTCTTCCCTTTCTCCCATGGTCCACTCTCCTATCAGATTCCTTCTGCTCCAACCCTTTTACCTTTTCTACCCATCACTTATTAGTCTCTTACTTCATCCCCCCCCCCACCCATTTCCACCTTTTTAAGATGCTGGCATCTTCCCCTTCATTTCCAGTCCTGATGAAGGGTCTAGGCCCCCCCCCCCCCAAAAAATGTTTATTCATGGCCTGACTTGCCAAGTTCTTCCAGCATTGTGTGTTGCTTAAGAAAATAAAGCTAGGTTGTTTTACCTTAATCAATGGTGGGCTTGTTTGAAAGGAGCAGAATTTGAAGTTGTATGGCTTTCCTTTGCGACAGACTGTTCTTCCAATCTCAATGTGCAGAATGTACTTAAGTCCTGCAACAACCTACAAAACAAAACAAGAAAAGTGAATTCCCCTTTTAAGTATCTCCTTGGGACACACTTAATGGACTGGATTTACTCTAAACAACTGAGAGGCAAAGGATGGAATTAGTATCTAGATTTGCTATTCTCATGGCGCAAAGGAAAAACTAAATTCACTACATCTTTGGATTCTTAGCCTAGATCTGCATAATATTTTGAGGTTGATGCTATTTCATGCTAAATATCTTGGGTTAAGAAACAATATCTTTCAATTGGATCAGTGTGGCGTGGCTGCAAATTTCTGGATTGTGTGTACTGGTTTGGGGAGTGAGAATTAGTCTACGGATTCCTGGGTGTTCTGGAAGACTGACTCAGCAACCTTGCTTCAACTCACTGAAGGAGGGTCCAAGCCTTTTGAGTTGGGAAGAGTTGCAAAACCTTGACTCCTGGAGAAAGTAGTTTTCTTTGGAAGAAAGAGGAGACAGAAGATGGAGGGGAGATCTACAAAAAGTCTGACAGGGTGAACATGAAGACCCACTTTCCATGGCAGAGATAGTCAATAAACAAAGTGCGAGGATTGAGAGGGACAAAAGGAAATAAAGTACTTAGCAGTGGAGGCAAACCAAATGGTGCCTGGGTGAACGCAAGAACACAAGTAAGAGCCGAGAAAAGGAAGCAAAAAAAAAAAACAAACAACTTTTTGGGCAGTCTTGGATTAATGGCTTGAATGGCCTGGCTGTCTTCCATTGGATTGTTAGGGATGTAGTAGAAAACCACAGCCCTTAACATCTGAACATGATCCTTCTTACCTGTATCTGTGCTCTTTGTATCTTCCGAACTTTATACAGGTAGATGTCATTTGATCGGTTGTTGTAGTCATAGATTGCTAATATGGTGGCATTTTGAACTCCTGGGTTATTTTTGTCAATATCTTTTGGGGCTCCTGGTTCATCTGAAACATTGTAAGAAACAACGGCAGTGAGAGGAGGAAGGATCTGCATGCCAGTGGGATTGCTAAAGTCCCTTTATCATTAAATGACGGCATCAGATATCAGAGCTTAGATATCACCAACAGAAAATGTTGGAAATATTCAGCAGATTACACAGAAGCTACCTCTTCCTCCAGGTATGATTCTATGACTAGGCTGTGCATGATTGGAACCCAGAATCTGCATTTTGATGGTGTGTTTTGGTGCTGATTGAGCGTTCAGGTGCTTTACTGTCTCCAGGGGAGTTCAATGAGGTTTGGAGCTAAGTATGTGGCCTGGAGGACTGGTAGCCTGGGGACAAGGCACAAACCCATCACTGACTCCACTGTATCTTCCCACTTGGGGCATCGAGCAAGGTTGAAGTTGACTAGGATGAGAGCAGAGGACTGGTGGGTTTTTGGTGCCATATGCCTGTGTTTGCCTGGTTTTCCCTCCTCCTTGCTAGATGCTAATTGGAGGAAAGTGCAAGAGCCTTGGGATCCAAGTTGTTAGGATTGATCAACAAGGCTGTGGACTCATTTTGGGGGACTTTGAAGTTCATGTTAAATTCCCCAATTTAACCCTACCCTAATCAGGGGACAATTTACAATGACCAATTAGCCTACCAACCAGTTGGTCTTTGGACTGTGGGAGGAAACCAGAGCACCCGGAGGAAACCCACATGGTCATGGGAAGATTGTACAATTCCTTACAGGCAGTGGTGGAATTTGAACCAGTCACCTGTACTGTAAGGTGTTGTGCTAACCATTACGTTACCGTGCATGCTGGACATTTGATGTTTTCTTGAATGGGTTCCATGGTGTTTGTTTGTTTCGTGGCTGCCTGTGGAAGGACAAATCACAGTTGTATTCTGTATAGATAGCTTGATAATAAATTTACTTTGAACTGTGCAAAGAGAAAGATTTGACACATACACATTGAAACAGTGAACTGTATTATTTTTCATCAAATTATTTCAGTAATGATTGTACCAGGTAGCCTGCAAGTGTCACCATACTTCTGGTGGCAAGAAAACATGCCCACAACTCACTAACACTAACCATTTGTCTTTGCAATGTGGAAAGAAACTGTAGCACCCAGAGGAAATCCACATAGTCACAGGGAGAGCGTACAGAACGCCTTACAGGCAGTGGTGGGAATCGAATCCTGATCAGTGATCTCTGCCACTGTAAGGCAATTGGGCTAACTGCTGTCTGCATCAACTTGAAACATTGACTGTTTCCTCTTCCCTCAGATGCTGACTGTTCTGCTGAGTATTTCATCTCATTGAAACCTATTGAAGATTGAAAGGTCTCAATAGAGTGGGTGTGGAAAGGATGTTTCCTATAGTGGGGGAGTCTAAGACCAGAGGGTACAGCCACAGAATAGAAGGATGTCCCTTTAGAATAGATAAGGAGGAATTCATTTAGCCAGAGGGTGGTGAATTTGTGTAATTCACTGACATCGGCAGCTGTGGAGGCCAAGTCATTGAGTATATTTAAAGCAGAGGTTTATAGGCTCTCAATTAGTAAGGGCATCAAAGGTTACGAGAAGGCAGGAGAGTGAGGTTCAGAGGGATAATAAATCAGCCATGATGGAATGGCAGAGCAAACTCATTGGAACTGATTCTGCTCCTTTGTCTTAGAGTCTGATGGTCTATGGTTTTTCCAGCAATTTTTGTTTTCAATTTCAGCATCTCCAGTTTAAAAAAAACAGCAAGCATTAGATACCCTCTTTCCAGTGTGGGTACGAAGAGCCTCTGATCTGTGCAGTACAAGTTTCGCTCTAACTCTTGCCCTGAATTCAGGATACTATCCTCGCTGTGACACTAAAACAGTTTATTTTCAGCTTGGCAAAAATTCAAACCTCAAGCAAGGATTCCCAAATAACATGATTTTCCACTCTTTGCTCGAGGCTCAAGTTTCTTTGCACTAATCATGGCCACTGACACACACCCGCACATGCAGATATAAATTCACATCTCACTCTTTGAAACCTATTGAATATTAAAAGGCCTAGATTTAGTGGTTGAGGAGAGGGCGTTTGCAATAGTGGGAGAATTCAGGACCAGAGGCACAGCCTCAATAGAAGGATGTCTCTCTGCAACAGAGATGAAGAGGGCTTTGCTCAGCCAGAGGGTGGCAAATCTGTGGAATTCATTACCACAGACAGCTGCGGAGGTCAAATCTTTGGGTAGATTTATAGTGAAGACTTGTAGGTTCTTGATTAGTAAAGGCACCAAAGGTTATCAGGAGAATGGGGTTGACAGGGTTAATAAATCAGCCATGATAGATTGGAGAAGCAAAAAAAAACTTGAGTTGCATGGCCGAATTCTGCTCCTATGTCTTAATGTTACAAAACCATAAAATAGAATGACAGAACTAAGCAGTTGACATTGAGTTCAGCAAGGCCTTTTATCGTGCTATAGTAGTATTGATAGTGTTCAAATTTGTTCTGTATTCCATTTAAATACCTAATTTAATACTCAGTTTGTCTTTTGTTATACCTATTAATTATTTCCACAAAACTTTTGGCTAATTAGGCTAAAATTTACTGGTCCAGATGTGTCCCAGTTAATCAGAATCCATAGTACAAATAACATGGACAGGGAATTAGGGGTCATGGTTAGCAAGTTTTCTGATGACACGAAGACTGGTGGAGTTGCTGACAGAGTGGAGGGCAGTCCAAGGCTATGAGGTGATATTGATGTGTTGGTGAAATGGGATATCAAAAAACAATGGCAGAAAACAATGTGCAACAATGTATTTTGGGAACCCGAATGAGACCAGGACATATACCACAGATTGTAGGGTCTTGGGGAATATAGAAGAACAGCCGGACCTTGGAGTACAAGTTCATAGGTCATCAAGGTGATTATATGGTTAAGACAGCAAATTGGATACTTTATTAGTGGGGGGGGGCATTGAGTACAAAAACAGGGACACCCTGCTCTGACTTTAAGACATTGATCAGGTCTCGGTTAGAGGACCACGTGCATTTCTGGTCAGCCCATTATAGAAGGGATGTGACAGTGCTGGAGAGGGTGCAGAGGAGATTCATTGTGATATTTGCCTGGGATGGAAGAGTTCATTTATGAGGACAGACTGGAGAGTTGCTATGTCTGTCTGTAAGTGCATACAGAGGAGATTGGAAGGCGACGCAACTGAAATATGAAATGAAGGCTAAGGACAAGTTAAGCTGCAGGAAAAATTTCCCTCAAAGATAATGAAGCTAGAGGTGATAGATTTAGGGCAAGTGGTTAGAGGGGATCTGAAAGGGGGGGGGAGAGACCATCTTCACCCAGAGAGTAGCAAGTAATGTACTGCCTGAGAGAGCGGTGGAAGCCAAGAGGCTGGCAACATTCATGTTTCATCTGGTTCACCCTGGAGGCTTGAGAGAGCTGCAACTTGGATCAGCCTACCACTGGTCCTAAAGAGCTGGAATCATCGTATCACTACAGCCTTTCGCCTTCTTCTGCAAGTCATCCATAGAAAGCTCAGATCGAGCATCAACTTCATGTAGATGTATTAGGACTTGGGCCAAATGGCACTCTGCCAAGTTGCCCACGGTGCAGTAAATCATAAACACAAGAGATTCTGCAGATGCTGTAAATCCAGAGGAGCACACAAGTGCTGGAGCAGCTCAGCAGGTTAGGCAGCACCGGGAGATGATAAACAGCTCTGTATCTTCCTCTCCATAGATGCTGCCTGACCTGCTGAGCTCCTCCAGCATTGTGTTTGTGTTGCTGAGCAACAGCAAGGTTCATAAAAGTGCCAAAACAGTCGGAAACATGTTGCCAAAAATCATCTGACTTGGATGGTGCTATTAAATGGGAACACAACACCAAATGGATATATCCAAGCAAGCAATCTGAATAGTGCATTGCAACACTCAGTTGATGGTTGAAACTATGTGAAACTTTACTTAGATATTCCACTTCCTCTCTATGACCACAGCATTCATGTTGTAGGCGGTTAGATTAAGTTCCAGAACAAACAGTGTAAACACCACTGAAATAAAGATTAAAGAATGCTGGTATAGATTAAAATAACGGACATATGTAGTTAAAGGAGGAACTGTGTCAAATTGATGTGGGGGTGACAATAAGAAAGAAACAAAGTACAATGTGTCAGGAAGCACCCAGGGAGATTATAGAACTTACTGATGAGTCACTATAACCAAATGCATGGCTCAGTGCCTCTGCTTATTCACCACACTTGCCTCCTCACACACCAATGTCCTTCTTCCTTCTACCTCTGGACATAATCTCAGCTCTTTTTGCTTCACAGTTTTTCACCAGGCTATAGGATTCCTGCTCAATGGTGCAAGTCCTTGATTGGTAACACCTTGTTCAGGATCCAGTGCAGTGTGGGGTGGGAGAACTTTCATGATATGGTCAGACAGTACAGGAATAGGCCCTTTAGCCCACACCAGCAGTGTTGGCCAATAATCATCCATTTAAACTAATCCCATTTATTATCTTGCACCCATTCAACTATTAGGCCCTTGGCCCATCGAGTCTGCTCTGCCATTTTGTTATGGCTGAACCACTTCCTCCCCTCAGCCTCAGTCTCCTGCCTTCTCCCAGTATCCTTTAATGCCCTGACTAATCAAGCAGCGATCAACCTCCGCCTTTAATATGACTTGGCCTCCGCAGCTGTCTGTGGCAACAAATTTCACAATTTACTACTCTTGCTAAAGAAATTCCCCTCATCTATTCCAAAAGGACACACCTCTATTCTGAGGCTGTGTCATCTTGTCTTAGACTCCCCAACCATAGGAAGCACCCTCTCCATCAAGACCTTTTATGATTTGATATGTTTCAATGAGGTTACCCCCCCCCCCATTCTTCTGAATTCCAAACAGTAGAGGCCCTGGGTCATCAAATACTCCTCATATGACAAGACTTTCAATCCCAGAATCATTTTTGTGAAGCTTCATTGAACTATCTCCAATATCAGCACATCCTTTCTTAGATAAGGAACACAAAACTGCTCACAAAACTCCAAGTGAGGCCTCACCAGTGCTTTATAAAGCCTCAGCATTACATCCTTGCTTTTACATTCTTCTCCTCTCAAAATGAATGCCAACATTGCCTTTGCCTTCCTCACCACTGACTCAGCCGTTAGGGCATTCTGCACGAGGACTCCCGAGTCCCTTTGCACCTCACATTTTAGACTTTTCTTGCCATTTAGAAAATAGTCTACACTTATTTCTTCTGCTAAAGTTATGACATCTCATACAACATTGTTATTAAAATGTGTCATTTTCCAAAGTGTATTTTCTATTAAAGTTAATAGTATACACAGACACACATGCACTCAACTGGGGGCAGTGTGGTGTAGTGTCCAGGGTGGGACTGGTGCTGTCCACCCCCCCAGTATTCACTCAGTAGAAGACAGGCTCTGTATGGTCATCTGCAGATTTCAGTGGTGTTGGATGGCTTGAGTTTGGACTCTTTTATTAAGTGGCTGTATCTTTATCTCATACATGGCAAGTGTGCTTTGTGCTGTGTGTTATTGTCAGTACAGTACTGTGCTTTTGCATCTTGACCCCTGAGTAACACTGTCTCATTTGACTGTATTCAGGAGTATTCATGCATGGTTGGATGATAATTAAACTTGAAATGAAATGGAATTGGGGGGAAAAGCACAAGAACAATAATAAACTTCACTGCTTTTCTAATATTACAAGGAGCTCATACTGGATTGAACTAATTGTGACACCTTGTCCCATATCCAGAGCAGTGAGGGATGGGAGAAGAACACTATCATAGAAACATAGAAAATAGGTGCAGGAGTAGGCCATTCGGCCCTTCGAGCCTGCACCACCATTTATTATGATCATGGCTGATCATCCAACTCAGAACCCCGCCCCAGCCTTCCCTCCATACCCCTTGACCCCTGCAGCCACAAGGGCCATATCTAACTCCCTCTATCAAGTCAGGGTTGGACAAGCCCTGTAGCCCACGCTAGTTATGTTGGCCAATAAGCATCCAGTTAAACTAACCCCATCTGCTATCACAGCACCAGCAACCCAGGTTCAATTCCCAATATCATCTGTAAAGAGTTTGTGTATTCTCCCCACAAGCACATGGGTTCCCTCCCACATTCTAAAGACACACAGGGCTAGTTGGTTAATTGGTCACGTGCATGTAATAGGGCAGCACAAATTTGTAGGGCTGAATCCCCAAATAAAAACAAAAATAAATAAAACAGCCACAACATACTCCCCAGATCTCTCCCTCATATAAAAAAAATCATTTTCCCCACACTAAAGATTATTTACAGAGGCAAGCAGGGCAGTCTCAAGACATTGCTACCTTTAAAAGCATGGGTTTTTATTTAATGCCTTTAGAAGCTGCATATAAATTGGATACAACATTTGTCCTCAAGAGACTGTTGGAAGAAGTTGCTCAATCTAGCCTACATTTGCATACCATCCCAAATATCATCCTTGTACTCAAACTGTAGCAGAAGCCACATCCTCCCAGAGAGTACAAGCAACACATTTACTGAGCAAAGTGCTACCTCTTTGACTTGTTGCATACACCACTAACAATTCTCCCTCAGTTACTGCTCAGAAAGCATTCCACAAATAAACAGCCACTTCAAAGCAAAACACCATCACAGAAAGAAGAACCACCAGTTACTTGCCATCTGAATGAACTAAACCAGCCAGAAGCAGTAGAGTGACCATCAGCATTGTACCCAGACACTCCACACACACCAACTGCTTTCCTCTTTGACTTCACCATAAGTCAGGAGGGTTCAGCCACAACTGGGCCCTTATTGGTCGTCTCCTAATTACAAGCATCTGTTTGAGCCAATGGAATCGTAGCTCATTGTCATGGTTTTGCAACACATTGTTCAGAAACCACATGCTGCAGAGAGCAGGCAGCAGCCTTTCAGGTACATCTTGAAAATTAAGATATTAATAAGAGTTGACTAGAGGAGCTGGTCCAAAGCAAGTTGAGCATAGAACACCAGTCGGGTCAGAAGGTTCCTCTACTATGATAATGTTTAAATTGGATCAAAAGCCAATGTTACCTTAAATAACTAAAACACACAGCAGATCTGGCCCTAACTTCCAGATCACTTAAAACTGCCCTTGAATAAAAACGTTGTGTGTGAAAGGTAGCAGAGGGGGGTCGGCATGGTAGTGTGGGGTGGGTGGCAGCATGGTAGCGTAACAAGTTTGTATGTTGTCCTGCGATCCCATGGGATTCCTCCGAGTGCTCCAGTTTCCTCCCCCATTCCAAAGACGTACAATGAGGGTTAGTGAGTTGTGGGCATTATTTATTTATATAGAGGTACAGCGCAGTACTGACCTTTCCGAGAGAGAAACAGTTAATACCCTACAACCATCAGACCAATGAACCAGTGTGGATAACTTCACCCCCTGAACTGATTCCACAACCTGCAGTCTCACTTTCAAAGACTCTACAAATCATGTTCTCAGTATTATTTATTTTTTATTTGCACTATTTGTCTTCTTTTGCACATTGATTGCTTGTCAGTCCTTGCTAAATGTATAATTTGCCATAAATTCTATTGTATTTCTTCATTTTCCTGGAACTGCCTGCAAGAAAATTAATCTCGAGGAAGTATATGCCAATGCATATGAACTTTGATAATAAATTTATGTTGATTTGACATTAGCGTTTGGCTAATATCCCTCTAATTCTATCTAATCCACTTTCTGTACCTACCCCAGTTAAAACAATGGCAGACAAGAGTTGGAGGATGTTCTTGGTGTGGAGACGGGAGCTGGGTGCTGGAAGGTGGTTACTCTTACCAGCATCGTCATGGGCTGATAGATCTGCTGCGGTAAAGTCGCTGAAGATGGGGTCAGATAGGTTTATCCGCAGTATTGGTTCACTCAGTCCTTGCCTGACAGCTATGTCTGCTAGGACTCAGCCATTGGGTCACTGATGGCTTTACCAAGCAACTCGTTTGTGATGGACACTGAAGTCTACGCCTATAGTATATTCTGTAAGACCGAGTCCTGCTCCTAATAAGTTTGTTTGTTACTTGAAGTTTAGCTTTATTTGTCACATGTACATTGAAACATTGAAGCATACAGTGAAATCCTCAATTACTTAAAAGGATTGCTCCGGTCAGTCCACAAGAGCTGCCACGATTCTGGTGCCAACACAGCATGTCCACAACTCAATAACCTCACTGTACGTCTCTGGAATGGGAGAGGAAACTGGAGCACTCGGAGGAATCCCACGGGATGGCAGGGACAACATTCAAACTTGTTATTGACCAGGGATAAATCTCAGATCTGGCTCTTGTGGAGAGCTGTGGGCAACCAGCAACTGTAAAGGATGCCCAGTGCAATACGTTACTACACGGTTGGTCATGCCCCTCGCTCTGCCCATCGCGATAAAGTCAAGGGAGCAACCATGGTTCATTGGAGAGCGCGGAAGGTGCAGACACGGGCATCAGCAGGTACCAACCTAGAGCTAGTGCCACATGCCGAATAGACAGCAGGAGCACCATGCCCAGTGGATCAGATCACAGCTCTGCTCTCTTGTCTCACCCAGTAGTTGATGGAGCTGGACAAACAGCAGATGGGAAGAGGAGGTTCTGAGAGCAATACCCCCCCCCCCCCCACCAGCTCCAGCCACCTTGTTACAAACCTGAATAGTTGGCACAGGGGCCTTTTAGAGAACAGTCCAGCAGCAATTGCTGGGCTCCTTTTCTGGTTGGTTGCCGGTGACTAGTGGTGTTCCACAGGGATTGGTGTTGGGACCTCTTCTGTTCACATTATGTGCCAGTGATATAGATGACAGAATTGATGGATTTGTGGCCAAGTTTCAAGGATGATACAAAAGTCAGTGGAGGGGGCAGGTAGTACTGAGGAAGCAGGGAGTCTGCAGAAGGACTCAGACAGATTAGGAAAGAGGCGCCAAATGGAATACAGTGTAGGGAGCAGGCTCGATGGGCCAGATGGCCCACTCCTGCTCCTATTTCTTATGTTCTTATGTTGATCATGCACTTTGGTAGAAAGAATAAACAGGGAGAAAATTTAGAAATCAGAGGCGCAAAGGGACTTGAGAGTCCTCATGCAGGATTCCCTAAAGGTTAACTTGCAGGTTGAGTCGTTGGTGGGGAAGGCGATAGCAATGTTAGCATTCTTTTTGAGAGGACTAGAATATAAAAGCAAAGATGTAATGCCAAGGCTTTATAAAGCGTTGGTCAAACCACACTTAGAGTAATCTGAGCAGCTTCGGCCCCTCATCTTAGAAAGGTTGTGCCGACATTGGAGAGGGTCCAGAGGAGGTTCACATGAATGATGCCGGGAATGGAAGGGTTAACACATGAGGAGCATCTGGCGGCTCTGGGCCGGTACTTGCCAGAGTTTAGAAGAAGGAGGGGAGGATCTCATTGAAATCTATCAAATGTTGAAAGGCCTAGACAGAGTGGATATGGAGAGGATGTTTCCTACAGTGGGCAGTTGGGGTGTCTAGACCACAGGGTGCAACCTCAGAATAGAAGGATGTCTCTTTAGAACAGAGATACGGAGGAATTCCTTCAGTAGAGGGTGATGAATCTATGAAATTTATTGCCATAGATAACTGTGGAATCCAGGTCATTGGTTATATTTAAGGAGAATGTTGATGATTTTTTATTAGTAAGGGCATCAAAGATTACAGGGAGATGGCAGGAGCGATCTTGCTGAGTCAAATGGGCCTAATTCTGCTCCTGTGTCTTATAGTCGAATTTTATTGGTCTTAGTTTTGTTACCTCCATTATTAGCAATCAGCAAAATGCCTTTGAAGAAACTTGCGTTTTCACAGATTGGCTCCATTGCTGAGAAGGGTCATTTCTACCCACTCCAAGGGCTGATGGAGCATTGGTTTAACATCGCAGCTGCAAGCCTGGCCCGACTGAATGCTCCTTTCCCCGGATGTTTCAGCCTCGCTCGTGTCTCCCTCCCCCACTCCCACTAAGTCCCTGGAGCAGGGCTGGAACTTACAACCCACTGACTCTTTCCACTGGGCCACGGTGGAGCAAAGTGCAAGCGAAGCAACGGGGGTGGAGTATGTCACGCTAACATCCTTCAGCACAACATGTGAGTCACCGATGGTTAGCTCATCGGTGAACCCTTGCTAGGGATATTATGGGAACAGAACCTTTGGCTGATTTTACATGGCTGCAGTGGAGGGGTGTCCACTTGGATGAGTTTTACATTGCTTATGTACTTGAAGCACTTGAATTGCCAACATATAGAACCAAGTGGTGATAAACAGACTGCTAAAGTTAACCCCTTGACGTGGTGGGGTTAAGAGCCTGCTTCTGTGCTCTGTGACTTCCATGAAGTGGTTGCTCCTGAAGCTACAGGGGAGAGAGACGCCTGAAGTTCCCCTCCTAGTTTATAACCATGGTTCAGTGGTAACTCTTTGTCCCTGAGATAGAAGATGGTGAGATCAAAACCTGCCTCACAGTGCTGAGTAAAACCTCAAGGTGACACTTTTATTGAGACTAAACCAAGTCCCTGTCTGCCTGCTAATGGATATTGAAGATCCAATGGTATTTAAATTAAAAAAAAACAAAAAGTATCCTGGCCAACGTCTAATTCTCAGCCAGACATACACTCAGTGGCCACTTTATGAGGTAAACCTGTACACAATCATGTGGCAGCAACTCAATGCGTAAACACATGCAGATATGATCAAGATAGCTAGTTGTTGTTCAGACCAAACATCAGAATGGGGAAGAAATGTGATCTAAGTAATTTTGACTGTGCAATAACATTTAGTGCCAGACAGAGTGGTTTGAGTAACTCAGAAACTGCTGATCTCCTGGATTTTCATGCACAACGGGCTCTAGAGATGACAGAGAATGGTGTGAAAGGCAAAAAAAAAAACAGCCAGTGAGCAGTAGTTCTGTGGGCGAAGACATCTTGTTAATGAGAGAGGTCAGAGGAGAACGGCCAGACTGGTTCAAGCTGACAGGAAGGTGACAGCAACTCAGATAACCACGCATCACAATAATGGGGTGCAGAAGAGCATCTCTGAATGCGCAACCTGTCAAACCACAGACATACACGCAGTGGCCACCTTATTAAGTACAGAAGGTACAGGAACTACCTAATAAAGTGGCCACTGAGTGTACCTGTCAGTATTTTAGGTGACTTATTCTTACCTGTGGAATCTTCCTGTGCATACTTTGGCCACAGCATTATCACCTTGCAGCAGTGGTATAAAACTTTGTTAGAGCTACGTATTCAGATTCAAGTTTGTGAAATAAAACACAACCAGATTTGACATCTCTCAAGCGTTGCCACAGTGGTACAGTGGCTTTGTTCAGAGCAGGTATTTCTGATTGCCGTGTAATCTCCTCAGTCAACTGCAAATATCAGGGTTGAACAGAAGAAACGGCGATTGAAGGCGAAACAATATATTATGATATATTAACATTCAGGTCTCTGCTCAAAGAGTAACAGGAACAGAGAAAGCATTTTTCCATGTCAGACTCGCTCAAATAAAAACACATAATGCTGGGGAGACTCAGCTAGTTTGGCAGCATCGATGGAGAGAGGAATGCACTTAATGTTTCAAGTTAAACCTATGCCTTTAGGATTCTTCCTAGTTTATAACCATGGTTAGCGATGTAATGATTTACAGAACAGAAATAGGCCCTTTGGCCTATCTAGTCTGTGCTGAGCAATTATGCTGCCTAGTCCCATTGACCTGCACCTGGACCATAGCTCTCTGTACACCTCCTATTCATATATCAATCGACATTTCTCTTAAAGGTTGAAATTGATCCCACATCCACCACTTCCAGTGGCAGCTCATTCCACACTCACGCTCTCTCTGAGTGAAGAAGATACCTCTCATAGTCCCTTTAAGCATTTCACCCTTCACTCTTAACCCATGACTTCTAGTTCTAACCTCAGCCACTCTCAGTGGAAAAAACCTGCTTGCATTTATCCTTTACCCCTCCTAATTTTGTACGTCTCTATCAAGTTTCCCTCATTCTCCTATGCTGTAAGTAATAAAGTCCTAACCTAGTCAACCTTTCCCTATAACTCACGTTCTCAAGGTCAACAGTGAGATCCAAAGGCCAGGGTGGTGGTTCTCCAACACTTCACGGAGAGCGAAAGGCATGAAAATTCATAGGAGAAGTCACGGTCACCCTCTGCAACTGAGGAAGGCCCCAGTTTGTGACGACTGTTCATACCACTGGACCCAGACTCCCCAGGGCGAGATAGTGGAATTGTCCAAGTGCAATGGCTTTTCCACATTAAAAACCCTCCCCCACACTGTCATTGTCAGATACGATGGACAACCAATCAGTCAGTCATTTTCTCAGCTGTCAGAGTCATCCATGCTAGCTCTGCTAGTGGTGACTTAGAATCAAATTTAACTTCTCTCAATCCCTGTGATCCAATGGAAGGCCATTTCTGACTTGTTACTTGTTACATACACCTGTTAGGGTGCATTCTCCAGATACCTTTTTAGGTAACTGTAGCCTTCAGCCAGGAGCAGACGTCATCAGGTGGTTCCCAACCTTCACCGAGTGTTTCAACCCTTAACCACGATACTCTCCAGTTGGTGGGCCGGCAGTGGTGGCCAAATCACTGCCCATCTGCTCCTGGCTTCCAGCTTCCCTCCTCTAGCCTACTCCAAATCCAACAAGAGGCTCATTCTGCCTCTTCCCCCATCCTACGAGCTGCTTGTTTTTTGCTCCTTTCATCCAGGCCCAGATCTGACAACAACCGCCATGCTGATTTGGCTGGGAAATCTCTGCAGCTGATTTCCACAGGGAACAACCATGCCTGCCATCCCTTGTCTTTACACTCCTGCACTAAGGGCTGGTACTTCAAGGCCTTTCTCTCGTGGGCCTCTTCCCATCCCTCCTCCCACGGCACAGTCAGCTCAACCAGAATTATTTTCTTGTCTTCCGTTGACCACAGTACAATGGCCGGGCATAGGGTTGAGTGCACCACATCCGGGAACTGCAACCTCCTTCCCACATCTCCCAGGACTTGGCCGTTAGCAGCAGATTGGGCTTTGGTTGTTTGATTACGAAAGGCCTGGCTCCCTCTTTGATGAAGGTGATGGCCGTCCTCTTCTTGCATCTCTCTCGCTCTGGTGTGTCAGCAAGAGCCAGAAGCACCTTATCATGGTGCCACCTATACCGTCCTTGAGTTAGAGCTGTTTTACACCCAGACAGCATATGAGCCAGTGTCCCCTTTTGACCACAGAGCTTACAGTTCGGGTCCTCTCTCATCCCCCATGTGTCCAGATGTAATGGTGAAGGAAGGGTGTCATACACGGATCACAAGAAGAAGGAAATACGGAAGGGCTCCAGTCTCCATAACTCTGCCCATGAGATCTTGTGCTTAGGCAGATCCCATTTTGTCCAGGCACCCTGGGACCCTTGTTCCACTGCCTTTGACATCCGCTTCTCTTTCTCCGGATCCGTACTTCTGCCTGTACCATGTCTCGCCTGTTCCTTATGCTTGCGTTTTGCCACTTCTGGAAGTGAACTGAGCCGAGGCCTTGCCGCCCGACACAGGGGTTGCCAATGATAACTCGCAGCTTCAGAGAACACACTGCCTCCTCCACAGCTGCGTTGGCTGCCCACTTGCGCCCTGATCTGGTTGTAACGCCTGCTTGCTTTACCAAGACGTCATTGGAATCTCTCAAGCTTAATAAGACTCTGCATTTTGCCACCTTGAATTCCTCCACAACAGATGACAGGGAAAGCTGCAGTTGCCCAGATCGAATATAGAGGCCCACTGAAGAGAAGCTTGGGGGAGCCCCCAACCATCTCCGCAGGTGCTTGTTGGTTTTCCTCTCGATGCCCTCTATGGCATTCATGGGGAACTCATAAGGTGTGAAGAGCCAGAGAAGCCTGGGCAGAATGCCGTATTGGTACAGCCAGGTCTTGATAAGCATGTATGCAGAACCTTATTTCACACCGTCACAGAATGTGGATATCACCGACAGCTTTATTGTCTATCCCTTTCTCCCATGAGTTAAGCAGGTGGTTAAAGTGCCAGCTACTTTGCTTGTCATGTTACGACTCACATATGTACCAGACTCAGTAAAGAAAGGTCAGATTTCCTGATCAACGTTTCTGAACCAGATGGGGTTTCAAGCCCCAGTCAGTACACCTTGGTCACAACATCTCACCCACACCCACCATCAGCACAGGTGCACCACGAGGCTGCGTGCTTAGCCCCTTGCTCTACTCACTTTATACTTCTGACCGCATGGCTAAACACAGCTCCAATGCCATATTTAACTTTGCTGACAATACCAGTGTTGTTGGCCAACTCAAAGGCGGGGATGAATCAGCGCATAGGGGGGAGACTGAAATATCTGCTTAAGTGCTGTCACAACAACAACCTCTCACTCAACGTCAGCAAGACCAAAGAGCTGATTATCGACTACAGGAGGAAGAAACCAGACTTTCATGAGCCAGAAATCATTGGGGGATTGGAGGTGGAGAGGATCAGTACTTTAATTCCTTGGTCAGCTTTTTTGAACTACGCTCCTCAACTGTGAAATTCAATAGCTAAAACTATCAGGGATGCAGACTCAGTTGGCACTTTTAAATGCCAGCTCAAAACCCATGTATTTAACCTTGCTTTTAACTAACAACATTTTGTCTTTTATTTTCATGTTTATTTTTATTTTAATTTTATATTTGATTTTCATATTTGTACTTTTATCCAATTGTAAACGACATTGACCTATACCATCTCAATGAAAAATGCTCTTTAACTAAAGTCATTACTGATATTATTATTACAGTATTATTATTAACTCTGGACTAATTCCATAACCTACAGGCTCACTTCCAAGGACTCTACAATCAATATTTTCAGTAATATTTATTTATTTTTTATTTATGCAATTTGTCTTCTTTTGCACATTGATTGTTTGTCAGTAAATGCTTATGGTAAATTACAGTAAATGCTTTTTTTCCCATAGATTCCATTGTATTTCTTTATTTTTCCTGAAAAGGAATCTGAAGGTAATACATATACACAAGTAATTCTGCAGATGCCGGAAATCCAAAACGCTGGAGAAACTCAGCAGGCCAGGCAGCACCTATGGAAAACAGTTGACGTTTTGGGCTGAGACCCTTCATCAGGACTGGAAAGGTGGGAAATGCCAGAATAGAAAGTTGGGGAAGGGGCAAGAGGATAGCTTGGAGGTGATCGATGAGGCCAGGTGGGTAGGAAAGGTGAAGTGCTGCTGAGGAAAGAATCTGATTGGAGTGGCGAGTGGACCATCGGAAAAAGGGAAGGAGGAGGAGGGAACTCAGAGTTGCATATACAGTACATACTTTAACAGTAAATTTACTTTCAACATTGATACTGGTTTTAATTTCAGATTTATTTAGTTACCAGAAGTTAATCCCTCAGTTCTTGTACTGGGACTTGAACCCACATCTCTGGATCAATGGTCCAGTCACGGATTGGCACAACAGCTTCTGAATTACCCTCACTCCAATCTGCAGCCTGTAATCCCCCTTTAAGTAATGTATTTTTGAACAGTGTTAACAAACTAGTGATCTCATGATCTTCTGAAGGACTTGATGGACTTAACTCAAGGATATAGCTATGGCACATTTAAGTGGACAAAGGTATATTGCCATGGCTGTACGAGAGGGAGGAGGGGTGGACTCTAAGCCAGACTAAAAGGCCGGGCTAAGAAACTTCCTCTGCTCAGCATCTTGTGAGCAAATATACAGTTGCTGGTGAACAAGACTGAGGACCTACGGGCAAGAATGAAGTATTAGAGAGAAATAAGAAGTTGCTGCGTTTTGTGTCTCACAGAGACTTGGCTCACTCCAGACATGCCAGATTGGCAATCAGACCTGAAGTCTTCTCAGTACACAGCATGGACTGTACTGCTGATTCAGAGAAGGTAAAAAGTGTTTCATGATAAACTCTTCATGGTTCTTGGACACAGTGGTCCTGTCACACTCTTGTTCCCCAGATATGGAACATCTAATGATTGAGCACCAACTATGCTACTTACAGAAAAAGTTCTCTTTCGTGATCCTGACTACTGTTTACATACTGCCAAAGACCAATGTTGAGCAGGCACTTGAGGTACTGAATGCCACCATCAGCAAACAAGAAACAGCCTAACCCTATGCCTTTCACATCATTTTTGGGGAATACAATCAGGCTTGTTGAAAGAAATCTCTGCCCAATTATCATCAACATATTACCTGCAGCACCAGGGATCCCAACATACTTGACCACTGTTATACCTCCACTCAATCTCTAGACCACATTTTGGGAAATATGATCATTTGGATGTCCTCCTCCTACCTGCATACAGGCAGAGGCTAAGGAGCAAGGCTGCAGAAGCAAGGACAATGAAGGGGTGGTTGCAGGTGGCAGAGGTGTGGCTACAGGATGGCTTTGAGCTAACGGACTGGGCTGTTTTCAAGGACTCATCAGAGGATCTGAATGAATACACCACGGTTGTCATGGACTTTATAAAAACAGTTTTAGACAAGTGTAGCCCCACAAAATCATTCAGAGTCTTCCCCAGACAGAAGCTTTGGATGAACCATGAGATCTGCAATCAGCTGAGGGCCACATCAGAGGCATTCAGGTCTGGCAACCAAGTGAAATACAGGAGTTCCAGTACAATCTCCAGAAAGCTATCTCACATGCAAAGCGGTAATTGCAGACCAAACATGAACCACTGAAGGATCATCGACAGCTGTGACAGGACTTGAACGCTTTCTCCTGCTACAAAATGAAACCAAGTGATGTAGGTGACAACAAGGTCTTGCTCACAGAGTGTTCTCTGAGACCTTTAACCTCTCACTTCGGCAGCCTGAGGAACCCACCTGGTTCAAGTAGTCTATAGTTACACCGGTGCCCAAGACTCCTGCCTCAGTGACTGTTGTCCACTGTGATGAAGTGCTTTGAGAGGTTGGTGATGAAACGTATCGACTCCAGCCTGAGAAGCATCTTGGATCCACTCCAATTTCTCTACCGTTACACCAGGTCGACAGCAGGTGTCATTTCATTGGCTCCTTAATCAATTATACAATATCTGGACAGTGAAGATGCATAAATCAGGATGCTCTTCAATGACTACAGCTTGGTGTAAAATACAACCATCCCCTCAAAACTAATCAATAAGCTTCAAGACCTTGGCCTCACTACCACAAACAGGAGAAATCCGAGCAACACACACAAAATGCTGGAGGAACTCAGCAAGCCAGGCAGCATCTGTAGAAAAAAGTACACTTGGTTTCAGGACAAAATCTTTCGGCAGGACCCTC
Source organism: Mobula hypostoma (assembly GCF_963921235.1). Lineage (NCBI taxonomy): Eukaryota > Metazoa > Chordata > Chondrichthyes > Myliobatiformes > Myliobatidae > Mobula > Mobula hypostoma. The sequence continues at coordinate 92,012,439 of NC_086104.1, read as the reverse complement.
AATACCACTTTTTCTCGCTTGCAGACCCCAGTCAGTTTGGTTTGGCAACAGCATCTCCTCCACAATCTCCATCAGCACAGGTGCACCACCAGCCTGTGTGCTTGGTTCCCTGTTCTGCTTGCTTTATACTTATTTCTATGAGCGTAAGCACAGCTCCAGCACCATCTGCAAGTTTGCTGATGACACCACTGTCATTGGCCGAATCGAAGGGGGTGACAAATCAGCACATAGGAGGGAGATTGAAAATCTGGCTGAGTGACGCCACAGCAACAACCTGTCACTCAATGTCAGCAAGACCTAACAGCTGATTATTCACTTCAGGAGGAAGAAACTGGAGGTACATGAGTCATTAGGGAATCAGAGGTGGAGAGGGTCAGTAACTTTAAATTCTTTTGTGTTAACATTTCAGAGGATCTGTTCTGGTATCAGCATGTACGTGCCGTCACAAGGAAAGCACGACAGCACCTCTACTTCCGTAGATGTTTGCACAGATTGGCCATGTCATCTAAAACTTTGATAAACTTCTATAGATACAGAGTGGAGAGTGTACCACGGCCTGGAATGGAAACTCCAATGCTCAGGAATGGAAAAGTCAACAGAACATGGTGGATACATCACAGCCCATCACAGGCAAAGCCATTGTCAACACGGAGAACATTTACAAGGAGCCTGACAATGATGGTGTCGAGACCAGCGCTTGATTTGGATTTAAGTGAGGGAGAGTTGCACAGCGTCAGCCTCACTCTCTCTTCCCAATTCCCATCTGGATCCAGCGGCAAGACAAGAGTCGAGATGGCTGGAGATGGGACTAGGCGCAGTGGATGACCAGGACATCTTCTGTGTCTTGTCCTACTCTACATGTTCCACGACGCTTGCAGAGACCGCCTTCTTGTCCGTTGGACCTTCCATAGGTCTCGCTAACTCAGTCCGCCGGAGTCTGTCTTCACATGCTGGGATAGACAACTCCCTATCTCACCGAGGGTTTGAGACCCGTCGGCTGCCCTCACCTGGTTTAGCCGGCTTGTCAACTATGCTATAATCTCCACTCAACAACAGCAAAACAAGCAGTGTAACAACAGGAATTCTGCAGATGCTGGAAATTCAAGCAACACACATCAAAGTTGCTGGTGAACGCAGCAGGCCAGGCAGCATCTCTAGGAAGAGGTACAGTCGACGTTTCGGGCCGAGACCCTTCATCAGGACTAACTGAAGGAAGAGTTAGTAAGAGATTTGAAAGTGGGAGGGGGAGGGGGAGATCCAAAATGATAGGAGAAGACAGGAGGGGGAGGGATGGAGCCAAGAGCTGGACAGGTGATTGACAAAGGGGATATGAGAGGATCATGGGACAGGAGGTCCGGGGAGAAAGACGGGGGGGGGAACAGAGGATGGGCAAGGGGTATAGTCAGAGGGACAGAGGGAGAAAAAGGAGAGTGAGAGAAAGAATGTGTGTATAAAAGTAAAAAACAGATGGGGTACGAGGGGGAGGTGGGGCACTAGTGGAAGTTAGAGAAGTTGCTGTTCATGCCATCAGGTTGGAGGCAACCCAGATGGAATATAAGGTGTTGTTCCTCCAACCTGAGTGTGGCTTCATCTTTACAGTAGAGGAGGCCGTGGATAGACATGTCAGAATGGGAATGGGATGTGGAATTAAAATGTGTGGCCACTGGGAGATCCTGCTTTCTCTGGCAGACAGAGCGTAGGTGTTCAGCAAAGCGGTCTCCTAGTCTGCGTTGGGTCTCGCCAATATATAGAAGGCCACATCGGGAGCACCGTACGCAGTATATCACCCCAGCCGACTCACAGGTGAAGTGTCGCCTCACCTGGAAGGACTGTCTGGGGCCCTGAATGGTGGTAAGGGAGGAAGTGTAAGGGCATGTGTAGCACTTGTTCCGCTTACAAGGATAAGTGCCGGGAGGGAGATCAGTGGGGAGGGATGGGGGGGGGCGAATGGACAAGGGAGTCGTGTAGGGAGCGATCCCTGCGGAAAGCAGAGAGAGGGAGTAAGGGAAAGATGTGCTTAGTGGTGGGATCCCGCTGGAGGTGGCGGAAGTTACGGAGAATAATATGTTGGACCCGGAGGCTGGTGGGGTGCTAGGTGAGGACCAGGGGAACCCTATTGCTGGTGGGGCGGCGGGAGGATGGAGTGAGAGCAGATGTGCGTGAAATGGGGGAGATGCGTTTGAGAGCAGAGTTGATAGTGAAGGAAGGGAAGCCCCTTTCTTTAAAAAAGGAGGACATCTCCCTCGTCCTGGAATGAAAAGCCTCATTCTGATAGCAGATGCGTCGGAGACGGAGGAATTGCGAGAAGGGGATGGCATTTTTGCAAGAGACAGGGTGAGAAGAGGAATAGTCTAGATAACTGTGAGCGTCAGTAGGCTCATAGTAGACATCAGTAGATAAGCTGTCTCCAGAGATAGAGACAGAAAGATCTAGAAAAGGGAGGGAGGTGTCGGAAATGGACCAGGTAAACTTGAGAGCAGGGTGAAAGTTGGAGGCAAAGTTAATAAAGTCAACGAGCTCAGCATGCATGCAGGAAGCAGCGCCAATGCAGTCGTCGATGTAGCGAAGGAAAAGTGGGGGACAGATGCCAGAATAGGCACGGAACATAGATTGTTCCACGTGGAGTGGCGGGAGGATGGAGTGAGAGCAGATGTACGTGAAATGGGGGAGATGCGTTTAAGAGCAGAGTTGATAGTGGAGAGGAAGGGAAGCCCCTTTCTTTAAAGCCCCTTACACTTCCTCCCTTACCACCATTCAGGGCCCCAAACAGTCCTTCCAGGTGAGGCGACACTTCACCTGTGAGTCGGCTGGGGTGATACACTGCGCCCGGTGCTCCCGATGTGGCCTTTTATATATTGGCGAGACCCGACGCAGATTGGGAGACCGCTTTGCTGAACACCTACGCTCTGTCCGCCAGAGAAAGCAGGATCTCCCAGTGGCCACACATTTTAATTCCACATCCCATTCCCATTCTGACATGTCTATCCACGGCCTCCTCTACTGTAAAGATGAAGCCACACTCAGGTTGGAGGAACAACACCTTATATTCCGTCTGGGTAGCCTTCAACCTGATGGCATGAACATCGACTTCTCTAACTTCCGCTAATGCCCCAGCTCCCCCTCGTACCCCATCTGTTTTTTACTTTTATACACACATTCTTTCTCTCACTCTCCTTTTTCTCCCTCTGTCACTCTGACTATACCCCTTGCCCATCCTCTGTTCCCCCCCCCGTCTTTCTCCCCGGACCTCCTGTCCCATGATCCTCTCATATCCCCTTTGCCAATCACCTGTCCAGCTCTTGGCTCCATCCCTCCCCCTCCTGTCTTCTCCTATCATTTTGGATCTTCCCCTCCCCCTCTCACTTTCAAATCTATTACTAACTCTTCCTTCAGTTAGTCCTGACGAAGTTAGTCTCGGCCCGAAACGTCGACTGTACCTCTTCCTAGAGATGCTGCCTGGCCTGCTGCGTTCACCAGCAACTTTGATGTGTAAAACAAGCAGTGTTCTTCCTTCCCAAAGCACATCTGCTGTTGTCCCTCTGTTGGACAGGCCATCTCTGACCCCTAGCCTCCAGTGGACTTATGGATTCACAGATAATGCTCTTTGATGTCCCCAGTGGACTCACAGTGCACTCAGGCCTAAGGCCATTGGGTTTTGACTTCCAGACTATCATCGATCTTCCAGCCTCGGTCTTCATTATCAAACGCAGGACCCTGTCTCCAAAGACAAGGACCCCGTACTCCAGGTCTCAAACTCCAGACTCTCCAATGACCAGATCCCCGAACTCCAGGCCTCAGACACTGGAGTTTCCATTGACTGGGACCCAGAACACAGGACTGATGAAGGGTCTCAGCCCGAAACTTTGATTGTACTCTTATCCATAGATGCTGCCCAGCCTGCTGAGTTCCTCCAGCATTTTGTGTGTGTTGCTTGGATTTCCAGCATCTGCAGATTTTCTCTTGTTTGTGTTTAAACTGAGGTTCTTGATTAGTAAGGGAATCAAAAGTTATGGGAAGAAGGTGGGAGAATTGGGTTGGGAGAGATAATAATCAGCCATGAGTGAATGGTGGAATAAATTTGATGGGCTAAATGGCCTAATTCTGCTCCTATGTCTTAAGGCCTTACTCACTCTTCCTTCAGTTAGTCCTGACGAAGGGTCTCGGCCTGAAACGTCGACTGCGCCTCTTCCTATAGATGCTGCCTGGCCTGCTGCGTTCACCAGCAACTTTTATGTGTGTTGCTTGAATTTCCAGCATCTGCAGAATTCCTGTTGTTTGCCTTATAATCTTACTTGATTCCCAAGCCCTGTCTCCTTTCCCCCCACTCCTTCACCAAATAAAGCTCCCTGCATTTCTCCATCTTCTGCCTGACTTCCATCTGAGATATTCATGACCTGAGAACTGTTTTTACATCAATTGTTTCCCTCTGAAGGAGATTCTTGTAAAAGTCGCATTGATTTAATGTTGGATAAACAGCTCGAGTGTGAGTTATGGAAGGGTTCCTACAATTTGAGGCTCATATGAACTTCCCTTTCAATCTTTTCCAGCTCATTTTTGGCCATCCATATTCACATTCATGTTGCTTTGAGAGTGAACTTTCAGAATAATGGGCTCTTTCTTTTATTCACAGATATCGGAGATTTGCGTATACTTCATCAAGATTTTTTTTATTAACTCTTTCCTGTATATCACTTCTACTGTGGACTTGTTCGCCAACTTCTTCCAACCCCTACCTTCTCAAATTCCCTCCACAAAATATCAATATTCTAATTCATTTTTTGCTTGTCATGTGCATTTCTAGTCACCCCATTACGAGAAGGATGTGGAGGCTTTGGAAAGGGTGCAGAAGAGGTTTACGAGGATGTTGTCTGGTTTAGACCATAAGACTTAGGAGCAGAATTAGGGCATTTGGCTCACTGAGTCTGCTCTATCATTCAATCATGGCAGATTTATTATCCTTCTCAACCCCATTCTCCTGCCTTCTCCCTGTAACATATGATACCCTTTCTAATAAAACATAGAAACAAAGAAGCATAGAAAACCTACAGCACAATACAGGCCCTTTGGCCCACAAAGCTGTGCCGAACATGTCCTTGCCTTAGAAATTACCTAGAATTACCAACAGCCCTCTGTTTTTCTGAGCTCCATGTACTTGTCCAGGAGTCTCTTAAAAGACCCTATCGTATCTGCCTCCTCCACCATCACCAGCAGCCCATTCCACGCACTCACCACTCTCTATGTAAAAAACTTACCCCTGATATCTCCTCTGTACCTACTTCCAAGCACCTTAAAACTGTGGCCTCTGATGCTAGTCATTTCAGCCCTGGGAAAAAGCCTCTGACTATCCACACGATCAATGCCTCAATCAGAACCTATCAATGTCCGCTCTAAATATACAGTGGCATGCAAAAGTTTGGGCACCCTGGTCAAGATTTCTGTTACTGTGAATAGCTAAGTGAGTAGAAGATGAACTGATCTCCAAAAATCATAAAGTTAAAGATGAAACATTCTTTTCAACATTTTAAGCAAGATCAGTGTATTATTTTTGTCTCGTACAATTTTAGAGTGAAAAAAAAGGAAAGGAGCACAATGCAAAAGTTTGGGCACCCCAAGAGATTTGAGCTCTCAGATAACTTTTACCAATGGTCTGAGACAATTTGCTTGTTAGGGCTATGGCTTGTTCACAATCATCGTTAGGAAAGGCCAAGTTATACAAATTTCAAAGCTTTATAAATACCCTGACTCCTCAAACCTTGTCCCAACAATCAGCAGCCATGGGCTCCTCGAAGCAGCTGCCTAGCACTCTGAAAATTAAAATAAATGTTGCCCACAAAGCAGGAGAAGGCTATAAGAAGATAGCAAAGCGTTTTCAGGTAGCTGTTTCCTCAGTTTGTAATGTAATTAAGAAATGGCAGTTAACAGGAACGGTGGAGGTCAAGTTGAGGTCTGGAAGACCAAGAAATCTTTCTGAGAGAACTGCCCGTAGGATTGCTAGAAAGGCAAATCAAAACCCCCGTTTGACTGCAAAAGACCTTCAGGAAGATTTAGCAGACTCTGGAGTGGTGGTGCACTGTTCTACTGTACAGTGACACCTGCACAAATATGACCTTCATGGAAGAGTCATCAGAAGAAAACCTTTCCTGCGTCCTTACCACAAAATTCAGTGTCAGAAATTTGCAAAGGAACATCGAAACAAGCCTGATGCATTTTGGAAATAAGTCCTGTGGATTGGTGAAGTTAAAATAAATGTTTTTGGCTGCAATGAGCAAATGTATGTTTGGAGAAAAAAGGGTGCAAAAGTTCATGAAAAGAACCCCTCTTCAACTGTTAAGCAAGGGGGTGGATCAATCATGCTTTGGGCTTGTGTTGCAGCCAGTGGCACGGGGAACATTTCACTGGTAGAGGGAAGAATGAATTCAATTAAATGCCAGCAAATTCTAGAAGCAAACATCACACTGTCTGTAAAAAAGCTGAAGATGAAAAGTGGATGGTTTCTACAACAAGATAATGATCCTAAACACACCTCAAAATCCACAATGGACTACCTCAAGAGGCACAAGCTGAAGGTCTTGCCATGGGCCTCACAGTCCCCTGACCTAAACATCATCGAAAATCTGTAGATAGACCTCAAAAGAGCAGTGCATGCAAGATGACCCAAGAATCTCACAGAACTAGAAGCCTTTTGTAAGGAAGAATGGGTGAAAATCCCCCTAACAAGCATTGAAAGACTCTTAACTGGTTACAGAAAGCATTTACAAGCTGTGATACTTGCCAAAGGGGGTGTTACTAAGTACTGATCATGCAGGGTGCCCAAACTTTTGCTTCAGGCCCTTTTCTTTTTTTGTTATTTTGAAAGTGTAAAAGATGGAAGTAAAAAAAGTAATCTTGCTTAAAATATTAAAGAAATGTGTCATCTTTAACTTTATGCCTTTTGGAAAACAAGTCATCTTTTACTCGCTTAGCTATTCACAGTAACAGAAATTTTGACCAAGGCTCAAAAAAACTTCTGCATGCCACTGTGAGCTGGCCTCCAGAGCCATCTGTGGCAGTGAACTCCACAGTTTCACCACCCTCTAACTCTGCCATGGGTTGCGAAAGGAGGAGAGCTGGGCATGGGACTAGCAACCCCATCCCGTAAAAACCCAGAGCTACAGAAATGCCAACAGAAGCTCCGAAGACCTCATTCCTGGGAGAGGAAGGATCTTCTGTGCGCTACACCCGGGGGCAGCTTGAAAGACTGGCTCAGGGCAGAGGACCCTGTCGAGCTGCTGTTGGTGACCCATGTCCCAGTAGGGGTAATGGGCTAAGGACGAAGAAGAAACACCCTCTGGCTAAAGGCTTAGAGAGTTTTCCCTGGAGCATCAGAGGCCAAGGGAAGACTAGACAGAATTTAAAATTATGAGAGGAAAATTTAGAGTAGACAGTCCGAATCTCCTTCCCAGGGTAGCGATGTCAAACACCAGAGGACAAGCATTTAAGTTGAGAGGAGATAAGTTTAAAGGAGATGTCTGGGGCAAGTTTTTGGTGCCTAGAATGGAGAGTAGTTGAAGCTGATACAATATTGGCATTTTAGAGGCTGTGAGACAGACACATGCTTATTCAGGGATGGAGCGATATGGGTCATGAAGTTAATTAGTTTAATTTGGCATTGTGTTTGGTATGGACATTGTGGGTCAAAGGGCCTGTTTCTGTACTGTTCGATGTTCTGAGTTCTATCAGCCTTTCCTCTTCAGGTCTGGGTCTGTGGAGCTAAGCTGCAGACAGCCTCAATACAAACCTAAGCAGAGACGGGAAGGGCTGGAGACCCACAACACCGAGGACTCGAGGCATTAATCTGCAGACACTTGTTCTGCGCTTCCACCGTCTTCCGTTTTTGGTGCAGTTTACCACCTGGTGGAGAGGTGAGAACAGTGGTCACACAGCTTTTAACATCTAATTTAGCTACTGTATGATGAAATTCTCTGGGGTTAGAGGTGTGATGGAGAATGGGGATGTTTTCTTCACAGATTATGAGTACAGCCAATAGCATATCCTCTAAACAACTTTTGCCCAATAACCCTGTGCTTTCTTTGAAGGAGGCTGCTAATGTGTCAACTCACCATTTTATAATATAATAGCTAAGGCTGATATTATGTGTATTGCTGTTTGCTCTGCCTCACAACTATTTTAATCTCATTTCCTGCCTAGTTGAGACACAGAGCACTGAGCACTACAATGGAGAAACAGACCATTCGGCCCATCGTTTCAGTGCCAACCATGAAGCCAATCCAAACTAATCTCATCTGCCTGCCCATGGATTACATTCCTCTATTCCCTGCCTGTTACCTGGGTCTATCCAAACACCTCTGAAATGTTGCTATTCTTCCTTCCTTCTACCTTGTAAATCTCCTTTAAATATTCCCCTTCTCACCTTAGACCTTTGCCCTCTTCTCTCAGTGGCCATTTTGTTAGTTACACCTGTACATCTGCTCATTAATGCAAATATCTAATCAGCCAATCAGGTGGCAGCATCTCATAAAAACGCGCTGACATGGTCAAGAATTTTAATTGTTGTTGAAACCAAACATCAGAATGGGGAAGAAGTGTGATCTAAGTAACCTTGACCATGGAATAATTGTTGGTGCCAGATGGGGTGATTTAAGTACAATGCACAGCAGTCTCTAGAGTTTACAGAGAGTGGTGCGAAAAGCAAAAAACATTCAGTGAGCGCCAGTTCTGTGGATGAAAATGCCTTGTTAATGAGAGGCCAGAGAGAATGGCCAGACTGGTTGACAGGGAGACGGCAGCAGCTTGAATAATCACGCATTAAACAGTGGTGTGTAGAAGAGCATTTCTGAATGTACAACATGTTAAGCCTTGAGGTGAATGGGAGTACAGCAGCAGAAGACCACGAATATGCACTCAGTGACCACTTTATTAGGTACACTGCCACCCCTGGGAATGAGATTCTATATATCCTACCTATACCTCTCTTAATTTCACATACTTCTATCACTCTCCCCTCAGTTTCTGATGCTCCAGAGAAAATATTGTAAATTTGTCCAACCTATCCTTACCAACAACGTCGTCTAATCCAGGCCACATCCTGAGAATCCTTGTCTATACCCCGTTGAAAGCCTCATTCCTGTAGTGTGGCAGCCAAAACTGCACACAATAGAACATGGAACTTAGAGGAGTTGTCATGGTCTGTCTGTCTGTGTCTTGTTTTACGGCGGTTGGCACCCAGCTTAATGGTGCATTACCGCCACCTTCTGCTCCGGAGTGTGCGATAGACGTACATTCTAAATCCCTTCACCCAATCTCTCTCTCTCATACACACACACACACACACACACACACCCTATCCTATACTTTACCCTCCAATCTTTGGCCATCCTAGTACCCTATCCGTCATATCCTATAAAAAACCCCTGTACCCGTTAAGAAAGCTAAAAATACCCTAATCTGTGCTCTCTCACCCATGCCCAGCAACCCTTTTAATGTGAATTCCTGCACCCCCAATTCCCTTAGTTTAATTCTCATCATCTCTCTCTGTATCCCATACTTCCTGCAACACAAAACTACATGTTCTACTGACTCCTCTTCCTGACATTCCTCACACAATCCTGTCCGGTGTTTCCCTATCATTTTCAATGTTTTGTTTAATGCACAATGCCCCAGCCTTAACCTAGTCCACACAATTTCCTCTCTTCTGTTTCCAGTACCTACTCTAGTAACTGCAACACTTTTTTGTATTTGATATAAATGTCTCCCTTTCCCCTCCCTGTCACATCTTTCTTGCCACATTTGGTTGATTTTTTTCCCTCAGATTACACACTTAACCTCTGCTTTACTGATACTAATGTGCATTTCTATGTTTTCTTTCTTTAACGCCCTCTTGGTCAACTCATCCACTCTCTCATTCCCCTTCACCCCTACATGTGCTGAAACCCACAGAAATTTTACCTGACCTCCCTGATTTGCAATTCTTGCAACTAACTGAAGGACTTCATAAAGTACATCTTGCTGACTGTTTGTGTGAAAAGACCTTAAACTTGCTAGAACTGAGGATGAATCTGAGCATATCAATGCTTTGACTTGTCTGGCTTTCTGCACCCATTGCAACACAACCAACACTGCCAGCATCTCCACGAGTTGTCATGGTCCAGATCGGGGTCTCTTTAAATTTACTTTGTTTATGTTATGATCCAGACCGTTGACTCTCTGTTAACTTTTGGTTCCCTGTTTTCTCGTATCCCTCGGCTTTGGTGATTAGAGGCAATTTACTCTCGGCTGAACCGGGAGTTTATAGTCTCCGGCTTTCAGCTGTTCGGCGCAAGAACGTCTGCAAAGTCACCAAAGGTACGGCGTGCCAATGTCATCTGGCCGGAGCAAGCCTAGTCTCCGCCCAAAGCAAGTGCCGGTAATTCGCCTTTCCTCACCGGAGCAACCCTGTCAAGTTACCTCGCCAAAGCGAGCCTGCAAAGTTTCCTCACCGAGGTGGGTCTGTCAGTTAACCTGCCGGAGGGACTCAAGAACCGCTGTCTACTGTTCCCGGGCCGAGTCGAGAGCTCGCCACTACCTGGAGGCTCCAAGTCAAATCCTGGCTCCGGGGGCATTCAAGTACCAAGTCAAGTCCTGGCCCTGGTGGCATCCAAGTACTGAGTCAAGTCCCAGTCCTGGCGGCATCCAAGTACCGAGTCAAGTCCTGGCCCTGGCGGTCTGTGATTCCTGTCCTACCCCCCAGTCTGAATCTCTTCATTGCCCCTCTCGCCTCTAGCCCTCGTCTGCAGCCCTCGCCTGCCCCTCGGTCTAGGTCTATCGCGGAGCTAAATAGGTACTGTCTGGTGTTCTTTTGTGTTGGTCTTGTCTTGTTTTTGCCTCCACGGGGTAAGTCAGGCCGTCTTGCCGTTGCCCCGCGGGGGGTCATGTCTTGTCTTGTCTTGTCCTCGCCTCCGTGGGGTAAGTCTGGCTGTCTTGCCGTTGCCCCATGGGGGGTCATGTCTTGTCTTGTCCTCGCCTCCGTAGGGTCAATCTAGCCATCTTGCCGTTGCCCCGTGGGGGGTCATGTCTTGTCTTGTCTTGTCCTCGCCTCCGTGGGGTAAGTCAGGCCGTCTTGCCGTTGCCCCGCGAGGGGTCATGAGTCCCGGCCCTATGTCCTGTACCCAAGGAGGGGTCCCGGCTCTGTGTTCTGTGTGTGGGTCCCGGCCCTATGTCCTGTACCTAAGGAGGGGTCCCGACTCTGTGTTCTATGTATGTGTCCATGGTTCCATGTACCTGCTCTCCCAAGACTGAGGCTCTGTTTTTCCATGTTCTTCCTCTCCCTAGCCCATGTCACGTCCATGCCTGGTTCTGGGGTCCGAGCCTGAGGCAAGACCCAGGTACTGGGTCCTTGCTCAGTCTCTGGCTCAGAGTCCATACCGTGTCCTCTTCATGTCGCCGCTAGTTCTAGAATCCGATTCTGAGTCCTAGCCCAGACCCTTGTCCCAGCCTAGTCTAGTCCTCAGTCCTTGTCCAGTTCGCTATTCCTGCTTCTACTTTGCTCTCCTGGTATCAAACAATAAACTCAATTTAATTAACCTCACAAGATGTGTCTTGCATTTGGGTCCACCCTTGCTCCCAATGCCCCCCCCCATTGTAACAGGAGTACAGTTCAGGAACAGGCCATTCAGCCTATACTGCTGTGCCAAATAAGCTAAGAAGTAAATTTAAAAAACCCAAAAACTAATCCCTCCTGCCAACTCAATGTCTATATCCCTCCATCTTCCTCATATCCATGTGCCTATCTAAACATCTCTTAAAAGCCTCTAATGTATTTACCTCTACCACTATACTAGGCAGCACATTCCAGGCATCCACCACTCTCTGAGTAAAAAGCTTACCCCTCATATCTCCTTTGAACCTACCTCCTCTCACCTTCAATGCATGCCCCTGGTATTAGAGATTTCAATCCTGGGGAACAGGTACTCCCTATCTGTGCCTCTCATAAACTTATAAAACTCCATCAGATCTCCCCTCAGCCTCCAGGAGCAGTCTAATCAAACAATTATACAGCTGCAACTTGACTTCCCCAATGTTATTCGTCCTTACCACCGGAAACACATGCGTTACCACTTTCAGGGAGCTATGTGCTTGACCATTTCTGCGCATCAACGCTCCCAATGAGTCTACCATTGACTGTATACTTTCCCCTTACATTTGACCCTCCAAAAGGCACCACCATACACTTGCATGGATGAAACCCCATCTTCCATTGTATATTCTTGAACAACCTTCCTCATAGTCAAGAACTCCACCAATTTTCTTGCATTTCTTAGGGAACAGTTATTACCCTTCAACCATCAGGCTCCTGAACCAATGTGGACATCTTCACTCACCTCAAGGAACTGATCATTAAACACGACCTATGGCTCACTTTCAAGGACTCTGCAACTCATATCCTCAGGGTATTTATTTACTTTTAATAATTATTTAAATTAATATATTATACTATTTATAAAAAAGGAAATTGCCTTTTAATCTCATGAGAGAGCATAGACCATCAACTTTTTTTACTGTTGATGTTTCTGTAGCAGGCAATTTCTTTTTTTACGAGGTGAAGTTGCTAGTTCGATGCTCCACCCAACACGGATGGAAAGCATGTCAAGGGAGCCGGCTGGGTTCGAAATCGAGAGCCTTCGCTCCAAAGTCCGGCGCTGATGCCACTACGCCACCAGCTGGGTATACTATTTATATTATTATATAATTATTATTTATTAATTAAAGTGATGAGGGCAATTGCTGGTGAGAACGCTCTGCCCAGAGAGGGGAGACCGCCTTTTAACCGCTGGTGAGATTGTTCTGCACGTAGAGGAGAGACTGCCTTTTTATCACTGGTGAGAGTGCCCTGCTACGCAGAGGGAGAATGTTGCCCAGGTGTTTGCATTTTGGATGTGGACTTGGACTGTGGACTCTTTTTCAATCTTATGGTTATTTTGTATTCTGTGTTTTTCACACAATCCTTTTTGTTTTTTTGTGTGTGCGTCAGGGGGATTTGGGGGTCAATGTGCCTATTCCAGTTTTGTTCTTTTTTTGTGTGGGGAGGGAGGATTTGGGGGTTGATGATCGTGCTGTTTTTCTTTTCTTTCTTGGTTTCGTGTCTATCTGGAGAAGATGAATTTCAGAGTTGTATACCTTGATAATAAATGACCCTTTGAACTCTTGAACTTTTTTTTGTTATTTGTTTCTTTTTGTATTTGCACAGTTTGTCTTCTTTTGCACACTGGTTGTTTGTCAGTCTTAATATGTTTTTCACTGATTCTATTGTATTTCTTTGCTCTACTGCAAGAAAATGAATCAAGGTAGTATATACTGTGTCCGGTGCTCCCGGTGTGGCCTTCTATATATTGGTGAAACCCGATGCAGACTGGGAGACCATTTCACTGAACACCTACGCTCTGTCCGCCAGAGAAAGCAGGATCTCCCAGTGGCCACACATTTTAATTCCACATCCCATTCCCATTCTGACATGTCTATCCATGGCCTCCTCTACTGTAAAGATGAAGCCACACTCAGGTTGGAGGAACAACACGTTATATTCCGTCTGGGTAGCCTCCAACCTGATGGCATGAACATTGATTTCTCTAACTTCCGTTAATGCCCCTCCTTCCTCTTCTTACCCCATCATTAATTTATTATTTTTTTCTCTCTCTTTCCCTCTCACAATATCTCCTTGCCTGTTCTCCATCTTCCTCTGGTGCTCCCCTCCCCCTTTTATTCTTCCAAGGCCTTCCATCCCATGATACTCCCCCTTCTCCAGCCTTGTATCCCTTTTGCCAATCACCTGTCCAGCTTTTAGCTCCATCCCTCCCCCTCCTATCTTCTCCTATCATTTCAGGTCTCCCCCTCCCCCTCCCACTTACAAATCTCTTACTATCTCTTCTTTCAGTTAGTCCTGATGAAGGGTCTCGACCCGAAACGTCGACTGTACCTCTTCCTATAGATGCTGCCTGGCCTGCTGCGTTCACCAGCATTTTGTGTGTGTTGCTTGGATTTCCAGCATCTGCAGATTTTCTTGTGTCAAGGTAGTATATGGTGACATATATATATACTTCGATCATAAATTACTTTGAGCTTTTTGACTTTGATTTACTTCTTGAATTCCTGCGTGCATTTGCAATTGACTCAATTTCTGCAGTTATTTTCACCAACTCACTTCAAATTCTGTTAATCATTTTGGTGAAACCAGTTATTCCGATCTTCTTGCTTCTGGTGAGCTTCCTTGCCACAGATTGCCCGAGAGGTGGAAATGTTTTACTGCCTAGGGGGTGAAGTGAAATTTGATTCATTGGTACCATTCAGAACAGCAATAGGTTTGAAAAATAAAGGGATAAAATGTAACACACATGTGGGATTGAGGAAGTGATTAGAGTAAAAGTTGTAAATTCTGGGATCACTCTCCACCTCTGTGGGAAGAGAAACAGACTTAATGTATCAAGGCTAAAGACTCTTCATCAGAACTGAGACCAAAGACCACAAACCATAGGAGCAGAATTAGGCCATTTGGCCCATTGAGTCTGTCCCACCAATCCATTATGGCCGATTTATTATTCCCTTCAAACCTGTTCTTCTGCTTTCTCCCTGTAATCTTTGACACTCTTACTAATCAAGAACCTATCAAACTCTGCTTTAAATATACCCAATGAATTGTCCTCCACAGCCGTCTGTGGCAATGAATTCCACATTCCCTCTAGCTAAAGAAAAGCCTCCTGGTTTCTGTTCTAGAGGGACGTCCTTCTATTGTTGCAGTTGGGGAACTGGGGAGGAGACAAGTTCGTTAGGCTGCAGGGTGTGTGGGAAGTGATGATATTTTTTAAGAGGTATAACTGGGGTGAGGAAGATGTAAGCAAGGTTATCTGTTAGTGAATAGGGATAATTAGAGAGTGAGAATATAGACAGAACAAATTCAGATTCAGATTTAGGTTCATTTATTTATCATCTGTACATTGAAACATGCAGTGAAATGCATTGTCTGCCTTAACAACCAACATAAGCTAAGGATGTGCTGGGGTTAGCCTGCACATTCCAGGGCCAACAGAACAGGCTCACAATGTTCGGCAGAGCAACACAGGCAACAAGAACAACAGAATAACAGCAACAAAATGAGCCTCTTATCTCCCTCTTAGACAGACAGACAGGCAGACACACACACACACACACACACACACACACGCACACACACACCCCTCCAATCTCTGGACAGGCCTTGAGCCTCCAGTGGACTTCTGGACTCACTGACACTGGCCTTTGACTTCCTGGAATCTGTGACCCTGTTATCAGTGAGTCCAAGGATTGATATCGAATGTCAAAACCTGATGGCCGAATCACTGGGTCTACGAGTCTGAAGTCTGTTGGGGAAGTACATAGAGCATAGAACATAGAAATCTACAGCACATTACAGGCCCTTCAGCCCACAATATTGTGCCGACCATGTAACCTACTCTAGTAACTACTTAGAATTACCCTACTGCATAGATCTCTATTTTTCCAAGCTCCATGTACCTATCTAAAAGTATCTTAAAAGACCCTGTTGTATCTGCCTTCACCACTGTCACTGGCAGTGCATTCCACACACCCACCACTCTTTGTATGAAAAACTTACCTCCGACATCCCCCCTGTACCTACTTCCAAGCGCTTTAAAACTATGCCTCCTCATGTTAGCCATTTCAGCCCTGGGAAAAAGCCGCTGACTACCCACGCGATCAATGCCTCTCATCGTCTTATACACCTCTATCAAGTTACCTCTCATCCTCCCCCGCTCCAAGGAGAAAAGGCTAAATTCACTCAACCTATTCTCATAAGGCATGCTCCCCAATCCAGGCAACATCCTTGTAAATCTCCTCTGCGCCCTTTCTATAGTTTCCACATCCTTCCTGTAGTGAGGTGACCAGAACTGAGCACAGTACTCCAAGTGGGGTCTGACCAAGGTCTTATACAGCTGTAACATTACCTCTTAACTCTTAAACTCAATCCCACAGTTAATGAAGGCCAGCACACCATACACCGTAACAACACTGTCAACCTGTGTAGCAGCTTTGAGTGTCCTGTGGACACAGACTCCAAGATCTCTCCGATCCACCACACTGCCAAGAATCTTACCATTAATGTTATACATACTGCCTTCAAATTTGACCTTCCAAAATGAACCACTTCACACTTATCTGGGTTGAATATCTATCGCTTCTCAGCCCAGTTCTGCATCCTATCAATGTCGCGCCGTAACCTCTCTGACAACCCTCCAGTCTATCCACAACACCCCCAACCTTTGTGTCATCAGCATACTTACTAACCCATCCCTCCACTTCCTCGTCCAGATCATTTATAAAAATCACAATGAGGAGGGGTCCCAGAACAGGTCCCTGAGGAACACCACTGGCCACCGACTGTCACTACGTTTGGATATGGCCCAAGAGTGGAGCGAAAGACACTGAAGCAGGTTGATAGTTCACAGACTTTAATGTAAACAGAGTTAGAGGGAATAAAAAACAATAAACACTAGGCCAAACAGGGCTGTTAACTAAAATGCTCAAATGGAAAACAAAGCCAACACTGCAGCTGAAAGGAATAACTAAATATAAAACGAATACTGCTGGTCTTCAGAGTCAGTTGATTTGATAGCCCAATTTCTCAGGCAAGTCCAAATGCAAGCAGGCAGTGAAAATTTGCTGTGCTTTGCTCCAGTCTTGAGAAGCACTATGACGAAAAGAATGGAGCTAATTACCATCGCAATAAAATGATAATTAGCTAACGTTCATATTCATGAGAGCCGTTGCCGTATCTGATGCGCTGCCGAATCCGTGGTTGTGACACCAATCTCCACGTAGACTGTGAACCATTTACACCACCCTTAGCCTTCTGTGGGCAAGCCAATTCTGGATCCACAAAGCAAGGTCTCCTTGGATCCCATGCCTCCTTACTTTCGGAAGGAGCCTTGCATGGGGAACCTTATCAAATGCCTTACTGAAATCCATATACACTACATCCACTGGTCTACCTTCATCAGTGTGTTTTGTTACATCCTCAAAGAATTCAATCAGGTTCATGAGGCATGACCTGCTGTTGACAAAGCCATGTTGACTATCCCTAATCTGATTTTGCCTCATAAATGCTCACAAATCCTGCTTCTCAGGATCTTCTCCAACAACTTGCCCACCACTGAAGTAAGACACACTGGTTGATAATTTCCTGGGTTATTTTTACTCCTTTTCTTGAAACAACACACATCAAATTTGCTGGTAAATGCAGCAGGCCAGGCAGCATCTCTAGGAAGAGGTACAGTCGACGTTTCAGGCCGAGACCCTTCGTCAGGACTAACTGAAAGAAGAGCTAGTAAGAGATTTGAAAGTGGGAGGGGAAGGGGGAGATCCAAAATGATAAGAGAAGACTGGAGGGGGAGGGATGGAGCCAAGAGCTGGACAATTGATTGGAAAAAGGGATATGAGAGGATCATGGGACAGGAGGCCCAGGGAGAAAGAAAAGGGGGAAGGGGTTCCCTTTCTTGAACAAGGGAACAACATTTGCAATCCTCTAATCCTCTGGTACTTCTTCCGTCCCTATTGATGATGCAAAGATCATCAAAAGAGTCCCAGCAATCTCCTCCCTCACTTCCCACAGTGGTCTGAGGTATATCCTGTCCTGTCCCAGCGACTTATCCAACTTGATGTTTTTCAAAAGCTCCAGCACACCCTCTTTCTTACTGTCTATACGGTCAAGGGTTTCGGTTGCTGTAAGTCAGCCCCACAATTGCCAAGGTCTTTTTCCCTGGTAACTACTGAAACAAAAGTTAGAGGTAAGTTATCTACGAGTCCCCAAGTCCACTGGAGGCAGGAGGCCCAGAGGCCCATCCTGGGGTTGGAGGCATGTCTGTCTGTCTGTGTGAGTGGATGGGCCAGAGGAAAGGGGTTTTGCTACTTGTTGTGTTCTGTGCTGTTCTGCTGAACACTGTGGGCCTGCCACGTTGGCTCTGGAATGTTTGGTGACAGTTGTGGGCTGCCCTGAGCACAACCTTAGTGTTGCTTGTTAACACGGTCGATGCATTTCACTGTTTGCTTCAACGTACAGGTGACAATTAAATGAACCTGTATCTGAGGTTGTTTCCCATTCTTCTTCACTGCAGAGTCTAGGCCCAGTCTGTTTAACCACTCCCCATGTGGCAAGCCTGTCCCCCCATGTTAGTAACGTGAAGAGGGCATGACCCAGATGGTGAGGGTCTTTGCTTGCTGGACCAGCACATTAACTCTTGCCCATTGATTAGCATGTTGTCTGGATTGCAGGACTTTAGTTACTGACAAAATAGATATGTTGGACTATTGGATTGGAGTGGAGAGACCTGAGAGAAGTGTAACAGATCATAAGAGGCATAGATAGATAGGGCAAATAGTCAAAATCTACTTTTCCCATGGAAGGGGTATTAAAAATAAGAGTGCATGGGTTTAAGGAGAGAGCAAGGAGCTTTAAGGACCAGGGATCAACTTTATTCACCATTTACATTTACATGTATTTGGAACTTGCTGTGGTGTGTTTGTCAGGGCGCGACATGTAACAAAGACAGCATCATTATCAGAATAAAGAACTATATAAAAATAAAGAATTATATATATATGGAAAGTAGGTAATGAAGCTAGAGATTAAAGGATAGATATGGAATAAACTGTGTATAAATAAATACCAGAATGTATGTACAATGTAAATAGTGCTATAGAGGAGGAGGAGCTAAGGATGGCGCCAGAGGGCAACTTCTTCCAGTTCATCTGCGAAAGAGATTAACTTCTTCTCTTTAACGTCTCTTCTTTCCTTTTCAAGGTGCCCGGGGTTCTGTCAGAGTCCGTGATCTTCAGCTGTACTCAAACTGAGGTTCTTCACAGCCGTGGGTTCCTGTTCTCGGAGCCTGGCGAGCG
Source organism: Mobula hypostoma (assembly GCF_963921235.1). Classification (NCBI taxonomy): domain Eukaryota; kingdom Metazoa; phylum Chordata; class Chondrichthyes; order Myliobatiformes; family Myliobatidae; genus Mobula; species Mobula hypostoma. Next base: position 91,993,524 of record NC_086104.1, on the reverse strand, counting down.
GGCTGGCATTTTCGATATCTCCAGGAGCGGTCTGGAAGGTGTGCGCCTTCTGGGTGCGGCCCTGCGGCACCGTGGACGACCCGGTTCCTTGCCGGTGTCGCCAGCCGGAGCATTGTGGGAGATTAGAACGAGACAGCTGGGTAAGCTGCTGTTGAAATAAGCAACTCTGCGGGCTGCAATATTGGAATAGCGAACTGCTGCCCTCCCTTCTCACTGTTGCAGGAGAGATACCTCTCTTTCCCTCATTAGTGAGAGAGAGAGAGAGAGAGAGAGAGAGAGCCTGTTGGGTGTCGAAGTGCTAGGATGAACAGTGTTTTTTCTCATGGTTTCTTTGGGGGCTTTGTTATTGCTTGCATAGTGGGTGGTGGGGGTTGGAGCTGAGGCAGATGGGGGAGGGTTGATGCTTTACTGCCTCTTGAGCATGGGGGAAGGGGCTTTGGGGTTCTAATGTTTTTCTGTCATTCATTCTTTGGGGTCTTTATTCTGCTTCGTGGCTGTCTGCAAAGAGTAAGAATTTCAGGCTACGTATTAGATACACTCTGACATTAAATGGGACCATTGACCCATTGAACTATGAAACATGGTTTAAAGTGTTTTCAGTGCTGTGACGGGGCAATAGGATAGAGAGATTGGAGGGCAATATAGAATGATTGAACAAATTAACTGCCTGGGGGAAGATGGCGTGAATTTTTTCCAGAAGCAAGTTTTTCATTTGGAAAAAGCGTTTTGCAGGGTGGGTATTGTCCATAGTCATTTTCTCTCCCTGCATCTTTGTCCTGGCTGCATGCAAATCCTGCAGTGATAGTAGACTGCAGCCAGTGACCCTGCCTGCTGTCCTGACCATTTGCTGGAGTTTTCAAATACTCTGGGAGGATGCTGCACCAAAGCAGACAGTGACGGCTGAAGTGAGGATGCTCTCTGTGATGGCAGCGTAGAAGGGCTCTGATGGGTAAGTTCTTCTTTCCCACACAGGAAATGGTTGACATCTGGAGTGCAAGGCCAGAGGAGGTGATGGAGTCTGATGCAGAGAATCAGATTTAAAAGACACTTTGTTGGAATTTAAGCCATTCATCCATCCCTTTACCTTATGATACATTAGCTCTTATTTGAAGAGGGTTTGAGAGAAAGGCTGGAGAAATCTGACTCCATTTGTATAGCATCCTGCCGAGACTGCATTTGGAACATTGTACAGGTCTGGTCTCCCTCCCTAAGGATGGCTGTGGTCAGGGTAGAGCGTTTGCTCAAAGACTGATTGCCTAGTGGCAGGTTTGTCACAAGGGAAGTGATTAAGCAGACTGGGCCTATATTCTCTTCAGTGAAGAACATCTAGAAGCAGTCTACCATCACAGCAGGATGTCTAGGTGTCCAGGGCAGGAAAAGTCATTACAGACACCACCCACCTTGCAAAATGACTTTCCAAATGCTCCATTCGGGAAAGCACTATAGGGCAATTAAAACAAAAACTACACTCCACCTTAAACGTTTTTTCATCCGGGTAGTTAATCTGACTTTCATAATTGCCGAATGTTGTTTTTTCTTGCATGTCCTGCCCTGACCAACACACCACGGCAAATTGCAAGTAAAGTTGATGCTTGGAACACATAATCTGTTACTACATTTATGAAGCTGTCACCATTTAGCCCAATCCTTCACAAGATTCACCGTTCTACGACTTTGGTAATGAACTTGTGACAGCAACACTTGTAAGGCTTAAAAATGCAGCAGCTTACCCAATAAAATCAAGTTGTGACAGTTCCATTGGAAGGAAAGGGACTTTTAGCCAAATGTACTCCTGCCAAACACCCTTGAGATCACCTCTACTATTTTTTGCAACTGAACAATCTCAGTACTTTACAGTTTAATTATAGTTGGTGATTTAAAAACTTAAAATAATTATTTACTTATTTTTAAAACAACACACACAAAATGCTGGAGGAACTCAGCAGGTCAGGCAGTATCTATGGAAATGAATGAACAGTTGACATTTTGGGCCGAGACTCTTCTTCAGGACTGGAAAGGAAGGGGGCAGAATCCAAAACAAGAAGGGAAGGAGGGAGGGAAGGGGGAGGAGTACAAGCTGGTAAGTGGTAGGTGATATTGGGGATGGGGTAAGGGGTATGAAGTGAGAAATGGGAGGTGACAGGTGGAAGAGGTAAAGGACTGAAGAAGAAGGAACCTGTTGGGAGAGGAGAGTGGATCAAGGGCGATTGGGAACGGGGAGGGGCACCAGAGAGAGACAATAGGCAGGTGAGGAGAAGAGGAAGGTTAAAAGGGGAGCCAGAAGGAGGAATGCAAAAAGAGAGAATGTCGGGGGGGCGGGGTGGGGGGAGAAGCTCCGGGAATCGATGTTCATGCCATCAGGTTGGCAGCTACCCAGATGGAGTATGAGACGTTGCTCCTCCAACCTGAATGTGGCCTCATTGTGACAGTAGAGGAGGCCACGGACCGACATGTTAGAATGGAAATGGAAAGTGGGAATAAAATGGGTGGTCACCGGGAGATCCCATGTATTGTGGTGGACGGAGCAAAGGTGCTTGATGAAGCAGTCCCCTAATCTATATCGTGTAAGCCTGATGTAGAGGAGGCCTCACCAGGAGCACGAGATACTGTAGACAATCCCAACAGACGTCACCTCACCTGGAAGGACTGTTTGGGTTCATTCAAATGAAATGCCTCTTGCTTCCTTGGCAGTTTGCTTGTATTTATTTTATTCAAGTTAATTTAGAGCATTGCAAGTGCCCCAAATAACTATTTTGACTATATATACATCCACTGTGTAATTATAGAAGCGGGGAAGGTATGAATTAAATTTTAATTGCTATGTTATTAAATGTTAAATAATAAGAAGAGCTTGTATTGAATTTGTAGTTTATGATCCAATATCCACAGGAAATTGGAAGTCTCTTAGAACCAACGAATTACTCCTGATGTGTAATCACTGTTGCCTGGTGGGAGGTTGTGACAGACAATTTATACACAACGAGATCCCAAATTCAGCATTGGTGGAGGGAACTTTGGCTGACACAGAGAACAGGGGAGGGTACAGGTACACTGAATTATTCTTTTAAACAGGCAGAAAGGTTGCCTTCTGTGTTGTGTAAACCACACACTGTTTAGTATGTGCCCGGGATCTTGTACAAAAGGAAAGCTCCTTTGACACTGCCTCTTTTCTTCCTCACTGCTCTGAATTGTTGGCCGAGTTAAACGATCAATTGCATTGGCTTTTATTAGATTTTATTGCTGGTGGAAACTGAGTGGTGGATTTTACTAGAGACCCACTTTTAAGCTCAAGTCCAAGAGCTCATCAGATGTCTCCAACTCTTTCACCGTGGACTGCGGCTTTAACCCTTCCTTGATATTTTGAATACTTCTGTGATTACAGACAGAAGCCTGATTTTCAAAGCTTCCTGGGCCACAGCTCTCACCAAGTTGAAGTTCAAATTTATTGTCATTCAACTGTACACATGTATACAGCTAAACGAAACAATGTTCCTCAGAGATCAAAGTGCAAAACACACTACATATATCCCACACAGCACATAAAATAATATTAACACAATAATATTAACAGATTTAAAAATTCTGTAGATGTACAAGTTAACATAAAATGGATATATAACATATAGTTAAATACACACCACTATAATGCTACTGGTGCTCTCCTAAGTAATCTGTATTGTGTGGTAGCAGGACGTTCCCATGTCTCACAGCCTGGGGGAAGAAGCTGTTGCCCAGCCTAACAGTCCTTGCTATTGCAGTGTGGTACCTTCTGCCTGATGGTAGGAGGTCAAAGAGATTGTGGGATGGATGGGAGGGGTCCCCAACAATGCCGAGGACTCTGCACTTTTTCCTGGATGGGGCGGGGGGAAGGGGTGCAAAGAGACCCTGATGGTTCTGGCAGCAGTCCTCACAATCTGCTGCAGGGTGTTGCGGTCAGATGCCTTGTAATTCCCATACCAGACAGTGCTACATCAGGTCAGGACACTCGACGATGCTACGGTAGAATGTGGTTAGAATGGGGACGGGAGCCTCGATTGCCTCAGTCTTCTCACTTCTTCCCTAGAGCCACACTCAGTGCAAAATGCAGGCTCCGTCTGACTGAGTTGTCCTCCTGACAAGCTCCACATCACCCTTTTGCTTATCTGGCGATTTAACAAAAAGTCCTCCTGTCAGAATTGAACCCTTTATCGAACCCTTTATCAAAAGCCCTCTGGTTCATTCCTTCCCTATGCTCTTTCACCTTCCCTATCCAAAAACTTGCACTTACATTGGAGGATGGTGGAATACTGAACTCTTTCCTCCACCACCAATCACACCTTCAATAAGGAATCTTTCCCGTCAGAGAAAACAGCTCCTGGTTTCAGAATCCCATTCGCACCTTTTACCCTCTCCAGACCTTCTCGTTGGAAGCTTCCGATTCAGAATCGGGTTTATTTTCACTGACATATGTTGTGAAATTTAGCAGTACAGTGCAATACATAAATATACTGTACATTACAATCAGAAATATACAATATACATTTAAAAATATATGTACAGGCAGAGGAGAAGAAGCTGTTTCTAAAATGTTGAGAGTGTGTCTTCAGGCTCCTGTATCTCCTCTCTGATGGTAGCAGTGAGAAGGAGCATGTCTTGGGGTCCTTAATGATGGATGCCACTTTCTTTGAGGCATTGCCTTTTGAAGATGTCCTTGACGCTGGGGAGACAAGTGGCTATGATGGAGCTGGCTGAGTTCCCGCATGATGTTTGTCATCTTCATTTCTTTACTCTTCCCCAACATGACCCCTTCCTGAGCTTGCAGCATTCCAAGTCCAACCCCACGCAGTGAGTGAAGTAAAGGCAGGAAATGCTGGAAACACACAGCAGGTCAGGCAGCATCTGTAGGGGTGGAAACAGTTGACATTAGAGACACAGGGCCCTTCATTATTTATGATGAAGGGGATTGTTCCTCCCTCCACAGATGCTGCCTGACCTGCTGAGTTTTCCAGCACGTCCTGTTTCTGTTTCAAATTTCCTGTGTGTGCAGTTTAAAAAATGTATTTTCATCATGAAATAACTTTCTGACAGAACACTGGAGAAATCTCCCTATCTCTTACAGAAAATGCCATGGCTCTCTACCTTGACTTCAGAGTATTGATGGACGTTAGCTTATACAGTGCCTATAAAAACTATTCACCTCTCCCTTGGAAGTTTTTATGTTTTATTGGTTTACAACATTGAATTACAATGGATTTAATTTGGCTTTTTTGACACTGATCAACAGAAAACGATTGTTTCATGACAAAGTGAAAACTGATCTTTCCAAAGTGATCTAAATTAATTACAAATATAAAAGACAAAATAATTGATTGCATAAGTATTCACCCCCCTTTATAATGAAACACCAAGTCATCACTGGTGCAGCCAATTGGTTTTAGAAGTCGCATAATTAGTTAAATGGAGATCTGTGTGTAGTCAACGTTATTCAACCGATTGTAGTAAAAATCCACCTGTATCTGCAAGGTCCAGCTGCTGGTGAGTCAATATCCTGGCAAAAACTACACTATGAAGGCAAAAGAACACTCCAAGCAACTCTGCAAAAAGGTTATTGAAAAGTACGTCAGGAGAAGGATACAAGAAAATTTTCAGGTCACTGAATATCCCTTGGAGTACTGTTAAGTCAATCATCAAGAAATGGAAAGAATATGGCGCAGCTGTAAATCTGCCTAGAGCAGGCCATCCTCAAAAACTGAGTGACTGTACAAGAAGGGAGTTAGTGAGGGAGGCCACCAGGAGACCTATGACAGCTCTGGAGGAGTTACAAGTTTCAGTGGCTGAGATGGGAGAGACTGTGCATACAACAATTGTTGCCCGGCTGCTTCACCAGTCACAGTTTTATGGGAGAGTGGCAAAGAGAAAGCCACTGTTGAAAACGAATTCACATGAAATCTCAGCTAGAATTTGGCAGAGGACATGTGGGAGACTCTGAAGTCAGCTGGAAGAAGGTTCTATGGTCTGATGAAACCAAAATGGAGCTTTATGACCAACAGACTAAACACTATGTTTCGCATAAGCCAAACACCGCACAGCATCAAAACACACCATCCCTACTATAAAGCATGGTGGTGGCTGCATCATGCTGTGGGGATGCTTCAGTGTAGTAGGCCCTGGAAAGTTTGTGAAGGTGAAGGGTAAAATGAGTGCAACAAAATACAGAACAGGGAAATCCTGGAGGAAAACCTGATGCAGTCTGCAAGTGAACTGTGACTTGGGAGAAGATTTGCTTTTTAGAAAGACAATGATCCTAAGCATAAAGCCAAAGCTACACAGGAATGGCTTAAAAACAACAAGGCTAATGTCCTGGAGTGGTCAGGTCAGAGTCCAGACCTCAATTCAATTGAGAATTTGCAGCTGAACTTGAAAAAGGCTGTTCACTCATGATCCCCATGCAATCTGACAAAGCTTGAGCAGTTTTGTAAAGAAGAATGGGGAAAAATTGCAGTGTCTAGATGTGCAAAGCTGATAGAGGCTTATCCACACAGACTCAAGGCTGTAATTGCTGCCAAAGTTGCATCTACTAAATACTGACTTGAAGAGGGTAAATACTTATGCAATCAGTTATTTTGTGTTTTATATTTGTAATTAATTTATATCGCTTTGTAGAGCTCTGTTTTCATTTTGACATGAAAGAGTCTTTTTCTGTTGATCAGTGTCAAAAAAAAAGCCAAATTAAATCCACTGCAATTCAATGTTGTAAAACAATAAAACATGAAAACTTCCAAGGAGGGAAGAATACTTTTTCTAGGCACTGTATGTTTAATTGCGAAGTCCTCACCTCTAAGTGTGTAGTGGACCCTCAGTAAAGATCTATATTGTGTGTTTTGTTCTCCAGAACTTGACCCTTTTGACTTAGCTGTACAGCTCATCTCTTGAGCCAAGACTGAAACAGGAAATGAAGAGTCAAGATGAGGTAAAAACAATTTAAAGTATTTCCCACAGCTGTCCTCCCTTTGGGGCTTTTATTTTAGGTCTTTCTTCATTTACCACATTAATTACTTTCTAGACATTATTATCTGATATTAAAACAGTCAGCAAGCTATTTCTATTTGGTGGTCCGATTTCAGTCTGTCTTCTCTTTGCATTGCAACTCTATCCTCACTACGAAACACCTTTTCATAACGAAGTGTAGTTTTCCATTGATTCTATTGTATTTCTTTGTTCTACAATGCCTGTATACAATAAAATGAATCTCAGGGTCATATATAGTGACATATACGTACTTTGATAATAAAGTTATCAAATTTATCAAACTTAAATGATCAAATTTTCTTTGATCTCCTCAGCAGTTTCCAGCTGGAAGAAAATTATATTTTGTTTATGGTTTATGGCCAAAAAAGAAAATCAAAGGTAACAGCAAAACATCTGCCCCACAGTACTGTCACAGCTGTGGTAGGAAATGATCATCTGTTCAGTTTTAAAAACTGCAGATGGGAAGGTTTATTGGAGTGTCAATCCCCTATTTCCTTAATGTCAAAATCAAAGTCAAAGTATATTTACTATCAAAGGACATATATGTCACCATATGCTACCTGCGATTCATTTTCTTGCAGGTTTTCTTACAAGACATACAATAGAATTTATGAAAAACTCTACATAAACTGATAAACAATGAATGTGCAAATCAAGATAAATTATTCAAATAAAAAATAATAGTAAGAATATGAGTTGTAGAGCCCTTGAAAGTGAGTCTGCAGGCTGTGAATTCAGTTCAGAGTTGTGGTCAGTGAAGTTTTCCACGCTAGTTTAGGAGCCTGATGGTTTTAGGATAAGAGCTTTTCCTGAACCCTGGTGGTGTGGGATCTAAGACTCCTGTACCTCCTTCCCGATGGTAGTAGCGAGTTGAGAGAATGGCTTGGATGATGGGGGCCCTTAATGAGAGATTCTGCTTTCTCTGCTTTCTCATGGCAGAGCTCCTGGTAAATGTGCTCGGTGATGGGGGAGGCTTTGCCTGTGTTGTAATGTGCTCTCAATTCCCTTTGGCTTGCATGCTGTCTGTTGTGGCTCAGTGGGAGTATGCTTACTTCTGAGCTGAAACGTAGAATTGTACAGCATGGAAGCAGAAGATTCAGCCTAGTGTGTCCTCACTGACTGATGGGCACTCTGCTGCATAAATCACACTTGCCAGTACTTCCAAGTACAAGGTTCAAAATAAATTTATTATCAATGTACATATATGTCACCATATGCAAACCTGAGATTCATTTGCTTGTGAGCATTCTCGGGAAGTACAAGAAACACGATAGAATTGATGAAAGACCGCACCCAACAGGACAAACAACCAATCTGCAAAAGTCAACAAACTGTGCAAATACAAAAAGAAAGAGAAAAAAAGAAATAATAATAATAAAAGAACAGAAACAATCCAACACATTACAAGATCCTGTAGCAGTTTAACTCAATCTGATTACTTGCCCAGGCACAATCACTGGCAAACATCATTCATCAAAAGCTTGCTTTAAAATACAAGCTCAAAAATGAAATCACACCTCACTATAAATACAAGTGTGATTCAGTTTTAGAGTCAGAATGCCACAAGTTATATTATGAGTGATCAGTTGTTACCGATAGGGCAATCCATAATAACCGTCCGGGTATAATAATATAAGATAAACAAGCAAGAATGACTTATTTAATAGATATAGCCATTTCAAGCGCACATAACATACAGAAATCAATAAGTGAAAAACACCAGAAATATTCTGAATTAAAAGATGAAATTGAAAGATTTTGGAACATGAACAGGGAATATATTGTCCCGATAGTAGTATCTACAATAGCTATCATCCCAAAGGCATTACACAATAAGGGCTACACAGTAATATCTAAGTAAATCTTCAGAAAGCAACGATACTAAACAGAATGGTTCAAAAATTCCTAGCAATTGAAAAATGAATGAATGCATGTACTTGGTTGTACTTGTAACTCAGCTGAGAAAAACTAAAAATACGACAAGAGCATGAGATGAAGAGTCCTTGAAAATGAGCCCATAGGTTGTGGTAACAGTTCAGGGATGGGGCGAGTGAAATTGAGTGAGGTTATCCCTTCAAGTTCAAGAGCATGTTGGTTGAGGAGTAATAACTGTTCCTGAACGTGGTGGGTCAGTATAAAGTGAGTAGAGCAGGGAGCCAAGCACATGGCCTTGTGGTGCACCTGTGCTGATCTAGATTGTGGAGGAGATTTTGTTGCCAATCTGAACTGACTGGGGTCTGCAAGTGAGGAAATCGAGGATCCAATTGTACAAGGAGGTACTGAGGCCACGGCATTGAAGCTTATTGATTAATTTTGAGGGGATGATAGTATTGAATGCTGAGCTGTAGTCAATACAGAGCATCCTGATGTATGCATCTTCACTGTTCAGTTGTTCCAGGGTTGAGTGGAGAGTCAATGAAATGGCATCTGCTTCTGATCTGTCGTGCTGGTAGGCCAATTGGAGCAGATCCAAGTCACTCCTCAGGCAGGAGTTGATATATTTCACCACCAACCTCACAAAGCACTTTGTCACAGTGTATGTAAGTTCTATTGGATGGTAGTCATTGAGCCACGTTCTTCTTAGGCACCAGTATAATAACTGAAGTAGAAGGGTAAACTGGGCTGCCAAAGTGAGATACTAAAGATATGGGTGAACACGTCAGCTTAAGTCTTTAATGCATAGTCCGGTATTCTGACAGGGTCGGATGCTTTCTGTGGGTTCACCCTTTGGAAGGGTACTCTCATGTCGGCCTCGGAGTCCGAAATCACAGGGTCATCGGGGGCTGTGGGAGTTTGTGAGGGTGACCCCATGTTTGGATGGTCAAAGTGAGCATAAAAGGCATTGAGCTCACCTGGAAGTGAAGCCTTGTTGACACCTATGTCACGTGACTTCACTTTATAGGAGGTGATAGCATTCATACTACTTGGTCTATAGTCCATCATGCACATGTTTAAGTGATTTGTGTTCTCACCTAGATACTTCTGAAATGCTGTCATTGATGCAACGTCCTTCACTCTCTGAGGCAGGGCCTTCCAGGTACCTGTCACTCTCTGGCAAAGAGGTCCTTCTCTTAATCTCTCCATGAGAGAGGTCCCTCTCATATCCCCTCTAAACCTCTTCCCTTTAACTGAAATCCACGTCCTCTTGTTTTACTTACATCTGATATGGGGACATGTTTCCTAAAGTATCCCCTGCCATAATTTTATATACACCAGTCACATCCCCCTTAACAACCTCAGCTCCAAGGAGAATAGATGTAACTTCAAAGTTCAAAGTAAAATTTATTATCAGAGTACATACATGTCACCCACATGCAACTCTGCGATTCTTTTTCTGTGGGCATACTTAGTGAATCTATAGAACAGTAACTGTAAACAGGATCATTGGACAACAAACTGCAAATACAAAATAGATTTTAATAATAACGAGCATGAAATAACTGGATAAAGAGTTCTTAAAGTGGGACTATTGGTTGTGGTAACACCAGAAATAGAATAAGTGTAGTTATTCTCCATGTTCAAGAGCCTGATGTTTGAGGGGTAGTAACTGTTCTTGAACCTGGTGGTGCAAGTCCTGAGGTACCTGTACCTTCTACCAGGTGGCAGCAGCAAGAAAAGAGCATGGCCTGGGTGGTGAGGATCTTTGATAATGGATGCTCTTTTTCCACGGTAACATTTCATGTAGATGTGCTGTATAGTTGGGAAGGTTTCATCTGTGATGTACTGGGCTGAATCCACTACCTTTTGTAGGATTTTCCACTCCAAGGCATTGGTGTTCCCATACCAGGCCGTAATACAGCCAGTCAGCACACTTTCCACCAAACATCTATTGAAGTTTGCCAAGGTTTAAATGACATGACAAATCTCTGCAGACTCCCGAAAAAAGTAGAAGTGCTGTTGCACTTTTATCGCAATTATATTTATATGATGGATCCAGGACAGGTCCTCTGAGATAGTGACACCCAGGAATTTAAGGTTACTGACCCTCTCATTCTCTGATCCTCCAATAATTACAGGCTCATGGACCTCTGGTTTTCTTCTCCTGAAGTCTACAATTGTTGCTATTACACCACTCAGCCAATCTCCCTCCTTATGCTGATTCATCACCAACTTTAATGCAGCCGGCAACAGTGGTGTTGTCAGCAAACTTGTATATGGTGTTGGAGCTGAACTTGGCCACACAGTCACCGGTGTAAAATGAGTAGAGCAGGGGGATAAGCACACATCCCTGTAGTGCTCCTGAGCTGGTGGAAATTGTGGAGGAGATGTTTTTGCTAATCCGAACTGGCTGACGTCTACAAGTGAGGAAATCCAGGATCCAATTGCACAAGGGAGTATTGAGGTCCAGGTCTTGGAGCTTACTGATTAGTCTTGAGGAGATTATGATGTTAAATGCTGAACTGTAGTCGCTAAGGAGCATTTTGATGTATTCATCTTTGCTATACAGATGTTCTAGGGTTGTGTGAAGAGCCAATGAGATAGCATCTGCTGTAGACCTGTTGCTTCGGTAGGTGAATTGGAGTGGAACCAAGTCACCATTCAGACAGGAGCCGATATGCTTCAACACTAGCCTCTCATACACCTCATCACTGTGGATGTAATTGCCACTGGGCCATAGTCATTGAGACAAGTTACTACACTCTCCTTGGGCACTGGTATCATTGAAGGCTGTTTGAAGCAGGTGGGTACCACATACTGCTGGAGCAAAAGGTTGAAGATATCTGTGATTAGTTCTTCAATTCTCCCCTCATAACAGAACAGCTTCATTCCAGGCAGCATCCTGATGAATCTCCTTCGTGCCCTCTCCAGTGCTCTCACATCCTTCCTATAATACAACGACCAGAACAGCACACAGTACTCTAGCTGCAGTCTGACCGAGGTTTTATAAAGTTCACTACTTCTGTATTCATAGTCCTCACTAATGAAGGCCTGTATTCCTTTGGCCTTCCTAACCACATTGTCGACCTAATTTGCCATCTTCAAGGATCTATAGAAATACCACATGTTTCAGCCCTACCTCTGTGATTTAAGGAGCTAATTGACCCTTGCGCAGCTGAAGGAATGTTGCTCTTATTTGGCAAGTGATACCACCTACGAACTGACCACCAAGCCCTCGTTTTCACCAGTCTTATTTTATTCTGCCCACTTTTCCATCCACTCCTTCCCGGATTCTCCCACAATGGGTGCAATGAGACCTGTCACACATCTCATTGTGGGAAGAGATGGAAGCATGGGGTGTCGCAGGGAGGACACATCAACTCCACTGTGGTAGTGCTGGAGGTCAGGATCGAACCAGGATCATTGAAGCTCCACCTACTAGTCCACACTGCTGCCCCCCGGTGTGTGCCTGCACTCACTGCAGCTGGGAACAAAGGGAAGTGATGCAGTTGGAGTGGTTAATGGAGGTCAGTTTTCTTGGCCGATAAGCTCAGATCCAGTTGCATCTGCCAGGAAGAAAATGAAGGAGCATTTGTCTGCTCAGGGGTTGAGCATCTTTGGAAGTTGTGATCCCAGAGGCTCTGAGATTCCAAATTCAATGTGTCTGGAGCATGGAATTCTGTTATTGGTTAGCCTGGTGGGTTGGTGGGTGGTGGGGTCGATAAGGAAGAATGAAGTCCGCAAGTCAAAGCCTGGTGGCCAGAGCCCAGAGACTGGAGACGTATCCTGTGTGCGGGTAGGTGGGAGGGAGGAACGGGACTTGCTTTGCTCTTGTTGTTTTGTTGCTTGTTGTGTTCCGTGTTGTTCTTCCGAGTATTGTGGGTATGCTATGTTGGCACTGGAATATGTGGTGATCGTTGTGGGCTGTCCCCAGTACAACCTTGGGTGTGTGGGTTGTTAACAAAAGTGACACATTTCACTGCATGCATCAATGTACACGTGATAAACAAATCTGAAAAATGAATTTCCGAAGTTATAGGATTAAGGGGATTGGGAGAAGAGCGAAACTGAGATGTTGGTTTTCCCAGGAGTAGATGGTCCTGTCTGTGGCTCTGGGCAGATGTAAATTTTTCCTAGGACTCCTAGAAGAATAAGCGGTGGAGCTATCTATCACCGTGAGTCAATAGGACACCTGGCTGATAGTTCTGTGTAATGAGTTGGATTTTGCTGGGTTACAATGAACACATCATTGTAAAGTGTCTCTCAGATGATGGGAATTGGCTGTAGGCCAGATTCCAGGTGCTATGTAAATTAAAGCCTCACCTTTAAAGCAGTGTTCATCTGCACCCAGAGGAACACTCGGTGTGCGGCTCTGTGATCGAGCAAACCAGCTCCTGATGCGCTTACGTTTGGAGTAGTTGGCTGAAATTTGGAAATGCACTCAGCAAGTCCCCCAGACAGCATTCATCCTTATAGAGACCCCAGGATGCACCAGAATTGCAGAAAATCAGAAACAAAATGCGAAATCTGGAAATCTGGAAGTGCCAAAAACACTCCAGATCAGAGGACTTTCGTTATCTGTAGAGATTGGGTAGGCTTGTTTTGTTTTCGCTGGTTGAGGGGTGATTTCCCCAGGCAGTTAATCCACTTCTAGTCATACCCCCCAACTCCCCTTTATCTATCACACTTGTCACTGTGCTGTACTGGCATTTATTTATGGACACCTTAATCAATGTCCGTCCTTTAACCTCCAATTCTATTTATTTTTAATATATAATGCTTAATTTTTTATATAATTCTTCTTTCTTTATAATTTCTGAATGTTCTGTTTGGTGTTGCATATCACACAGTAAATTCCTAGTACAAGTAAACGCACATGATGAATAAGATTGATCCTTGAAAAAGTTGACCTGATGGAAGCATTTAAAATCACGGGAGGCACAGATAAGGCAGCGAGTGAAAACTGATGTCTTAATTAAGAGGTGTTTAGACAGACATTTATACAGGTGAGGCGTAGAAGGAGATTGTCCTAATGCAGGCAAATGGGATCAGTGTAGATGACCACAAAGGCCAGCGTATATATAATGGACTGAAGGGTCTGCTTCTGCACTGGCCAGCTCTATAACTCTATGGCTCAGCAGGTCAGGCAGCATCTGTGGAGTGAGAAACAGTCAACGTTTTTGATTGAGGACCTTTGAAGGAACACTAAGTGCTTCTCTTTCCACAGACACCGATGAGTGTTTCCAGCATTTTCAGAATTCATGAAATCCTTCCACATAACTGTTATACTCCACCAACACATCTCATTATGTTCAGTACAGAGGCATCGGTGGTTAATAATTTTCATTTTGCTTTGTATTCCCTTCATGGGTAATTCAATAAATTCAAGAAAGTAACATATTGTGAGGTATTAACATTTGACCATCAAATGATAAACTGTATGACTAAACATTATAATTCTTGCTAGGATTTAGTAATTACTTTGTGGTTTAAAGGATAATACTGTTTGTACAACTATTCTTGCCTGCAGTCTATGAGAGATTGCTGTCTGAGAAATAATTAAACTGAAAGGGATTTAATAGTACATTACTGGAGAATATAATTCTAACAGACTGGTTCTGCTGCTTGTTGGATGAAGGTGAGGATGGATACTCTGAATAATCATTGTATAATATAACCATTGTTAATTGCGCTCAGAGATAGCATCGGCACCTCTCTGTCAGATTGCTGGGGCCTCAATTCCTAAACTAGAATTTGAAATGGAGCTGCAAATCAGTTACAGACCTTCAACGTGGAACCTTAACCATGTTTCTCTCTCCACAGATGCTGTCTGACCTGCTGGGTGTTTCCAATATTTACTGTTTTCTGAGGGAGTGCCAGACAGTCAGAACTTGATGTCTTCAAGTGGAATTGTGGACACATCTTAGACCATCATGAATACCAGCCTCCCCTGGATGGACTCTCTCTACACTTGTTAATGCCTCGGTAAAGCAGCCAGCATATTCAAAGACCCCACCCACCTCGCTTCTCCCCTCTCCCCTTGGACAGAAGGTACAGCAACCTGAGAGCACGAGCCATCAGGCTCAAGGACAGCTTCTAGCCTGTGGTCATTTGACCTTTAAATGGTTACTTAGAATGATAAGATGGACTCTTGACCTCACAATCTGCCTTGTTGTGATCGTACACCTTACTGTTTATTTATTTATTTATTGAGGTATAGCATGGAGTAAGCCCTTTCAGCCTTTTGAGACATGCTGTCCAGCAACCCCTAATTTAACACTAACCTAACCATGGGACGATTTCCAATGACCAATTAACCTACTCTCCAGCGTGTGGACTGTGGGAGGAAATAGGAGCACTTGGAGAAAACCCACTTGGTGATGGGGAGGACATACAAACTCCTACAGACAGCAGCGGGAATTGAACCCCGGTTGCTGGTACTGAAAAGCGTTGTGCTAGCCAACACGCTACCGCATCGCTACTGTCAAGTGCCATCGCACTTCATCTCCTGTTGCTACACTTCATTCTGCACTCTGTTGTTGTTCGCTTTTGCATTGGTTCAAGAAGCACCTTGAACTAGAGTCGTGCCTCTGGAGAAGGAGCCCCCACAGGGGGGAGCAAGTTCATGGATTCAGTAGGTTTCCACGTCAGGATGGTGCCCTCCAGTGTGTGGTCTCCCCATGCGCCACCTTCTTTTCTCGGTGCTTTCGGAGCTGTTGTTGGAGTAGGTGCAGTTCGTCTTGCAGATGGGGCGCCTTTCGACCCTCTGGTGAAGGGAGAAGTGAATGTTTAGGGTGATGGTGGGTTGCTGGTTAAGCTGGCTGCATTGTTCTGGATGTTGTGAGCTTCTTGGACATCGTTGGAAACGTCAGTCAAGTGGATATTATTCCATCACACTGCTGGTTCGCGGCTGGTAGATGGCGGAAAGGCTTTAGGTGACATGATCTTTAGATACAGAGCTCTCCTGTTCCTACCAAGTCTCTGACAGTTTTCTGCTTTGGATGGTCAGACTTCCCTCTTGGTTCTCCTAATTACCAGGGAGGAATATTGCACACTTGCAACATGTTAAAGTGGATAAATCCCCAGGGCCTGACTGAGTGCATCTTCAGACATTGTGGGCGACTAGATAAGAAATTGTGGAGACCCCTGCAGTGGTACTTAATTCATTGTTAGCCACTGGTAAAGTTCCTTAAGAGTGGAAGGTGGTTAACATTGTTCCATTTAAGAAAGGTGGCAAGGACAAGCCAGGAAACTCCAGGCCGACCAGCCTGATATCAACAGTGGGTGAATTACTGGAGAGAATTCTGAGGGACAGGATCTACCAACATTTGGATAGAGAACGTATAATTAGAAGGAGTCATCGTGGTCTGTGTGCGGAATGGAAAGTTGCATTTGATAATTTGTAAGAAATTTTTTTAAAGGAGTTTTTTTTGAAGAAGTAACCAAAAGGGTAAATGATGGTAGGACAATAAATGTTCTTTATTTGGACTTTAGCAAGGCCTTCAACAACATCCCACATGGTAGGCTAGTCTGGAAGGTTAGATCCCATGAAATCTACGGAGAGCTATTAAGGCGGATTCAGAAACGGATTGGAGTTAGGAAGGTTGTATTTTGGTATGGAGACTGGTGACTAGTGGTGTGTCGGGGGGAAGGTGCTATTGTTTATTTAAATAATTGGGATATGAGTGTCTAAGTCCTGATGAAATGCCTTGCCTGAAATGTTGAATGTTTATTCCTCTCCCTAGATCTCCATACCTGATTTGCTGAGTTCTTCTAGCATTTTATGTGTGATATTCTAGATTACCAGCATCAGAAGAATCTCTTCATTTAGATTTGATCAGTAAGTTAGAGGATGATACAAAATTAGGTGATGTTGCTAATAGTTGAGAAGGTCATCATAAAATACAAGGATCTCTTGATCAGTGAGGAAAATGGGCTGAGAGTAGCAAATGGATTTCAATTCTGATAAGTGTGGGGTGATGCATTTTGTAAAGTCATTGAGTATCGGACTGATGTTATGAATGGTAAGGCACTATGGAGTATGATAGAACCGTGGGACTTAGGGGTACAAGTGCATAGTTTGTTGAAAGTCTAACCTAGTACATCACAGACAAAGCCCACCACCCAGGCTATGTTCTCTTCTTGCTATGACCATCAGGAAAGAGGTACAGGAGCCCTAGGTCCCACACCACCCGATTCTGGGGCACTTATTACCCTACAACCATCAGGCCCCTGAACCAGCGTGGACAACATCACTCAGCACAACTCTGAACTGATTATACAACCTACAGACTCACTTTCAAGAGCTTTGTGACTCATGTTCTCAGTATTATCACAGTACTGAACAAAAGTCTTAAGCACAGGTGAAGCGAAGATGTTTTCAAAAATAGTTAATCTCAAAGTACCTGGGTTTCATCTCCTAAGTTACAAAGAAAGGTTGAACAAGTTGGGTCTTTATTCTTTGGAGCATAGAAGGTTGAGGGGGGACTTAAATAGAGGTATTTAAAATTATGAGGGGGATGAATAGAGTTGACGTGGATAGGCTTTTTCCATTGAGAGTGGGGGAGATTCAAACAAGAGAACATGAGTTGAGAGTTAAAGGGCAAAAGTTTAGGGGTAACATGAGGGAGAACTTCTTTACTCAGAGAGTGGTAGCTGTGTGGAATGAGCTTCCAGCAGAAGTGGTAGAGGCAGGTTCGATGTTGTCATTTAAAGTTAAATTGGATAGTTATATGGACAGGAAAGGAATGGAGGGTTATGGGCTGAGTGCAGGTTGGTGGGACTAGGTGAGAGTAAGCGTTCGGCACGGACTAGAAGGGCCGAGATGGCCTGTTTCCGTGCTGTAATTGTTATATGGTTATATGGTTAAAGTAGTATAAGTTAACACATACATACTTTGCTACTAAACCTACTCTGACTTGACTTCAACTTTGAAAGCACCATCACAGGTAGACAGGATAGTGATAAAGACATTTAGCGTACTGGCCTTCATCAGTCTGGGCGTGGTTGGGACATTATGGTTCAGTTGTACTAGTCGTTGGTGAGGCTGCACTTGGAGTATAAGAAAGGTGTGGCTAAACTGGAAATAGCACAGAAAAATTTTACAAGGACAAGAGAGCCTGAGTTATAGGGGTAGATTGTCCAGACTACAGTAGGTCTTTATTCCTTGGAATGTAGAATAAAGATGACCTTATAGAAATGTTTAACATTATGAGAGGCATAGATAAGGTGGGCAGTGATAGTCTTTTCCCCAGGGAAGCGGAGACCAAAAGTAGGGAGTATAGATTTAGGGAGAGGGGGGAAAAGTTTAAAAGGGAACTGAGGGACAACTTTTTCACACAGAGGGTGCTGTGTTTATGGACCAAGTTGCCAGGGAAAGTAGTTGAGGCAGGCACAATAGCATCATTTAAGAATCTCTAGGATAGGTATATGGAGCGGAGGGACTTAGAGGGATATGGGCTGAATGCCGGATATTGGGACTAGCTGGGTGGACACCACTGTTCCCTTTAGGCTCTGTGGGTGCACAGCCACACAGTAACTGAAATGCTCCCATGCACAGAGCCTATATTGCCTTGCAGTTGGAATTTTCTTTTATATAAAATGATAATATCATTTTGAAATTAAGCTAATATATTTGAAAACTATGTTAATATCATTATGAGGATGTAACTAGTAGAGTGGATAGGGGAGAACCAGTGGATGTGGTATATTTGGATTTTCAAAAGGCTTTTGACAAGGTCCCACACAGGAGATTAGTGTGCAAACTTAAAGCACACGGTATTGGGGGTAAGGTATTGGTGTGGGTGGAGAATTGGTTAGCAGACAGGAAGCAAAGAGTGGGAATAAACGGGACCTTTTCAGAATGGCAGGCGGTGACTAGTGGGGTACCGCAAGGCTCAGTGCTGGGACCCCAGTTGTTTACAATATATATTAATGACTTGGATGAGGGAATTAAATGCAGCATCTCCAAGTTTGCGGATGACACGAAGCTGGGTGGCAGTGTTAGCTGTGAGGAGGATGCTAAGAGGATGCAGAGTGACTTGGATATGTTGGGTGAGTGGGCAAATTCATGGCAGATGCAATTTAATGTGGATAAATGTGAAGTTATCCACTTTGGTGGCAAAAATAGGAAAACAGATTATTATCTGAATGGTGGCCGATTAGGAAAAGGGGAGGTGCAACGAGACCTGGGTGTCATTATACACCAGTCATTGAAAGTGGGCATGCAGGTACAGCAGGCGGTGAAAAAGGCGAATGGTATGCTGGCATTTATAGCGAGAGGATTCGAGTACAGGAGCAGGGAGGTACTACTGCAGTTGTACAAGGCCTTGGTGAGACCACACCTGGAGTATTGTGTGCAGTTTTGGTCCCCTAATCTGAGGAAAGACATCTTTGCCATAGAGGGAGTACAAAGAAGGTTCACCAGATTGATTCCTGGGATGGCAGGACTTTCATATGGAGAAAGACTGGATGAACTGGGCTTGTACTCGTTGGAATTTAGAAGATTGAGGGGGGATCTGATTGAAACGTATAAGATCCTAAAGGGATTGGACAGGCTAGATGCAGGAAGATTGTTCCCGATGTTGGGGAAGTCCAGAATGAGGGGCCACAGTTTGAGGATAGAGGGGAAGCCTTTTAGGACCGAGATTAGGAAAAACTTCTTCACACAGAGAGTGGTGAATCTGTGGAATTCTCTGCCACAGGAAACAGTTGAGGCCAGTTCATTGGCTATATTTAAGAGGGAGTTAGATATGGCCCTTGTGGCTACGGGGGTCAGGGGGTATGGAGGGAAGGCTGGGGCGGGGTTCTGAGTTGGATGATCAGCCATGATCATAATAAATGGCGGTGCAGGCTTGAAGGGCTGAATGGCCTACTCCTGCACCTATTTTCTATGTTTCTATGTTTCTATGAAATACCCTGTAATTAATTATGTGTTAATGAATGTAATTCAAAATTTTTCTTAAAAATAAATGTACCACAACCTTTGTTTTGAAACATTTTAGAGCTTCAACGTATTTCCATTGTCAGTGTTTCAAATTACAACATTGTTACAAAATGTAACAATAAACAGAATGAATGTCGGAAGCTCATTGTTAATAAACCGTAGGCTCATCGAACGCTGATCCCATCTAGTCAAAACATTTTATTTTTGTCATTATACCCTTCAGTTAATAAATAATATCAAAAGTACATGATTTTTCAGTTTTACGTATATTACTAATAGGTATCATAGACTGTGATGAGACAACCTATAGGGAGGAGGTACAGCATTTGACAGAATGGTGTTGTCATAATAACCTGGACTTGAACATCACAAAAACCAAGGAGCTGATAGTAGACTTCAGGAAATCAAAGCGCGTCGAGCACTCTGCTCTGCACATATACGGGAAAGAGGTGGAGAGAGTAGAGAGTTTCAAGTTCCTTGGCGTCCACATCTCGGCTGACCTCACCTGGACTGCCCATATCTCTTATCAGGTGGGGAAGGCCCAACAGAGGCTCTACTTCCTAAGGAAGCTAAAGCACGCTCTCCTCCCTCATCACCTGCTGATCAACTTCTATCGGACAACTATAGAGAGCCTCCTGACGTATTGCTGTGCAGTGTGGTTTGCCAGCTGCACAGAACAGAACAGGAGGACTTGCAGCGTGTGGTGAGGGTAGCAGAGCGGGTTATTGGCACAACATTACCCTCCCTCAGAGACATTTATACTGGCAGACTTCAAAAGAAGGCTACTCGTATTTCAAAGGATCCCACTCATCCTGGACATCACCTGTTTTCCCCTCTACCTTCTGGGAAGAGATACAGAGCATTAAGGACGAAAAGAAAGAGACTCCTTAACAGCTTCTACCCACAAGCAGTGAAATGTATAACACCCCCTTCCCTTCTGCTGTCCCCCTCCTAAGACGGTGGCAGCTAAATGCATCACACTTCCAGGAATGGCGGGTGTGCAATAGTCCTACCCCGCTCCCCCAATCCATATATTATTAATTTTGGACTGCACTCCTGAGGTTTTAGAGTTTGTTGTATGTATATATTCTTTGTCATGCTGCAAAACCTTGAGCTGCTAAACTGTGTTTCATTGCTCCACAACAATGACAATAAAGATATTCTTCTTCTTCTTCTTCTTACAAAATAAACATTTAAACTGCCACGCAGTTTTCATTCAGTGTAACCATTTCCTGCTCGGAGCAATGGTTGGTTCACGCGGCCATAAAAAGACTAGAGGGAATATTGGTGGGCACCATCATCAGCAAAGACTCGTTGGACCATAGGGCTTGAATTGTGCTGTATTGCACAATGACTGTATGACTCTAATGGAACAAGCTACTGAATCTGCAATAAAATCATATCTGTCAGTTGCCTTTACTATGTGTCCATATTTCTTCCAACAGAGAGGCTGGCATAAGTTATTTCTAAGTATTTGACCTTTCTCGGAGCAGATGTTCATATCATTGGAGCTATTAATCATACAATATTGGCTGTGTTGACAGGACTGCGAGCCACCGCTACTAATATCCTCCTATCCATGCTGCCTGAAGTCCCAGATAGTGTGACAAAGGCAGTGGCTCACATGCCCTTTGCATGAATTGTCCTGCTGTGCTGGTTCAAACCATTCTACTGATCTCGCTCACTAACACAAGGGGAGAGAAGCACAGCTTGGCTACTCAGCCACCAAGCCTGCTCCTGGAATTCAGTATAACCTTGGCTGATCTACTCTGGCCTCAACTCCTCTTTTGTAGCAGCTTCCCATCACCCTAAATCCCTTCATTTTTCTAATATTTAATTATCTCCACTGTAATGATCTGGCTTCCACAGCCCTCTTGGGTTGAGAATTTCAGAGAGTCACAACTCTTGGAGCAAAGAAATCTCTACTCTCGTCAGTTTTAAGTAACTGTCCCCTTATCAGCGTGTTTGACATTCTCACGTTGATGAACCGTTGACACTACCCTGCCATAAGACCATAAGAAATAGGAGCAGAATTAGGCTGTTTGGCCCATTGAGTCTACTCCGGCATTTCACCATGGCTGATTTACTATCCCTCTCAACCCCATTCTTCTTGTAACCTTTGACACCCTTACTAATCAAGAACCCATCAAACCCTGCTTTAAGTGTACCCAATGACTTGGCCTCCACAGCCGTGTGAGGCAATGAATTCCAGAGATTCATCACCCTCTGGCTAAAGAAATTCCTCCTCATCTCTGTTCTAAAGAGACATTCTTCTTTTCCGAGGCCATGTCCTTAGGTTATCAAAATCTGAATCAGTTTTATTATCACTGGCATTTGTTTCCTTGCAGTGACATTACAATGTAATATATAATTTTTGTTTATAAGTTACAATAGGAGTTAAAAAATAAGTAGAAAGAGAATGAAAATAATGACGTTTATGGGTTTATGAACAGTTCAGAAAAAGGTAACCTGCCTGAACAACTGACATCCTATCGCACTCATCTCAATAATAAGCCAAAGCTTTGAGAGGCTGGTCGGGGACCACATCTGCAGCTTGCTACCATCCAAACTGGACCCCTTACAATTCGCCTGCCAACACAACTGATTGGCAGACGATGCAATAGCCACTGCTCTATGTACCGTCCTTACACATCTGGAGAAGAAGGATGCTTATGTGAGAATGCTATTCTTAGACTACAGTTCAGCATTCAACACCATAGTTCCCTTCAGGCTCGACAAGAAGCTCAGAGACCTCGGCCTTCACCCTGCCTTGTGCAACTGGATCCTAGATCGCCAGCAGGTGGTAAGAGTGGGCTCCCTCACCTCTGCCCCTCTGACTCTCAACACAGGTGCCCCTTGGGGCTGTCTCCTAAGCCCCCTCCTTTACTCTCTGTATACCCATGACTGTGTCACCACCCACAGCTCCAATCTGCTAATTAAATTTACTGATGATACTATATTGATTAGCCTTATCTCTCTCTTTTCTTTCTTTTTAAATCTTCTTATTAATTATTATTGAAAATCAACAACAGAAAAAAATACATCAAAATAATCAAGATAACATATCCATATGTAGAGTAAAAGTTAAGCTATCAACCAGACTAAGCAGTATATCAATAATAATCAAAAAACAAAGTATTAAAGCTTTTTTTTATGGAAAAGAGGAAAGGAGGAAAAAAAAGAACCCCTACTAACTAAAACAGAGAAAAATCCCTAATAACTAAAAAAAAGGGAAACAAAAACAACCCATTTGGAGCACAACCCCGGAGCTATGCGCCATACAAACTTCCATTAAAAAAAAGTCATCAAACCACCAACCAAATTCATATAACCAAGCATCAGAAAAGGACCATCTTAATTAACTCAAGTTAATTATCTCAAATAATTATGAGGTAGCCTACAGAGAAGAAGTCATCACCCTGACACAATGCTGTCAAGAAAACCACTTCTCCTTCAATGTCACAAAAACAAAGGAGCTGGTTGTGGATTACAGGAGGAATGGAGACGGGCTAGTCCCTATTGACATCAATGGATCTGGGGTTGAGAAGGTAAACAGCCTTAATTTCCTCAGCATTCGCATCACTGAGGAGCTCACATGGTCTGTACACACCAGGTGTGTGGTGAAAAAGGCACCACAGCACCTCTTTCACCTCAGACGGTTGAGGAAGTTTGGTATGGGCCCCCAAAACCTAAGAACTTTCTACAGGGGCACAATTGGGAGCTTCCTGACTGGCTGCATCACTACCTGGTATGGGAACTGTACTTCCCTCAATCACAGGACTCTGCAGAGAGTGGTGCGGACAGCCCAGTGCATCGGTAGATGTGAACTTCCCACTATTCAGGACATTTACAAAGACAGGTGTGTAAAAAGGCCCGAAGGATCATTGGGGACCCAAGTCACCCCAACCACAAACTCTCCCAGCTGCTATCATCCGGGAAATGGTACCGCAGCATAAAAACCGGGACCAACAGGCTCTGGGACAGCTTCTTCCACCAGGCCATCAGACTGATGAACTTATGCTAATTTGAGTGTATTTCTATGTTACATTGACTGTTCTATTTATTATAAATTATTATAAATTACAATGATTGCACATTGCACATTTAGACGGAGATGTAACGTAAAGATTTTTACTCCTCATGTGTATGAAGGATGTAAGAAATAAAGTCAATTCAATTCAACCTAATGAATTATTGCCTGTGCCACGTGAGTGAGTATAGGAATAGAATGAGGTGGAGGATAAATGTGTGGCTGAGGGATTGGAGCAGGGGGCAGGGATTCAGATTTCTGGATCATTGGGACCTCTTTTGGGGCAGACGTGACCTGTACAAAAGGGACGGGTTGCACTTGAATCCAAGGGGGGTCCAATATCCTGGCAGGGAGGTTTGCTAAGGCTATTGGGGAGAGTTTAAACTAGAATTGCTGGGGGGGTGGGAACTGAACTGAAGAGACGGAGGAAGGGGTGGTTGGCTCACAAATAGAGAAAGCTTGTAGGCAGTGTGAGAGGGAGGATAGGCAGGTGATGGAGAAGGGATATGCTCTGACTGATGGTTTGAAATGTGTCTATTTTAGTGCAAGGAGTATCATGAACAAAGCATGTGAGCTTAGAGTGTGGATCGGTACTTGGAGCTATGATGTTGTGGCCATTACGGAATAGCTCAGAGGCAGGAATGGCTACTAAGACTGCCAGGCTTTAGATGTTTCAGAAAGGACAGGGAGGGAGGCAAAAAATGTGGGGCGTGTCACTGTTCATCAGAGATAGTGTCACGGCTGCAGAAAAGGAGGAAGTCATCGAGGGATTGAATATGGAGTCTCTGTGGAGAGGCTGTACTTGATCTGGTATTGGGAAATGAACCTGGTCAGGTGTCAGGTCTCTCAGTGGGAGAACATTTTGGAAATGGTGATCACGATTCTATCTCCTTTACCAGAGCATTGGAGAGGGATAGGAACAGATAAGTTAGGAAAGCATTTAATTGGAGTAAGGGGAAATATGAAGCTATCAAGCAGGAACTTGAAAGCATAACTTGGGAATAGATGATCTTGGGGAAATATATGGCAGAAATGTGACAAATATTCAGGGGATATTTGCATGGGGTTCTGCATAGGTATGTTCCAATGAGACAGGGAAAGGACGGTAAGGTACAGGAACCATGGTGTACAAAGGCTGTTGAAAATCTAGTCAAGAAGGACAGAAAAGCTTAGGAAAGGTTCAGAAAACTAAGTAACGATAGAGATCTAGAAAATTGTAAGGCTAGCAGGAAGGAGCTTCAGAATGAAATTAGGAGAGCCAGAAGGAGCCATGAGAAGGCCTTGGTGAGCAGGATTAAGGAAAACCCCAAGGCATTCTACAAGCTTGTGAAGAGCAAGAGGATAAGATGTGAGAGAATAGGACCAATCAAGTGTGACAGCAGAAAAGTGTGTATGCAACCGGAGGAGATAGCGGAGGTACTTGATAAATAACTTCGCTTCAGTATTCAGTACCGAAAAGGACCTTAGTAATTGTAGGGATGACTTACAGTGGACTGATAAGCTTGAGCATATAGACATTAAGAAAGAGGATGTGCTGGAGCTTTTGGAAAACATCAAGTTGGATAAGTCACCAGGACCAGATGAGATATACCCCAGGAGATTGCTCAGCCTCTGGCAATGATCTTTGCATCATCAACGGGGACAGGAGAGGTTCTGGAGGATTGGAGGGTTGCAGATGTTGTTCCCTTATTCAAGAAAGGGAGTAAGGATAGCCCAGGAAATTATAGACCAGTGAGTTTTACTTCAGTGCTGGTAAGTTGACGGAGAAGATCCTGAGAGGCAGGATTTATGAACATTTGGAGAGCCATGATATGATTAGGAATAGTCAGCATGGCTTTTTCAAGGACAGGTCATGCCTGATTGAATTTTTTGAGGATATGACTAAACACATTGATGCAGGTAAAGCAGTAGATGTAGTGTATATGGATTTCATCAAGGCATTTGATAAGGTACCCCATGCCAGGCTTATTGAGAAAGTAAGGAGGCATGGGATCCAAGGGGACCTTGCTTTGTGGATTCAGTATTGGCTAGCCCACAGAAGGCAAAGAGTGGTTGTAGATGGGTCATATTCTACATGGAGGTCGGTGACCAGTGGTGTGCCTCAGAGCTCTGTTCTGGGACCCCTTCTCTTCGTGATTTTTATAAATGACCTGCATGAGGAAGTGGGGGGATGGGTTAGTAAGTTTGCTGATGACACAAAGGTTGGGGGTGTTGTGGATAGTGTGGAGGGCTGTCAGAGGCTACAGCGGGACATTGATAGGATGCAAAACTGGGTTGAAAGTGGCAGATGGAGTTCAACCCATATAAGTGTGAGGTGGTTCATTTTGGTAGGTCAAATATGATGGCAGAATATAGTATTAATGGTAAGACTCTTGGCAGTGTGGAGGATCAGAGGGATCTTGGGGTCCGAGTCCATAGGACACTCAAAGCTGCTGTGAAGTTTGACTCTGTGGTTAAGGCAGCATACGGTGCATTGGCCTTCATTAATTGTGGAATTGAGTTTAAGAGCCGAGAGGTAATGTTGCAGCTACATAGGACCCTGGTCAGACCCCACTTGGAGTACTGTGCTCAGTTCTGGTCACCTCACTACAGGAAGGATGTGGAAACTATAGAAAGGGTGCAGAGGAGATTTACAAGGATGTTGCCTGGATTGGGCAGCATGCCTTATGAAAATAGGTTGAGTGAACTCAGCCTTTTCTCCTTGGAGCGACGGAGGATGAGGGGTGACCTGATGGAGGTGTACAAGATAAGAAGAGGCATTGATCGTGTGGATAGTCAGAGGTTTTTTCCCAGGGCTGAAATGGCTAAAACGAGAGGGCATAGTTTTGAGGTGCTTGGAAGTAGGTACAGAGGAGGTGTCATGGGTAAGTTTTTTACGCAGAGAGTGGTGAGTGTGTGGAATGGGCTGCCGGCAACAGTGGTGGAGGCAGATACGATAGGGTCTTTTCAGAGGCTCCTGGATAGGTACATGTAGCTGAGAAAGATAGAGGGCTATGGGTAACCCTAGGTAATTTCTAAAGTAGGGACATGTACAGCATTGTGGGCCGAAGGGCCTGTGTTGTGCTGTAGGTTTTCCATGTTTCTATGTTTCTAATGGCAGAGGGCAAGAAGCTGTTCCTAAAATGTTGAGTGCGTATCTTCAGGTCTCCTGTAACTTTTCCCCGAAGGTAGTAATGAGAAGGGGGCATGTCCTTAGTGGTGGGTGTCCTTAACGATGGATGCTGCCTTCTTGAAGCATTTTAAGGATGCGACTGGATAGGAGGAGAGAGTGGGAAATTGGTGGCGAGGACGAAGTTGGTTCAGGCATGATCTTACTGAATGGTGAGGCAGGTTCTTGGAGCTGCTGGTTTACTCTGCTCCTTGCCTTCTCGTGTACTGTTTCATTACACCAGACAGCGCATATGCAGCCTACTAATTACAGACTGTGAAGTGTTGACACCAAAGTGTTGACTGCACAGGATGACCAGCAATATTGCTGGTCGAGAATGTTAGCTTCCTTTCTAATTTCCCTGGCATATTTTTAGAAATTCTTACCACACGAGGTTTAAAATAACTGCAAGTGACTTGGCTTATTTGAAAATGTTTTTCTTCACTGAACTGCTGAATTTGATTGTTTTCCAGATCGACTACCTCATTGCTTAAAGGGGAAAATAACTTTGGTTAGGGCATATAATTGAACCATATCAAATCGATTGCGAGAATGTGGCAACTGAGCATGGAGCTAATTGATTGTGGTGAATCGACTGTGTCTCCTACGCATGGAAGTCCCTCTCTTTTTCACAGGGTTTCAAGTACGTGCGTGTTTCATCTCGGTGGGCTCCCAGAGTTTGCTGCTCCCGCACTGTAAATTGCCCAGCATATTCCGTGGCTAATGTAACTCAGTTAAAATGTTTAATCCTTCTGCTCTGTTGTCATTCCTGTTCCATGCATATGTAACAATAGCTGGGATGTTAGGATTTATTTTAATGCTAACAATTAAAATAGTGAAAGATACTCTGAACAGGCATCAGCCCACTCACTCATGGCATTTCAACCTCTCGGTCAAAATATGTGACCTCAAATCATTACTTAAAACCAATGCATTAGAATTCCAGAGCAGAACTTTCAACAATCATGTTGTTCATGCAAAACTAGCCAATCATTTTACAGCTAATACACTGAATGTCACATACAATAAGCTATCTTTAAAATCGAACTCGTTTCTCTGGGACGGAGGGTAGCAGACTTGAAATAATGGAAATCGTTCTCGGCGCACATCCCTGGGGAGAGCGTATGGGGCACAGAGACATGCCAGAGACATGTGTGCAGGAACGTCCAAGGCACAGAAAAGGCCCTTCAGCCCAGAATGTCCAGGTTGACCATTGAGAGTTGATCTAGATTAATCCCATTTACCACCACTTAGTGAGTTAAGTGCTCGTCCAGATCCTTCTTTAATGTGAGAATATTGGATCTGGGATAGATGTGCTTTCAGACTCTATCACTAGAGGCCATTCCAGCTTCAAGTAAGTAGGTCTATCTCCTCTGCCATGGTGACTGACAGACCTTAGATAAGTGAGACCCCTGTCACGCAGTTGTTCAGGGTGAATCTCGGCAAAGACCCTTGCAGTTTTTTTTGGACCTTCTTGGCAACTGCACAGATGACAATGAGGTCATAGAGTCTTGGTGTTGTTCCGAGCAGAAGCTCCATGCAGCCGATGCAGAGACTCTGTGGGGAAGGACCACAATCTGTGAGTGTGTTGGGGTTATATACTATGTCTCTTGGTGTGGCCTCTTGTATATCTGTGAGACCCGACATAGATTGGGAGACTGCTTTGCCGGGCACCTACTCTCCATCCGCCAGAAGAAGCAGGATCTCCCAGTGGCCACACATTTTAATTCCACTTCCCATTCCCATTCTGATATGTCCATCCACGGCCTCCTCTACTGTCGTGATGAGGCCACACCCAGGTTGAAAGAACAACACCTTATATTCCGTCTGCGTAGCCTCCAACCTCATGGCATGAACATTGATTTCTCGAACTTCCCATAATTGCCCCCCCCGTTCAATAGTCTCCATCCCCTTTTCCTTCTCTCACCTTATCTCCTTGCCCCCATCACCTCCCTCTGGTGCTTCTCCCCCCTTTTCTTTCTTCCATGGGTTTCTGTCCTCTCCTATCAGACTCCAGCCCTGTATCTTTTTCACCGATCAACTTCCCAGCTCTTTACTGCACCCCTCCCCTTCTCAGTTGCACCTATCACCTCGTGTTTCTCCCTCCCTTCCCTCCCAGTTTTTAAATCTACTCCACACCTTTTTTTCTCCAGTCCTGCTGAAGGGTCTCGGCTTGAAACGTTGACTGTACTCTTTCCCATCGATGCTGCCTGGCCTGCTGAGTTCCTCCAGCATTCTGTGTGTGTGGCTCAGATTTCCAGCGTCTGCAGACTCCCTCTTGTTTGTGGTTGGATAAACTGTGCCACTTTTGTTTTGGAGTGGCAGAGGCTGAGGGGAGATCTGATAGAAGTTTATAAAATTATGAGAAGTATAAACAGGGTAGAGAGTTGTTATATCTTCCCAGAAGATATAACTGTACATTCCAAACCAAAAGCTGTGGATGAACCAGGAGGTACGTTGTCTGCTGAAGGCTAGATCTGTAGCATTCAAGTCTGGCGACCCAGGCCCATACTGTACTACGAAACCAGGTATGATTCACAGAGGGCTATTTCAAGGACAAAGAGACAATTTCAAACGAGGTTGGAGGTGACATCTGATGCACAGCAACTCTGGCAGGGTCTGCAAGACATTACTTCCGACAAAGCGAAACCCAACAGCATGAATGGCAGCGATGCTTCACTACCAGATGAACTCAACGCTTTCTATGCCCACCTTGAAAGGGAGAACACAACTACAGCTGTGAAGATCCCTGCTGCACCTGATGACCCTGTAATCTCCGTCTCAGAGGCCAATGTTAGGCTGTCTTTAAAGAGAGTGAACCCTCGCAAAACAGAAGGTTCAGATGGAGTACCTGGTAAGGCTCTGAAAACCTGTGCCAACCAACTAGTGGGAGTATTCAAGGACATTTTCAACCTATCACTGCCACGGGCGGAAGTTCCCACTTGCTTCAAAAAGGCAACAATTATATCAGTGCCTAAGAAGAAGAATGTGATCTGCCTTAATGACTATCGCCCAGTAGCACACACCTCTACAGTGATGAAATGCTTTGAGAGGTTGGTCATGACTAGACTGAACTCCTGCCTCAGCAAGGACCTGGACCCATTACAATTTGCTTATTGCCACAATAGGTCAATGGCAGAGTGGCCAAGTGGTTAAGGCGTTTGTCTAGTGATCTGAAGGTCACGAGTTCGGGCCTTGGCTGAGGCAGCATGTGTGTCCTTGAGCAAGGCATTTAACCACACATTGCTCTGCGACAACACCGGTGCCAAGCTGTATGGGTCCTAATGCCCCTCCCTTGTTCAACATCGGTGGTGTGGAGAGGGGAGACTTGCAGCATGGGCAACTGCTGGTCTTCCATACAACCTTGCCCAGGCCTGCGCCCTGGAAACTTTCCAAGGCGCAAATCCATGTTCTCATGAGACTAATGGATGCCTATTAAAAAATTAGGTCAATGGCAGACACAATCTCAATGGCTCTCCACACGGTTTTAGACCACCTGGACAACACAGACACCTATGTCAGGATGCTGTTCATCAACTATAGCTCAGCATTTAAAACCATTATTCCTACAATCCAGATTGAGAAGTTGCAGAATCTGGGCCTCTGTACCTCCCTCTGCAATTGGATTCTTGACTTCCTAACCAGAAGACCACAATCTGTGTGGATTGGTGATGACATATCCTCCTCGCTGACGATCAACACTGGCGCACCTCAGGGGTGTGTGCTTAGCCCACTGCTCTTCTCTCTGTATACACATGACTGTGTGGCTAGGCATAGCTCAAATACCACCTATCAATTTGCTGACAATACAACCATTGTTGATAGAATCTCAGGTGGTGACGAGAGGGTGTACAGGAGTGAGATATGCCAACTAGTGGAGTGGTGTCGCAGCAACAACCTGGCACTCAATGTCAGTAAGACGAAAGAGCTGATTGTGGAATTCAGGAAGGGTAAATGAAGGAACACATACCAATCCTCATAGAGGGATCAGAAGTGGAGAGAGTGAGCAGCTTCAAGTTCCTGGGTGTCAAGATCTCTGAGGATCTAACATGGTCCCAACATAATCTATGCAGTTATAAAGAAGGCAGGACAGCAGCTATACTTCATTAGGAGTTTGAAGAGATTTGGCATGTCAACAAGTGCACTCAAAAACTTCTATTGTTGTACTTGAGAGCATTCTGACAGGCTGCATCACTGTCTGGTATGGAGGGGCTACTGCACAGGACCGAAAGAAGCTGCAGAGAGTTGTAAATCTAGTCAGCTCCATCTTGGGCACTAGCCTACAAAGTACCCAGAATATCTTCAGGGAGTGGTGTCTCAGAAAGGCAGCATCCATTATTAAGGACCTCCAGCACCCAGGACATGCCCTTTTCTCACTGTTATATAAGGTAGGAGGTACAGAAGCTTGAAGGCACAAACTCAGCGATTCAGGAACAGCTTCTTCCCCTCTGCCATCCGATTCCTAAATGGACATTGAATATTTGGACACTATCTCACTTAAAAAAAAAATATACAGCACTTCTGTTTTTTACACGATTTTTAATCTATCCAATATACGTTTATTGTATACTGTATACGGTACATGGAGCTTAGAAAAATAGAGGGCTATGGGCAACTTGACGTAATTTCTAAAGTAAGTACATGTTCGGCACAGCATTGTGGGCCGAATGGCTTGTATTGTGCTGTAGGTTTTCTATGTTTCTATGTAATCAATCAATCAATCAATTTATTTATTTATTTATCTATCGATCTATTAATTAATTAATTATATATATTTTTTCTCTATATTATGTATTGCATTGATCTGCTGCTGCTAAGTTAACAAATTTCACATCACATGCCAGTGATAATAAACCTGATTCTGATTCTGATTCTGAAGTGTTAAGTACTAGAGGACATGCACTTAAGGTGGCTGTGGGGGGTAAATGCAGAAGAGATCCGTGGGGCAAGTTTTTTTTACGTAGAGGGTGGTAGGTGTCTGGTACATGTTGCCAGGGGTGATGGTGGAAACAGATAAATTGTGGCACTTAAGAAGCTTTTAGACAGGCACATGACTGTGCAGAGA
Organism: Mobula hypostoma; assembly: GCF_963921235.1. Lineage (NCBI taxonomy): Eukaryota > Metazoa > Chordata > Chondrichthyes > Myliobatiformes > Myliobatidae > Mobula > Mobula hypostoma. The sequence continues at coordinate 91,961,450 of NC_086104.1, read as the reverse complement.
ATGGAGGGATACAGATAATCTGCAGACAGAAGGCATCATTAGGTTAATTAGTTCAGCACAACATTGCGGGACGAATGGCCTCTCCCTATGCTAGCCTCTCCTACGTTCTACGTAAGAGTGCAGAATCATTCTTTCGAGTCTCAATTCTGTTTTTGTGAACAAGCGTATTATGGGATGGTGGTTAGAAGGCCATACAAATAAATGTGTGCTTACAAGAATTACTGGATTAGAATTGATAAGTATTGCTGGTGGAGGAAATGCAGAACCATTTCCATTAAAGGATTAGCACTCTGTGTATTTGCCTTTAGCTTCACATGCTGAATGGTTTAGTGCCTGCTGCGGAGTTAGATAATCACCGCTTAACATTACAATTACTCAAGACAGCTTCCCGACATAGCTAAAAACTGCTGGAACCTGAAAACTTAGAGCCAGTTGTATTGTTTGGTGAACTTGCATACTTGCCTCTCAAGTCTGTGGATTTGCAGTATATGCTTGAAGTAGTTTATTCTGCTCACTGATCTCAGTTATTCTGCCTTTTGCTACCTTTACAAATCCCTGGGCACCCAAAATCCCCCAGCGTGCTGTCTATCTGACTTAAAGGCAGGAGAAACAGAGTTGTGTCAGAGAGAGATATGGCACAGAAACAAACCCTTCAGCTCACCAGGTATGTGTGTAAACCGCCATCTGCCTGTTTGCTCTAATCCTATTTTTTATTATTTCCATATTTTCACTGTCCACAATCTGCTGAGGGCCAGATCAGAGGCATTCAAGTCCGGTGACCAAGAAAGTTACAAGAGGTCCAGGTACCATTTCCAGAAAGCCATCTCATGGGCAAAGTGGTAATTCCAGACTAAACTTGAATCGATGAAGGATGCTGGACAGTTGTGGCAGGGCTTGAATATTATCACCTGTTATAAAGTAAAATTAGGCAACGTGGGTGACAGCAGGGCTTCACTACCAGATGAGTCTAATGTCTTCTATGCTCATTTTGACCATAAAGACACAGAGGAGCCATCATGAATTCCCATAGATCTCGACGATCCAGTGATTTTAGTCTCTGTGGCCAACGTGCAAGCAGCCTTTAAAGATTTCACATCACTGAGATCTTCAACTTCTCACTTCGGCAGTCTGCGGTGTGGACCTTTTGTAACTTCCTTGGTACCCACCTGCTTCAAGCAGGCTTCAATAATGCCGGTGCCTAAGAAGAATATGGTGACCTGCCTCAAAGACTATCATCCAGTAGCACTGACATCCACAGTGACAAAATGGTTTGAGAGGCTGGTATTGAAACATATCAAGTCCTGCCTGAGAAATGACTTGGATCCACTCCAAATTACCTACTGGAGCAACAGGTCCACAGTAGATGCTATTTCATTGGCTTTTTACTCAACCATGGAACATCTGGACAGAAAAGATGCATACATCAGGATGCTGTTTATCAACTACAGCTCAACATTCAATACTATCATCCTCTCAAAGTAATCAATAAGCTCCAAGACCGTGGCCTCAACACCTCCTTGTGCAATTGGATCCTCAATTTCCTCACTTGCAGACCCCAGTCAGTTCAGATTGGCAACAACATCTCCTCCACAATCTCCATCAGGAAGATGCACCGCAAGGCTGTGTACATAGCCCCCTGCTCTACTCACTTTACACTTATGCCTGTGTGGCTGAGCACAGCTCCAGCACCATATTCAAACTTGCTGATGACACCACTGTCACAGGCCGAATTAAATGTGGTGACAAATTAACCTAGAGGAGGGAGGTTGAAGATTTGGCTGAGTGGTGCCACAATAACAATCTCTCATTCAATGTCAGCAAGACCAAGGAGCTGATTATTGACTTCAGGAGAAGGAGACCAGAGGCCCATGAGCCAGTCCTCATCAGAGGAGCTGAGGTGGAGAGGGTCAGCAACTTTAAATTCCTCAATGTTATTATTTGTCCTGGGCCCAGCACATAAGTGAAGAAAGCACAGCAACACCTTTATCTCCTTAGGAGTTTGCGAAGATTTGGCATGACATCTAAAACTTTGACAAACTTCTATAGATGTGTAAGGTAGAGTATACTGATTGGCTGCATCACAGCTTGGTATGGAAACATCAATGCTCTTGAATGGAAAATCCTACAAAAAGTAGTGGATATGGCTTCGTACATTATGGGTAAAGCCCTCCCCACCATTGAGCACACCTGTTTGAAACACTGTGGCAGGAAGGCACCATCCATCATCAGGGACATACTCTCCTCCCACTGCTGCCATCAGGAAAAAGTTCCAGAAGCCTCAGGACTCACACCACCAGGTTCAGGCACAGTTATTACCCCTCAACCATCGGGCTCTTGAACCAAAGGGGATAACTTCACTCAACTTCACTTGTCCCATCATTGCAATGTTCCCACAACCTATAGATTCACTTTCAAGAACTCTTCATCTCATGTTCTTGCTATTTATTGCTAATTTATTTATTATAATTATTTCTTTCTTTTTGTACTTGCACAGTTTGTTGTCTTTTGCACAGTAGTTGAAGGCCCAAATTGGTGCAGTCTTTCATTGATTCTGTAGTGGTTATTATTCTATGTATTTATTGAGTAAGCCCACAAGATAATGAATCTCAGGGCTGTGTATGATGAGATTATATGTACTCTGATAATAAATTTACTTTGAACTTTGAACTTCTTGCAGTCTTTATCACTCACCTACACAGGAGGGGCAACTTACAGCAGCCAGTTAATTCACCAACCCTCGCCACTTTGGGATGTTGGAGGAAACTAGAGCATACAGAGGGAACACAGTCACAGGGAGAACTTTCGGACTCCGCACAGACAGCACAGTAATCAGGACTTTTCCAGGGTCTCTGGAGCAGTGAGGCAATGGCTCTACCTGCTGTACCACTGAGCCAACCTTAACACGACCAGCAAATTCATCTGGCTTGAGTTCTTGTTAGCTAAAGGAAGATGATTGGCCATCTGTCTCTGGCCAAATGAAGAAGGGTGGCTTTGTGGCCAAGTTTGCAGATGATGTGGAGGTAAGTGGAGGGGCAGGAAGCATTAAGGATATAGGGAGTCTGCAGAAGGACTTAAACAGATTGGGGGAATGGTCAAGGAAGTGGCAGATGGAAGATAGTGTAAGGAAGTGTATTGTCATGCACTTTGGTAGAAGGAATCAAGGCATAGACTAATTTCTAAATGGGGAGAAAATGGGGAAGTCTAAAGTGGAAGTTGATAGGTTCCTGATTAGTAAGGATAGAAACATAGAAACATAGAAAATAGGTGCAGGAGTAGGCCATTCAGCCCTTCGAGCCTGCACCGCCATTTATTATGATCATGGCTGATCATCCAACTCAGGACCCCGCCCCAGCCTTCCCTCCATGCCCCCTGATCCCCATAGCCACAAGGGCCATATCTAACTCCCTCTTAAATATAGCCAATGAACTGGCCTCAACTGTTTCCTGTGGCAGAGAATTCCACAGATTCACCACTGTCTGTGTGAAGAAGTTTTTCCTAATCTCGGTCCTAAAAGGCTTCCCCTTCATCCTCAAACTGTGGCCCCTTGTTCTGGACTTCCCCAACATCGGGAACAATCTTCCTGCATCTAGCCTGTCCAATCCCTTTAGGATTTTATACGTTTCAATCAGATCCCCCCTCAATCTTCTAAATTCCAACGAGTACAAGCCCAGTTCATCCAGTTTTTCCTCATATGAAAGTCCTGCCATCCCAGGAATCAATCTGGTGAACCTTCTTTGTACTCCCTCTATGGCAAGGATGTCTTTCCTCAGATTAGGGGACCAAAACTGCACACAATACTCCAGGTGTGGTCTCACCAAGGCCTTGTACAACTGCAGTAGTACCTTCCTGCTCCTGTACTCGAATTCTCTCGCTATAAATGTCAGCATACCATTCGCCTTTTTCACCGCCTGCTGTACCTGCATGCCCACTTTCAAGGACTGGTGTATAATGACACCCAGGTCTCGTTGCACCTCCCCTTTTCCTAATCAGCCACCATTCAGATAATAATCTGTTTTCCTATTTTTGCCACCAAAGTGAGTAACTTCACATTTATCCACATTAAATTGCATCTGCCATGAATTTGCCCACTCACCCAACATATCCAAGTCACTCTGCATCCTCTTAGCATCCTCCTCACAGCTAACACTGCCACCCAGCTTCGTGTCATCCGCAAACTTGGAGATGCTGCATTTAATTCCCTCATCCAAGTCATTAATATATATTGTAAACAACTGGGGTCCCAGCACTGAGCCTTGCGGTACCCCACTAGTCACCGCCTGCCATTCTGAAAAGGTCCCGTTTATTCCCACTCTTTGCTTCCTGTCTGCGAACCAATTCTCCATCCACATCAATACCTTGCCCCCAATACCGTGTGCTTTAAGTTTGCACACTAATCTCCTGTGTGGGACCTTGTCAAAAGCCTTTTGAAAATCCAAATATACCACATCCACTGGTTCTCCCCTATCCACTCTACTAGTTACATCCTCAAAAAATTCTATGAGATTCGTCAGACATGATTTTCCTTTCACAAATCCATGCTGACTTTGTCCGATGATTTCACCGCTTTCCAAATGTGCTGTTATCACATCTTTGATAACTGACTCCAGCAGTTTCCCCACCACCGATGTTAGGCTAACCGGTCTATAATTCCCCGGTTTCTCTCTCCCTCCTTTTTTAAAAAGTGGGGTTACATTAGCCACCCTCCAATCCTCTAGGATGCAGACCATCTGGCCCTGGGGATTTATCTGCCTTCAATCCCTCCAATTTATCTAACACCACTTCCCTACTAACATGTATTTCGCTCAGTTCCTCCATCTCACTGGACCCTCTGTCCCCTACTATTTCTGGAAGATTATTTATGTCCTCCTTAGTGAAGACAGAACCAAAGTAATTATTCAATTGGTCTGCCATGTCCTTGCTCCCCATAATCAATTCACCTGCTTCTGTCTGTAGGAGACCTACATTTGTCTTTACCAGTCTTTTCCTTTTTACATATCTATAAAAGCTTTTACAGTCAGTTTTTATGTTCCCTGCCAGTTTTCTCTCATAATCTTTTTTCCCCTTCCTAATTAAGCCCTTTGTCCTCCTCTGCTGAACTCTGAATTTCTCCCAGTCCTCAGGTGAGCCACTTTCTCTGGCTAATTTGTATGCTTCTTCTTTGGAATTGATACTATCCCTAATTTCTCTTGTCAGCCACGGGTGCACTACCTTCCTTGATTTATTCTTTTGCCAAACTGGGATGAACAACTGTTGTAGTTCATCCATGCAATCTTTAAATGCTTGCCATTGCATATCCACCGTCAATCCTTTAAGTGTCATTTGCCAGTCTATCTTAGCTAATTCACGTCTCATACCTTCAAAGTTACCCCTCTTTAAGTTCAGAACCTTTGTTTCTGAATTAACTATGTCACTCTCCATCTTAATGAAGAATTCCACCATATTATGGTCACTCTTACCCAAGGGGCCTCTCACGACAAGATCGCTAATTAACCCTTCCTCATTGCTCAAAACCCAGTCTAGAATAGCCTGCTCTCTAGTTGGTTCCTCAACATGTTGGTTCAAAAAACCATCCCGCATACATTCCAAGAAATCCTCTTCCTCAGCACCTTTACCAATTTGGTTCACCCAATCTATATGTAGATTGAAGTCACCCATTATAACTGCTGTTCCTTTATTGCACACATTTCTAATTTCCTGTTTAATACCATCTCCGACTTCACTACTACTGTTAGGTGGCCTGTACACAACTCCCACCAGCGTCTTCTGCCCCTTAGTGTTACGCAGCTCTACCCATATCGATTACACATCTTCCCGGCTTATGTCCTTCCTTTCTATTGCGTTAATCTCTTCTTTAATGTCAAAGGTTATGGGGTTAAGGCAGGAGAATGGTGTTGAGAGGGTTAATAAACCAGCCATGACGGAATGGCAGAGCAGACTCAATGGGCTGAATAGCCTAATGCTGCTCCCATGTCTTATGATCTTATGGTTGGAAGAACAGCTAGGTATGTGTCCTATTGAACCTAGATGCTGAGAACTGATTTATCAAGGTTTTTAAAAGGTGGGCGTATTAGATGATGACGATTAACAAGATATTATATCCTCAGCTGGAATAGTCCAGGAAAAGAGGGCATGTGGTCATTGGACCAAAGTATAGGGGGGACTCAGAGGTAAAATTTTTTTACACAAAGTTCCTGGGTCCACAACACTGAAGATCTATGCTGGGCCCAAAATATTGATGCAATTACAAAGAAGGCATATCAGTGGTGACATTTTATCAGGAAACTGAGGAGATTTGGCATGTCACCAAAGACCGTAGCAGATTTCTACAGATGTACTGTGGGGAGCATTCTGACTGATTGTATCATGGTCTGATTGGAGGGGGCCACAGCACAGGGTCAGAAAAGGCTGCCGAGGGTTGTGAACGCTGCCTGTTCTGTCATGGGCACGAGCCTTCCCAGCATTGCCGACATCTTCAAATGTTGATGCCTCCAAAAGTGGCTTCTGTCATTCTGGACCCTCGTCACCCGTGCTCTCTTCTTATTACCACCATCAAAGAGGAGAACAGGCGCCTGAAGAAACACACTCAACATTTCAAGAACAGCTTCTTCCCCTCTGTTATCAGATTTCTGAACGGCAATGAACCAACCCAAGCCACTGTCTCACTATGTTTGCTTCCTTTTTTGCTCTACGCATTTAATTTATTTTATTTATATTCCCTCAGTGGCCCTTTTTTTTAGTACACCTCCATACCGGGGAGGGGGGGACATCAGTGGTGAGAGTGTGGAGTGGGCTGCCAGAGGAAGTGGTGAATGCAGGAGCGATTTCAATATTTAAGAGAAATTTGGATGGATACATGGATGGGAGGGGAATGGCGGGCTATGATCAGGGTGTAGGTCAATGGGACAAGGCAGATTAATAGTTCGACCGTCTATAACAGCGACAAACCATGGAGGAAGCATTCCTCAAGGGCTTTGATTGAAATGCCTTCAGGTTTCTAATGCAACCGATCGGCTATTAATCAGCATGCAGAGGATGGTGAGCAGCGGGCTCCCTTGAGACAGTGATGCTCCAAGCTGCACTGCGTCGAAACATCTATATCGTAGCAGCCATGGAAATTCAATCACAGACCTCACACCCACTATTTTTCCAGGCTCCCTGATCAATTGTCTAGTCCTTCAGCTTGAAGCAGCGTGGATAACATCACTCACCTCAACGCTGAACTGATTCCACAACCTATAGACTCACTTCCAAGCATTCTACAACTCATGTTCTCACTATTAATTATTCACTTATTTATTATTATTATTATTATAATTATTATATATTATTATCGTGTACTTGCACAGTTTGTCTTCTGTTGCACATTGATAGTCTGAATTTGTGTGCAGTTTTTCATCGATTATATTGTATTTCCTTGCTCTACCATGAATGCCTGTAAGAAAATGAATCTTGGAGTAGTATATGATGACAGATATGTAATTTGCTAATAACTTCACTTTGAAGTGTACAGTGCTGTACATCAGCCGGGGTGGTGGTCGAGGCAGATACATTAGGGACAGTTAAAAGACTCTTAGATAGGCATATGGATGATAAAAAAAAGTGAGAACAATGTGGGAGGGAAGGGTACGATTGATCTTGGAGTAGGTTAAAAGATTGACACAGCATCCAGGCGTCGAATAGCAGGCTTGCTGATGACGGACTCTGTAATCCAGGCCTCAAATACCAGACTTGCCTTTGAAAGACCAAGTTCCAGGCTGCAAACTCGGGGCTCACTGACTCGCGTATCTGGACGGTCTCCAGCCCTCGTACCTTCTGCCTGCACAGACTTCTGATCCCAATGACCCCACTGGGGAATTACTGACCTGGGGGGGATGTGGTGGCTCCTCCTCACTGACTTGCTGTACCTGCCGGTCCAGCATCCAGTACAGATATCCTTCATCCACATTGTCACTGGCTTTCAACGGCGGAGTTCAGAGTGGAAGCCTCGTCTCTGGCCTGACCTCTTATCTCTCCTCCCTGGTCATAAACCCGAACCTGACCTCTAACTCTCACTCAGTCCCTAAAAACATCCTTACGAGCTTAAAAAAATAATAGAGTCTGAATTATAACCTCAATGGAGACAGCAGTTCGGTGCCATATTGATCAGTCCCTTCCCTGCCCCCCTGCACCCCACTCAGGTGCTGCTCAGTCTGCTGTGTTCCTGCAGAAGACTGCCTACTGCCCCAGATTCCAGCGTCTGCCCTCTCTTGTGTCACCTTGTCTCTGCTTGGAAAACCTTCCCCGAAGGACTCCAGATCAAAGTTTCGCCACCACATTCTCAAGGGCAATAAATGCTGGATTTGTCACTGACAGCCAGATCCACAGGAAGGGTTAATTTCACCCACAAAAGTTGGGATGCAGTGACTGGTGAAGAGAGTAGTAATTAGCTTTGGGGCAGTGCCTACCCCTTTGCACAGACGTCTTTTGTAGACCTGATCCTTTCTCGATCAACAGTGCAAGTGTATCAGCAAGCGTTCAGTGCAAATCGTCGTCAGGACAATTCAGTTCCTGGTGTGACCTGAGCGATGAAGTAGAAAGCTGCACTCATTGGCCACGGTATTGGGTACAGGGGTGGAAGCCAGTGCGGTCTTCTGCTGCTGTAGCCCATCCACTTCAAGGTTTGAGGGGTTGTGCATTCAGAGATGCTTCTATGCACATCGCTGTTGTAATGGTGTGGTTCTTCAAGTTCTATTTATTTAATTAGAGGTACAGTGTAGAACAGACCCTTCTGGCCCAACATTATGCATGACACAGTCATGGAAGTAATTATCAAGTTGCAGTTGGATACTTTGAGTTCTACCAGCAGCAGAGAATAAGAGGTGTGACTACGCACAATGGCTGGACTGAAGAGAGGGGATGGAAGAGAGGAGATTGTGGTCCATCTGGTCAGTGACATCAAGCATTATAAAACCAAACCCAGCACAACTAATGGACCAAGGTTACCTGTCGATGTACAATTCTCTGTTATTGGGCAAGTCATAGTTTGTGATCAATGACACCTGAGGGACATCCAAACCTCTATGGAAATGAGTTACTGTCACCTTCCTATCAGCTTGAACCTGTCTAGCCGTTACCCTCTCATTATCAATTGCCTGCAGAACAGCCACTCAATGGATGTTTTTTTTTTGTTTTTTTGCACTATTCTCTGTAAGCTCTAGGAACTGTTGTCTGGGAAAATTCCAGGAGATCAGCAGTTTCTGAGATCCATAAACCACTCCATCCGGCACCAACAATCATTCCAAGGCCAAAATCACTTAGATCACATTTCTTACCCATTCTGATGTTTTGACTGAACCTCCTGACCATGTCTGCATGCTTGTGTGCACTGAGATGCTGCCACATGATTGGCTGAAAGATGCTTGCACTAACGAGCAAGTGTACCTAATAAAGTGGCCACTGAGTGTAAGTATTTCACATGGTTATGTGAATTATTGCAGCAATACAGTGGTGGAGGGCCATTCCCTCTCTAGCCTGCACCAGCATTCAATACTTCACGTGTGCGTCAGGACCTCATTCCATCCACCTGCTCATTGTGTCACCAAAACCCCAATATCCATCATTCTCAGACTGAAGAGGAATAATTGAACCCGAATTACCACTGTTTGTGAGAGTGAGTTTCCACTGTCACTCCAGCCTGATCTCTTCTGGTAGCATCTCTCTCCCTGTCGCTGTCTCTTAGACCAAAAGACCAAAAGACCAAAAGACCAAAAGACATAGGAGAAAAATTAGGCCACTCGACCTTATAGTGGCTGCCCCACCATTCCATCATGACTGATTTATTATCCATCTCAACCCCATTCTCCTGCCTTCTCCCTGGAACCTTTGACACCCTGATTAATGGAGAACCTATCAATCTCCACTTTAAATATACCTAATGACTGTCTGTAGCAATCATTTCCACAGATTCACCACCCTCTGGCTAAAGAAATTCCTTCTCACATCTGTTCTAAAGGGACGTCCTTGTATTCTGACCCTGTGTCCTGTGGTCCTAGACTTCCCCATTACAGGAAACATCCTCTCCATACCTACTCCATCGAGTCCTTTCAATGTTCAATGAGACCCTCTCTCAATCCCACTCCCTGTCTTTGACCCTCTCTCTGTTCTTCTGTTTCCCTCCCTGTCGCTGTACTTATCTCTGCCCCTCATCCCTGCCCAGTCTCTGTTTCCGACACTTCTCTCGACCCGGCACAGTGGTGTAGCAGTTAGCATAGCACTATTGCAACACCAGTGACCCGTGTTCTGCTCCCGTCACTGTCTGTAAGGAGTTTGTACGTTTTCCCAGTGACTGCAGGGATCTCCCCCAGGTGCTCCAGTTTCCTCCCACAGTCCAAAGACAGCGGCCAGTAGGCCAATAGGACACATTGGATGGCGTGGGCTCATTGCTCTGGACAGATCTGTTACTGGGTTGTGTCTAAATAAGATGAATGAAGTAAACCCCATGGGTTTCTCAGAATAGCATTTCCTTTAAAAATGATATTAACTAAAGGACATTTCGACCTCTGTGTTACAGCTATTTTGATTTCACGTCTTGGGAAAGGTTGTTAGCATCTGTGCTGCACTGCTACCTGGGCCAGTGCTACCTTTCCAAGATACGGTGTTGCAGTTTGCTCAGTAGTAACAACACCTCGTCACATAGCTGGAAGGGCCAGTACACTGAGCTCATCCGATAGTTTTGTACCTGGGCAGACCGTGCACTCCTCTTTGAATGTTAATATTTCCTCCGTCCGGAAGTGGTCCACAAGGTGACCTTGACTTTCACCCAATAGCACCTGTAGAGAGCCCACACTTTATGGGCTACACTGAAGTCATTATGATGGGTAACCGCAGAGGGACTTTTGTCTCTCTATTTGCAGAACCAGAGCTGGTTTGCTGAGAAAGACTTTGAACTAGTTAAGCATGGAGCATTCACAGATATCTCCACTATACATCTTCTCACCCTGTCACTTGTAAAAATGACATCCCCTTCTCTCAGTTCCCCAGTGTCCGCCACATCTGAAGTATTTTTATTCCAGACCAACTGAGATCTCCTCCTTCTTCAAAGAAAGGGTCTTCTCTTCCTCCACCATCAATGCTGCCCTCACCCACATCTCTTCCATTTTGCACATATCTGCCCTCACCCTAACCTCCTAGTGGATAACCCTAACCACACCGGAGATAGGGTTCCTCTTGTCCTCACCTACCACCCCACCAACCTCTGAGTCCAGCACATAATTCTTTGTAACTTCCACCATCTCCAATGGGATCCCACCGTCAAGAACATCTTTCCCTCCCACCACTTTCCGCTTTCTGCAGGGATTGCTCCCTATGTCTATTCATCCCTCCAGACTGATCTCCCTCCTGGTACTTATCCCTGCAAGCGGAACAAGTGCTACACCTGCCCCTACACCTCCTCCCTCACTACCATTCGAGGTCCCAAACAGTCCTTCCAGGTGAGGTGATACTTCGCCTAGGAATCTGTTTGGGTCATTTACTGTGTCCGGTGCTCCCGATGTGGCCTCCTGTAGGTCAGTGAGACTCGAAGTAGATTGGGATACCGCTTCATATGGAATTTCCGGATGGCCATCCATTTCAATTCTACTTCCCATTCCAACATGTCAGTCCATGGCCTCTTCTACTGCCACGATGAGGTCCCACTCAGGTTGGAGGAGCAGCACCTTATATTCCGACAGGGTAGCCTCCAACCTGATGGCATGAACATCAATTTCTTGAACTTCTAGTAAATGCCCCTCTCCCCCCACTTCACCATTCCTCATCCCTGTTTCCCTCTCTCACCTTAACTCCTTACCTGCCCTATTGTCTGGTGCTCCTCCCCATTCCCTTTCTTTCATGGTCTTCTGTCCTCTCCTATCAGATTCCCCTTCTCCAGCCCTTTATCTCTTTCACCAATGGACTTCCCAGCTCTTTACTTCACCCCTTCCCCTCTCCAGGTTTCTCAGAATATCACCTGCCACCTTCCTCCCCTCCCCCCACCTTTTTAGTCTGACTCCTTCCCCCATTCCTTTCCAGTCCCGATGAACGATCTTGGCCCGCAATGTGCTGCCTGGCCTGCTGAGTTCCTCCAGCATTGTGTGTGTGTGGTGCTTTGGATTTCCAGCACCTGCTGATTTTCTTGTGTTTTTAAAGAGAGGTGAAGTGTAATGGTGATGCCTCACTTGCAGTATTGTGAGGAGTTTTGGGACCCTTATCGTAGAAAGGATGTGCTGAAACTGGTTCAAAGGAGGCTCAGGAAAATGATTCCAGGAATGAATGGGTTGGCCTGTATTCACTAGAATTCAGAAGAATGAGGGATGACCTCATTGAAACCTATTGAACGGAGAAAAGGCTTGGTAGAGTGGATGTGAAGAGGATGCTTTCTATGGTGGGAGAGTTTAAGACTAGAGAACACAGCCTCAGAATAGAGGGGCATCCCTTTAGAAAGGAGATGAGGAGGAATTTCTTCAACCAGAGAGTGGAGGATCTGTGAAATTCTTTACCACAGCCAGCTGTGGAGGCCAATTCTTTATATATATTTAAGGCAGAGGTTGGTAGATTCTTTTCTGGTCAGGGCGTGAAGGGATACGGGGAGAAGGCAGGAGACTGGGTTGAGAGAAAAACTGGATCAGCCACGATGAGATGGCGGAGCAGACTAGATGGGCCAAATGGCCTCATTCTTCTCCTATGTCTTATGGTCTTATGGTCAAGTAATGAAGAGAAATGAAGTAAGGAGGAGGGCTCATATTTCAAGTGACTGGAATTGAAAGCACAGATGCAATGAGAATAAATAATTACACACATTAAATTCTATGTTCAGGAATTCACTAAACAAAGGATGGTGGAAGCAGATTCAATAATTACGCAAAAGGAAATTAAATCAATAATTGAAGGGGAAGATATTGCGGAGCTGAACAGGGGTAACACACATAAAATGCTGGTGGACCTCAGCAGGTCAGGCAGCATCCATGGAAATGAACGTTCTGGACCGAGCCTTTTCATTGGGATTGGAGAGGAAGGGGGAAGAAGCTGGGATAAGTAGGCGGTGGGGGGGGGGGAGGAGAAGGAGGAGGACAAGGTAGAAAGTGATAGGTGAAGACAGGCAGGTGGGGGAGGGGTGGTGATAAAGTAAGAAGCTGGAAGGGGAGAAGTGGAAAAGGCAAACGGCTGAAGAAGAGGGAATCTGATAGGAGAGGAAGGTGGACCATGGGAGAATGGGAAGAAGGGGCACCAGGGGGAGGTAATGAGAAGAGGTAATAGGGCACGTGGGGAAATACAGAAGAGGGAAAGGGAGAGGAAAAGTTTTCCGGAAGTTGGAGAAATGGATGTTCTTGCCATCAGGCTGCAGGCCACCTGGACAGAATATGAGGTACTGCATAGATATTTTATTTCAACCTTTATCTTGTTAAACACAAAGAGTGTATTTTACCTAAGTCATAGCTCAGTTAGACCTGAAGATAATGTTTTAATCTGTTTATCATTGAACAGAGTACATCACTCCCACCTTAAAATCAAAGAGGCTATTTTATTTAAATCCCTTTTGAGTTAATACTCAAGAGAACACATACTTAAATAAAAGACTGAATCTCTCCATAAGATTATCTTATCTAATAAGAACTAATTAATATTGAATAAGTATTTTATTTTAAATTTAATTTTAAGGATGAAATTTATATTTAAACTCTAATGTAGTTCTCCTAGGCCCTCTGTTGGTTAGAGTTGACCATGGATGTTACTTCAAAGCTGTTTGTGTCACAGTTGATAGACAGGTCAGGGCAGTTAGATATGGAGAGCAGTCTGTTGCCTGTGCAGCAGGAACCCCTCTCCACACAGCTGACAAACCAAAGTTTAGCACCAACGGCGTCGCAGGAGTTGCCAGTCAGTGTTGAACTCAACGTAGGACTGCCTTAGAGACTCGAGCTGTGGATTTTTCCTCAGGGTTTACTCCCAAAGCTTTCCTCATGAGTGGGTCCAGCTGCAAGATGGTGGAGATTTGAGATCAGTTTTCCTTCTCCTAGACGAGCTGCCAACCACAGCTGATGAGCCATATCTGCCCTGAAATGCCTGGTTTTAAGGTGCCAGTAACCTCCTTTTGTCCCTTCTCCTGTCAGTAGAACTGGTTCTTTGGGGCTTAGTAACCAAGCCACACGTGAAGGTCAGGAGCTGGATGTGGCCTTCAGAAGCTATTTGAGGTGCACGCCATTGGGAGCTTGTCCGCATCAATTTCCACTCCCCACTCACCGCTCCCCAGCTACGACATCCTTAGGAACCAGGTTCTAGTACAGACTATCTAATGTCATTACAATCAAAATCAGAATCAAATCAGATTGATCCCTGACACTTGATGTGAAATTTGTTGCTTTGCAGCAGCAGTTCGTGCAAAGACATACTATTTCCAGAAAGCACAATAAATAAATAAGAAAAGGTAGCAAGTTAGCATTTGTGGTTCATGGATCATTCATATATCTAATGACAGAGTGGAAGAAGCTACTTGTTAATCAGGGTCTTCAATCTCTTCCCTGACACTGGAACAAGTCGAGTACCCCTTCTACAAAATGCAGGGGGCCAGAGGTGTTTTGCATTTTAGATTTTGAATACATAATGGGATAGCTTGGGATCACCATCATATCCAACTCTGAATTTATGCGCTATGAGTAAGCAGGTTTTGTCTTACACTTGTTCATCACAAGTATGTACCTAACAGTAAAAATTGTTACAAACCATTCATGTAATGAAAATATAATGTGTGCAGGGTAACAATAGCAGCATAGCGGCATCGGGACAATACCTGAATCAGCTGCTGAGTAATAACACGTAACGGCAGGCTTTCAGTCTCCGCCTGCCATGGTGAGTTTTGACTAAAAGATTACAGTGTTCGTATTTTACTTTTTCTAGGTTTTATGTAAGGCATAAAGTCAACCAGTATTGTAGACTTGTAATGGGGCTAGATTTTCATCAGCGATACTTTAAGTTAATGCCATTTTGTTAAGGTATAAAAATAATCAGCATTGTAGACTTGCTCTGATGTTAGATTTTCATCAGCAAGATACGTAAAAAATTTAATGCTATGCCTTTTCTTCAATTTCTGCAAGCAGCCTGCTGAATATTCACAATTATCTTTAATCTTGAGTTCATCATGATAGATTTTTGCTTGTTTCATGATCAATATACCATTAAGTGGCATATGTTCACTCTGATGCTGATAATATATGATTGCAATCTTCATTTTTCCCTTTATGCAAACACGAGGAAATCTGCAGATGCTGGAAATTTAAGCAACACACACAAAAATGCTGGTGAGCGCAGCAGGCCAGGCAGCATCTATAGGAAAGGGTACTGTCAACGTTGACTGTACTTCTTCCTATAGATGCTGCCTGGCCTGCTGCGCTCACCAGCATTTTTTGTGTGTGTTTCCCTTTATGCGGTGTTTTTCTATTTTGTATTAATTTCTGTTCACCTTTCAGAACTGTCTATGGTGCTTAGAGACCTGCACATCACCTGGGAACCTTTCCTGTGTCTTGTGGAATTTTCCATTTGAGATGGCATGTCAGCACTGAAAAAAAAACAACTTGGATTTTGGAGGCTTTCGGATTTTGCAATTTCGGATAAGGTGTACTCAATCTATAAAAAGATAAAAGTATATCTAGGCTAGCGAGGGTCCTTAGTGATGGATATTACCTCTTGAAGATGTCTTTGATGGCGAGGAGGGTTATGCCTATGATGGTGCTGGCTGAGTCTACAATAGGTTGATACCTGAAACAGTATTTTACTTGAACTTTATTTGTTAATATTGATGAATTACTTTTTTTTAAAAGATTGTCAGCTGGTTTCTATCTTGCCTTAATGTAATTAGTATCAAGAAGGGTATTTCACTTATATCTTAATCTAAAGGGTAATTTAATTTGGCTTTATGTTATTAGAATAGAAGAGGCATACATCATGGAAACCATTCTCACATCAGCCATTACTGTCTGGTTTAGTGCAGCATCTTCTCACAATGTACGAAAACTACAGTGGAACTCCCGAGTCAGTAGAAGACGTCACTGGCTGCAGTCCACCATCTCCGCAGGACCTGTATGTGCCCAGGACAAAGAAGTGGGCAGGATGAATCATTCCGGGCACTACCCATCCTGCAAACTGCCTTTTCCAGAAGATCCTATCTGGAAAGCACTTTCGGACTATTAAAACAAAAACTTCCCACTGTCTTCCCCCAGGCAGTTAATTTGATGGACTGTTCTAGTTTGTCCCACCCCACCCCCACTATCTATTACTTCAGTCACTGCACTGTAAACACTTCAAGTCACTTTTATAATGCTGCTTACAATGTAAATACATGCTGGTATTTATGTATTTAGGCACATTCTATTTCACATGCCTCTAAATCTACTTTTATATAAATCTTTATTCTTTTAATTGTTGACTGTCTTTTGTTGCATGTGGTGCCCTGATAAACACACTACAGTAAATTCCTAACCCATGGAAATCTGCATGGCAGATAAAGCAAATTCTTGAGTACTTGAACTCAGTGTGTAATGCCTCTGGCGAAGGTCTGATGCTGTTAACAGCCGTAAGGCATCTATTCCTGTCACGATAATAACAGCACTTAAATTTGATATGCTGGCGTTCAATCTTTAATAAAAAAAAACAATGACTCCCAAAGGTTTGGGAGCAGCATAGGCTCTGTCAATCTTGGTTGCTACTTTTGGAACACCGATGTTTCTAAGCCAATGTACTGAATCATTTTTATCGATCCAGAACACTCAGTACAATTTATTTCATTTTATTTTTCCGTGCGTTTGTGTGATTAACAGACTCTTCATTTTAAAACCGATTCCTCCCTCATGAAAGCTGCTTGACCCGAATGTAGTTGTACATGGCTGGGACAAAAGAGATTGCTCTGCTCTGAGGCAGGCGAGACTAGATGGGCCAAATGCCTCTTTCTCTGTTATAACCACTCCGTGATCCTATGATAGCCGTTCTTGGTCTTTGGAGTGAACCTAGTCTGTGTTTAAACCCACCAATCCTTTCACTATCACCTCACACCCATGGCTTTGACTTGAACAGGATATTATTTATGAGGCAGACCTATCTGAGGCTAGGCTGTTTCATTTTATCAGTCTCTCATAAGGAGTTTCTTTACCTCCTACATTACTGAAAAATGCAGCTACACCTTTGACTGATGAGAAGAATCAATTCCTCTTTAAACAGTCTCCTCTGACATATGGATTATCAATCTCCTCTCTGGGAAAGACACGTAAACCTGGCCACATGAGATTGGTTGGTGGTGTTGCAGGGATAATAAGTACATTTCTAACTGACTGTAGGAGTGTTAGGGCAGGATATTCAATATGCTGCAGGAACTCAGCTTCTACGGAAAGGAATAAAGAAAAAAATGTTGTTTCAGGCTAAGACCCTTAAGTGTGCTGCTCTTGATATCCAGTATCTGAAGAATCTCTTGTGCTCGTGTTAAGGCAGGGATGTAACGTGAAGTTTGATGGATGTTATTACAGAATGGCTCCTTAGGACTAGCACACTGCTCCTGACCCAATATCTACTTAAGAATTAACATTTGCTAAAAGTGACTCTGATCCTCTATGAAATGATGGGTTCAATATACTCTTCCTGAGTTGTGCCCTCAGATCTATGCACTGTACCGCAAATGTATGCTAAATCTCGACATAAAGGCAGCACCAGGGGTGTTTGTGCAATGGTGGAGAGTGTGAATAAGTTTATGATTATATCCCATCCAATTAGCTTTTCCAATAACTGGCCTATTATTCAGAAGAAGAATAAATCCCAGCTGAATGATCAACACGCATTCAAGAAACTCTCAGGATCAGAGCAGAAGTCAGAGTGAGATTAATGAACAATTACAGTAACAAATCACAGATGCATAAACAATATGGAGGTGTTTTTATTTTTAAATACTTTCTTTATAGATTCATAAATCTTTAAATCAAGATACTGATTGCTGGTCCCAATGAATGACTTTGGGCAATGGTTCTTGTGGAGTGTTCACTCTCTGTTGAGAATTCTTCCTATCCACGGGTTTGATGGACACCTATCATAATGGCCAAATGACCATCGCTAATGGACACTAGCTACAGTCTCTCTGTATGCTGTAACCATTCATTCTTCATGAAAACAAAGCATATAAAAAGGTTCTGTTTAAGGAATGAAGCAGACCCTATCCACAAATAATCAGAAGATATATACAGTAAATTTGCCAGTTTCTATTTACATTTATATCAACGGGAAAATCCAGTGTGCAATTCAATTAATACACATCCAATTTTACATGCAAACAGAACTTAAACCATTAACACAAGAGATTCTGCCAATGCCGGAAATCCAGAGTAACACACACAAAACGCTGGAGGAACTCAGCAGGTCAGACAGCTTCTAACTTAAACTTAAACCATTGTTTTAATAACAGGGCATTCATTAGTTGTTAAATTTGAATAAAGAGATATTTTGTTGCTTTTGCATTTTCTGCATGCTTGACTTTCAGAAAGCGTGGCAAGTGGCTGAAACGATACGTCGAACTTGTTCCTCAGTTGAGTTTCGCATGACTTCAGTGCTGCGGGAACACCGTCCAGCCTGGGTTTGACCAGATTTCCGCACTGAGTTGGCAATGAGCTGAATTCCAGAAACATTGCCATTAAGGTCAGCACTAAAGAGCCGCCCCTCCCTATGCCCCGTGGTGAGAAATAGCGTATGCTGTTGGCACTCTGAGGAATTCTGCGAAGTGCAAGCAGAACTCTGTGGCAAATCAGGCACTCTGATGCAGATCAATGCAGGAGGCAAAACCTGAACAGCAGGGGTGAGGCTTAGTAAAGCAAAGCTTTCCACTTCTGGTCCCAGGCTCTCGGAGCAATTTGGCAGGTGCGACCACCGGCGTGGTTAGTATCAGTTATCAGTTTACTCCCATGATAAGCAGATGCAGTGTCCTTGTCACTTTAATGGATCATAGACTCGAACAGAATGTGTAATGTGATCAGCTAATTTGGACACTACAAGTTCCAAAAGCAGAAGTGAGATAATTAACAGATAACTGATAACAGTTGAAAGATGAATATTGATCGCAGGGAGAATTCTGCATTGCTTCAGAATACTGCATTGGGATTTATTACCTGACGGGAAACATCTCAAATAGGATAGTATCTCCACATGTGGATCAGTCCCCCAACAGTATAATGGGTATGTCAAACTGCATTGTTGATCTAGAGCTAAACCAATGACCTCTGGTCGACTAAACCAAAGTTTTGCTCAGTGGAAATAATTGCATGGTGATAGATTAAGGAGATAAGTTTGGACCATATCAAGAAACATGTTAAGAAACAATTGAAGGGAAGGGAACTGGTTGGGGAACACAGAGAGTGGGAAGTTGGGAGGAGAGAAGTTACAAGATGATTGGCAAACTGTTGGTGCTTAAAGCACAAGGGCCAAGTTCTGATGAAGGACCCTTTTGTCCATTACTTATATAGAACAACTGATCACTAAATGATGCCCAGCCTCAACTTCCTGACATGGTTAGGAAGTGGTGAATTACTATGCAAACCGTTTGGTGATGATGTTATTACCATTAATAGTATGAAACTTCAAAGTCAGTGGAAGCTAACTGCTATGAGAGAACATAAGTCACAAGTGATATTGCTAATATGAAACAAATTTTGTTATGCTTTTGAATCGATGTGGCAAGAGAAGGAATAACAACTCATCCACTATGTCTTTATTGACATTCGTTTGATTCCCAGCTCAGCATTCCCTGCAAAGTGGGAATGGGTGGGACATCAAATTGTTGGGATGTGAGTGGAATCCCAGAAGAGGCAGCAATTACCACACTTGGAATATATTGAGTAGTCTTAGGCCCCTTATGTAAGAAAAGTTGTGCTGGCATTGGAGAGGGTCCAGAGAAGGTTCATGAGAATGATCCTGGGAATGAAAGGGTTAATCTATGAGTTGCATTTGATGGCTCTGGGCCTGTACTTGCTAGAGTTTAAAACAATGATTGAAACCTACCGAAGATTGAAAGGCCTGGATAGAGTGGATGTGGAGAGGATGTTTCCTTTAGTGGGAGAGTCTAGGACAAAAGGGTACAGCCTCAGAATAGAAGGACGTTCCTTTAGAACACAGATGAGGAGGAATTTCTTTAACCAGAGGGTGGTGAATCTGTGGAATTCATTGGCACACATGGCTATGGAGACCAAGTCACTGAGTATATTTAAAGTGGAGGTTGAAAGGTTCTTGATTAGTACGGATGTCAAAGGTTACAGGAAGAATAGCATTGAGAGGGATAATAAAATATTCATGATGGAATGGAAGAGGAGTCTTAATGGGCCAAAAGGCCTATGCCATTTGGTCTTATGGTCTCATGCCTTCCCACACTGCTGGAATCCAATACTCTACATAAATCTATCTGGGGCTCCAGCTGACCTGAAGCCACAGGAGGCTTTCAGGAGGGAATGCTCTGGCAAAACAGGAGTCACTTCATGACCTCACTCCACCTTGTAATGTTGCAATTATTTGCCCCTTGTCCTGGACCACCATGAAGAGAAATGTTAGGAAACTAAGTTATCGGTTGGATTCAGCCAAAGGTCAAGTGCCTTAGCTGAAGATGAAATGGGAGAAGATGCTTTGTTTGGACACTTGGGACCATCTGCCTCTTCAGGACCGTGTGCTCTGGCCCTTTTGCATTGCTCTGTGGATCCAGGTGCAGCTGATACCTCCAGATGATTTCTCTCTCATGGGACGTGGTGGCTGTGCCTGTGCCTGTCTGGAAGGATTTCACATGGGGTCTATCAGTAAAGTTGAATGCCTTATGCTGTAGTCAGACCACAGGCCAGTGGCTGGAGAGTCCATTGCAGGTTTTGCTGATCACTGGAGAGTGGCCGAACCTCGTCCCATCCCAGTGGAAGGGCAGTCTAATTGATTGGAAACACTTGCTCTGTGTGATGTTGTTGGCTGGCTTTGGTAGACTCACAGCAGGTCCGGAGGGAGAAATGGAATTTGAAGACCACCTGCGTGTCACAAACAGGTGTGGGTTCTACTGCTTGCCACAGAGATGGGTGGTGTAGAGGACTGGAGGGGCCTCTGATTATGCCTCCTATGTTCTAAGGAACCGAGTGCTAGGCTGCCCACTGACCAGTTTCACTGTGAAATTAACAGGAGGCCTTAGGGCGGGCAGTGCCTCGACACAGCCAATGAAAAGGCCGAGCGAAGAAACAGATGGAGTGGCAAAAGGCTGCAGATGCTGGAAATCTGAAATAAAAAACAGAGCAGCACGAAATACTCATCATCTGCGAGAAGGGAGAATAGATTGCAGGCAGCTGCATTTCAACAAAAGTTTGTCGACTTGAAAGCTGGAGTCCACTTCCCTCCCCATGGTCGCCGCTTGACTTCCCAGCAATTTCTGTTTCTCTTTGAGTCGGGGTGAGCGGAGAATGGATTCCAGACTCAATGTAACCTCTGTGAGAGCTGCACCGTGCTCATTTAATGCAGTTCCATACTCCCTGGAATTTAAGTCACTGCGTGGCACACTTTGGAGAAAGCACGCCCGTCTCTCCCTTAGCTGTGCCGATTGATGCTTCTTAGTGAGGTCAACACTCTGCTGCCTCCTCGCCCTGCTGCTGTGTACTGATATGATTAATTGCTGAATGAACACACCGAGAGATTTTGCGATGGATGGATCGTTCCGTTGACCACGTCTGAGACAGTCAGCTTGCCATCTGACTGGGGATTCTCCAGTGTAGCCTTTCCACGACGTTGGATGTTGTTTCCTGCCAACTCCTACCCACCCCCACCGATGGCAGCGGAGCGCTCTGCCGGCCAGCACCCTACAAATGGTTGTTCTTCGACAGGTAGGCGATCAGTGCCACAGCCACGCCCACGTAAATGCCAGTTCCAATGGTGATGGAGAGGACTGCCAGGAACAGGGCACGCTTGGAACTGGAGCTCGCGTGGTGATAGTCGCCCTTTGCCACCCCCTTGTTGGTCTGCAATGGAATCAAGAGAAAAGAAAACAACTCAGTGAGAAATGGCAAACTTGTGAAGAGCAGGTCAGTAAAGGCTGAGCTTTCTTTGCAAGAGGACTCAGTGCCCTGATTGAGGAAGGCCACCTGTGATGCCACTTTCTGGGCACCATGTTCTTGTAATCACAGGGCCCTCTGTTCTACAACACTGCCCCGCTCCACACCTACCAAATCAACATGTAAAAACAGGCTATTTGGTCCATCTGGGCCCTGCCAACCTAGATGCCCATCTCAGCTAGTCCCATTTGCCAGCGTTTGGCTCGTATCTTTCCAACCCTTCCCTATCCATGCACCTGTCCAAGTGTCTTTCAAATGTTGTTATCGTACATGATTCAACCAATTCCTCTGGCAGTTTGTTCCATATACGGAACACCCTCTGGGTGAAGAAGTTTCCCTTTAGTTTCCTATTAAATCCTTCCCCTCTAACCTTAAACATAAGCCCTCAATTCCCCAACCCTGGGGGAGAAAAAGAGTGTGTGCATCCACCCGAAACTATGCCTCTCATGAATTTGTATATCTCTATAAGATCACCCCCTTAGTCTCCTACCTCTGATGAATAAAATTCTGCCCAGCCTCTCATTATAAGCCAGTTCCTTGAGTCCTGGCAACATCCTCGTAAATCTCCTCTGTATTCTTTCCAGTTTAGTGGCACTGTTTTTCTATAGCAGAGTAACCAAAATTGAACAATGCTCCAAGTGTGGCTTCACCAGCACTCTGTGAAACTGCACCATTTTATACGCAAAGCTCTGATTGATGAAGAGCAGCACAATACAGCCTTCCACACCACACCATCTACCTGTGATGCCACTTTGAGGGTGCCATGGTTTTGTATTCCTAGGTCCCTCTGGTCTACAACACTCCCCAAGGCCTTCCCATTCTCTGTGAAAATTGACCCTGGATTAACTTCCCAAAGTGCAACCCCTCACACTTACAAGAATTAAACTCCATTTGCCACTCTTTGACCCGCTTACCCATCTGATCGTTGATTCAGAAGGGTGAGAACTCCTTCAAACTTCCTGAAGGGTTTTATTTCCTGTTGTCCAGAAGCAAAGGCATATAAACCCTCTTGGGGAGTGTTAGGAGCTACCAAAGCAGAAGGGCGTTGACTGCAGGCAGCAGAAGCCCAAAGGTCGAAGGGCGAGAATACCAACTAGAGGTGAACTTGGATCGAGGGAGATACATAGTACTCAGGATCTCAAACTCTGTTGGATTTACCCATCCTGGCATCCCTTCTATTAGCCATTTCCACCTGACTCTCCTCTTGATCCAGGCCTCTTATCACCTTGTACATCTCTATCAAGTCACCTCTCATCCTCCTTTATTCCAAAGAGAAAAGCCCTAACTTGCTCCAGGTATCCTCATAAGACATGCTCTCCAATCCAGTCAGCATCCTGGTAAATCTCCTCTGCACCCTCTCTAAAGCTTCCTTGTCCTTTTTATAATGAGGTGACCATACTATTCCAACTGTGGCCTGATCAGGATTTTGTAGAGCTGCGGCATTACATCACAGCTCTTGAACTCAAACTCCAAAATATTAAGTCCAATGCCACACACGTTTTCCTAATAGCCCTAACAATGTGCGTAGCAGCTTTGATCTATCTATGGATGTAGACCTCAAGATCCCTCTGTTCTTCCACATTGCTGTGAATCCTACCATTAACCCTGGATTTTGCCTTAAAATTCGACCTTCCAAAGTGAATCACTTCACACTTTTCTGGGTTGAACTCCACCTACCACTTCTCAGCCCAGCTCTACATCCTGTCAATATCCCACTGACAACTGCAACAACCCTCCACACCTCCACCAACCTTTGTGTCATTTGCAAATTTACTAACGCACCCTTCCACTTCCTCATCCAAATCATTTATAAAAATTACAAAGAGCAGGGTCCCCAGAACAGATCCCAGCGGAACACCACTGGACAACGATCTCCAGGCAGAATATTCGCCATTTACAACCACCCTCTACCTTCTGTGAGCAAACCAGTTCTGAACCCACACAGTCAGGTTTCCCTCGATTCCATACTTCCTGACTTTCTGAATGAGCCTACCACGGGGAAACCTGTCAAACAATTCACTAAAATCCATGTACACTGCATCCACTGCTCAACCTTCATCAATGTGCTTCATCACATCCTCAAAAAATTCAATCAGGCTCATGAGGCATGACCAGCTTCTCAGAAAGCCATGCTGACGATCCCTAATCAGATAATGCTTCTCCAAACGCTTGTAAATCCTGACGCTTAAGAATCTTCTCCAATATTCTTCACCACTGAAGTAAGGCTCACTTTTCCATAATTCCTTATTAATATCCTTGAACAAAGGACTAAAATTTGCTACACTCCGATCTTCTGGGACTACTCCTGTAACCTAGAGTACATCCCTTCCGGGGACTTACAGTACTGAGCAAAAGTCTTGAGCACGTAAATATAGCTAGGGTGCTAAGAGTTTTGCTTGGTAATGTATTTGTCAACATGGAGCACAGAACGAGTTTGCAAATGTGGCAGGAGCAAAGGATGTTGGGAATGGTGAGGGTGGAGAACCATGGGAGGGGTGTGGGACAGGTGGCAGAGAAGCAGTGCTGGGGCGGGGGGTGGCACAGGTGCAGACACACCCAGCCCTGGGACACCAGGCAAGGTCATTTAATTCCAAACAATAGGAATATTGATCACTACAGAATGTCTCTCTGGTGCTTCCCACTCCCACCCCTCAACCTTTCCTTTTTTCCTAACCGTGATTCCCCTCTCTCTGCCCCATTCCCACTCTCAGTCCACAATAGAGACCCATATCAGAATCAGATATATCATCACTCACATGTCATGAAATCTGCTTTTTTTGCGGCAGCAGTGCAGAGCAATACCTAACATTACCTCAGTACCATGCAAAAGTCTTAGGCTAAGACTTTTACACAGTACTGTATCTGTTATTAAAAAGTTCCAACACATCCTTTTTTAATATCAACATGTACTAGCATATCATCCTAATTTACACTGTCCCAGAAATATCGCATTCCCTCTCACAGGTGGATACTGACTTCCCCCACCTCCTCTGACTCCAGGCACATTTCCTTTTCTATCCCTGATCAATCCAATCCTCACTCTGGCCCTCCTCCTATTTTCCACACACATGTAGAACACTTTAGGTGTTTCCTTAATCCTACTCGCCAAGGCCCCCTTCTAGCTCTTCTAAGTCATTTCTTCAGCTCCTTCGTGGCTACCTTGTAACTCTAGAGTCCTGTCTGATTCTTGATTCCTAAACCTTAAGTATTTTGTTTTCTTCCTCTTGAGTAGATGTTCCACATCTCTTGACATCCATGGTTCTTTCATCCTTCCATCCTTTCCCTGCCTCTGTGGGACAAACCTATCCACAACCCCATGCAAATACACCCAAAACATCCAACATATTTCCATTCCCTGAGTACACCTGTTCCTGCCTTATGCTCTCAAATTCCTGCCTAACAGCATTATAATTCCCTTCCCCCTATTAAATACTGTCTGATCCTGTCCTTTTCCAAGACTATGGTAGAGGTCAGGGAGCTGTGGTCACTGGCTCTGGAATGCTCACCCACGAGAGGTCTGTCATCTGACCAGGTTCATTGCCTGGTGCTAGACCCAGCATGCTCTCTCCTCTAGTCGGCTTGTCCACATATTGTGTCAGCAATCCTTACTGGAGACATCTAACAAGTCCCACCCCATCTCAACCTTTTGTCATAAGGAGGTGCCAATCGATCTTAGGGAAGTTCATCACCCATGCCAAAAGCCCCGCTATTTTTGCACCTTTCCAAAATCTGCCTCTCGATCTGTTTCTCGGTGCCTCTGTTGCCATTGGGGGTCTATTGAAAACTCCTAGTAGTGTGGTTGCTCACTCCTTGTTTGATTTCCATCCACAGTGAATCAGTAGACAATCCCTCCATGATGTCCTCCCTTTCTACAACCATGATGCTATCCCTGATCAGCAATGCTACTCCCACCTCTTTTAACCCCCTCCCTGTTCCTTTGGAAACATCTAAACCCTGGAACACACCTGCCCTTATGACAGCTATGCCAAACCATTTAAACTGCTGATTCCCAATGACTGGTACTGGGACCATATCCCGACATACCTTTAACATTCATGTACCTATCCAAAATCCTCTTAAACCTTGAAATCGAGCTTGCATGTACCAATTGTGCTGGCAGCTTGTTCCACACTCACACAAATCTGAATGAAGAAGTTTCCCCTTCTGTTCCCCTTTCACACTTAACCCATGACTTCTGGTCATAGTCCCACCCAACCTCAGTGGAAAAAAGCCTGCTTGCATTTACCCTCTCTATACCTCAATTTTGTGTAACTTTATCAAATCTCCTCATAATATTGTATGTTCTTGTCAGGGCACTGGAGCATGGATCCAATTGCAGACCCAGGAATGTGCACACGGTGATATTAATTGATGAAGGTGGGAGGAGAGAGAGCAGCACGCCGCGCGGGCGCAGCCCTCCGGTGAAAATGATATCGTATCTGTTAAATAGGGGCCGTGGACAATTCTGATTTGATGGAGACGGGTGTGAAAGCACAGAGGAACATCTGGAGAAATTTCTGAAACACTCATTTGCTGCTGTTGTTACTGCGCGGTCGAGAATCTTCCAGAGGGAAGGCCTCAAAATCCCCGGCTTTGCCTGCTGTTGGCAACTGAGATTGAGGTCGAATAGTTCGGACAGAGATGGCACTCTGTGTCGGAGAGCTGATTCGGAGGCTCGAAGTTTTCAGATGACTCAGAGACGGATTGTGGTCGGGCATGGCAGGGAGAATTTTTCTTCCTTCTCCCGTCTGCATGAGATGTGGGACATTTGAGAGACTGAACTTTTTACTGTGCTCATGGACTTCTTCATCCAGTTATGGTATTGTTGCACTGTTGTGACTATATGTTATAATTATGTGGTTTTGTCAGTTTTTTCATTCTTGGTCTGTCCTGTGTTTTGTGATATCACACTGGAGGAAATATTGTATCATTTCTTAATGCATGCATTACTAAATGACAATAAAAGGGGACTGCGTGTCTTCATAATCTAATTGAGTAACAAATCCCAAGGTGCAAACAAAGTCAATGTCAACGTTCAGGCAGAGATCAAAACATCCAGAGAAGTCCAAAAATCAGAATTGGGAAACAGGCAGAGTCAATATTCAGACAGAGTATAGATGCAAACGCTGGAAAGACTCAGGAAAATTCACTAGCACAAACAGTTGAAAAGACAGGACTGAAATACACTGAGTAATAAACAGAGGGGCAGATGATAGGTGAAGCACAGTGAGACACAGGTGGCAGCAATACAGGTAATAATGAGAAACAGGTGAGAGACGGAGTACTCAGTAATACAGGGGCCGGAGTAGAGCAGGAGAGGGGACAGGAGCACATGGCAATACAAAACTACAGACTGACAGCCAGGGGGAAACACACAAAAAAACAGAGTTCAACTGGAGGTATTGACAGTTCTAAGGAATAAAGCCCTAAACCTATTCAATCTTTCCTTATAACTCAGGTCCTTCAGACTCAGCAACATCCTGTAAAGTTTCTCTGCACTCTTTCAAATTTATTTACATATTTCTGGTACGTGGGTTACCAAAACCACACGTAATACTGCAAATTAGGCCTCACGAATGTCTTAAACAATTTCAGCATGACATCTCATCTCCTGCACTCAGTACTTTGATTTATGAAGGCCAATGTGTCAAAAGCTTTCTTTATAACCCTATCTATTTGTGATGGCTGTACTCCCAGCCTTTGTCCTACCACACCCATAAGTGCCTACCGTTCACTGTGTTGGTCCTACTGAAGTGCAACATCTCCCACTTGCCTGCATTAAGTTCTATCTGCAAATTTTTTTAGCCCATTTTTCCAGCTGGTCCATATCCCACTACAAGCCATGATAGCCTTCCTCGCTATCCAGTACACCCCTAATCTTGGTGTCATCTGCTTACTTGCCAGTCCAGTTCACCACATTAACATCCAGGTTGTTGATATAGATGACAAACAACAATGGACCCAGCACCAATCCCTGGGACACTCCACTAGTTACAGGCTTCCAGTCAGACAGGCAACCATCTACTACCACTCTCTGTCTTCTCCCACAAAGCCAATGTCTAAACCAATTTACTACCCCATCTTGAATGCCGAGCGACTGAACCTTCTTGACCAACCTCCCATGCGGCACCTTGTTGAATGACTTGCTAACGTCCATGCAGGCAACATCCACTGCCTTGTCTTCATCAACTTTCCTGGAAATATCCACGAAAAACTCTATAAGATTGGTTAGACATGACCTATCATGCTGATTATCCTCAATTAATCCATGTCTAACCAAGTACTTATATATCCAGTCACTCAGAATACCTTCCAATAACTTTCCCACTATACTTCTTGCATTAAAACCCACAGACCAGGCCCATCTTTTTGCACATTTAATTTGAAACTAATGGCATTGTGATCACTAGATGCAAAGTGATCCCTTACACAAACTTCTGTTACCTGCCCTGTCTCATTCACTAATAGCAGATCAAGTATCACACACTCTCTCGTAGGGACTTCCATTTCCTAATTAATAAAATTTTCTTGAACACATTTGACAGACTCTAGCTCATCTAGTCCTTTTACAGTATGGGAGTCCCAGTCAACCTGTTGCTTCCTGACTTTGTCTGAGGTCTTGCTCCACAACCTCTCCACTAACTGTTCTTGCACTCTGGTTCCAATCCCTCTGCAACTCTAGTTTAAACCACACTGTGCAGCTTAAACAAACATTCCTGCTAGTATACTAGTCCTCCTCCAGGTCAGATGGAGACTGTCTCTCCTGATTTCCTGGAAGCGAGCCCAATCATCCAAAAATCTTATGCCTCCCTCCTACACCAACTTCTTTCCCACATAGGGGAGGGGAGGAGAAGATGGCGGCGCGACGCAGCGTGCGTGGCCGCTCCGAAATGATATCGTATTTGTTAAGTAGGTGCCGTGCACAATCCAGATTTGATGGAGACAGACGTGAGAAGCACGGAGGAACATCTGGAGAAACTTCTGAAATGCCTGCTTCGCTGCCGCTGCTACTGTGCGATCGAGAATCTCCGGAGGGGAAGGCCTCGAGTCCTCGGCTTTGCCTATTGCCTGTTGCCAGGGCCGGGGTTGAAGCGCTCGGCAGAGATAGTGTTTGGTGCTCGGTGTCAGAGGGCTGGTTAGAGGCTCGAAGTTTTCGGACAGACTCAAGAGTCAGCTGTGGTCGGGTGCTTCCAGGGTGCTGCATTGGCAAGTTTGCGGTGCTGGAGGTTCATGGCAAGAAGAGAGTTTCTCTTCCTTCTACCGTCTGCGTGAGATGATCGGACTTTCAAGAGACTTTGACACTTTTTTTTACCGTGCCCATGGTTTGTTCTTTATCAAATTATGGTATTGCTTTGCACTGTTGTAACTATATGTTATAATTATGTGGTTTTTGTCAGTTTTTTTAAGTCTTGGTTTGTCTTGTGTTTCTGTGATATCTTTCTGGAGGAACATTGTATCATTTCTTAATGCATGCATTACTAAATGACAATAAAAGAGGACTGCGTGTCCTCACAATCTAATCTAATCTAATATTAAACTGTATAATCTTCCTAGTACTGGGCTCACTAACACGTGGCAATGCTGAGATCATAACCCTAGATGTCCTTCTCTTTCACTTAGCACCTAACCCCCTGAACAAACATTGCAGAACCTTCTCGGTCTTCCTACCCATGTTTTTGGTATCCACATGGAGCACAACCTCTGGGTGTTCACCCTCCCACTTAAGAATGCTGAGCACCTGATTCAAAATTTTCCGAACCCTAGCACCTGGGAGGCAATGTACCATACGGGCATCTTGTTCTCATCCACTGAGCCTCCTTTCTGTTCCCCTAACTAATGAATTCTCTATCACCATAGCTTGCCTCTTCTCCCCCCTTCCCTTCTGAGTTGCAGAGTCAAACTCGGTGCCAGAGATGTGACTGCTGTGACCTTCCTTTGCTAGGTCGATCCCCCAACAGTATCCAAGGTGGTATACCTGTTGCTGAGGGGCATGGCAACAGGGGCACTCTGCACTGGCTCTATAACCCTTTTTCCCCTTCCTGACTGTCACCCAGTCTCCTGTGCCCTGCACCTTGGGTGAAACCACCTCTCTACATGTCCTATCACCCACTCAGCCTCCTGAATGATCACGAGTTTATCCAGTTCCAGCTCCAGCTCCTTAACATGGATTGTTAGAAGCTGCAGCTGGATCCACTTCTCCTAGTTGTAGTGGTCAGGGATACTGGCGGTCTCCCTGCCTTCCCACATCCCACAAGATGAGCATTCCACTATCCTGCCTGGCATCTGGACAATTCTAACTGAGCCGATACAAAGGAAGAACAATAAACTGTTGGGGAGGGGGGTGGGGAGATCTCTACATGCAGCTTTTTTGCCTTCTCTCACTGAAGCCTCAAAGAGCTAAGGTCTCAAATTCTCCGCTCTAACCCTGTGCCCTCCAATGATGGCCGCTCTGCTTGCCCCAGCCTTACTTTAATTTGTTCTTGCCCATCAATCCCGAATGCTAATTGGCCGCTGCTCAAAGCTCCATACTGCCACAAGTCACTGCCTTATCTCTTCCATCAGCAAACCTGAATGAGGTAAGTCTTCTCGGGCTTCCGATCTCGCCTATCGGGTGCTCTCAAAGCATCAAAACAGACACCTTTCAACCCATTCTACCGACTGCAATTTTGCAATGCCAACAGTCTCTCTGCAAGCAACTGCCCCACCCTCTGTCCTATCACTCTGGTTCCCGTGCTCCTACCGAACTAGTTTAAATCCTGCCTAGCAGCTTTAGCAGATCTGTCCAGAGGGATATTGGGCCCCCTCAAGTTCAGCTGTAACATGTCTGTTTTGTAAAGGTTATACCTTCCCCACTTTGCTTTGCATTCCCTTTATAATTGTGTTGAAAAACTGATTTCATTGTAGCTCTCCAGTTTAGAGTCCAAAGTCTCCTGTCCCAGGGATCCCTGTAAAGCACCTCACCTAATTATCAGGCAGGCAACTTCTCAGGCAGTCTAAGTTGTGCCTTAGCACCCCCCCCCACCCCAAATGAAAATCAGGGACCAAGTTCTGCAACAGAGCTGACTGCTGTGCTGGGCCACAAAAGGTTTGCTCCAGATCCTCAGAGAATGCAATGAAATTATTCTCAGTATCTCCTCTGTGGAATTAGGAATAACTGTTGACAAGGCATCTCATTGTTGTGGCTATCCCTCAAGGTCAAGGATGATAGTCTTCATTCTGTTGATCTATTTATGGGCTTGCAACTGGCTTATGAGTCCAATCTTGGCTTGCAAGTTCTTCCGCATTCAGGACAGGTAGTTCCAGATGGCAGATCGGGCTTTGGTTGTTAACACAAAATAATCTGCAGATGCTGTGATCAAAGCAACACTCACAGTACGTTGGAGGAACTCAGTAGGTCGGGCAGCGTCAGTGGAAACAATGATTCGACGTCGACTCATTGTTTCCACTGATGCGACCCGACCTGCTGAGTTCCTCCAGTGTACTGTGAGTGGAGCTTTGGTTGTTGCTGCCTCTCTTTCCATTTTCTTCTCTTTTCTTCTAAATCTGCACATCTGTTGGCTTCGAAAGTTGCTATTCCTTCTCAGATGATGGCTTGCCAGAGTTTCCTGTACTTGGCCTGTCCTTGTTGATGTCGATGTTACATTTCTTCATATTGGCTTTGAAGACGTCTTTGAATCTCTTCTGTTGTCCGCCTCTTTTACGTTTGCCTTCTTTAAGCTGGGAGTAGAAGATTTGTTTCGGCAGACGTTCGTCTTTCATCCAAACAACATGACCGCTCCATCTTAGTTGGTTCTTGATGACGTAGGCTTCAATGCTTGTTGTTTTTGCTTCATTTAGCACACTGACTTTGGTTCTTCTATCTTCCCAGCTGATACTTAAGATGTTTCAAAGACAGCATTGATGGAACTTTTCAAGTGCCTTCAGATGTTGTCGGTATGTTGTCCAGGTTTCTGATGTATACAGGAGCGTTGGGATTACCGTTGCTTTGTACCCTAACATTTTGGTGTCTGTTCGGATGTCACAATCATGAAAGACTCTTGTTTGGAGACATCCAAAAGCTGTTCCAGCGTATTTAAGACGATGTTGGATCTCATCATTAAGGTCGACAATGAAGACGTGCCACCAGACTTTAGAGACTCAGCAATTGTTACCATCTACAAAAGGAAAGGCGATCGATCCGAATAAGGAAACTATTGTGGAATTTCCCTGTTAGCAACAGCAGGAGAGATCCTCACCCGCATCATGAACAACCGGCTCAAGCCTTTAGCCAAGAAGATCCTTCTGGAGACACAAGCCGGTTTTAGACCATCACGTGGAGCAATCGACGTGATCTTCACACAGCATCTGAACACTTGTGATAATGGCCTTCCATGTCCCACCCTCCCTCTTTCTCCCTTCTCCTCTCTGCCTGAATATCTCCCCCTCTCCCCCTGGTGTTATCATTTCAAAAGATCCGTCCTAGGCGCAGCACACAAGTGCAATTATGAAGAAAGCACAGTATCACCCCCTTAGACGTTAGCAAAGATTTAGCATGACATCTAAAACTTTGACGAGCTTCTATATATGTGTGTGGTGGAGAGTATATTGACTGGTTTCATCACAGCCTGGTATGGAAACACCAATGCCCTTTAACAGAAAATGCTACAACAATAGTAACGGATACAGCCCAGTCCTTCACGGGTAAAGCCTTCCCCACCATTGAGCACATCTACATGGAGTGCTGCTGCAAGAAAGCAGCATCCATCATCAAGGACGCCCACCATCCAGGCCATGCTCCTGGAGGTACTGGAGCGTTGGGACTGACACCACCAGGTTCAGGAACGGTTATTACTCCTTAACCATCAGGCTCTGAGCCAGAGGGGATAACTTCACTCAACTTCACTTGCCCCATCACTGAACTGTTCCCACAATCTATCAACTCACTTTCAAGGAGTCCTCATCTCATGTTCATGATATTTATTGCTTATTTATTTATTATTATCATTTCTTTTCTTTTGTGTTTGCAGTTTGTTGTCTTTTGCACATTGGTTGTCTGTCCGGTTGGGTGTGGTTTTTCATTGATTCTAATACATAGAAACATAGAAAACCTACAGCAAAATACAGGCCCTTCGGCCCACAAAGTTGTGCCAAACATGTCCCTACCTTAGAAATTACTAGGGTTACCCATAGCCCTCTATTTTTCTAAGCTCCATGTACCTATCCAAAAGTCTCTTAAAAGACCCTATTGTATCCGCCTCCACACCACCGTTGCCGGCAGCCCATTCCACGCACTCACCACTCTCTGAGTAAAAAATTTACCCCTGGCATCTCCTCTGTACCTACTCCCCAGCACCTTACACCTGTGCCCTCTTGTGGCAACCATTTCAGCCCTGGGAAAAAACCTCTGACTATCCGCCCGATCAATACCTCTCATCATCTTATACACCTCTATCAGGTCACCTCTCATCCTGCGTCGCTCCAAGGAGAAAAGGCTGAGTTTACTCAACCTATTCTCATAAGGCATGCTCCCTAATCCAGGCAACATCCTTGTAAGAAATCCATTTCTTGAATTTACTGAGTATGTGCACAAGAAAATGAATCTCAGGGTTGTATGTGGTGACATATGTGTACTTTGATTATACATTTAGTTTGAACTATGTATCTTCCCCATCCTCTCCCTCCTTTTGCTCTCCTCTCCTATTTTGCTCTCCTCTCATGCTCTCTCCTTCCCTCTCTCAGCATCAATTCCCCTTTTCTCTTTCCATCCTCACTTCCTCCATCTTCCTCCCTCTCAGCTACCCCCTCCCTCTCATCACCTTTGTCCTTCTTCCTCCTTTGCCTGCTGCTCCTGATTCCCTCCTTCCTCCCCCTGCCTGTATTACTCTTTTCCACTTTCTGCTTCCACCACCTCTCCCTCCTTCATAACCTCACTGCTCCCACCACCGAGCCTCCTGGCCGAGCTGAAGATATTTTTTCCCGAGTGGGGCACATGCACTGAACACATCTGTGACACAAGTCCCTGGTCCTGTGGTGTCACAGCACTTCTCCTCTGCTTTACCAGTGGTACTCCTTATGCTGGGAATGTGACGATTCACGTGAAAGGCAGCCAGAGAAAGCCTGCATCAATACTTCAATACTGCTCCCCCCCAGAAGTTACCAAGCTAGGAGGATGTTCTTAATTACATCACCACTATCATAACCTTGAGAACAGCAAGTTCTTGCAAACATTTATTATCACAGAACATCAGAGATAGAAGCTGCAGCTGCTGCACGAACAGTAAAACCTGCACTACGACTCACAACACCAATGTCTCACCCTCCCTTCCCCACACCTTAGGTACTGAGTCGTTCCAGCCACTCTGTCCCTTACAAGGGTTGTGCTCTGTAAATGTCAACATAGTTGACTAGCATAGTCCAGAGAGAGAGAGAGAAAAAAAAGGAGAGACAGAGAGAGAGAGAGGAAAAGAGGAGAGAGAGAAAAAGAGGAGGGAGAGAGAGAGAGAGAGAGAGCGAGAGAGAAATAGGAACTCCCTTTGGTCCTACAAGTTGTCACCCATTCGTCTCCACTACCACTTCCCCCCCACTTGGCAATTAGTTCAGTATAACCAGCAGCCACTGTTGAAAAAATATACCTTTCCAGCCCCTTTGAATTTCTTCCCCTCACACCTTAAGCCTGTAAAGCCTGTCTAGAACCTTAGTTCTAGACTCTCCAGCCCTGGGAAGAAGTTCGGGCTACACGGAGGCATAGCGATTAACGTATTACAGCGTCAGTGACTCGGGTTCATTTCCCGCCGCTGTCTGTAAGGAGTTTGTACGTTCTCCCCATGACCTTGTCAATTTTCTCCGAGTGCCCCAGCTCCCTCCCACAATCCAGAGACGTCTGGGTCAGCAGGTTAACTGGACACATGAGTATATTGGGTGGTGTGGGCTTGTTGGGCCAGGAGGGCCTAGTACCATGCTGTAGCTCTCAATATATAGAAAAAAAAATAAAAAAAGATTGTCTGTCCTAACCAAATCCCTCAACAAGGTCTTTATTATAAACCTTGATCGACAAGGTCACTCCACAGCCTTCTACGTTCCAGTGAAAATAACCCCAGTCAATCAAACGCCTTGATGTTCCAACATTGAAACTCAATACTTCACTTACAAAGGCAAGCGATACCCTTGTCACTATCCCCCCGGTCGCAAATCTTTGCAGCTGTTCCTCAGGAGGCAGTAGAAGGGGAGTCTGGTTATTTTTAAGTTACCATCCATGCTGTGCCCTCTCATTGCTGCCTGAGAAGGCTCTCGGCCCAGATCATTGACTCTTTCTTCCTTTTCATAGATGCTGCCTGACATGTTGAGATACTCCAGCATTTTGTACATGTTGCCCTGGATTTCCAGCATTTGCAGAATCCCTTGTGTTTTTCATTGCTGTGATTAGGCAGGAGGTACAGGAGCCCAAAGACCCACACCTTAAAGT
Source organism: Mobula hypostoma (assembly GCF_963921235.1). NCBI lineage: Eukaryota > Metazoa > Chordata > Chondrichthyes > Myliobatiformes > Myliobatidae > Mobula > Mobula hypostoma. The sequence goes on along the minus strand of NC_086104.1, from coordinate 91,925,912 downwards.
TTAACAGTAGCTTCTGCCATCGATATTCTTGAATTGACCCGGAAAACCCGAACTACCTCAGACTATATTTCCCTCAACTTGCACTCATTTTGTTTTGTTTACATTGTGGTGAAAATGTTAATTGGTTTATGCTTGTCATGTTTTTAATCTGCTATGCTGCTGCTGTAAGACAATAGTTTTCGTGGCACTGATACCCTGGTTATGCATGTCCCCAACACTAAGCTTGAACCTTGATTAGAAATGGGCACATGATTAGACAGGAATATGGGGTTGCCATTACAATCAAATTTTATGAAGTGGTAGATCTGGAGCAAGGGCTATACTGTTACTTTTGCTTCTGATCTGTATATCTGTCAGGCCACTATCCCCAGTCTGAAGCCATTACAGTCAGTGAATGTTATTCATCATGCTTTGATTGATTTGTCCTTCGCAGAGTAATTAGAAAAACAATTGGCAGCTGCTTGAATGACCTAGCTCTTTAACCTTCCCAAATGTTCATAAGATGTTCAAGTCTAACAGAGCACAAGGTACTCCGTTCTTCAACAGATTCTTCAGAGCACTGCCGTTACCGGATAAAACATAGAGGGGCTCTTAGCAACCAAGTTAGTTACTAGGCAACAGACATGTAATTCAATAGATAATGAAGGAGTGCAGATTTGAGTAATTGTAGCCTATTCCTAAGGCTTTTGATTTGTTTCCCTGATTAAGAAATTATGGCTGACATTATATTTTACACAGTGAATTTTTTGAATTTGTATTGTCAGTTGAGTCTCCAAGATAAGTGATACAGACTTACAAAATAGAATGCTAAGATATTCTTGCATGAACATGCAACACCATTAAAAGACTGTGGTGTATCAGTGTGGGAGACTTTCTTTCCAAGTTAGAAGTTGTGCTTTTATTTATTATTTCGAGATACAGTGCATAATAGACCCTTCAACCCTTTGAGCCTGCTGTCGGCAATCCTAGCTTTAACCCTCGCCTAATCAAGGGACAATTTACTACGACCAATTAACCGGTATATCTTTGGACTTGTGGGCACGTTTACTCTTCTATCCCTGATCGGTCCCACCCTCACTCTGGCCAGCCTCCTGTTCTTCACATTTGTGTAGAATGCCTTGCAGTTTTCCTTACTCCTACTTGCCAAACCCTAAGGTCCCTCTCACTGGTGAATACTGAAGCAAAACATCATAAAGGACCCCAAACACGAGGAAATCTGCAGATGCTGGAATTTCAAGCAACACACATAAAAAGTTGCTAGTGAACGCAGCAGGCCAGGCAGCATCTCTGGGAAGAGGTACAGTCAACGTTTTGGGCCGAGACCCTTCGTCAGGACCAACTGAAGAAAGAGCTAGTAAGAGATTTGAAAGTGTGAGGGGGAGGGGGAGATCCAAAATGATGGGAGAAGACAGGAGGGGGAGGGATGGAGCCGAGCTGGACAGGTGATTAACAAAAGGGATATGAGAGGATCATGGGACAGAAGGCCCAGGGAGAAAGGAAAGTGGGAAGGGGGGAAAGCCCAGAGGATGGGCAAGGGGTATAGTCAGAGGGACAGAGTGAGAAAAAGTAAAGAGATAGAAAGAATGTGTGTATATAAATAAATAAATAACGGATGGGGTATGAAGGGGAGGTGGGGCAATAGTGGAAGTTTGAGAAGTCAATGTTCATGCCATCAGGTTGGAGGCTACCCAAATGGAATATAAGGTGTTGTTCCTCCAACCTGAGTGTGGCTTCGTCTTTACAGTAGAGGAGGCCGTGGATAGACATATCAGAATGGGAATGGGATGTGGAATTAAAATGTGTGGCCACTGGGAGATCCTGCTTTCTCTGGCGGACCGAGCGTAGGTGTTCAGCGAAACGATCTCCCAGTGTGCGTTGGGTCTCTTCGATGTATAGAAGGCCACATCGGGAGCACTGGACGCAGTATATCACCCCAGCCGACTCACAGGTGAAGTGTCGCCTCACCTGGAAGGACTGTTTGGGGCCCTGAATGGTGGTGAGGGAGGAAGTGTAAGGGCATGTGTAGCACTTGTTCTGCTTACAAGGATAAGTGCCAGGAGGGAGATCGGTGGGAAGGGATGGGGGGGACAAATGGACAAGGGAGTCATGTAGGGAGCGATCCCTGCGGAAAGCAGAGAGAGGGGGGGAGGGAAAGATGTGCTTAGTGGTGGGATCCCGTTGGAGGTGGTGGAAGTTACGGAGAATTATATGTTGGACCCGGAGGCTGGTGGGGTGGTAAGTGAGGACAAGGGGAACACTATTCCTAGTGGGTGGTGGGAGGATGGAGTGAGAGCAGATGTGCGTGAAATGGGGGAGATGCTTTTGAGAGCAGAGTTGATGGTGGAGGAAGGGAAGCCCCTTTCTTTAAAAAAGGAGGACATCTCCCTCGTCCTGGAATGAAAAGCCTCATCCTGAGAGCAGATGCGTGGAGACGGAGGAATTTTGAGAAGGGGATGGCATTTTTGCAAGAGACAGGGTGAGAAGAGGAATAATCCAGATAGCTGTGAGAGTCAGTAGGCTTATAGTAGACATCAGTAGATAAGCTGTCTCCAGAGATAGAGACAGAAAGATCTAGAAAGGGCCCCACCTACCTCCTCTGACTCCAGGCACATGTTTCCTCTTCTATTCCTAACCAGTCCTAGCCTGACTACGGCCATCCTCCTGTTCTTTATGTACATGTAGAGCGCTTTGGGGTTTACCTTAATCTAGTCACCCACTGCCTTCTCATGGCCCCTTCTCCCTCCCTTAACTCTATTTTTTCAGAATCGCCTTCCTGTTTAACTTGCAACTCTCTAGAGCCCTGTCTGATCTTTGCTTCCTTCTTCCTGATGACCCACATCTCTTGTCATGGTTTTCTCACCCTACGAACCTTTCCCTGCCTCACTGGGACAGACCTATCCAGAGCCTCCTACAGGACCCAGGAGACAACTTCTTCACGCTTATGGTACAAGCGGCCAGAGAAGGTAGTTGAGGACAACATCTGCAAAAACATCTGGATAAGTATAGGTACATGGAAAGGAACACTGGAAAATGGGGCCTTCTTTGGAATGCACCCTGAGCAAGTTGGGATAAGGGGCCTGTTTCTGTGACATTTTATTATATGGCACTACAGGGTGGAAGTTAATAGTCCCTTGTCCAGATGGAGAATACAGAACTCAGAGAAGAGTTTAGCCACTTCACTAAGTTGAGGAGATATTTCTTCAGTCAGGGGACTGGACACTCAAAAGTTCTCTTCCTCAGACCAAGAGACATAGGAACAGAATTAGACCATTTGGCCCATCGAATCTGCTCTGCCATTCGACCATGACTGATCTATTGTCCCTCTCGCTCTCCCCGTAACCTTTGAAACCCTTACTAATCAGGAACCTATCAACCTCTGCTTTAGATACTGTATACCCAATGACTCAGCCATGTGTGGCAATGAATTGCATTGATTCACCACCCTCTAGCTAAAGATATTCTCCCTCACCTCTAAAGCGACGTCCTTGTATTCTGAAGCTGTGCCTTCTGGCCCTGGAGGATCCCCCTCTATAGGAAACACCCTCTGCATATCTACTTCTATCCAGGACTTTGAATATTCAATAGGTTTCAATGAGAAGCACCCCGCTTCATTCTTCTGAACTCCAGCAAGTACATACCCAGAGCCATCAAATGCTCCTCATATGTTAATCCTTCCATTCTGGAATCATTCTGGTGAACCTCCTCTGGACCCTCTCTAGTACCAGCAAACCCATTCTCAGACAAGGCACCCAAAACTGCTCACAGTACTCCATGATCAGAGGGTCAGGCATGATGGGCATTGAGATTATTTAAGGATGGGACTGCAGAACATTTTGGCACCGTGCGAATAGGGAGCTGGTGGCAAGGTGGATGAAACATATGGTCAGCCAATAAACCTTGGAGCAGCTCTGCAGGACCGACTACATGACACATTCCAGCTTCAGTAGATGTTTATATATTGGCCAGGAAGCTCTTCTTCTCCAGTAGTGTCACAATGTTTAAAGTTTAACTTCCCAGATGACAGAAAGTAGAACATAGAGCAATACAGCACGGGAACGGGCCATTCAGCCCACAAAGTTCTGCCAAACCAGCTAAAAATCAAAAACCCAATCAAAAACCCAAACATTAATTCTTCCCAGCTACACTGTTGATCATTTCTCTCCACCTTCCTTACATCTATGTGCTTATCCAAATGTCTCTCAAATGCCTGTAATGTATTTGCCTCTACCACCATACCAGGCAGCACATTCCAGGCATCTATGACTCTCTGAGTAAAATACTTACTCCTCACATCACCTTTGAACCTACCCCCTCTCACCTTCAATGCATGCCCCCTGGTATTAGACAGTTCAATCCTGGGAAACAGATACTCTCTGTCCATTCTATCTATGCCTCTCATAATCTGATAAACCTCCATCACATCTACCCTCAGCTTCCGACACTCCAGAGAAACCCAAGCTTTTCCAGCCTCTCGTGACAGCACTCACCCTCTAAACCAGGCAGCATCTGGTAAGCCTCTTCTGCACCCTCTCCAAAGCTCCAAGATCCTTCTGATAATGGGGCATCCAAAACTGTATGCAATACTCCAAATGTCGTCTAACCAGAGTTTTATAATGTTGCAATGTAATCGCCTGACTTTTGAACTCAGTGCCTTGACTAATAAAAGTAAGCATTCCATAGGCCTGCTTAACCACCTTATCGATCCGTGTAGCCACTTTCAAAGAGCTATGAACTTGGATCCCAAAATCTCTCTGCTCAGCAACATGTGAAGGATTTTGCCCTTAACAGTGTCTTCTTGCACTGTGTCCTTGCATTTGCCCTACCAAGGTGCAAGGAGACACACTGCCTCCTTCAATAACCTGGGGTAAATCCCATAGGCCCTGGGGACTTATCTACCTCATACTCAATAGGAAGCCCAACATTTCCTCCTCCTTGACGTCTAAACACCCTAAAGTATTTATACACAGCACTGATCTGGTCATCCATATCCTTTTCCTTGGTAAATACTGAAGCAAAGTATTCATTAAGTACCTCACTCACATTATCTGCAATGAAGCAAATGTTTCCCCCTTTATCCTTGAGTGGTCCTACCCCCTCCCTAGCTATCCTCTTGTTCTTGATGTATGTGTAGACTGCCTTGGGATTCACCTCAATCCTACTTGCCGAGGACTTCTCATGGCCCCTCCTGGCCGTCCTAGTTCCCTGCTTTAGTTCTTTACTGGCTTCTTTACACTCCTCATGTGCTTCATTTGGTTCCAAGTTCCAAAGCTTTACATACTTTTCCCTTTTTCTTCTTAATAAATTAATCATCTCTCTGGACATCCAAAGTTCTCTTTTCTTTCCAACCCTGTCCTTCCTTCCAACAGGAACGTACCTTTCCTGTACTCTATGCAATTGATCTTTAAACACCCTCCACGTGTCTCATGTGGACTTGCCAGAAAAAGAGGTTTTCCCAATTAGCACTTCTTACTACCTACCTAATGCTCTCATAATTTGCCCTACTCCAATTCAAAATTCTCCCACAAGGACCATACCTATCCTTATTCGATAGCTATCATGAAAGTTAAGAAGTTGTGGTCACTGTTCCCGAACTGTTCATCCACAGAAGGGTCAGTCAGCTGCCCGAGCTCATTAACCAACACTGGGTCTAGTGTGGCCTCTCCTCTCATTGGACCATCCACATACTGATTTAAGAAAACTTTCTGGATCCACTTAACAAATTCAGCCCCATATAAACCCCTTACATTAAGAAGGTCCCAATTTATATTTGGGAAGTTGAAATCCCCCATGACAACAACCCTATTATTTTTACATATCTCTTTAATCTGATTACGTATCTGTTCCTCAATGTCCTGGTGCCTATTAGGGGGTCTGTAGCACAATCCCATCAGTGTAATTGCACCCTTTCCTTTTCACGAGTTCCATCCAAAGTGTTTGACTCCTCCATTATGTCTCACCTGAGTGCAGCTGTGGTTCTTCCTGATTAGTAATGCAACTCCCCCCACCCCCCAGCACTCTTTTACTGCCTCCTCTATTTTTCTAAAACTTTGAAAACCTGGTACATTAATCACCGATTCCTGCCCCTCTCTCAACCTAGTTTCAGTAATGGCAATGACATCGTAGTTCCATGCACTGATCCATAAGAGCATAAGACATAGGAGCAGATTAGGCCATTTGGCCCATCGCGCCTGCACCGCCATTCAATCATGGCTGATCCTTTATTCCCCTCCTCAGCCCCACTCCCCGGCCTTCTCCACACAACCTTTGATGCTGTGTCCAGTCAAGAATCTATCAATCTCCACCTTAAATACACCCAATGACTTGGCCTCCACAGCTGCCTGTGGTAACAAATTCCACAAGTTCACCACCCTCTGGCTAAAGAAATTTCTCTGCATCTCTGTTTTAAATGTACGCCCCTCTATCCTGAGGCTGCACCCTCTTGTCCTAGACTCCCCCACCACATCTTTCAACATTTGAAAGGTTTCAATGAGATTTCCCCCCATCCTTCTGAATTCCAGTGAGTACAGACCCAGAGCCATCAAACGTTCCTCGTATGATAACCCTTTCATTCTTGGAATCATTCTTGTGAACCTCCTCTGAACCTTCTCCAATGCCAGCACATCTTTTCTTAGATAAGAAGCCCCAGACTGTACACAATACTCAAGGTGAGGCCTCACAAGAGCCTTATAAAGCCTCAGTATCACATTCCTGCTCTTATATTCTAGGCCTCTTGAAATGAATGCCAACATTGCATTTGCCTTCCTCACCACCAATTCAACCTTCAAGTTAACTTTTAGGCTGTTCTGCGCAAGAACTCCCAAGTCCCTTCGCATTTCAGATTTTTGTATTTTCTCCCCATTCAGAAAAAAGTCTGCGCATTTATTTCTTCTACCAAAGTGCATGACCATACATTTTCCAACATTGTATTTCATTTGCCACTTTCTTGCCTATTCTCCTAATGTCTAAGTCCTTCTGCAGCCTACCTGTTTCCTCAATACTACCTGCCCCTCCATCAATCTTTGTATCATCTGCAAACTTGGCAACGAAGCCATCTATTCTATCACCCAAATCATTTATATACAGCATAAAAAGAAATGGTCCCAACACTAACCCCTGCAGTACACAACTAGTCACTGGCAGCCAACCAGAAAAGGATTCTTTTATTCCCACTCGCTGCCTCCTACTGATTAGCCAATGCTCTAACCATGCCAGTAACTTTCCTGTAATACCATGGGCTCTTAACTTGGTAAGCATTCTCATGTGTGGCACCTTGTCAAAGGCCTTCTGAAAATCCAAATATACAACATCCACTGCATCTCCTTTATCCATCCGACTTGTCATCTCCTCAAAGAATTCCAACAGGTTTGTCAGCCAAGACTTTCCCTTATGGAAGCCATGCTGACTTTGTCCTATCTTGTTCTGTGTCCCCAACCTCATCCTTAACAACTGACTCCAACATCTTCCCAACTACTGAGGTCAGACTAACTGGTTTATAATTTCCTTTCTGCAGCCTCCCTTCTTTCTTAAAGAGTGGAAGTTGCTTTCATATTTCATCTTTTCCCCCTCATGATTCTTTTAGTTGATTTCTGTAGGTTTTTAAAATCTTCCCAATCCTCTAACTTCCCGTGAATTTTTGCTTGTTGTATGCCCTCTGTTTTGCTTTTACAACAGCTTTGACTTCTCTTTTGAGCTACGGTTGTATTATTTTGCCATTTAAGCATTTCTTTGTTTTTGGAATATATCTAACCTGCACCTTCCTCATTTTTCCCAGAAACTCAAGCCATTGCTGCTCTTCTGTCATCCCTGCCAGCATCTCCTTCCAATTTACTTAGCCAACTCCTCTCTCATACCACTGTAATTTCCTTTACTCCACTGAAATATGTCAGACTTCACTTTCTCCCAATCAAATTTCAAATTGAACTCAGTCATATTGTGATCACTGGCTCCTAAAATTTCCTTTCCCTAATTGCCTCCAGTTCATTACATAATACCCAATTCAGTATAGCTGATCCCCTAGTAGGATCAATGACAAACTGCTCTGAAAAGCCATCCCTTAGGCATTCCTGACAGTCTGACTGCATGTTATCTTTGCTTTTTTACCATCCGTCCTATCCTGAGTCCCTTCACTCTGGTTCCCAAACCCCTGCCAAATTAGTTTAAAACCTCCCCAAAAGCTCTAACAAACCTGTTCATGAGAATATTACGCCCCCACCCCCACCCCCGGGTTCAGGTGCAACCTGTCCCTTTTGTACCTGTGCCAGAAGAGATCCCAATGAACCAAGAACCTGAAGCCCTACCCCCACAACAGCTTCTCAGCCACGCACTTATCTGCCAAATTATCCTGTTTCTATCCTCATTTGCGCATGGCACAGGAGAGGTCCTGCTTCCCAGCTTTCTGCCTAGCTCCCTGAATTCTCTCTTCAGGATATCTTTGCTTTTCCTTCCTATGTTATTGGTATCAATTCGTACCAAGACATGTGGCTGCTCTCCCTGCCCCTCCAAAATGCTCTAAGCTCATCACCCTTGCTCATAATACTCCTAGCATTAAAGTATAGACACGTCCAACTATCCGACCCATCATACCTGTTATTTCGATTTTGTCTGTCAATACTTTCCCCGACATCTACCTTCTGGTCCGATCCTTCCCTTACTGCCCTGGGGCTCCGGTTCCCAGCCCCTGCAAAACTGGTTTACACTCTCCGGAGGAACATCAGCAAACCTCCCGGCCAGGATATTGGTTCTCCTCCAGTTCAGTCGCAATCCGCAACCACTCCTTCATCTGTGCCATCACCCCGTTCCTAGCTGCACTAGCCCGTGGCACAGGGAGTAGTCCGGAGATTGCAACATGCTGATGAGACTATATTGCACTCCATTTTATCTGTGCGCCCCAACGGGCTACCAAGCATGAATGAAAACACAGAGACATTGGGTCGTACAACGTGGAAACTGTCACAACCGTGGACTCCGTTGCAGGGTCTATGGCCCAGCTGGCAGGCTGCACAGCAGATTCGGCAATTACGCTCGTGAATATGCACGTGTCAGCTAATTATTATTTTGTTACGGCATATTTAACTCCTTTCTGTTCGCTTGTCGAGAAGTCAGCAAAGCACAGCATCTGCTGCTTGCTTGCAGTCAGCCTTGCCTAAGGGAAGTGGACCATCAAGTTGACTGACGCTGAAGACTAGCGGTATGCCTTTTACATTCCTCTCAGCCACAGTGTTGGCATCTAGCTGTCCATTTGAGAGTTTCGGTTAACGGCACTGTTTGGCCTAGCGTTTATTGCTTTCTTTTCCCTTAAAATACATTTCACGTTAAAGTCTGTGAACGATCTACCCGCTTTAGTGTCGCTCCCTCTGCCCTTTGGCCACATCTGAACATTCTGACAGAAACAGGCCCTCTGGCCCAACTGGTTCGTGCTGACCAAGCTTGACCCGTTAGCCTGTACTTGGAGTAAATCCCTCTAAATCAGGTGTTCCCAACATGGGGTCCATAGGCCCCTTGCTTAATGGCGTAAGAAAGGACGGGAACCACTACTGTAAATCATTCCTTTCCGAGCACCCGTCCATTATAATTGTAGCTGCCCCTAGCACTTCCTCTGGCAGCTCATCCCAGACACCAGCCTCTGTGTCTGCTCAGGTCCCTTTCAAGCCATTTCTCACCTTAATTCCATATCCTCTGGTTTTTGACTGGGGGGGGTGGGGGGAGACTGCAAAGACAATTTACACCCTTCAAGATTTTCTAAGCTTCTGAGATCACCGCTCAGCCTCCATGTGTCAAAAGTGAGGAACGGTGGGAAAGAGGTGCACTTGTCTAGCCCCAACCCCAACCCAGGGAATTGCCAAACAGACTATGGAGCACAAACACGGGGAAAATCTGTAGATGCTGGAAATCCGAGCAACACACACAAAATGCTGGATTATGAAGTATATTCAAAATGTAATCACTTCTAAAGCAAGAGGTTTAGCAAGGAGGACGACTTTATCAGTAGGCAAGAAGCTGGTGACCTGGGCTGTGCCAGGTGGTATACCAGATTTATGGTATATCACAAGACTGCGTTCGGTGCTCCTGGTGTGGCCTCCTGCATATGGGTGAGACCTGATGTAGTTTGGGAAACTGCTTCGCTGAGCACCAATGCTTTGTCCACCAGAAGAAGTGGGATCTCCCAGTAGCCATCCATTTTAATTCCACTTCCCATTCCCATTCTGATAAGTCCATCCATGGCCTCCTCCACTGTCGTGATGAGGCCACACTTGGGTTGGAGGAGCAACACCTTCTAATCCGTTTGGGTAGCCTCCGATCTGATGGCATGAACATCGATTTCTCAAACCCCCAATACCCCCAACCCCACCCCCTCCTTCTCAATTTCCCATCCCCTTTCACCTCATCTCCTTGCTCGCCCATCGCCTCCCTCTGGTGCTCCTTCCCCCTTTTTCTTCCTTCCATGGCCTTGCCTCTTTCACCAATCACCTTCCCAGGGCTTTACTTCATCCCCCCCCCCCCCCCGTTTCACGTATCACCTGGTGCTTCTCTCTCCCCTCCCCCACCTTTTAAATCTACTCCTCAGCTTTTTCTCTCCAGTTCTGCCAAAGAGGTTCGGCCCAAAATGTTGACTGTACTTCTTTTATTCCCCACAAATGCTGCCTGGCCTGCTGAGTTCCTCCAGCATTTTGTGCATGTTGCTCGGATTTCCAGTGTCTGCAGATTTCCTCTTGTTTGTATACCACAGGGCCAATGCTCCCCTGGGTGCTAGGGATTTTGCACAGAATGGGCGGGAGGGAAGGCCAATGTCTCCAGGAGGGAAGTCGGGTAAAACTTGGATTGATATAGCAGCCTCTGTCCTGTCCACCCCTTGTCTCTGAATCGAGACTTGGCCTGGTTGCATTTGGCTTTCCCCTCTCAGCCAGTGTGGCCATCAGAGTGAATAATATCTCAGTTATTTAATTTCACTTCAGAGGGGCCGGCTGCTATATGACAAAGTGAAGTACCTCCGTGCAAGTCCTCAAGGAGCGATTGGGCAACACGAGAGCAGCATTGCCTCAGGGTCTGAAGTGCAAACAGTAAACCTTCCCCTCCGAGGTTCCTGCTGAGTAAGATCATATCTGCCTGATTCTGACAGGGCTTTCTACCATTTCTGCATTGCAGTCTCAGCATTGGATAAAACAATGAGCAGCGTGTCACAGAGCACATCCCTCTGCTCTGCACGTGTTCAACTCAAATCCAGAACAATTATCTTTAATGACAGTCTCTGCTGACTGAATGAAATTTGCCCACACACTACACCTCCCCCAGCAATTAATAACCGGCTATTCATACACAATATTCCGCCACCACTGTTCTGTGTGGAGTACTTGGGCTGTTGGAACGTGTCCACTGAAACACTTGCTGGAAAAATAAAGCTCTGCAGTACCAAAAACAAGTGAAATAAAGGTGAAGCAAAAGGCAAATATGGAAAATGTACCAGATTGTGCTGTTTCTCCAGTGTTTACCCAGCTTCAGTCGTAAATCCATTTGCTGGATCTCAGTCAAGATCTGACTCCTCGAACTCTCACTATGAACAAATCGCAATGCTCCCAGTGGGCACCGCCCCTTCTCAGCAACCCTTCCAGTGGGCACTGCCCTTTCTCAGCAACCCTTCCAGTGGGCACTGCCCTTTCTCAGCAACCCTTCCAGTGGGCACTGCTGTTTTTCCACTACTTCCAGTAGATACTGTTCTTCCTTGGCAATACTTCCAGTGAGCACTGGAGACATAATAGACTACAGATGCTGGAATCTGGAGCCATTAGGCCAGAAGGAATGCAGCAAAAGAAGCAAAACTTAATGGCCTGATGCCAGCCAGCACACTTGCTCACCCTGTCTGAATGCCCTGCTGCTTCTCCCTTCCCCCACCCCCCACCTCACAGACACACTCTCATCCCGCACAGGCACTTCTCATCTGTTATTGCTGCTTTGTCATATATCCATACCACCGCTTGCTTAATTATAGTGCCAGTAATGTTATGCTGTCTTACATAAATGTGCCCTTCACACTTCATGTCAACCTGTCAATCTCCAGTCCATACCACTCAGGGACTCGTGCGCATACTTGGTGACTGTATGTGCTGGATTTTAACTCTGTGTGCTGTTTGTGACCATGTGTCCTGTGTTTTCCAGAGGAACAAAGTTTCATTTAGCTGTACACACGCCTATGGTTGAATGACAATCAACCTGAACTTGAAAAACAAACTGCTGGAGGAACTCAGTGCGTTGAGCAGCACTTGTGGAGAAAGCTTCAGGGCAAGACGTCTCAGGTTGAGACCTCGCTCCACCACCAGTGTAGGGTCTGGGAATTGAGGTGTTGACAATTCTCTTTTCTCTACAGGTGATGCTCGACTCCTTGAGTTCCTCTGGGAGTTTGTTTCTTTTCCCCCCAATGGACACTGTCTTGCCTCAACAGGGAATGTATTATAGCATGACACAGATGGTAACGGACATTCCTTGAGGGCACAGCTTTAAGACCATAAGATATAGGAGCAGAATTAGGCTGTTTTTCGCTTTGAGTCTGCTCCACAATTTCATTATGGCTGACCCATTTTCCCTCTCAGTCCCAATCTGCTGCTTTCTGCCCATATCCCTTCACACCCTAATTAATCAAGAATCTATCAACCTCTGCCTTAAATATAGCCAATGATTTGGCCTCCATGGCTGCCTGTGGCAGTGAATTGCATAGATTCACCACCCTTTGGCTAAAGAAATTCCTCCTCATCTCCGTTCCAAAAGAAAACCCCTTTCTTCTGAGGCTGTGTCCTCTGGTCTTAGACTCTCCCAACAGAGGAAACATCCTCTCCACATCCACTCTATCAGGGCCTTTCCCATCAGGTTTCAATGAGGTCACCCCTCATTCTTCTGCATTCTAGTGAATACAGGCCCAGGGCCATCAAACACTCTTCATATGACAAGTCATTCAATCCTGGAATCACTTTGAACCCTCCCCAGTTTCAGCACATCTTTTCTTAGGCAAGGGGCCCAAAACTGTTCACAATAATCCAAGCGCATTATAAAGCATAAACATTACATCCTTGCTTTTATATTCTAGTCCTCTTGAAATCCCACACAAGGACTCCCAAGTCTCTTTGCACCTCAGATTTTTGAATTTTCTCTCCATTTAGAAAATAGTCTATGATTTTATTTCTTCTACCAAAGTGCATGACCATACACTTTCAAACACCGTATTCCATCTGCCACTCCTTTGCCCATTCTCCTAATTGGTCTAAGTCCTTCTGTAGCCTCTCTACTTCCTCAAAACTACCTGCCCCTTGATGTATCTTCATATCATCTGCAAACTTTGCCACAAAGCCATCAATTCCATCATCCAAATCATTAATATATAATGTAAAAAGAAGCGGTCCCAATACAGACCCCTATGGAACACCACTAGTCACCGGCAGCCAACCAGAAAAGGCTCACTTTATTCCCATTCTTTGCCTCCTGCCGATCAGCCATGGTTTAGCCATGGTTTAGCCATGTTAGTATCTTTCCCATAACACTATGCACTCTTAACTTGTTAAGCAGCCTTATGTGTGGCACCTTGTTAAAGGCCTTCTAAAAACCCATGTACACAACATCCACCAATTCTCCTTTGTCTATCCTGCTTGTTATTTCTTCAACGAATTCCAACAGATTTTTCAGGCAAGGTTTTCCCTTGAGGAAACCATGCTTACCACAACCTATTTTTATCATATGCCTCCATGTGCCCCATGACCACATACTTAACAACTGACTCCAACATTTTCCCAACCACTGAGATCAGACTAACTGGCATATAATTTCCTTTCTTCTGCTTCTCTCCCTTTTAAAAGAGTGGAGTGATATTTGCAATTTTCCAGTCCTTCAGAACCATTCCAGAATCTAGTGATTCTTGAAAGATCATTACTAATGCCTCCACAATCTCTTCAGCCATCTGTTTCAGAACCCTGGGTTGTACACCATCTGGTCCATGTGACTTGTCTACCTTCAGACCTTTCAGTTTCCCAAGAACCTTCTCCCCAGTAATGGCAACTTCACATACTTCTTCCCCGTGATGTTTTCAAACTTCCAGCATACTGCTAGTGTCTTCCACAGTGAAGACTGGTGCAAAATAGTTATTCAGTTCATCCGCCATTTCCTTGTTTCCCATTACTACCTGTTCAGCATCATTTTCCTGTGGTCCGATATCCACTCTCGCCTCTCTTTTACACTTTATGTATCTGAAGAAACTTTTGGTATCCTCTTTAATATTATTGGCTAGCTTACCATTGAATTCCATTTTTTAGTTGCCTTCTGTTGGTTTTTTAAAGCTTCCCAATTTCTCACTAATTTTTGCTCTATTATATACCCTTTCTTTGGCTTTTATGTTGGCTTTCACTTCCCTTCTTAGCCATGGCTGGGTCACCTTGCTTTTAGAATACTTCTTCCTCATTGAGATGTATATATCCTGTGCCTTCCCAATTGCTTTCAGAAATTTCAACCACTGCTGCTCTACCATCATCCTTGCCACTGTTCTTTTCCAGTCAATTCCGGTTAGTTCCTTTCTTATGCCTCTGTAACTTCCTTTACTCTACTGTAATACTGATACATCTGACGTTAGCTTCTCCTTCTCAAATTGCAGGGTGAATTCGATCATATTATGACCACATTCCCCTCAGAGTTCCTTTACCTGAAGCTCTCTAATCAATTCTGGTTCATTGCACAACACCCAGTCCAGAAGAGCTGATCCCCTAGTGGGCTACTCCTTGAGCTGCTTTAAAAAACCATCTCATAGGCATTTAAGAAATTCCCCAACTTGGGATCCAGTACCAACCTGCATATTGAAATCCCTCATGACTATTGTACATTGCCCTTTTGTCAAGCATTTTCTATCTCCTGTTGTAATTTGTAGATCACATCCTTACTACTGTTTGGGGTCTGTATACAACTCCTAAAAGGGTCTTCTTATGCTTGCAGTTACTTAGCTTGACCCACAATGATCCAATACCTTCCAACCCTATGCTACCTCTTTCTATTGATCTGATTTCAATTTTTACCAGAAGAGCCACACCACCCTCTCTGCCTTCCTGTCTGTCCTTTCAATACACTGTGTATCCTTGGACGTTAAGCTCCCAGCTGTAATCTTCTTTCAACCGTGATTCAGTGATGTCCACGTCATACATGCCGTTGTGGTGAAAGGGGGAAAAGAGGGCATTTGAAGGAGATGTGTGTGCAAGAATATTTTTTTCACACACACACACACACACACACACACACACACACACACACACACAGTGGTGATGCCTCAGATGGGTTGCCAGGGGAGGAGGTGGTAGTAGATACAATAGCAATGTTTTAGAAGCATTTAGGCAGGCACATGATCAGTCAGGAAATGGAGGGATACTGACCATGTGCAGTTTAAATTGGCTTTCTTTTCAGCACAGCCACCATAGGCTGAAAGACCTGTTCCTGTATTCTACTATTCTATAGTATCACACAGAACACAGCAGGTCAGTAGAATCTATGGAAAGGAATAAACTGTCAATATTTCGGGCAGAGACCTTTCATCAGAGCTCCTATGTTTTGTTCTATGCTCTATCCCAATGCCAGAGGCTGAAGCTGTCAGTCGGGTTTCCCAATACCCGAATGGAAAGTATTTCACTTCACCCAATACCATACATGGGGAGACAGGATGAACGGGCCAGGAGCCATCAGTACCCAACTGGACGCTGACGCTGGGTTGTTGGATAGCTTTGCTGGGACACAGTAGTTGGAGGGGATGAAGAGCAGGAACTTTGCAGCAACAGAGGTACCAGGAAGAGAAGCTCTGGTAGGCAGATTATCTGATGGCGCTGGATGAACGTCAATGGAACCTCAGGCAATGGCCGTGGGGAGGCAGCGAACGGGAGATATTGTCAACCACCAGTAGTCAGGACGAGAGGAACAACCAGGGACAGATGATCACTGTCACAAACCTCGTATCACTAGTAACTACTAATGAATGCGGAGCTTAGGAGGGTTAATGGCGCCTAACGGCGACTCCTTTGCATGCATCTTTGGAAACAGCTCTATTTCAATCTTTAATATCTCTATTTATCCCTTTCAGGGTTCGTCTGAAGACCCTGACCTGGAGTCACATACTGACTATGGTTCTATGCGGGAATGGGACTGGCTCTCAGGGTTTCATGACTGGACGTTATTCAGTACGCCAAGGGCTTGGCCTAAGAGCTCCGCACACCTTCGGAGGACCGAGTTTTCGTGGCTGTGGAGACCGGGGGAATTGGAAGTTGGTGTCCGAGCAGAAGACTTTTGTGTCATGGGAGATGGAAGGTCTCTGGTTGTGTGCCCAGAGACACGCGATCTTTGGGCGCAGAGCTCAGAAAAAGTGACGCAACAGACTTTTAACATCGTAAACCAGTGAGTTGTTTGTTGTGACTCCCCTCTCGCTGTGAAACGGAGACACCTCTTTCTCCCTTATTAGGGAGAGAGAGAGCTTGTGGTATGCTGAATACTGGGTGAACAATGTAGTCTTTGGGGTACTGCAAGTCCGTGTCTTTGTTGCTGCTTTGCTCATGCGTGAGTGCTCGGTGGTGGGTGCTGATGCTTTGTTTTGCTGATGGGGGGAGGAGGGATTGTTGCTTTGCTGCCGCTTACACGCGGGAAGGAGGGGACCTTGGGGTCCTAACATTTAACTGTCATTCATTCTTTGGGGGCACTCCTCTGCTTTCATGGATGGTTGTGAAGAAAAAGCATTTCAGGATGTATATCGTATACATTTCTCTGACATTAGATGTACCTTTGAACCCTGCTGAGGTTGTGGGGACAGGAGCCCTCAGTGGCATTGCTGCCTTCAAATCAACAGCCACATTTTATTCATTAGAACAGCGAGCAGAGTTAATAGATAGTGACTGTGTTGACTTGAGGACTGCACTTGATCAACGTAAACACTTCATCTTTCCCCGTGACGGATTTCTGGACATTGGGAGAATGGAGGAAGATGGGGGTAGTGCAGTACGGGGCCCTGAATTGGAATTCTAGCCATAATCTTAATGAATAGTGGAGCTCTCTCAAAGGGCAAAATGGCTTGGTCCTGCCCCTATTTTGTTCTTAAATTCTAAGATTATGACACTACAATGTATTGTTGAAGGGATCGAATTCAGTCCCAGTATTTGGAATGACGTGACCCTCTCGGCACTGAACAACACTAACATCAGCAAGAGTCACATTTTTACAATGTACAACCTCAGGCTGTGTTACTTCTGTCCTGTTTTAAATTTTAAATGTTGGTGTTGTACCTGCAGTGCATTCCATATAGATGCGACCCTCTCTAAACAAGTTGTTCTCTCAAATTCCTGTTGAAATTTCCTTCTCACTTTAAACTGGTGTCCTCTAGTTCTTAGTCTCCCCTACTCTGGACGGAAGCCTGTGTATTCACCCTGTTGATGCCACGCATGTTTGTATACAGCTCAAGAACATCTCTCTTCAAACTTCTACGCTCCAAGGTGAGGTCTTACCCTGTCCAATCTCTCCCTGTGACTCAGTACCTTGAGTCTTGGGAACATTCTCAACATCTTTTCTGCATGCTTTGCAGCTTAATGCCATCTTTCCGATTGTGGGGTGACCAAAATTAAAAGCAATACTTCCAACTTCTAAACTCAACATCTGCAGCATTTTGCTTGTGGACCACCTTCCTGTCTTGGTGTTACTTGGGAGCCAAAGAATTTAATCGCTGGAATGGTGCTGCTCTGGAACCCAGCATCAACTCTCTCCTGTGCTGACTGTTGAAAGGACTGGATAAGGTGGGCATGCAGAGGATGTTTCCTCTGGTGAGGCTATCCAGAACCAGAGGGCACGGCCTCAAAACTGAGGGGTGACCATTTAGAACAGAAGTAAAGAGGATTTATTTTAGCCAAAGAGTGGTGAATCTGTGGAATGCTCTGTCACAGACTATGGTGCAGGACAATTCCGTGGGTATATTAAAAGCAGAAGTTGATAGATTCCTGATTGATTGGGGCATCAAGGGATATGGTGAGAGGGCAGTTGTATGGGGTTGAATGGAATCCTGGATCACCCATGATGAAATGGCAGAGTGGACTCGATGGGCTGAATGGCCTAATTTTGCTCCTGTACCTTATGCTCTTACATATCAAGAAAAAAATGAAGATATTGCATTATTGTACGTATGACCATAGCCATATTGAAAGGACTAGACAGACCAAACATAGAGAGTATGTTTCCAATAGTGTGGGGGGTGGTAGGGACAGTAGTCTAGGACCAGGTCCCACAGCCTCAGATTATCAAGACTTCAGAAAAGAGAGGAGGAGGCATTTCTTTAGTCAGAGGATGGTGAATCTGTGGAATGAATTGTCACAGATGGCAGTGGAGGCCAAGTTTTTGGGTTTATTCAAAGCGGAGGTTGATAGATTCTTGATTAGTAGGGGCATCAGAGGCAATGTGGAGAAGGCAGGAGAATGGGGTTGAGAGGGAAAATGGATCAGTCATGATGGAATGGCGGAGAAGACTCGATGTGCTAAATGGTTTAATTCTGCTCCCATGTACTGTATGTCTCACGGTCTTCTGGTCTTAAGAAAGCTGGAGGAATTTTGATACTGCCTGCATGTTAATAGGCTTTATCAACATTTAAATGGGAAGCAATGTTAAAGCTCCATGCAGCAGCTGGAAAGATTCAGTTATTTTGTAAGCAATGGAGCACAACATTAATCTAATAGAGAATGATCATCTGCGTTCCAGAACCAGCGAATTTATCACAGTATCTATCACTTGCTTCCATAATACTAGCATGGACAGGAGGGTCTCATCCACATTTATGAATGTTCTCTTTGGGGAGTTGTAAAGGGTAGCGGGCATCAAGAAGGAAAGGATTAATGAACACAAGTCAGTATAGGAGTGAGCTGCATATCGGACTACCTGCGATGAAAGGTCTTCAGATTTATTCAGTGCGCAGACACTATAGTAGATTCACAGGTATACATCTCCAGGGACAGCATATCTTTCATGGAGCAGTGCAACACAGCACTGGCCCTTTGGCCCATGATATTGTGCCAACCTTTTAACTCTCTTCAAGGTGAATCTAACCCTTCCCTCCCACAAAACCCTCCGCATGAGTTTTTTCATTCATGTGCCTATCTAAGGGTCTCTTAATTCTCCTTAATGCATCTGCCTCCACCATCACCCCAGGCAAGGTGTTCAAAGTACGGTCCACTCTCCGTGTAAAAACATCCCCTGAAACTGAGTTACACTATCTGTGCCGTGTGTGATAGAAGAGTCAAATTGGAGGCAGTAAAATCCTGCAACCTACCAATCACAGCAGCTATTACAGAGACTTGGATCCAAAGTGGGAATCTACCTCTGACATCCCCTCTGACAACACCTGAAAGTTATGCCCCCTTGTATTAGCCAGTCCTGCCCTTGGAAGATGTTTCTAGACATCCACTAAGTGAATGCTTCTTATTGTCTTAAACATCTCCATCAACTCAGCTCTCATCTTCCTCCTTACCAATGATGTGGGGGATACCATTATGTAGACCTTCCCTAACCTGTATGTATTTCTCTTAAATACTTAGGTTCATTTTCCACTACCATATGTGATAATGAAGCCTCCTATTTGTATTCCTTATGTAAAGAGTTGGGAAGAAGTCTTGCACATGTGAGAAATTGGTTTCCTAATTCTTATTATTTCACTCTTCCGGTCAATTAATTCTGTGTTATTTAAAATCCTCTAAATAGTGTTCTTTTTTCATATACACACAGTAGCCATTTTATTAGGTACACCTGCACCTGCCCATTATTGCAAATATCTAATCA
This sequence comes from Mobula hypostoma, assembly GCF_963921235.1. Lineage (NCBI taxonomy): Eukaryota > Metazoa > Chordata > Chondrichthyes > Myliobatiformes > Myliobatidae > Mobula > Mobula hypostoma. The sequence continues at coordinate 91,906,106 of NC_086104.1, read as the reverse complement.
GCTAATTGTGTGGCAGCAATTCAAAACATAAAAGCATGCAGACATGGTCAAGAGATTTAGCTCAGACTAAACATTAGAACGGTGATCTAAGTGACTTTGACCATGGAATGATTGCTGGTGCCAGACAGGGTGGTTTGAGTATCTCCAAAACTGCTGATCTCCTGGGATGGTGCAAAAACAAAAAGGAAAACATCTAGGGATGGGCAGTTCTGTGGGCAAAAACACTTTGTTAATGCGAGAGGTCAGAGGAGATTAAGCTGACAGGAAGGTGACAGTAACTCAAATACCCATGCGTTACAACAGTGGTGTGCAGAAGAGCATCTCTGAATGCACAATATGTGGAATTTTGAAGTGGATGGGCTACAGCAGGAGAAGACCATGAACATGCCCTCAGTGCTCACTTTACTAGGGACAGGAGTGCCCATTTCACTGCCTCATTTGCAAATTTCTTCCTTCAGCTCCTTTCTAACTTGTGGATCATCATTCTTATTGCTATTACTCCTTCAATGTCTATATTCTCTTCATCTCATTTAGGTTACCCAGCGACTACCTGAGTGTTTCCTTGTCTCATTGCCTTCCTTTGTACAGACTGTCCACCAGTGCTTTACTCCATCTTTCTGCAATAGTTTGCAGGTTCTGCGGTGTTTATTCCCACTTTGGATCCAAGTCTCAGTAATAGCTGCTGTGATTGGAAGGTTGCAAGATTTTACTGCCTCCAATTTGACTCTTCTATTACACACAGTACAGATAGCGTAACTCAGTTTAATAGCAGTTCTCCTTTGTGTTCATTTTTAATTATCTTTTTATCACCCTCATGCTGGAGCTCACATTATCTAAAAGAACATAAGAACATAAGAAATAGGAGCAGGAGTCGGCCACCTGGCCCTTCGAGCCTGCTCTGCCATTCAATAAGATCATGCCTAATCTGGCCATGGACTCATCTCCACCTACCTGCCTTTTCCCCATAACTCCTAATTCCCCTACTATGCAAAAACCTATCCAACCTTGTCTTAAATATATTTACTGAGGTAGCCTCCTGCTTCATCGGGCAGAGAATTCCAGTTCAATTGTGCAAGTTTTTTTGTTAGTGTCGTTTAGGAGAATGGGCATCGCACTAAAATGTTCCTTCCTTCTGCTGTACTAGCTTGGTCATTTGGAGTGATTTCTGGGTCAGGTCAGTTGTTTCTCCTCCTGAGCCATGCTATGGGGAGCTGGGACTCCCTGGGTTGGGCATCTGCAATTCGGTTCTCCATGTGATATTCTCAGCATTGAACTGTCTGACCCAACGAGGCTGCGCTCTTCTCCACCCCCTCAATGTGGATTGCTGCTCGTCACCCCGCCCCTCTCATGGAGTCAGTGAAACAACACAGAAACAGGCCTTTCTGTCCATCTCACCCATGCCAACAAGGTGTCTGCCTCAGCTAGCCTCACTTACCTGACTTTGGCTCACACCCCTCTAAACCAGGGGTTCCCAACCTGGGATCCATGTAATGGCATAAAAAAGGTTGGGAACTGCTGCTTTAAGCCTTTCCTTTTCCATGCGTCTGTCCAAATGTCCTTTAAATGTTGTCAGCGTACCCTGCCTCAACCACTTCCTCTGGCAGCTTGTTCTATATGGCCACCACCCTCTCTGTGAAGAAGTGGCCCCTCACGTCCTTTTTAAATCTTTCCTCCCTCATCTTAAAACGATGCCCTCTAGGGATAGCCTCACCAAGCCTGGGAAAAAGTCTGTGACCTTCATCTTGTGTATATCCCTCATGATTTTCTATACCTCTGTAAGGTCACCCCTTAGCCGTCTGCTCTCCAGGGAAATCAGTCCCAATCCAGCCTGCCCTTGCACATCAAGCTCTCCAGTCCTGATTATATCCTTAGCAATCTTTTCTGCACCTTTTCCAGCTTTACGACAATCCTCCTTATCGCTGGGCAACCATATCTGCACACAATAGTCAAGTGCAAGAGTCCAAAAGCAGAGCAGTTTGATTCCCCCAATTCAGGCACAATAGTTCAATTCCTGACGCTGACTGTGAGGAATTTGTAAGTACGTTCTCCCCAAGACCGCGTGGTTTTCCTCTGCATGCTGCAGTTTCCAAAGGCGCACGGTTAGGGTTAGTAAGCAATGGACGTGCTTTGTTAGTGCCAGAAGTATGGCAACACAATCCCCACTGGTCTGATCTGATGCAAACAGTGCATTTCACTGCATGTGACAAATAAAGCTAATGTTTACTTGTAAGTATGGTCTCACCAACACCTTGTACAACTATAACATGATGTCCCGACAATACTGGATGCCTTGGTTGACAAAGGCAAGTGTGTCAAATGCCTCCTTCACAGCCTGTTACCTGTGTCACTGCTTTTCACTATGGTGTACCTGCACGCTGGGTCTCTGTCCTGCAATAAGACCCCGGGCTCTACCACTAGTTTACTTTCCCCTCGCAATACACACAAGCTCCCACACACAGGACTCCCCACACTCCGCAAATTCCACTTTTCTTCCCACCATGATGGCCCAGCAGCTTAACGCAGCCGTGTGTCAAAGGCTCGGTGTGGGAAAGTGCACACTTGCTGTCCCAGTCTCTGGGTGGGAAGGGCAGGGGGACTGGTGCCTGGAGGAGAGGGACAGGCACAGGCTGCGTTGAGCTGCTGGACTACCCTCATGCTTTCATCATGTTCCTGGCTCTTTACGGGCCCTCCCTTCAGCCTGACCTCTCTGTCCTCCTCCCCTGTTTTGTTCATGCTTTGGCTTTTTAAAAATTTCTTGTCCCCTATTTGACCGGTTTAAAGACTCTGCCACTTGGTTCCCTGGTTCGTGTGGCACCTGCCTCCTTCCTACACTGGTACAAGGGCACAGAGCGTACCAACTTGTCTGAACTTAATGTTTGAATGGAGACTTAAGCGCCATGCTGAATCAGGAAGGTCAGTTACGGGCTGAATCGAGGTGGTGAAGTTCAGGCCCCAGAGCACATTGAGGTGATTGAACCCAATGTTTGGTTGTCAATTCAGTCATCGGTCCAGATTGAGAAAGGTCAAGGTGTCAGGACTCTCTTCTGGACTTCAGTTCAGGATGCTATTCGCTTGCGTTTTCTTTTCCCTGCACATTGGGCATACGTCGGTCTTCATTTTATAGGGGTTCTTTTTTTTATGGTTCTTTTTATACGGGCATGATAGATGTTTTTCTCTCTACGCATTTGCTGTTTGGCGGTCTTTTTTATAAATGGGTATTTTGCGTTTTTTTGTTTCGAGGCTGCCTGTTGGGAGGCAAATCTGAAGGTTGTATGATGTATACATACTTTGATAATAAATGTTTTTTGAACTTTGAACATACTGTGAAGACCCATGCATACATTCTCCTGATCTGACTGCCCTTCCCTCGCCAGTAATCCAGATGTCATATCCTTGAATGCCACATTTTATTTCAGAAACTCATTCCTGAAATTCTCTCTGTACTTGGGATTGTACTTGTGTTGTCCTTCTCCCCCTCCCCTTCCAAATTTCCCTCCTGTAGTGCTGTCTGGATTAGAGAGTTTCGGCTTTAGTAAAGGAGGATGAGAGGTGACCTGATAGAGGCATAAATCGAGTGGACAGCCAGGTTGGAAATGGCTAATAAGTGAGGGCATAACTTGAAGATGATTGTAGAAATGCGTAGGGGAGATGTCAGAGATAAGTTCTTTACACAGGGAGTGATGGGTGCGTGGAACGCGCTGCCAGGGGTGGTGGTAGAGGCAGATACATTAGGGACATCGAAGAGACTCTAGGTGGGCACGTGGGTGACAGGAAAATGAAGGGCTGTGTTGGAGAGGTTGATCTTGGAGTACAATAAAAGGTCGACACAACACCATGGGCTGAAGGGTCTGTACTGTGTTGTAATATTGAATGTTCTGTGTAATCTGAGTTTGTTTGGGCCCTCTGATCCTTCTCTATGAAAACACAACAGCTGGCGTACAGGAATATATAAAGTAGAAGCAGGAATGGGCATTCAGCCCATCGTGCTTGTTCAATAAGACCTTGGCTGCTCTTTTACCTCAGCAATATTCTAACTCCATATCAATCAGTTCCCCAAATATCCAAAAATTTATCCATCTCTGTATCGACTATATTCAGCAATTGAACCTCTCAGAGAACTCCCTGGGTGAACTGAACCAGTCTGGATTTGTTTCATGAGAACAGGCCCTCCAGCACACAATGTCGTGTCGACCCTTTAACCTACACTAATATCAGTCTAACACTTCCCTCCCACATAGGCATCCACTTTTCTTTCTTCCACATGCCTAGGTAAGAGTTTCTTCAATATCTGCCTCTATCATCACCCTTGGCAGTGTGTACCACTGAACTACCACATGCTGTGTAAAAAAATAAATAAATTTACCTCTGACATCCCCCCACCCCCCCCCCCCACAGTTTTCTCCAATCACCTTAAAGTTATGATCCCACATATTAGCTATTTCCACTCTGGGGGAAAAATGTCTCTGGCTGACTATTTTATAAATGCCTCTTATCATCTTGTACATCTCTATCAAGTCACCTTCAGTCCAACAAGAAAAACCCTGGCTTGTTCAACCTACCTTCATAAGACATGCTCTCTGATCCAGGCAGCATCCTGTTAAATCTCTTCTGTACCATCTCTACAGCATCCACATCCTTCCTATACTAATCTCCCACATCTTGCACTAGGGATACACCACTGACCTGGGATCCAGCTGGGCACTAATAGATAAGAGAGAAACCTGACTGAAATATCAACCGAGCCTCAGCCTCTCCTTGCCAGAGCCTCTTGAGCCAATTCCTCAAGCTTCTCCACTCCAACCCTGTCTCTGCTTAAACCCACCATTCTTCCTATTGGCCCTTTCCAAAGGGCCTATTAACCCAAATGATCTCAATCTCTGCGGAAAGTCCCGATTGGCCCAGCTCGCTTTCTAAATCTGGCACTCAAAAACTGCACAAGCCTCTGTCTCCGCGATCTCATCCTTCTCAGAAAGTGGTCCAGCTAAGAAAATGAGAAAAGCCACACTGTCACTCTATGCTCCCACACCAGCTGCTATTTGACAGTGGACTACGACACTCCCAGTGGGCATTTGCCCAGCAACCTTTCAGCCCGAACCTACCTCATGTGAAAGGTAGAAGGCGGCAATTCCCAAAGGCCAGAAGCAGCACAGCATGGAGAAGACGCTGAGGCCCAAATGGTCCTTGGGTGGGAGCAGGAGAAAGTTGTCTTCACTCTCTGTGTCACTCGAATAATCGCTCTGCACAAGATGATAGGGAAAGGCAGGTTACGTATGCACTGCTTGGTATGAATTCCTCATTGTTTTATTGCAGCAACACAGCAGGACCCTGCTAAGCATTTAATGAACTTGGATCTAACTGTGTCCTGCATCACAGATGCTTAACTTCTGGTTGGGTTGAGGTGTTCTCTAATCGTTTGCAAGTAAACTGTCAGATAGGAGAACCACCCAACAACCACCCGAGCTACACATTTTCTGACATTTCCAGCTTAACTTCTACTGTACCAAGTCAGTGGATTACATATGAGACACCTCCTTCCCACCAATATCATGAACCATTGCTAAAGTCAAATAGAATGGAACCTGTCAAACAACTTATTAACTCTAAGCAACAAACAAACTTCTGGAGGAATTCAGTGGGTCAGGAAAATAGACAGTTGATGTTTTGGGTCAAGACCATAAGACAAAGGAGCAGAATTAGGCCATTTAGCCCATTGAGTCTACTCTGCCATTCCAGCATGGCTGATTTATTAACTCTCTCAGCCCCATTCTCCTACCTTCTCCCCATAACATTTGATGCCCTTACTAAAAGTAAGGAAAACAAAGCATGGAAAGTAGTCTTTGATTAAATATATTCATTTTACAACCAAATGGGGCCTAGGTTACGGGTGTGTGGAACCTCACATTGAATCATTGTACTGTAATTCTATATGCTATGACAAAAGCTTAAGATTGTTTGATTTGATACAACAATATGGAAAATATCATGACATTGATAAAACTCCAGAAATCTCTCCAAATAAGGTTTTTGTTTTACCTCTTGCGGGGTGGGGTAACATTTTCTGCTGTACTGATGTTAATATGGAATATATACAAAAAGTGGTTACTTATTTGAATTCCTGAATAAGTTCTCCACAAACCCATGTGATGATGTGTGTCCTAGGGTTTTTATTGACTTTTCCAAAATAAACAACAGACAAATATTTTTCTAAAACTGAAATGATTCACTCTATTGAAATTGGGCACTGTACTGCGAGTGCCACCAATGACATAGCTTTCAATGTAGAATTTTATAGCAACATTTGATGAAAAGTGCTTGAACTCAGCTATCATTGTGAAAAATTTCAATGTTGAGAGATCACTGATGACAAAATACCACTAGGTTAAATATATATGTTGTACTTTATATTGGCCACTTATCAGAAATGCATATTTTAGGGTAGTGTTATAAAATGCATGATAGCACATATAAAGCTACCACTGGTGCCATGCTATCACAGATGTTCTAACTCTAGAGATGTATACCTTGCCAAAAATCACTATGAGCATTATTCCCCTCAGATGGTACCGACCAACCCGACTGGCTCATGGACTATAATCAAGAACCTATTAACCTCCACTTTAGATATACCCATTGACTTTGCCTTCGCAGCCGTCCATGGCAATGAATTCCATAGGTTCACCAAAAGAAATCCTCCTCTTCTCTGCTCTAAAGGGATATCCTTGCATTCTGAGGCTGTGCCCTCTGATCCTGAACTTGCCCAATGTAGGAGATATTCTCTCCATGCCCATTCTGTCTACGGCCTTCAATATTCAATAGGTCTAATGAGATTCCACCCCCCCATTCTTTTAAACTTCAATGAGTACAGGCCCAGGGCCATCAAATGCTCCTGGTACATTAACCCTTCCATTCCCAGGATCATTCTTGTGAGCTTTCTCTAGACCCTCTCCAATATCAGCAGATCATTTCTTAGATAAGGGTTCCAAAAATGATCACCACCATCTTTTATCTGGATTGAAAAACACGGGGTAGATAGCCACCATAAAGAGGCGAGGGGAAGAGGTGGGGTGAGAGCTGGTATACAACTGATGGATTTAGGAGAGGAAGGAGGGGAAGTGGAAATGGTGGCTGAGACTGGAAGGTGATGGGTAGAGCCAACGAAGGGCTGCAGATGATGGAAACAGGAGAACAAGATGGGGCGTGGAATCAAATAATGGAGGCAAGGTGGGCAGGTCTGAACAGGGGGAGGGATGGGTTGAGGAGGGGACTCAGCGGGGGGCCTGTGTGTGTGTGTGTGATGGGCAGATGGAGCAGGCAGAGGAGGGGACCGGGGGGGGGGTAGTGTGTGTGTGTGTGTGATGGGCAGATGGGGGGGGCAGAGGAGGGGAAAGAGACAGGATGATGGGGGCTGGTGTGGGAGCGGGAGGAACTGAATGGAGTAGGAGGAGAAAGGAAAGGGACAGAGGGGGTTTCGTTCATCAAAATTTGGAGAATTTAGTGCTTATGTCATCAGGTTGTAGACGGTCCAGGTGAAATATGAGGTGCTGTTCCTCATCCTGATCTACCCAGCAATATTGACATTGTGTCAGGGGTAAGGGAACCACTGATGAAGGGTTTTTGACCAGAAACATTGGCAATTTTTCCCTCTCCATAGAGGCTGCTTGACCTGTTGAGTGTTTCCAGTGTTCCAGATTACTAACAATGACAATTGCTTTTATATTTCAACGTTAACCTTGAGTCTGAAGACATTCATACCACAGGCAGTCTGTTCACTAGCAAAATGAAAGAGCTTGCAACCAAATCGGTTCTCATTAGTGGAGACTGCCAGAAACTGGTGGTGATTTTTTAAAATCTTTGCCTCCTACGCTCTCAGTAGAAGAACTGAGCAGTGCTGGTGACGATAAACCAATTTGCAATTTTATTTGTTATTTTCCCTAAGCTTTCTGGCTTTGCTCTGCTTCTGAAAACTGAAGACAGGAACCTGGATGAGTTCTGCTTGAAGAGATGAGCTTCTACGGGTGAAGGAACAGAGCCAGCAGATTTGGAAACCTCAAACCTCAAGAGGTAAATAGGGAAAAGCAAAGGTGAAATGCTGCAGTCACCAGTAATGGAACTGACTTTGTAATTACCTGTAATATTAAGAAACTATTTCAAACCTTTTGCAAACTTAAAGCAATTTCACAGTTCTGATGAACACTTGTTGGAAACATGGTAATTCCATTAGTAAAGTACAGGAAGATCCTATGGTGACTAAAAAAATAATTTCAATAACACGGAGGCCAGAGTAACTCCCCTGAGTATTTTATCAGAGGCATGATGCCGCTTATTTCCACCTGAGAGCATTGGTTAAATTGCACCCAGCGTTTTAACAGTCACAAAATCATACAGAATGACAGCAGGCCTTTCTTCCCATCTTGTCCATGCTGACCAAGATGACTATCGGAGCATATCCCATTTACCTGTTTTTGACCTATATCCCTTGCGGTCTTTTTTTTATCCATGTACCTATTTAAATGTCTTTTAAACAGAGTGTGTGGTATAGATCAGACAGACAGACACTCCCTAATGGATGTTGAATAAACTTTAATTTGTGTTGTTGAGGAATATATACACCACAACTAGTGTGTGGAGCACTGCCCATGCTGTGAGATGACTCAGGTAGTGCAAAAATTGAGCAAAGATAATGAGGTAGTGTTCAGGGTCCATTGAAAAATCTGTTAGCGGAGAATCAATAGAGAGGATAGATTGAATCACTTGAGAGAGAAAGGGGGAAGTGGGGAGAAAGGGAGAGGGAAAAGAAGAAGAGAGAAAGAGGGAGTGGAAAGGAGAGAGAAGAGGGACAAAGGCAGAGAAAGAGTGAAAGGGATAGGTGAAGAGGTGAGGAGAGGTCGAGAGAGAAAGTGAGAGAATGAGAAAGAGTGGGAAAAGTGGATCAGTAATGAGAGAGGGAGAAGGAAAGGAATCAGATAGAGTAAGAGGTGGTGATGCTTTCTCAGGGGAATTCAAGAGGACCAGGGCCTTGACAGCTGACACTTCCGCCACTCGTGTGTGGGGATTAAAGTTGGGAAGGAATGCGAGACAAGGAAGAGTGTGGCTATTTATCGATGTTATGGGTCTGGAGGAGATCATAAAACCGAGGAGAGATAAGACCTTAGGAGCATCTGTAAACAAGGACGAGATTGTCACAATCACACCATTAGAAGCTGGTGCAGGTCAGGAAGTACCAGAGATCTTGGAGATGACTCTTTCTTGGATTTTCCCAGGACTTCCTGACCCTGGCGAGAAACCAACAGGCTGCTTCCTCTCGGTGGGATTCAAAGCCATGGAAGGCTTGTCCAGCAAGCCTGGTGTGTAACAAATTACCGGTCACGTTGCCAGCCCCTACTTGAAGCCAAGCTTGAATAACTATTTATCCCTCACATCTCACACCATGGCACGACAGCGTATCTGGTATTACAACACTATTAAAGTGCCAGTGACCTGGGTCCAATCCGCCGCTGACTATATGTTCTTCCCCTGTACCCCTGGCTCTCTTCTGGGTCCTCTGGTTTCCTCGCACTTCCCAAAGACGTCCAGGTCAGTAGGTTAGTTGGATATAAGGGTGCAACTGGGTGACGGGGGCTTGCTGGGTCAGAAGGGCCCGGTACAGGGCTGTATCTCAAAATAAAATTAAATTAAAAATACATTTCCAAGAGCATAGTGTGGTGTTGAGGGAGGAGGTGGGGGATAAGCCTTTTGAGAACATGATTTCTATGGATCCTTCCTACTTTACCATTTAGTGTCTGTCAGAAATAAAAAAAAGAAACAGCTGATATTATTACTCAGAGCAGAAAGCACTCCATCTGAAGGCTGCTTAACAAATTCCCACGCAATTCACTAACTTACAAAACAGAAAGGTGCAGATTTGACCAAATTAAATGGAGTACATTCTGGCAGAAATATGTTTAAATTGTAAATGGTGAGTTCCTCCAACTTTTTGTGTGAGTTGCACGAGAACAAGGGCTGTCAGGCTGGGTAACAGCTTCTTCGCACAAGCTGTGGGACTTCTGAACACTCTGCCACCACCCAGTACACATTATTGATGACAGTGCCAGTAGCATTATACTGTTGTATGTTTAACTAGATGTAATATGTGCACTTTATGTCGACTTGTACATCTACAAAATAATTTTTATTATCTGTTAATAATATTTTATGTGCTGAATGTGATATATGTACTGTATTTTTCACTTTGGTCCGAGGAATGATGTTTCATTTAACTGCAGGTAGGAATGACAATAAACTTGAACTTGACCTTGAAAACAATTAACCTTCCAGGCTGGTGTCTCTGCAGATGCTGCCTGACCTGCTGAGCGTTTCCAGCCTTTTCTGATTTCACTGCAGACCTTTAGCATTCAAACAGGGTAACGACGGGAGCAAATGACTTGTTTGGTTACGGTCTGATTAGGGATAGTCAGCATGGCTTTGTGAGGGGCAGCTCAAGCCTCACAGGCCTGACTGAATTTTTTGAGGATATGACAAAGCATGTTGATGAAGATAGAGCAGTGGGTGTGGTGTATATAGACAAAACTCCCCACAGTGGGCTCATTCAGAACGTCAGGAAGCCTGGGATCTAGGGAAACTTGGCTGGATTCAGAATTGGCTTGCCCATAGGAGGTAGAGGGTGGTTGTACATGGAGTGTATCTTTAAGAAACTCTTCGATAACCACATGGATGAGTGAAAAAATGGAGGGCTATGTAGGAAGGAAGGGTGCGATTGATCTAAGAGTAGGATAAAGGGAGCCAGGGGGCCTGTGCTATGCTGTAGTGTTCCATGTTCAAGTTGGTGTCTCTGCAGATCTGCCAAGTGTTTCCAGCTTTTCCTGTTTCTGGTGTGGATTTCCAGCACTCAAACAGGGACAAACTGAAGCAAGTGGCTTGGGGGAAGATGTTCTGACAACACCATGGTAGATAATAAGCAGAACAGCATGAAAGCAAAAAGCTGATGGAGCAGGTCAAGTACACGCAGCAGAAACCTGCAGGCTGGGACCAGCGGATAGACAAATGAACCAGAACAGAGGGGACAACTACCCCTTAGAAAGACTTGTGGAAAGGTGCAGGAAAGATGGACCAGCAGTGGAAGTCTAGGACAATAACAGCATAATACATAGGAGCAGAATTAGGCCATTCAGCCCATTGAGTCTGCTCTGCCATTTCCTTATGGCTGACTTATTGTACTTCTCGACCCCATTCTCTTGCCTTCTCCCTGTAATCTTTGACATCCTTACTAATCAAGAACCTATCAACCTCTGCTTTAAATATAGCCAATGACTTGGCCTCCACAGCTGACAATGAATTTCACAATGAGATCCCCACCCCACTCCCATTCCCCCATTCTTCTAAACTCCAGTGAGTCATCAAACACTCCTGGTATGTTAACCCTTCCTTTCATAGGATCATTCTCATGAACCTCTTCAGGACCCTCTCCAGGGAAGATTAATCATTGACTCAATGTGGTAAACTTTATCAAGGGATCAACTTTATTCCCCATATGTACAGAGCTACAACAGTGCTAGGGAGTGGCTTCTTCGAGCTCATCTGCAGAAACAGCTTAATTTCTACCTTTAATGTCTTCTTCTTTCCTTATCAAGGTAGATGGGGTTATGTCGTAGTCTTGGACCTACAGGTGTACTCAAACTTCAGTTCTTTATAGTGACAGTACCCGGTCCTGAGGCTCACCAGTCGGCTGTCCTTTGATATCCCAAGAATGCAGCATAGAAGACGAGTTTGCCCTGGGAGGGCTGAGGCTCTGCTGCCCTAGGGACAAGCCAATTCTATGCCAGTGTCACTGACTGAAGCGTTGTGGGAGGAAAGGAATTTCATGAACTCTGCATCAGCTGTCGGAGGGCTCTGCACTCAGTGAATTGCTATCTCCCTCTCTCCTTCTCTTGTTGGTGGGGAGAGAGTTTGTTGCTGATTCTCGATTTGGAAAACTTTAACACGGCAGAATTTAACATCGTATATCTGCAAGTGGTTTTTTTTTTGTCTTGTTAGCCCCCCTCTCGCCATGTGACACCTCTCTGCCCCTTTATTAGGGGGAGACAGAGCCTGTGGTATGTCGAATTGTCGGATGAACAGTTAGTTTTTGTTGTACTACAGAACATGGTCTTTCTTGAGGCCTTTGCTATTGCTTGCTTGGTGGGTGGAGGGTGCTGATGCTTTTTGCTGCAGTAAGCGGGGGTGGGTGAGGGTTGATGCTTTGTTGCTGCTTGTGCATGGGTGTGGGGGAGTAGAGGGGGCTTCGGGGTTCTAACAGTTTTATTGTCACTCATTCTTAGAGGTACCCTTCTGCTTTCATGGATGTCTGTGAAAAACACGAAAGTCAGGTTGTATAATGTATACATTCGTGAATATTAAATGGAAGTATTGAATGATATGAACTTACATATTTTAGGAATTTGCTGTGGTGTGTTGGTATGACATGCAATGAAAACAACATTCAATGAAAAGAATAAAGACATACTGTATGTAAAATAAACTCAGAGGTTAAAGTACAGATATTGAATAAAATATACAAAATACCAGCATGATTTAACAACATTATATAAAGTGTTTTAAACTGTTTACCGTGCAGTGAAGGGGGTAATAGATGGAGGGGAGTGGGGACCTGACTAGAATGGTTGATCAGATTCATTGTCTGGTGGAAGAAACTTTCAAGACAACATGAAGTTTTTGTTTTAATAGCCCTACACTGTAGTGTTTTCCAGAAGGGAGTTTAAAGAATTCTCACTTAACAGGAATGCACAGCAGTCAATCCATTTGAGTGATGATGGGCTGATGGGAAAATATTATCCAGGGATTATTGATCATTCTCTTTATAAATGTTGCTTTGGGGTAACTAACGTGCAGCTGGTCAGTTCTGAAACATTACACTGCACTCTCTCAGGTAGAGTTGGGTGTGGAAGCACAAAGATACCCAAAACCGAGAATGGCCACAATATGGCAAATACTGTACCCTGCAAGATCATTTCCTCCGTCTCTTCATGAGAGTGAGTGAAAATTGTCACCACTCGAGCACTCAGGTTTTACGGACCTATAGGGCTCCATGCATCTTCACCAATAGTTGGTGTTGATCAGTGAGCTGCCAACAGGTGCAGGGAAGGAACATCTCAGTCACTGAATGCGCAGGGTTATTGTGGGGGACATCAGGAGATGAGAAACAGACAGTGGTAAATGTATACATTTAAATGGATGGTCACAACAGTGACAGATACATCTAGACCCATCAAGTCAACGGAACCTGACCTAGAGAAGTGAGAATGAGTTTTATCAGAGTAACTAAGATCAGGAAACAACAGCCCATGCAGGTCTAGGTGGTGAAGACTCTAGCTGATCAACTTCACTTACATCTTTGAGAAAGTGACTGGCTCACAGGAAAAGCACCATGGAATAGACACCCAGTGACCACTTTATTAGATATATACCACCTGTACCTAACAAAGTGGCCATTGAGTGTATGTTTGTGGTCTTCTGCTGCTGTGGTCCATCCATTTCAAGGTTTGTCATGTATTTTGTAGGGGGATGCTCTTCCGCACACCTCCGCTGTAACACATGGTTATTTGAGTTACTGTCGCCTTCCTGTCAGCTTGAACCAGTCTGGCCATTCTTTTCTGACTTCTCTCATTAACAAGGCATTTTCACCTCAGAAATGGCACTCACTGTCTGTGTTTTTTGTTTTTTGCACCATTCTCTGTAAACTCGGGAGACTGTTGTGCATGAAAATCCCAGGAGATCAGCAGTGTCTGAGATACTCAAACCACCCCATCTGGCACCAACAATCATTCCATGGTCAAAGTCACTTAGGTCACATTTCTACCCCATTCTGATGTTTTGCCTGAACAACAACTGAACCTCCTAACCATATCTGCACGCTTTTATGCATTGTTGCTGCCATATGGTTGTCTGATTAGATATTTGCATTAACGAGCAGGTGTACACCAAAAAATGTGACAACTGAGTGGAAAATATAGAACAGTAGAGAGCAGGACCAGGCCGTTTGATGGCAATGTCTGTGCTGACTGCGATGTCAAATTAAAATGATTCTCTTCTGTCTACATGCAATCCAGATCCTTCCTCTCTCTGCATGTTCATCTGCCTATCGAAAAACCTCTGAAATGCAGCTGTCATATCTGACTCCACCATCTCCCCTGGCAGCATCTTCCGAGCACCCACTCTCTGTGTGAATAAACCTGCCCCGCACATCTCCTTAAACTTTCCCTCTCTCACCTCAAGTCAGGACTCGGCCTGAAACGTTGACTGTTTGTTCCCCTCCATAGCTGCTGTCTGACCTACTGATTTCCTCCAGCATTTTGCGTGTTGCTGGAATTGATAATAATGTGTATTTAAGATTAATAGCTTGTCAAAGTAAAAAGGTACCATTAGTTTCCAGGCAGAGGAGAGGAGACTAACGTACTGGCATTAAACAGAGACAGGAAAAAAAATATCGAGCTGCTGGAGGAACTCAGAGTGTCAGGCAGCATTTGTGGAGGGAAAGAGGCAGTAGTCATTTTGGGTTGAGACCCTTCATCAGGACTTACGGAGGAGGTGGCCAGATTCCAGCATCCGCAGTCTCCTGTATCTTCATAGGACTGTGTGGAGGATGCTCACTTTACCAGATGGTGGAATTAAGATGTCCATCTTATCTATGTCAGTGCTAACTTCACTTTGATATTTTGTTCAGCACGTTGACTGTGCTGTTCCATAATGGGATAATTTATATAAGACACTCAATATGATAAATATAGACAGAATATGATGGCTTTATTCACTTGACAGAAGAAACTCGCCCACAGACATGGGCAAAGAAACATACACACCAACATACAAAACAAAACATAACAACAGGCTGATTAGAATACCACATGATAACCCGTTCGAGGAACAAATGCTGGAAAAGCTCAAGGGGACAGGTGGCACTTGTGGAGGGAAATGGACAGTCAACATTTTTGGGTCGAGAACCTTCACCTGGACTCACCTGGACTTTCCGTTCCTCCGTCTATCACCCCTCCTCATCTGGATCCACCTGTCGCTTGTCTGCTCTTGTTCACGCATTCCCCTCGCCTCTTTGTACCGGCTACCAACTCCCATCTTTCAGTCCAGATCAAGGGCCCCCGACCAGAAACGTCGACTGTCCATTCCTCCTCCTCAAATGCTGCCTGACCCAGCCGTTTGCTTTCCGAGCTCCAGATTCCAGCACCTGCAGCCTCCTGAGTAGCCGCAACTGTGTCGGCAGCGCGCACAGCGGCGAATGGCTATGCTGTGCGCTTGCGGAAAAGCACTTGCTGAGTTCACCTGGTGAATATCACAATACTCACTCAGTGGCCCACTTTATTAGGTACACCTGCACATCCGCTGGTTGAAGCAAATATCTAACCAGCCAATCATTTGGCAGCCGCTCTGCATAAAAGTGTGCAGACATGGTTAAGGGGTTCGGATAATGTCTTTATTATTTAGAGATATAGTGTAGAGCAGGCCCTTGTGTCCCAATGAGCCACACTGCCCAACAATCCAGCTATTTAACCCTAGCCTAATCACAGGACAATTTACAATCACCAATTCATCTACTAACCGGTCCGGCTTTGGACTGTGGGAGGAAACTGGAGCACCCGGAGGAAACCCACGCAATCATGGGGAGAACATATACACTCACTACAGACAACGCAGGAACCGAATTACGCACTCCGATGGCCCGAGCTGTAATAGCCTCCTGATAACCGCCATGCTCCCATGGCGTGCAGTTGTTGATCAGACCAAACATCAGAATGGGGAAGACATTAGGTGCATATATGTAACAAAGTACTACTTTCACCCCATTAATAAGTGCATCTATACAAATTACCCCATCTTCCTTGTCCTTAAGTTCCCCAAGCAATACAAAACTAAGTTTTTTGTTAACTAAGATCATTGTCCCATTTTGTTTGCTATTAAATGATGAATAGAATACCTGGCCCACCCAATCTCTTCTAAATTTCAGTGCTTCAACATCTTTAAAATGTGTTTCCTGGACAAATGCAACATCAATTTGTTTACCTTTAAGGTATGATAAAATCTTTTTCCCCTTGATTGGATTTCCACACCCATTAATGTTCCATGATATGAAATGAACCATTTTCATGTCCTAAACTTCATGCACGCATGTGCAATAATATACATTCACCCAGATGGCTGAGTCTGGAATGCAATAAAATGAAAACTCCAAAAAAAAACCTGTACTCTATCCCCATGCTCAATTATTACCAACAAACTCTGCAAATGCTGCGCTCTCAAACAACAAGTAAAAAAACCAACATAACCCAAAAACATAGAAATAATATATTCCTGCCAGATTAACTAACAAATAAAAACAAACAGGCGGGATAAACTCCACAAGGAAACAGGAAAGAAAAAGACACACGATATGGTCCGCAAAGTGCCATGCCCCCTAGTAAGCCTAGCCCTAATCTTCAAGTGAGCAAAACAAAAATAGATAAACAGATCACAAAAATCATCCAGTGAGCAGCAATTCTGTGGGTGAAAACACCTTGTTAATGAGAGAGGTCAGAGGAGAACAGCCAGACTGGTTCAAGCTGACAGGAAGGTGACAGTAACTCAGATAACCGTGTGTCATGACAATGGTGTGCAGAAGAGCATCTCTGAATACACAACACATCAAACTTTGACGCGGATGGCCTATAGCAGCAGAAGACCACGAACATGCGCTCAATTGCCACCTTATCAGGTACCTAATAAAAAGTGGACACGAGGAATCGTGAAAACAACATCTGTAGACTCTAACGGCAAATGAGGAATCGACGGCTATTATGCCAGGACACACTCTTTGAAGGAGATATCCAATTAATCTTTCTTCCCCTGCTTTTGCCCACGGCCACCCTGCCTGAACTCTCTTCCTTCTCAGAATGTGCAATACAGATCACAACGATTCCCCACGCAACAAACACTCCTCTCATCTCCCTTCTGCCAATTACCCTCAAACTATATCCTCATTAAGTGAACTCAGAATGGCTGGAGATGTTTTCAGGTAATGACATACTCAACATGACTCCTCCATGCATCGCCTCCCACACAGTAATTACTGTCTAGTCCAGAGATGTGTCCTTACTTACATTTTCACAAATATAGCCGAGGGAAACAATTATCCTCAGGACTGAAATCTGAACCTACGACCCACCAATTAACTCAGCAGATTACCTGCCGCAGTTTTGATAACAACTCTTGCACTCTGACATGTTCGGTGTAACACAGAGCCGTGCGGAACAGCTGCTGAGGTTAGTTTGCTGGCCACATGTTTGCCTCAGGGGAAGCCCTTGCCGTGAGTCTGAAGTTGGTCGGATCAAGCCAACTGTAATGGGGTCTTGTGATGGGAGAATGTAAACATTGTTGGAGGTACGTACTCTGAATCAGAATCAGGTTTACAGTATTATCACTGACAGATGTTATGAGATGTGTCGTTTTGCATCAGCAGTTCAGTGCAACACATTAAAAATTACTAAGCTGCAATAAGAAACATATAAAAATATAACTAAGTACTGCAAAAAGTAAAAGTTTTTACACACCCATCAGAAATTTGAAGGCGGCGAGGAAGAGGCTGTTCCTAAAATATTGAGCATGTGTTGTCAGGCTCCTGTATGTCCTCCCTGATGGTCGTAATGAGAAGAGGACGTTTTCTGGGTGGTGAGGGTCCTTAATCATGGATTCAGCCTTTCTGAGGCAGCGCCTATTGTAGATGTCTGATCAGTATTAACCTGGGGCTTTGGCAACACTCTGAGATTTAAAGGATTTTATGAAAGGCATGCATATTAGTTGCCGTATGTTCTTAGAAAACATGGAACATTGTAACTGACTCTATGATCAACCTAACCTTCCCTCCTCCTTTTTTCTATCATCCATGTGCCTACCTAAGTTTCTTAAATGTCCCCAGTGTATTTGCCTCTACCACCACTCCCAGCAGATGCTAGAAATCAGAAATAGAACATAATATATAGAATAATACAGCAGAGCACATGTCCTTCTGCCCACGATGTTGTGCCAACTTTTTAACCTACTCTACAATCAATCTAACCCTACTCTCCTACACAGCCTCCACTTTGCTATCATCCTTGTGTTGCAATCTATTATATTTCGACAGAAATGGTTTATAGATTAAAAAAAGATAAGACTATAAGACCATAAGACAAAGGAGCAGAAGTCGGCCATTCGGCCCATCGAGTCTGCTCCGCCATTTTATCATGAGCTGATCCATTCTCCCATTTAGTCCCACTCCCCCGCCTTCTCACCATAACCTTTGGTGCCCTGACTACTCAGATACCTATCAATCTCGGCCTTAAATACACCCAATGACTTGGCCCCCACTGCTGCCCGTGGCAACAAATTCCTTAGATTCATCACCCTCTGACTAAAAAAATTTCTTCGCATTTCTGTTCTGAATGGGAAACAACTCTGCCACATCCACTCTGTCCATGCCTTTCAACATTCAAAATGTTTCTATGAGGTCTCCCCTCATTCTTCTAAACTCCAAGGAATACAGTCCAAGAGTGGACAAACGTTCCTCTTATGTTAACCCTCTCATTCCCGGAATCATTCTAGTGAATCTTCTCTGTACCTTCTCCAATGTCAGCACATCCTTTCTTAAATAAGGAGACCAAAACTGCCCACAGTACTCCAAGTGAGGTCTCACCAGCGCCTTATAGAGCCTCAACATCACATCCCTGCTCCTATACTCTATTCCTCTAGAAATGAATGCCAACATTGCATTCGCCTTCTTCACCACCGACTCAACCTGGAGATTAACCTTAAGGGTATCCTGTATGAGGACTCCCAAGTCCCGTTGCATCTCAGAACTTTGAATTCTTTCCCCATTTAAATAATAATCTGCCCATTTATTTCTTCTGCCAAAGTGCATAACCATACACTTTCCAACATTGTATTTCATTTGCCACTTCTTTGCCCATCCTTCCAATCTATCCAAGTCTCTCTGCAGACTCTCCATTTCCTCAGCACTACCGGCCCCTCCACCTATCTTTGTATCATCAGCAAACTTAGCCACAAAGATAAAGATTAGCTTTATTTGCCACATGTGCATCGAAACATCAAAATGTATAGTGATATGTTGTTTTTGCACCAATGACCAACACAACCCAAAGATTGTGCTGGGACAGCCACAAGTGTCACCACACTTCTGTGCCAACATGGTACGCCCACAACTCGCTACCCCTAAGCCAGCACGTCTTTGAGTTGTGGGAGGAAACCGGAGCATCCGGAGGAAACGCAAGCAGTCACAGGGAGAACATAAATGGTTAGAGTTAGTTCGGTTGCACTATAGGGTGTCACAGTAGCGGTTAGTGTGACGCTATTAGAGCTTGGGGGCTCAGTGTTCAGTTCCGGCACTGTCTGTATGTTCTCCCCGTGAACGTACTGGTTTCCTTCAGGTGATCCGGTTCTCTGCCGCAGTCTAAAGACGTACCGGGTAGTAGGTTAAATAGCCATCGTAAATGGTCCTGTGATGAGGCTAGAGTTAAGCAGGTGGGTTGCTGGGTGCTGTGGCTCGTTGGGCCAGAAGGACCTACTCCATTCTGTATCTCTAAATAAACAAATAAGAAAACATGGCAACTAATATGCATGCAGCGGCCTCTCCCAAAATAAAAGCTCCTGTGTTCCGAATGGTTTACACGAATGTAAACCAAGGAGATCGGCCTTTCAGAGAATCTATTACCATTGAGGTGGAACGTCCACTGTGAAAAAAAAAGAAACATTGCCACCTTCTACGTAGCTTACACCTACGTAGAACAGAGAAATGTAAAACACAGGGACAGACCCATCAGCTCACAATGTTTCTGCTGACCATGATGCCAAATTAAACCAATCCCATCAGGGTCCACATTGCCCGTCTCCCTGCATTCCCTGCCTGTCCACATGTCTGTCGAAATGCTTCTGAAACGTTGCTACTGACTCTGTTTCCGAAACCTCCCCTGGCAGCTCGTTCCGTGTTCTGACCACTCCCTGGGTGAAAAGTTGCCCCTCAGTTTCCATTACATTTTTCCCCTCTCACCTTAAACCTATGCCCTCTAGTTCTGGGGAAAAGACTGCAGATTCACCCTGCGTTTGCCCCTCATAACTTTATACACCTCTATACATTCACCACCCCTCCCCCATTCTTTTATGCTGCAAGCAGATGTTCAAACCTGTTTGTAGGAGCCATGCATCTGGTCTCTGCGTTGTGCATTTATTATGGTAGCGAGTCACATGGGTGGGGGCAGAATAAAAGTGAAGGGAATAAGTTACCTCTTTGTACTTTGTTTATGGCAGATTGCAGCTGGGGGCCAATGAAAGTCATATCTTTTGTTGACTGCTCAATTTCGCTTAACTATGTTCAACTATGCTTAATTTATACTTGGATAAGCTTAAGTTTCATCGCTTCATCAAAGAGGGAGCCAGGCCTTTCGTAATCAAACAACCAAAGCCCAATCTGCTGCTAACGGCCAGGTCCTGGGAGATGAGGGTCGACGTGGGAAGGAGGTTGCAGTTCCCGGATGTGGTTGACACAACTCTACGCCCGGCCATTGTACTGTGGTCAACCGAAGACAAGAAAATAATTCTGGTTGAGCTGACTGTGCCGTGGGAGGAGGGATGGGAAGAGGCCCACGAGAGAAAGGCCTTGAAGTACCAGCCCTTAGTGCAGGAGTGCAAAGACAAGGGATGGCAGGCATGGTTGTTCCCTGTGGAGATCGGCTGCAGAGATTTCCCAGCCAAATCAGCATGGCGGTTGTTGTCAGATCTGGGCCTGGATGAAAGGAGCGAAAAACAAGCAGCTCGTAGGATGGGGGAAGAGGCAGAACGAGCCTCTTGTTGGATTTGGAGTAGGCTAGCGGAGGGAAGCTGGAAGCCAGGAGCAGATGGGCAGTGATTTGGCCACCACTTCTGGCCCACCAACTGGAGAGTGTCGTGGTTAAGGGTTGAAACACTCGGTGAAGGTTGGGAACCACCTGATGACATCTGCTCCTGGCTGAAACCTTATAAGGTAACTGGAGAATGCACCCTAACAGGTGTATGTAACAAGTAAGTTTGTTAATTGGTAATAGAGGATCAAATACATACAGTACCTCCAGCTTAGGAACAATCATTATTGGAGGTGAGGGCATGTCATAGAAATATAATAAATCCATATGGGTCGCCAACAGCGGCAATTGGTTTGGTTAGAATTGGCTGCTGAACAGCTCAACCTCCTTCTATAACTCAGTCCCTCATGTCCCGGCTAAAATTGGGTGAAATACAAGCTGGACTGAACTCTGCGCTCATTCCCATCGGTTGCATTAGATTACAAGTACCTCCCAGTACCCCGCAGCCATTCCGAGCCTCAGGATGTCCTACCTCCAGCTCTTGGAACTCGTCTTCATCCTCCACGTCGTAAGAGAGTGTCTGAAGTTTGCCGTCAGCTGTGGACAGGTCTATAAGGTGGTCCTCCCCGTAGTCCAGACTGTCCTTTATGGGCGATCTGCTTTCAATAAAAGTTGTTTCACAGCAGTCTGTGCTGCCGATCTCCCCCCAGGCTCTCAGCACACTCTCCGAGTGCATAAAGATACTAGGTCGGTACTGGGTCTCGACAGTGTGCTGAAGGGTGCGGGGGTTCAGCACCTGTTGCTGACTGGAGCCATTTCTGCCCTGTTCTATGTAATTCAGAGACGGAAAGCTCCCCAGCACGTAGCCCTGGTACTGAGGAGCCGAGTACAGAGACACCAGGCCATCCTTGCTGTCTGTCTTCAGGTCTTTGGTATTGATCAACCCATTCTTCTTCCCAGGTTTGGGACTTGTGCCTTTGCTTTGATCCAGACTGCCCTCCATTCTCTTTACCACACCCCTCCCAGCTGCTTCCCTGATGATTCCCAGCGCCGTCGAGGAGGAAAGGTTATCAAAGTGGAGCTCACATCTGACTTTTGGGTCTTCCTCCTATTGTGCAAATGAAAAAAAAATTATTATTAGCATTACATGCCAAGGGACCACCCTGTACAGCAGTAGACTTACGCAACTTGTTAGATACACCTGTACACCTGCTTTTTAATGCAAATATCTAATCAGCTGGTCATGTGACAGCAACTCAATGCATAGTAGCATGTACACATGGTCAAGAAGTTCAGTTGTTGTTTAGACTAAACATCAGAACGGGGAAGAAATGTGATGTAAGTGACTTTGACCATAGAATGATTGTTGGTGCCAGAAGGGGTGGTTTGAGTATCTCAGAAACTGCTGATCGCCTGGGATTTTCACACACAACAGTCGCTAGAGTTTATATAGGATGATGCAACAAATAACATCCAGTGAGCAGCAGTTCTGTGGGCAAAAATGCTTTGTTATTGAGAGAGATCAGAGGAGAATGGCCAGACTGGTTCAAGCTGACGGGGAGATGACAGTAACTCAAATAACCACACATTATAACAGTGGAGTGCAGAAGAGCATCTCTGAATGCACAACACATTGAACCTTGGAGTGGATGGGCTACAGTCGCAGAAGACCACGAACATACACTCAGTGGCCACTTTATTAGGTACGGGAGAAACCTAATAAAGTGGCTAATGAGTGTACAGCTGCCTCTGTCTACTTTATTGATGTCCTGGGAATGATGCTTGATAAATCTTGATACTGAGCTGTGGATTCAGTTGCAGGCTAGATGGCCAATGGGACTGGATTTGTTGTGACTTTCGGAGATCAAACGTAAAGACATGAAGCTCAGAGAAAGAAAGAAAATTAACAAATTTGATGTACAGAGGGATCTTAGAGTCCAAGTCCACATCTCCCTGAAAGTGGCTGTATAGGTGGATAGGATAGTAAAGAAGGAATAAAAATGACCTGCTTGCCTTTATTAATCAAGGCATTGAATAGGAGCTTGAGCTTCATAAAGTAATGTTGCAGTTTTTTAAAAATCTAGTTCGGTTCACATCTGGTATATTGCATTCAGTTCTGGTTCCCCATTATGGGAAGGGCATGGAAGCTTTGGAGGGGACACAGAAGAGGTTTGCCAGAATCAATTTTGGCCGATTAGAGGGCATGTACTGTGAGGAGAGGTTAGCAAACTTGTCTCTGAGCTGTACTGTCCTATGTCCCATGTGCTGAGAAGGAGGGTGGTCAAGAGGAGGAAGGACAGTGAGAGGCCGTGATGCACAAGAGGTCAGGACTGAAGGAAGTCAGAGTACTCAGGTGGCTGTAAGGCAGGAGGAGGATACAGAGGGACAATGTTGTGGAGAGGTTTCGAACATCGAACATCAAACATCATAGCACA
The DNA here is from genome assembly GCF_963921235.1 of Mobula hypostoma. Taxonomy (NCBI): domain Eukaryota; kingdom Metazoa; phylum Chordata; class Chondrichthyes; order Myliobatiformes; family Myliobatidae; genus Mobula; species Mobula hypostoma. Next base: position 91,882,804 of record NC_086104.1, on the reverse strand, counting down.
GGGACAGGCCCTTTGCACCTTGATGTCTGTACTGACCATGAAGACAATTTAAACTGATCCCATCTGCCTGCACATGGTCTATGATCAATCCATCCCCCAGTTAAATGCCTCTTCATTGTCACTACCATATCTGCTTCTGACAGCCGGTTCAAGGCACCTACCATTCCCTGTGTAAAAAAACTTCTTTAAACTTTCTCTCATTGTCTTCAAAGCATGGCCTCCAGTATTTGACACTTCTACCCTGAGGAAAAGATTCTGATTGTCGACCTCTCATAACTTCATGAACTTTCAGATCTCCCCTCTGATGCTTCAGATGAAAAGAAAACTATTTGTCCAACCTCTCCTTGTACTGTAGTTCATTTCCTCCAATCCAAGCAGAATCCTGTTTCTATTCTGTTTCCAAAGTCTCCACATCCTTCCAGTGACCAGAACTGCAAATAATACTCCAAGTGCAGTCTAAACAAAGTTTTATCCATCTGCGATATGACTTCCTGACTCTAACACTCAATGCCAGTGAAGGCAAGCATGCCATTTGGGTTCTTTACCACCCTACCTACTTATACAGCCAGATAAAACATTCCACTGTGGTGGATGGCAATCAGTTATTTTAGTTTTTGCTACAGTACCCATACCTCATTTGGCACTGCATCTGACTGCATAATAGAGGTCAGGTTCAGTGGTGATGTCCTGACTCATGAAGCAGTTATTGGACTGCCCCCGTGGTCTGCCTAAGGAGTGCTGACAGTGGATGGGGAAGGTCTATTATCCAGGCAGGATTTAAAGGGAAGCTATCAAGGGACCAAGTATGTTTTTCATTATCCCACATTTTACAGAGCCATCTTTCACGGAAACAGGGCCTTCAGCACAACTGGCCCCTGCAGATCAAGAAGTCCCTCTAAGCAAGTCACATTTGGACTAAATCACTCAAAAACTTTCCAATCCATCTACCCGTCCAATTGCCACGGATCAAATGCTACTGCTTGAGCCTCAATCACTGCCTCTGGCAGATCGTTCCATATGAGCGCCACTTTCCGCTTGACAAAATTGTCCCTCAGGCCCCTAGTCATTCCTTCCCCTCTCATCTTCGATCTTTGTAAATCGTTTCTGCATTCTTTCCAGCCTTATAGCAGGCTGACCTAAACTGTACACGGTACTCCAATGTCCTACATAACTGCAAATAGCACTGTACACTTCTGTATTCCGTGACCTGGCTGATGAGCACCAGATTGTCAACTGTCTTCAATACCCTTTTCAATGTCTCCATATCCTTCCTGTAATGCGCTGACCAGAACTGAACATAATACTCCAAGTGGACTCTAAATGAAGTTTTATCCATCTGCAACATGACTTCTTGGCTCTTATACTCAATGCCAGTGAAGGCAAGCATGCTTAGTAATCCTGAGATTACTACCCTTGAGGTCCTGCTTCTCAGTTAGGAAGGAAGCTGAGAAGCAGGGCCTCAAAGGTAGTGATCTCAGGATTGCTGCCTGTTCCACGCGACAGTAAGGACAGGAATAGAATAAGGCGACAGATAAATGCATGGCTGAAGAATTGGAGCAGGGGACAGGGATTCAGATTTCTGGATCATTGGGACCTCTTCCAGGGCAGGTCTGACCTGTACAAAAGGGATGGGTTGCACTTGAATCCGAAGGGGACCAATATCTTTGCGGGCAGGTTTGCTAGAACTGTTGGGAGTGGTTTAAACTAATATGGCAGGGGGATGGGAATCAGCATGACAGAGCTGAGGATGAGCCAGCAGGTTTACAAGCCGATGATGGGTGTAACATGAATGTAGGGAAGGACAAGCCAAGGAGAGGGTACAACTACAGACAGAGCAAAGAGTTAAGTTGTACCACAGAGGCAAAATTCAAAAGGGCGAAAAATGCAGGACTGAAGGTGCTGCATTTAAATATGCGTAGCGTTCAGAATCGGATGGATGAACTCGTGGCGCAATTAAAGATTGGTAGATATGACGTTGTGGCATCACTGAGTCATGGCTGAAAGAAGGCCATAGTTGGGAGCTTAGCATCAAAGGGACAGGCAGGAAGGCATAGGTGGTGGTGTGGCTCTGTTGGTAAGAGATGGGATTACAACTTTTTAGAAAGAAGTGGCATAAGGTCAGAGAATGTTGAGTCTTTGTCGGTGGAGTTAATTGCAATGGGAAAATCAGGCTGGTATCGGATTGCAAGAGACGGAATTTGTTGAATGGCTACGAGATGGCTTTTTAAGAGCAGCTTGTGCTTGAGCCTACTCGGGAAAAGCTATCTTAGATTGGGTGTTGTGTAATAACCCAGATCTCATTAGGGAGCTTAGCGTAAAGGAACCCTTAGGAGGCAGTGACCATAATATGATGGAATTCATACTGCAATTTCAGAGGGAGAAGCACAAGTCACATGTATCAGTATCACAATGCAATAATGGAAATTACAGAGGCATGGGAGAGGAGCTTGCCCAGGTGGATTGGAGGAGTATACTGGGGGGGATGACGGCAGAGCAGAAATGGCTGAAGTTTCTGGGAATAGTTCACAAGGCGCAGGATAGATATGTCCCACAGAGGAAGAAGTTCTCAAATGGCAGGGGTAGGCAACCGTAGCTGACAACGGAAGTTAAGGACCGCATAAAATCCAAGGAGAGGGCATATAAGGTTGCAAAAGTGAATGGGAAGTTGAATGATTGGGAAGCTTTTAAAATCCAACATAAGGCCATCATCAAAGCTATAAAAAGGGAAAAGATGAAATATGAGGGCAGACTAGCCAATAATATAAAGCAGGATACCAAAAGATTTTTCAGCTATATAAAGAGTAAAAGAGAGGTGATTTCAAGCCATACCTGATTTTATTCCTAAGTCTTTCTTTGATTCTTTAGATTCGACTCTTTCTTCCTATATATGGAAGAACAGAAAACCCCAATTATTGGGCAATTAACATACGAAGTCTCACATTCTGGTTATAATATATTAATCGTGAGGATTGTCCAATATGGGTCTTTTTGGAAGCCAACTCTGTAACTAAATTTTCTATTATTTCTCTTCTCGGATCCTCTCTTCCTTTATTGTTAAATAAATTAACTGACAATTTGGTGGTTAAACACACTTTGAGGATCTGGCTACAGTTTAGAAAACATATCGGTTAATTGAGATTTTCTCTTTCTAGTCCTATTTTTTCTATTTTTTTTAAACCATCTATGACCGATTTGTTTTTTAGAGAATGGGATAGATTAGGTATTAAATGATTTCAGGATCTGTTTGTTGGAGGGATCCTTTCTTCTTTTGAGCGGCTCTCAGTGAAATATAATTTATCAAATACCCACTTTTTTCGATATCTACAGATTAGAGATTTTACAGATCTACAGATTAGAAATACATATATTGCCTACCAGCCCAGAAAAGAACATAATAGATGTAATTTTTAATTTGAAACCTTTTGACAATGGCTCAATATCTTATATTTATGATCTGTTGTTGGGACTGAGAATGGCTCCTTTAGACAAAATTGAAAAAGATTGGGAAAAGGATTTACAGACTTCATTATCTGATGAGACCTAGAGGGCTATTTTCAAAATGGTTAATGCTTTATCATTATGCGCTCGTCATTCCCTCCTACAATTTAAAGTGGTACAGAGGGCTCATATATCTAAAGACAAGCTCTCTTCTTTTTTTGCAGATATATCTCCCTATTGTGACAGATGTAATAATGGAGAGGCTTCATTAATTCATATGTTTTGGTCATGTTCAAGCCTTGAAAAATATTGGAAAGATGTATTCCAAACTTTTTCTGTACTTTTTAAAGTTAATTTTAAGCCCAATCCTTTGACTGCCTTATTTGGTATTGTTGAGGAAGGAGCTATAACTCGGAAGCCTCCTCATTTGCGGGTACTGGTTTTTATTTCTCTTACGGCTTGGCGGGCAATCTTGCTTAATGGAAGGAGGTTGCCCCCCCCCACACACATGCTCAATGGTTATGTGATGTTATGTCATGTTTAAATTCATTGTTCAATTTCTGATTCTAATCAAGATTTTCAAACGTTATGGGGACCCTTTCTGAACTATTTTGAAAATATTTGAATGGTTATTGTTATTAAAATATAGATCTGGGCTATTATTATAAAACACTATATGGTAAAGTGCTCTTTTTTTTCATTTTTTTTAACCAACCAGCTTTGTCTTGGTAGTGAGTGTAGATTTTTAAAAATAATATAATTAACCATATTATTGTATTTCATAATTCAATTTATTTTATTTGATTGATCATGAATATGGGGTACCGTGATTGTATCACTGTGATTTATATATAGTGCATTACGTGCTACCTTACTTTGATTTATAAGTATCCTTATGAATTCTGTATTTATGTATATGAAATTTAATAAATTTAATAAAAATGTTGGGAAAAGAAAAGAAAGAGAGGTGAGAGTTGATATTGGACCACTGGGAAATGATGCTGGTGAGGTAGTAATGGGGGACAAAGAAATGGCAGATGAACTTAATGGGTGCTTTGCATCAGTCTTCACTGTGGAAGACACCAGCAGTGTGCTAGAGATCCATGAGTGTCAGGGAGCAGGAGTGAGTGCCATTGCTATTACAAAGGAAAACGTGCTAGGCAAACTGAAGGTCTTAAGGTGGAGAACTCACCTGGACCAGCTGGACTACATCCAGAGTCCTGAGAGAGGTTGCTAAGAGATAATGCATGCATTGGTCATGACCTTTCAAGAATCACTTGACTCTGGCATGGTCCCAGAGGACTAGAAGATTGGAAACATCACTCCACTCTTTAAGAAGGGAGGAAGGCAAAACAAAGGAAATCATAGGCCAGTTAGCCTAACCTCAGTGGTTGGGAAAGTGTTGGAGTCTATTATTAAGGATGAAGTTTTGAGGTACTTGGAGACTAATGATAAAATAAGTCAAAATCAACATGGTTTCTGTAAAGGGAAATCTTCTGACAAATCTGTTAGAATTCTTCAAGGAAGCAACAAGCAGGGTGGACAAAGGAGAGGTAGTGGATGTCATTTACTTGGATTTTCAGAAGGCATTTGATAAGGTGCCATACATGAGGCTGCTGAACAGGATAAAATCCTATGGAGTTACAGGAAAGATATTGGCATGGATAGTGGAATGGCTGACTGGCAGGAGACAGTGAGTGGGAATAAAACTGGTTGGCTGCCAGTGACTAGTGGTGTTCCTCAGGGGTCAGTATTGGGTTGCTACTTTTCACATTGTCAATGATTTGCATAATGGAATTGATGGCTTTGTAGCAAAGTTTGTGGATGATACGAAGATAGATGAAGGGGTAGGTGGCGCTAAGGAAGCAATGTGATTGTAGCAGGGTTTAGACAAATTGGAAGAATTGGCAAAATAGTGGCAGATGGAATGCAGTGTTGGGAAATGTATGATAATGCATTTTGGTAAAAGGAATGATAGTGCAAACTATTATCTAAATAGGGAGAAAACTCAAACATTAGAAGTGTAAAGGGACTTAGGAGTCCTTGTGCAAGACTCCCAGAAGGTTAATTTACAGGGTGACTCTGTGGTAAAAAAGACAAATGCAATGTTGGCATTCATTTCGAGAATAGAATATAAAAGTGAGGAGATAATGCTGAGGCTTTATAAGACACTAGTCAGGCCGCACTTAGAGTACTGCCAACAGTTTTGTGCCCAATATCTCAGAAAGGATGCGTTGTCATTGGAGAGAGTCCAGAGGAGGTACACGAGGATGATTCTGGGAATGAAAGAGTTATTATATGAGCAGCATTTGGCAGCTTTGGGCCTGTACTCACTGGAATTTAGAAGAATGAGAGAGATCTCAGTGAAACCTACTGAATGTTGAAAAGACTAGATAGGGTTGGTGTAGAGAGGATATTTGCTATGGTGGGGGTATCCAGAACTAGAGGGCACAGACTCAAAACTGAGGGGAAGCCCTTTAGAACAGAGGTAAAGAGGAATTTTTTAAGCTAGAGACTTGCCACAGACTGCGGTGGAGGCCAAGTCAGTGCATATATTTAAGGTGGAAGTTGATCGTTTCCTGATTGATCAGGACATCAAAGGATATGGCGAGAAGGCAGGTGTATGGGCTTGAGTGGGATCCAGGATCAGCCATGATGGAATAGCAGAGCAGACTCGATGGGCTGAATGGTCTGATTCTGCTCCTATGTCTTATCTGCCCATCACCTCCCTTTAGCACTCCTCCCCGTTCCTTTCCTTCCATGGTTTTCTACTCTTTCCTACCAGATTCCCCCCCTCTCCTCTCCTTTATCTCTTTCACCTATCAACTTCCCAGCTCTTTATTTCAGCCCCTTCCCCTCTCTCCCGGTTTCACCCATTACTTTCCACCTTGTACTTCTTCCTTCCCTCGTCCCACCTTCTTACTCTGACTTCTCATCTTCTTTTCCAGTCCTGATGGTGAAGGGTCTCAGCCCAAAGCGTTGACTGTTCTCTCTTTTCCATAGATGCTGCCTGGCCTGCTGAGTTCCTCCAGCATTTTGTCTGTGTGGAGTTTGCACGTTCCCTCTGTGTCTCTCTGGGTTTCCCTCGGCAACCTGGTCTCCTCCCACATCTCAAAGATGTGCCCTCTGGCTGATTGATTGGCCGCTGTAAAGTGACCCGTGTGTAGGTGTGTGTGGAAAATCTGGGGGCAGTCGACGGGCATGTGCAAGGCATAAAACTGGATTAATATAAGATCGTTTTAAATGGGTGGTTGATGGTCAGCTTGAACTTGATGGGCCGAAGGGTCTGTATCCGTGTTCTATTGCTCTTTTATTCCATGGCTGTATGAGTTCAAAGTACATTTATTATCAAAGTATGTACAGTGCCTAGAGAAACTGGAATGTACAGTGCCTAGAGAAACTGGTATGTACAGTGCCTAGAGAATCAACCCCCACACTATTTTCACATTTTACTGTCTCATTTTCTAAATTTAAAATATATTGAAGTAAGATTTTTGGAGCTGATCTAGAAAACATTGTGTACCATGTCAAGTTAAAAGAAAAATTCCAAAACCTGTCAACAATTTCCTGAAAGTTAAAAATCAAAATTGTGAGCCTGAAAAATGATTCATCCCCTTTGCAATTACTACACTAACTTTCCTCAGGTGTAATATTGTAATACCACCTGACAACTCACCCAATTTGCTGATGTAGAAAATTGGAGGATCTCCTGTTTTCAATAGATTCATAAGAATAAATATCGCCTCTCTATGTAAGGCCCAACAGTATGGTAGATTTTTAACAGACCAAACCAAAGTTAAAAGAAGAGCATTCAAGACAAGTTAGGGAAATGATAATAGAGAAGCACAAACCAGGGGAAGGGTATAAGACAATCTCAAAGATACTGAACATACCTTGGAGCTCAGTGCAGTCCACGGTGAAAAAGTGGAAAAAATATGAAACCATAGCCACACTGCCTCGGTCAGGTAACTCCTCTAAATTGAGTCACCAGAGAAAAATTAAGAGAGGCTACTGTGACACCAACAGTCACACTGGGTGAGATGCAGAAGTCAGTGGATGCAACTGGAGATGAAGTTCATGGCTCACGATTTCTAAGGCCTTGCGCAAAAAGGGTATTTATGGAAGAGTGGCAAGGAGGAACGTCTCTGGTGAGACCTCAAGGTTGCTGTCCACTGTCTCTCCCCAACTACCCTGGCACAGCTTGAGCAATTTTGCAAGGAGGGATGGGCAAATCTTGCTCCATCACATTTTGCACAGCTAATAGAGACTTATTCAAAACAAATACTGGCTGTAATAGCTGTGAGAGGTGGTTCAACTAAGTAATGAGCAAATGGCGATGAATACTTTTGTACTGCTGGCATTTCAGTTTTTGAATTTTGAGTTTTCCAAGCTTTACAATTTCCCTGCTTTTTGGGCACTACTGTGAAAAAAGGAGCATGTGAATCACAGATAAAAATTCTCAGTTAAATTGATCAACATCTCTGGTTGTAATACTCACTTATGTGAACAAAGGGTTGGGGGCTGAATACTTACAGAAGACACTGTATACCATACATAACCTTGACATTTATCTTCTTGCGGGCAGGCACAAAACAAAAAAGCACAATGGCACAATAGAACCCATGAAAAACCCCACACAACTAAGACCATTAAGTAAACAGCATGTGAAAATTAACAAGTAGTGCAAAACAATTAAAAAGTAAGCAAATAACACACAGAACATAAACTGTAGAGTCCCTGAAAGTGAGTCCACAGCTACAGAGCCAGGTCAGCGCTGCAGCTGCTCCAGGAGCCCGATGGCTGTGGGCCGCAGCCGCTCCAGGAGCCCGATGGCTGTGGGCCGCAGCCGGTCCAGGAGCCTGATGGCTGTGGGCCGCAGCCGGTCCAGGAACCCGATGGCTGTAGGCCGCAGCCGCTCCAGGAGCCCGATGGCTGTAGGCCGCAGCCGCTCCAGGAGCCCGATGGCTGTGGGCCGCAGCCGGTCCAGGAGCCCGATGGCTGTAGGCCGCAGCCGCTCCAGGAGCCCGATGGCTGTAGGCCGCAGCTGGAGAGTCAGTTCAGTACTGAGGCAAGTAAAGCCTCACAGAGTAGTGAGCTGAACACTGGTTTGTCCTTACCCTCAGCCTTGGCGTCTTCATCTTTTAAATCTGCCTTGGTGCTTAAATTGGCTAAACACCAGTTTGATTTTCACTCTCAGGGCTGGGCCCCGCTGCTGCGATCGGGCCCGAAGTTTCAATCTGGCCATGCCCACCGCGGCCGTACCTGCATTCTTGAGAGTCCAGTTCGCAGAATCCTTTAGGATACCCCAAAAACGCTGGGTCGTACAGACGGTTCAAAGCACAGCTCCCAGAGAGAAATTACAGGCTGTGATTGCAGTGATCATAGTCCAGAGAAAGTATATTTAGTAGAATAGTTAGTAGTTTTGTTAGCTGCTCGCAAAACGTCGCTGTGCCACCTTGCAGGGCAGGACTGGAGTTACCCATGACCCATTCCAGAAGGACATTAAATCTACCTGTGTCTTCTCCAATGACAATCCAGGAGCATTCAAGGGGATGCTTGCTGGCACAATGCATCATAAGTTCAGAGTGACAGGATCCCTCAGCTGCCAAGGCATGATGTTTTCTGTTTTCCTAACATCTAGTACAGGAATCCCTCTGCTTGCCAGGCTGGATGACACCCATGATCATTTCGTAGCTTGTCACACCAGACAGTCAGCCGTTCTTGTCTGGCACGTAATGTCAGGATTGGTCTCCTTTTGGATTAACCGGGTCACGGTATAAACGTTCCTGACTCTGTAGTAATGTGAGCATTATTGAAAGTAAGTTAATACTAATTAGGATAATGGCGGGTGTTACTTCCGTTCTTTTTACTTTGGGTGTGCTTTGTATATAGTGTTCCTACCATGCCGCATGGGTTGTGAAAGCCTCTGTTCGAGATAAAATTGTTTCTTGGGCATGAAGTTGTCGAGTGTGCCTTCTTTCAAAGTAGAAGTTACTACATATTTTTGGCGACGAGGTAAACTGGTTTTGTGGACGTGTTGGCACGTTTCAAATGGGAGCAGCAGCGCCGATAGGGGCCTCACGTTCGGATTGCTACGTTTGGGACTATCGGTGAATTTGTGGAGTTAACGGAGGACTGGCTGGAGTACGAGGAAAGGTTGGGATACTTTTTCTCTGCTAATGGAATTACGGAGGAGGCTAAGAAGCGCTCTATTCTCCTGAGTGTGTGTGGGGCGAAGACTTACAAGCTAATAAGGAATTTAGCCACACGGTGGAAACCGGGGGACATTCCATATGACGAACTGGTCAAGCGCATGGGGAGCCACTACAATCTGAAACCTTCTGTGATAGTCCAATGGTGTAAGTTTCACAGCTGTTTCAGGAAGCCAGGTCGGTCTGTGCCCGATTTCATGGCCGAGCTTCAGCAGCTGTCGGAGCATTGTGATTTCGGAGTGGTTTTGGGTGACATGCTCCGTGATAGAATGATATGCGGCATTAATAATAACGGCATACAACACCGCCTGTTAGGGGAAATCCTACTGTTGACTTTCAAGAAAGCCTTAGAGATTGCCTGAGGCATGGAGATGGCTGCTAATATTGTCAAGGATATCCAGAAAGGACATGGGGATCACAGTTGGCGGCCGTGCACCAAGTCAGGAGGGAGACTGGTAGACAGGCAAGGCGGGTGGAATGTTCCTGGTGTGGAGGGACGTGCTATGCAAATGACTGCAAATTCAAAGACACTGTCTGCCATGCTTGTAGCAAAAAGGGGCATTTAGCTAACAAGTGCAGAAGTTCAAAGGGTAAGATGAAGCCTGGGCAGGGCAAGGCTCAACAGGCCCAGGCAGCCACACACCATCGAGAAGAAGCAGATGAAAAGGCAGCGTGTGCCTACAACATGTTTGCAGTGGAAACAGATGAGGAACCACCTGAACCATATTATGCCACAGTCACTGTCAGGGGAAAGGACATTAAGTTTGAGATTGATTCACGGGCTACTGCATCGGTCATTAGTGAGGAGACCTACAGGAGGACCTGGGGGTCCAACCTGCCTTCCATTAGACCATCAAAGCTCAAACTCAGGACCTATACAGGGCAGCCCATACCTCATTTAGGGGTGTTATATGTGGACATTTCAGCCGGGGGTCAGAAGGCTGAAGCCAGGCTAGTGATAGCTAAGGGCAGGGGACCCAGTCTTTTGGGGCGCGATTGGCTTCGCAAAATCCGGCAAAACTGGCATGAAATTAAGTATGCACACATGATGGAGGACATTCTGCAGCGGTACAGTGACGTTTTCAGGGACTAGCTAGGAACACTGAAGGGTATGACAGTGAAACTCCATGTCGACCCTGAGGCCACACCACGTTTTTTAAAGCCCAGGTCGGTGCCCTATGCCATGAAAGGCAAAGTCGAGGACGAGCTGGAACGTTTACAGAGGCTGGGCATTATTGAGCCAGTCCAGTTTTCAAGGTGGGCAGCTCCCATTATTCCAGTTTTGAAGGCAGACAAAACGGTGAGGATATGTGGGGATTATAAACTGACGGTGAATCAGGTCTCTAGGCTGGAACAGTACCCACTGCCACGGGTGGATGAGCTATTTGCGACCCTGTCAGGGGTTAAACTGTTCACAACCTGGACATGAGCCACGCCTACCAACAGCTGCTGCTCGACGAGGATTCAAAGGAGTACATCACAATTAATATGCACAGGGGATTATTCAAGTACAATCGCCTGGTGTTTGGAGTGGCGTCCAGCCCCGCCATTTTCCAAAGGACAATGGACACTTTGCTGCAGGGGATTCCACACGTAGCAGTGTACCTTGATGATATTTTGATCACAGGTTACGGAGGTGGAGCATTTGGCTAATTTAGAACGGGTGCTGAAGATGCTCTCAGACACAGGGCTGCGGTTAAAACGCGGAAAACGTGTGTTCCTGGCATTGAGTGTGACTTACCTGGGACACAAGATCACAGCTGACGGGCTTTGCCCCGTGGAGGACCAAATGAGAGCTATTAAGGAAGCCCCAAGCCCTAAGACCGTCACTGATCTCAGATCATTTTTGGGCATGGTGAATTATTATGGCAAGTTTCTTCCTGACCTCTCAAGGGTTTTGACCCCACTGTATAACCTGCTTCACAATGACACTAAGTGGCAGTGGGGTGAAGAGCAGGAGAAAGCTTTCAAGGAAGTGAAAGAACTCCTCCACTCAGCGAAGCTGCTTGTTCACTATGACCCAGACAGGGAGATCACCCTTGCATGCGATGCCTCGCCCTATGGAGTCGTGGCAGTTCTCTCACATGTAATGGAGGACTGTTCAGAGAAGCCTATTGGTTTTGCTTCACGTACCCTGACAGCTGCTGAGAAGGGATATTCACAGCTAGACAAAAACGGTCTGGCCATTTTTTGTGGTCAAATGCTTTCATCAGTATCTTTATGGATGCACATTTACAATTTATACGGACCATAAACCACTGATGAGCCTGTTCAGTGAGACTAGATGCATCTCACCGCTAGCCTCAGCCAGGATACGGCATTGGGCTCTTACATTGTCAGCTTACCAGTATATTATAGTGTACAGAGTGGGTGAGGATAATGCAAACGCCGATGCACTGAATCTGCTACCTTTACCTGAGACACCTGTTACTACATATGTGTCTCCAGAGACTGTTTTCATTGGAGAGGCTGTCAGAGACACCTGTAAAGGTGACCCAGATCAAGCAGTGGACAGATAGGGACCCAGTCCTGTCCCAAGTCAAGACTTTTCTTTTACAAGGTTGGTCCAGAGTCGTGGAAGGAGAGGAACTGAGGCCTTATGCCAAATGCAAGACAGAACCCAGTCTGCAGGATGGCTGCATTTTCTGGGGGGGCGAGGGTCATCGAGCCTCCCCCTGGCTGTTCACAGAGTGTGGAGGAAATTCATGAGGCTCACCTAGGAGTGTCTTGAATGAAAAGCCTTGCAAGATCCTATGTTTGGTGGCCAAGGATGGATCAGGATCTGCAGAACAAGGTAAGATCATGCACGCAATGTCAGACTAATCAGAATATGCCACCACCAGCACCCATGGGAGTGACCAGACCACCCCTGTTCTAGGCTACATTTGGACTTTGCTGGCCCTTTTATGGGGCAGATGTTTATTGTAATGACAGATGTGCACTCTGAATGGATTGAAGCTCACATCATGAGCAACACCACAGCCCCCTCAACCATAGACAAACTCAGGCAAGTGTTTGCAGTCCACGGGTTGCCTGACACTCTGGTCACTGATAATGGCCTGACGTTCACCAGTGAACTGTTCAGTGAGTTTATGCAGCAGAATGGCATTCATCACATTCGGACGGCCCCTTTCCACCCAGCCTCCAATGGTTTGGCTGAGGGGGCTGTTCAGACAGTGAAGGAAGGCCTGAAGTGGATGACAGGGGACTCTCTTAGCATTCAGCTTTCATGTTTCCTGTTTAAATACCACCTCACACCACAGACTACGACTGCCCGCACTCCAGCAGAGATGTTGATGTGGCGTAGGCCCAAGTCAAGATTGGACCTGCTGCGCCCGGACATGAAGGCGAAAGTGGAGAGAAAGCAGGAAAAGCAGAAGGAGGGACATGATCAACATGCGCGAGAGAGACAGTTAAAACCGGATGACAATGTCTACGTGAGAAACAATCAGCAATGGTTGCCTGGGGTTATTCTTAAGCAGAGTGGTCCCGTCTCCTATGTTGTTAAGCTGACTGATGGGTGTGTTTTCTGCAGACATCAGGACCATGGGCGCCTGCGTCATGATACCGGCTCAGAGGCAGACAGTTCCATGGAGTTTCCATTTGTGAGACAGACCACGGTGGAAGCATGTCCACCAGTGACCAACCAGGTCCAATGCCATTGCACGACACACATAATCTATCATGAGCGTTCACTGGCTGAGCAACTGCATTGGCACGCCATGGTAGAGGTTCTCATGCAGGAGAGAAGACCTGGGAGACATTTGACCCCACAATCCAACAATCAGCCCTGTCTGGATTAAGAATAACGGAATCCATTGTCCTACAGCGTGCAGCTCGATGAGATGAATAGCTAGCCTCTGTACCGGAACAAGTCTGAGATTCTGGGACCAGTATGCAATTGACTAATTGCCATTCAACAGAAGCAGCTCTGCCTGCAAGTCTTCTTCAGAATGCAACACTGCATGAGAAAACAGGTTGTACCTTCAACTGATCCAGCATCAAGAGCAATGGGGAAGAGTCTGAGCTGTACTCTGGCAGAGCAGGTTAACGTGGGGAAGGTGCAGGTGGAATTGGAATTAGAGTCATCACGTGCACTGAAATGCAGTGAAAAGCTTGAGCTGACCAATTCGTTACAGAGTGCTTTGAGATAGAACAGCAGCAGAATGCAGAATGAAATGCAACACACAGAGAGAATGCAGCGAGAGAAAGGGGAAGGAGAGAGGGAGAGGGAGGGGGGAGGAGAGAGGGAAGGGAGAGGGAGGGGGAGGAGAGAGGGAAGGGAGGGTGTGGAGAGAGGGAAGGGAGGGTTGTGGAGAGAGGGAAGGAGGGGTTGTGGAGAGAGGGAAGGAAGGGTTGTGGAAAGAGGGAAGGGAGGGTGTAGAGAGAGGGAAGGGAGGATTGTGGAGAGAGGGAAGGGAGGGTTGTGGAGAGAGGGAAGGAAGTGGTGGGAAAAGGAAGGGTGGAGAGATGGGTAGGGAGAAGGTGGAGAGAGAGAGAAAGGCAGGGGAGAGTGAAAGGGGGTGAGGAGGAGGGAGAGGGGTGGGGAGAGGGAAATGGGGTGGGAGAAGTGAAGGGGAGGGTGGAAAGAGAGAGAAGACGAGGTGGATAGAGGGAAGAGGAGGATGGAGAGAGGGAAGAGAGGGTGCGGAAAGAGGGAAGGGAGGCGGTGGGGAAAAGGAAGGGTGGAGAGAGAGTAGCGAGGTAGTGGGGAGAGGGAAAGAGGGGTGGAGAGAGAGAAAGGGAAGGTGGAGGGAGGGAAGGGGATTGTGGAGAGAGGGAAAGCGGGAGTGGAGAGAGGGAAGGTGGAGTTGGGGAGAGGGAAGTGTGGAATGGGGAGTGGGGAGAGATGAGGGTGGAGAGAGTGAAGGGGTGCAGAGTGGGAAGGGGTGGACAGGGAAGGAGGTGTGGAAAGAAAGTAGAAAGGTCGACAGTGGGAGAGAGTAGAAGGAGTTGAGGGGGAAGGGGTGGTGGGGGGAGGAGAGGGGCAAGGAGGGGTGGAGGGAGGGCAGGAAGGGTGGAGAGAGGGCAGGAGAGTTGACTAGAGGGAAGTATATGGAGAGAAGAAAGAAGGAGGTGGAGAGAAAGAAGAAGAAGTGGAGAGAAGGAAGAAGAGGTGGAGAGAGATGAGGAGCCGAGAGAGGAATGGAGGGGTGGTGGAGAGAAGAAGAGGTGAAGAAGGGAAGAGGGAGGGAACAGAGTTTGGAGAGAAGGAAACGGGGTGGAGAGGCAGAAGCATGGGAAGCAGGGGTGGAGGAAAGGAGAGGTGGAGAGAGAAGGAGGAGTGGAGAGAGAGTAGGAGGTTTTGTTAGAGGGAAGTGTATGGAGAGGAAGAGGGAGTGGAGAGAAGGAAGAGGAAGTGGAGAGAGATGAAGAGTGGAGAAAGGGAAGGAGGGTGGGGGAGATGAGAAGGTGAAGGAGTGGAGGAGAGATGTGGGTTAGTGAAAGGGAACTGGAGATGGAGAGAAGGACTGAGGGTGGAGAAGGAAAGGAGGGGTGGAGGTAGGGAAGTAGGGGAGGGGAAAAGGAGGGGGAGGAGGGAAGCAGTGGAGGAGGGGGGAGTGTGTGGAGAGAAGGAAGACAGAGTGGAGACATGGAAGAGGAGGGGGAGAGAAGGAAGTGGGGGAGAGAGATGAGGAGTGGGGTGTGAAAAGAAGGGATGGAGAGGGAGAAGGGAGAAGGGAGGGTGGAGAGTTGGAAACGGTTTGGAGAGAGGGAAGAGCGGGTGGTGAAAAGGGTGGAAAGAGTGAAGGAGGGGTGAAAAGAGGGAAGATGGTGCGATCAGGAAGAGGGGATGGAGAGGAGGGAGAGGGGATGGAGAGAAGGAAAAGAGGGATGGAGAGAGGTGAATGGAGGAGGGAGGGAACAAGGTGTGGGGTAGAGAAGAGTATGTGAAGTAGGGTTGAAGTAATGGCTGTGGGAGAGCAGGAAAGGGGGTGAGGAGAGGAAAGGGTGTGGGGAGAGAGGAGGGGCAGAGTGCTGAAGGGGGAGAAGCAGGGAGGAGAGGGGGAAGGAGGGGTGGAGGGGGTAGATAGGGATGGGGGGATTGAGGAGTAGAAAGGAGGAAGGAGGGCGGAAGGTGGGTAGCAAGGTTGGCTAGAGGGAGGAAGTTGAAAAAAGGAAGAGGGTAGGGAGATGAGAAGCAAAGAGAGGAACTAAGGGGTGGGGGTGAGAATGGAAGGAGGGAAGGAGGGGTGGAGAGAGGGAGGGAGATGTGGAGAGAGGGAAGGAGATGTGGAGAGAGGGAAGGAGAGGTGGAGAGAAGGAAGGAGAGGTGGAGAGAAGGAAGGAGAGGTAGAGAGAGGGAAGGAGAGGTGGAAACTGGGAAGGAGAGGTGGAAACTGGGAAGGAGAGGTGGAGAGAGGGAAGGAGAGGTGGAGGGGAGGAGGGGAGGTGAGGGGTTGGAGGGAAGGTGAGGGGGTAGGAGGGGTGGAGGGGAGGAGGGGCAGAGAGAGGGTAGGAGGGGCAGAGAGAGGGAAAGTGTGAAAGCAGGGATTGGAGGTTAGTTGGGGAGACTGTAGGGGAGGTCAGGAGAGGGAAGTTGTGGAGAGAAGAAAGGGGGATGGGGGAAAGGGCAGGGGAGAGAAGGGAAATGCAGAGAGGAAGGGAGAAAGAAAGTTGTGAGAGAGAGAACAAGGATGGAAAGTGTGAAGGGGATAGAGGGAGAAATGTGTAATGGAGAGAGAGAGAAGAGGATGGAGAGAAGGTGAAGAGGTTGGAGATAGAGAAGGGAATAGATAGCGGGAGGGGACGAGGATGGGGAAGCGGGCGTGGAGGAGGGGGAAATAGACGGGGGGTTGGGAGGGGGATGAGGAAGGAAGGGATGGGGATGGCGAGAGGGGGATGTAGATGGAGAGTGAGGGAAGGAGATGGAAAGAGAGGTTGGGATGATGGGGATGGAGGGAGGGAGTGAAGCGAAAGAAAGAAGGGGTTTGCTAGAGTGAGTGAGAGACTGTAATGGAGAGAGAGAGACTGGGATGGGGAGAGAGAGGATGGGATGGGGAGAAAAGGGAAACAGAGAGAAGGAAGGGGATGGAGAGAGGGGATGGATGGGATTGAAGAGAGAGAAGGGGAATGGAGAGAGAGAGAAGCGGTTGGATAGATTGAGAGCGAGATGGGGATGGAGAGAGATAGACGGGGATGGAGAGAGAAAGACGGGGATGGAGGGAGAAAGACGGGGATGGAGAGAGAGAGAGAGGGTGGAAAGAGAAAAGGGGATGAAGAGAGAAAAGAGTTTGGTAGAGTGAGAGAGAGATGGGGATGGAGAGAGAGATAGGGAGAGAGAGAGGGGGATACCGAGAGAGAAATGGGGATGATAGGGATGGAGAGAGAGAGGTGAAGAGAGAGAAAGGGATGAAAAGAGAGAGAAGGGGTTGGTAGAGTGAGAGAGAGATGGGGATGGAGAGGGCGAGATGGGGATAGAAAGAGAGAGAGAGGCAGGGATGGAGTGAGAGAAGGGGATGAAGAGAGACAGAGAGAGAAGGGGGTGAAGAGTGAAAAGGGGATGGGTAAAGAGAGAGAAGAGGATGAAGAGAGAGGTGGATGAAGAGAGAGGAGGGGATGAAGAGAGAGAGGAGGGGCTGGGTAGTGAGTGACAGAGAGGTGTTTGATGGAGAAAAGAGAAGGGGCATGGATATAGTGGAGGGTGGATGGAGAGGGGGTAAGGGGAGAGTAGAAAGGTGGATGCAGAGAGTGGAGAGGGAAGGGGAAAGTGGAGAGGGGAAGGGGAGAGGGGGAAGGGGAAGAGTTGAGGTGGATGGGAGGACTTGTAAGAGGAGATTCGGGAGAGGAGAGGGGTGTTGGGGAGGGATGGGGGAGAGGAGAGGGGGTTTGGAGAGGGATGGGAAGAGGAGAGGGGGGTTGGGGAGGGATGGGGAGAGGAGAGGGGGGTTGGGGAGGGATGGGGAAAGGAGAGGGGGTTTGGGCAGGGATGGGGAGACAAGAGATGGGGGTTGGGGAGGGATGGGGAGAGGAGAGGGGGGTTGGGGAGGGATGGGGAAAGGAGAGGGGGTTTGGGCAGGGATGGGGAGACGAGATGGGGGTTGGGGAGGGATGGGGAGAGGAGAGGGTGTTGGGGAGGGATGTGGAGAGGAGAGGGTGTTGGGGAGGGATGGGGAGAGGAGAGGAGAGGGTGGTTGGGGAGGGAGGGGGAGGGGGGTTGGGGAGGGAGGGGGAGAGGAGGGGGGTTGGGGAGGGATGGGTGAGCAGTGGGGGTTGGGGAGGGATGGGGAGAGCAGTGGGGGTTGGGGAGAGGGGGGTTGGGGAGGGATGGGGAGAGGAGTGGGGGGTTGGGGAGGGATGGGGAGAGCAGAGGGGGTCTGGGGAGAGGTGAGGGAGAGCAGAGGGGGTCTGGGGAGAGGTGAGGGAGTTGGGGAGGAATGGGGAGAAGGGGGTTGGGCAGGGATGGGCTGAGGACAGAGGGTTGGGGAGAGGAGAGGTTGGTTGGGGAGGGATGGGGAGAAGGGGTTGGGGAGGGATGGGGAGAGGGGTTTGGGGTGAGATGGGGAGAGGAGAGGGGTTTGGGGAAAGATGGGGAGAGCAGAGGGGGATTGGGGAGGGATGGGGAGAGCAGAGGGTCGTTGGGGAGGGATGGGAAGAGGAGAGGGTGGTTGGGGAGGGATGGAGAGAGTGGGGTTGGGGAGGGATGGGGAGAGCAGAGGGGGTTGGGGAGGGATGGGGAGAGGGGTTTGGGGAGGGATGGGGAGAGGAGAGGGGTTTGGGGAGGGATGGGGAGAAGGGGTTGGGGAGGGATGGGGAGAGGGGGGTTCGGGAGGGATGGGGAGAGGTGAGGGGGTTGGGGAGGAATGGGGAGAGCAGAGAAGGGTGGGGGAGGGATGGGGAGAGCAGAGGGTAGTTGGGGAGGGATGGGAAGAGCAGAGGGTGGTTGGGGAGGGATGGGAAGACGAGAGGGTGGTTTGGGAGGGATGGAGAGTGGGGGGTTGGGGAGGGATGGGGAGAGCAGAGGGGGGTTGGGGAGGGATCGGGAGAGGAGGGGGCTTTGGGGAGGGATGGGGAGAGCAGAGGGGGGTTGGGGAATGATGGGGAGAGGGGGGTTGGGGAGTGATGGGGAGAGGGGGGTTAGGGAAGGGTGGGGAGAGGAAATGGGGGTTGGGGAGGGATGGGGAGGTCAGAGGGGGGTTGGGGAGGGATGGGGAGAGCAGAGGGGGTTTGGGGAGTGATGGGTAGAGGGGGGTTGGGGAGGGATGGGGAGAGGGGGTTGGGGAGGGATGGTGAGAGGGGTTTGGGGAGGGATGGGGAGAGGAGAGGGGTTTGGGGAGGGATGGGGAGAGGAGAGGGAGGTTGGGGAGGGATGGGGAGAGCAGAGGGGGGTTGGGGAATGATGGGTAGAGGGGGGTTGGGGATGGATGGGGAGGGGGGGTTGGGGAAGGGTTGGGAGAGGAGATGGGGTTTGGGGAGGGATGGGGAGAGCAGAGGGGGGTTGGGGAGGGATGGGGAGAGCAGAGGAGGGTTGGGGAGGGATGGGGAGAGCAGAGGGGGGTTGGGGAGGGGTGGGAAGAGGAGGGTGGTTTGGGGAGCGATGGGGAGAGCAGAGGGGGTCTGGGGAGGGATGGGGTGACTAGAGGGGGTTTGGGGAGGGATGGGGAGAGCAGAGGGGGGTTGGGGAGGGATGGGGAGATTAGAGGGGGTTTGGGGAGGGATGGGGAGAGCAGAGGGGGTTTAGGGAAGGATGGGGAGAGCAGAGGGGGGTTGGGGAGGGATGGGGAGAGCAGAGGGGGTCTGGGGAGGGATGGGGAGAGCAGAGGGGGTCTGGGGAGGGATGGGGAGAGCAGAGGGGGGTTGGGGAGTGATGGGGAGAGGAGAGGGGGGTTGGGGAGGGATGGGGAGGGGGGGTTGGGTAGGGTTGGGGAGAGGAGAGGGTGGTTGGGGAGGGATGTGGAGAGGGGGCTTCAGGAGGGATGGGGAGAGGTGAGGGGGCTGGGGAAGGATGGGGAGAGGGGGGTTGGGCAGGGATAGGGAGAGGAGAGCGTGGTTGGGGAAGGATTAGGAGAGGGGGTTGGGGAGGGATGGGGAGAGGAGATGGCGGTTGGGGAGGGATGGGGAGAGGGGTTTGGGGAGGGATGGGGAGTTGAGAGGGGTTTGGGTACGGTTGGGGAGAGGAGAGGGGGGTTGGGGAGGGATGGGGAGAGGAGAGGGGTGTTGGGGAGGGATGGGGAGAGGAGAAGGGGCTTGGGGAGGGATGGGGAGAGGAGAAGGGGGTTGGGGAGGGATGGGGAGAGGAGAAGGGGTTGGGGAGGGATGGGGAGAGGAGAACGGGGCTGGGGAGGGATGCGGAGAGGAGAGGGGGTTTGGGGAGGGATGGGGAGAGGAGAGTGGTGTTGGGGAGGAATGGGGAGAGCAGGGGGGGGTTGGGGAATGATGGGGAGAGTGGGGTTGGGGAGTGATGGGGAGAGGGGTGTTGGGGAAGGGTGGGGTGAGGAGATGGGGGTTGGGGAGGGATGGGGAGAGGAGAGGGGGTTGGGGAGGGCTGCGGAGGTCAGAGGGGGGTTGGGGAGGGATGGGGAGAGCAGAGGGGGGTTGGGGAGTGATGGGTAGAGGGGGATTGAGGAGGGATGGGGAGAGGGGGGTTGGGGAAGGGTGGGGAGAGGAGATGGGGTTTGGGGAGGGATGGGGAGAGGAGAGGGGGGTTGGGAGGGATGGGGAGGGGTGTTGGGGAGTGGTGGGGAGAGGAGAAGGGTGTTGGGGAGAGATGGGGAGGGGTTTTGGGGAGAGATGGGGAGGGGTTTTGGGGAGTGATGGGGAGAGGGGGGTTGGGGAGGGATGTGGAGAGGGGGCTTCAGGAGGGATAGGGAGAGGAGAGGGTGGTTGGGGAGGGATTAGGAGAAGGGGTTGGGGAGGGATGGGGAGAGGGGGTTGGGGAGAGGAGAAAGGGGTTGGGGAGGGATGGATAGAGCAGAGGGGGGGTTGGGGAGGGATGGGGAGAGGAGATGGCAGTTGGGGAGGGATGGGGAGAGGGGTTTGGGGAGGGATGGGGAGTTGAGAGGGGTTTGGGTACGGATGGGGAGAGGAGAGGGGGGTTGGGGAGGGATGGGGAGAGGAGAGGGGTGTTGGGGAGGGATGGGGAGAAGAGAAGGGTGTTGGGGAGGGATAGGGAGGGGTTTTGGGGAGTGATGGGGAGAGGGTGGTTGGGGAGAGATGTGGAGAGGGGGCTTCAGGAGGGATGGGGAGAGGTGAGGGGGTTGGGGAGGGATGGGGAGAGGGGGGTTGGGCAGGGATAGGGAGAGGAGAGGGTGGTTGGGGAGGGATTAGGAGAGGGGGTTGGGGAGTGATGGGGACAGGGGGTTGGGGAGAGGAGAAAGGGGTTGGGGAGGGATGGATAGAGCAGAGGGGGGTTGGGGAGGGATGGGGAGAGGAGATGACAGTTGGGGAGGGATGGGGAGAGGGGTTTGGGGAGGGATGGGGAGTTGAGAGGGGTTTGGGTACGGATGGGGAGAGGAGAGGGGGGTTGGGGAGGGATGGGGAGAGGAGAAGGGGGTTGGGGAGGGATGGGGAGAGGAGAAGGGGGTTGGGGAGGGATGGGGAGAGGAGAACGGGGCTGGGGAGGGATGCGGAGAGGAGAGGGGGTTTGCGGAGGATGGGGAGAGGAGAGTGGTGTTGGGGAGGGATGGGGAGAGCAGGGGGGGTTGGGGAATGATGGGGAGAGTGGGGTTGGGGAGTGATGGGGAGAGGGGTGTTGGGGAAGGATGCGGTGAGGAGATGGGGGTTGGGGAGGGATGGGGAGAGGAGGGGGGGTTGGGAGGGATGGGGAGAGCAGAAGGGGTTGGGGAGGGATGGGGAGGGGTGTTGGGGAGTGGTGGGGAGAGGAGAAGGGTGTTGGGGAGGGATGGGGAGGGGTTTTGGGGAGTGATGGGGAGAGGGGGGTTGGGGAGGGATGGGGTGAGGAGACGGGGGTTGCGGAGGGATGGGGAGAGCAGAGGGGGGTTGGGGAGGGATGGGGAGAGGAGAGGGTGGTTGTGGAGGGATGGGGAGAAGAGGTTGGGGAGGGATGGCGAGAGGGGTTTGGGGAGGGATGGGGAGAGGAGAGGTGTTTGTGGAGGGATAGGGAGAGCAGAGTGGGATTGGGGAGGGATGGGGAGAGCAGAGTGGGGTTGGGGAGGGATGGGGAGAAGAGAGGGGGGTTGGGGAATGATGGGGGGTGTTGGGGAGTGATGGGTAGAGGGGTGTTGGTGAGGGATGGGGAGCGGGGGGTTGGGGAAGGGTGTGGAGAGGAGATGGGGTTTGGGGAGGGATGGGGAGAGGAGAGGGGGGTTGGGGAGGGATGGGGAGAGCAGAAGGGGTTGGGGTGGGATGGGGAGGGGAGTTGGGGAGTGATGGGGAGAGGAGAAGGGTGTTGGGGAGGGATGGGGAGGGGGTTTGGGGAGGGATGGGGTGAGGAGAAGGGGGTTGGGGAGGGATGGGGAGAGCAGAGAGGGTTTGGGGAGGGATGGGGAGAGGAGGGGGGGTCTGGGGAGTGATGGGGAGAGCAGAGGGGGTCTGGGGAGAGGTGAGGGGGTTGGGGAGGAATGGGGAGAGCAGAGGAGGGTTGGGGAATGATGGGGAGAGCAGAGGGGCGTTGGGGAGGGGTGGGAAGAGGAGGGTGGTTTGGGGAGCGATGGGGAGAGCAGAGGGGGTCTGGGGAGGGATGGGGTGACTAGAGGGGGTTTGGGGAGGGATGGGGAGAGCAGAGGGGGGAGGGGGAGGGATGGGGAGAGTAGAGGGGGTTTGGGGGTGGGATGGGGAGAGCAGAGGGGGTTTAGGGAAGGATGGGGAGAGCAGAGGGGGGTTGGGGAGGGATGGGGAGAGCAGAGGGGGTCTGGGGAGGGATGGGGAGAGCAGAGGGGGTCTGGGGAGGGATGGGGAGAGCAGAGGGGGGTTGGGGAGTGATGGGGAGAGCAGAGGGGGTTTAGGGAAGGATGGGGAGAGCAGAGGGGGGTTGGGGAGGGATGGGGAGAGCAGAGGGGGTCTGGGGAGGGATGGGGAGAGCAGAGGGGGTCTGGGGAGGGATGGGGAGAGCAGAGGGGGGTTGGGGAGTGATGGGGAGAGGAGAGGGGGGTTGGGGAGGGATGGGGAGGGGGGGTTGGGCAGGGTTGGGGAGAGGAGAGGGTGGTTGGGGAGGGATGTGGAGAGGGGGCTTCAGGAGGGATGGGGAGAGGTGAGGGGGCTGGGGAAGGATGGGGAATAGGGAGAGGAGAGCGTGGTTGGGGAAGGATTAGGAGAGGGGGTTGGGGAGGGATGGGGAGAGGAGATGGCGGTTGGGGAGGGATGGGGAGAGGGGTTTGGGGAGGGATGGGGAGTTGAGAGGGGTTTGGGTACGGTTGGGGAGAGGAGAGGGGGGTTGGGGAGGGATGGGGAGAGGAGAGGGGTGTTGGGGAGGGATGGGGAGAGGAGAAGGGGCTTGGGGAGGGATGGGGAGAGGAGAAGGGGGTTGGGGAGGGATGGGGAGAGGAGAAGGGGTTGGGGAGGGATGGGGAGAGGAGAACGGGGCTGGGGAGGGATGCGGAGAGGAGAGGGGGTTTGGGGAGGGATGGGGAGAGGAGAGTGGTGTTGGGGAGGAATGGGGAGAGCAGGGGGGGGTTGGGGAATGATGGGGAGAGTGGGGTTGGGGAGTGATGGGGAGAGGGGTGTTGGGGAAGGGTGGGGTGAGGAGATGGGGGTTGGGGAGGGATGGGGAGAGGAGAGGGGGTTGGGGAGGGCTGCGGAGGTCAGGAGGGGGGTTGGGGAGGGATGGGGAGAGCAGAGGGGGGTTGGGGAATGATGGGGAGAGCAGAGGGGCGTTGGGGAGGGGTGGGAAGAGGAGGGTGGTTTGGGGAGCGATGGGGAGAGCAGAGGGGGTCTGGGGAGGGATGGGGTGACTAGAGGGGGTTTGGGGAGGGATGGGGAGAGCAGAGGGGGGTTGGGGAGGGATGGGGAGAGTAGAGGGGGTTTGGGGAGGGATGGGGAGAGCAGAGGGGGTTTAGGGAAGGATGGGGAGAGCAGAGGGGGGTTGGGGAGGGATGGGGAGAGCAGAGGGGGTCTGGGGAGGGATGGGGAGAGCAGAGGGGGTCTGGGGAGGGATGGGGAGAGCAGAGGGGGGTTGGGGAGTGATGGGGAGAGCAGAGGGGGTTTAGGGAAGGATGGGGAGAGCAGAGGGGGGTTGGGGAGGGATGGGGAGAGCAGAGGGGGTCTGGGGAGGGATGGGGAGAGCAGAGGGGGTCTGGGGAGGGATGGGGAGAGCAGAGGGGGGTTGGGGAGTGATGGGGAGAGGAGAGGGGGGTTGGGGAGGGATGGGGAGGGGGGGTTGGGCAGGGTTGGGGAGAGGAGAGGGTGGTTGGGGAGGGATGTGGAGAGGGGGCTTCAGGAGGGATGGGGAGAGGTGAGGGGGCTGGGGAAGGATGGGGAGAGGGGGGTTGGGCAGGGATAGGGAGAGGAGAGCGTGGTTGGGGAAGGATTAGGAGAGGGGGTTGGGGAGGGATGGGGAGAGATGGCGGTTGGGGAGGGATGGGGAGAGGGGTTTGGGGAGGGATGGGGAGTTGAGAGGGGTTTGGGTACGGTTGGGGAGAGGAGGGATGGGGAGAGGTGAGGGATGGGGAGAAGGGTGGGGAAGGATGGGGAGAGGGGGGTTGGGGGGAAGGGAGAGACGTGGGCTTGGGGAGGGATGGGGAGAGGGGTTTGGGGAGGGATGGGGAGTTGAGAGGGGTTTGGGTCGTTGGGGAGAGGAGAGGGGGGTTGGGGAGGGATGGGGAGAGGAGAGGGGTGTTGGGGAGGGATGGGGAGAGGAGAAGGGGCTTGGGGAGGGATGGGGAGAGGAGAAGGGGGTTGGGGAGGGATGGGGAGAGGAGAAGGGGTTGGGGAGGGATGGGGAGAGGAGAACGGGGCTGGGGAGGGATGCGGAGAGGAGAGGGGGTTTGGGGAGGGATGGGGAGAGGAGAGTGGTGTTGGGGAGGAATGGGGAGAGCAGGGGGGGGTTGGGGAATGATGGGGAGAGTGGGGTTGGGGAGTGATGGGGAGAGGGGTGTTGGGGAAGGGTGGGGTGAGGAGATGGGGGTTGGGGAGGGATGGGGAGAGGAGAGGGGGTTGGGGAGGGCTGCGGAGGTCAGAGGGGGGTTGGGGAGGGATGGGGAGAGCAGAGGGGGGTTGGGGAGTGATGGGTAGAGGGGGATTGAGGAGGGATGGGGAGAGGGGGGTTGGGGAAGGGTGGGGAGAGGAGATGGGGTTTGGGGAGGGATGGGGAGAGGAGAGGGGGGTTGGGAGGGATGGGGAGGGGTGTTGGGGAGTGGTGGGGAGAGGAGAAGGGTGTTGGGGAGAGATGGGGAGGGGTTTTGGGGAGAGATGGGGAGGGGTTTTGGGGAGTGATGGGGAGAGGGGGGTTGGGGAGGGATGTGGAGAGGGGGCTTCAGGAGGGATAGGGAGAGGAGAGGGTGGTTGGGGAGGGATTAGGAGAAGGGGTTGGGGAGGGATGGGGAGAGGGGGTTGGGGAGAGGAGAAAGGGGTTGGGGAGGGATGGATAGAGCAGAGGGGGGGTTGGGGAGGGATGGGGAGAGGAGATGGCAGTTGGGGAGGGATGGGGAGAGGGGTTTGGGGAGGGATGGGGAGTTGAGAGGGGTTTGGGTACGGATGGGGAGAGGAGAGGGGGGTTGGGGAGGGATGGGGAGAGGAGAGGGGTGTTGGGGAGGGATGGGGAGAAGAGAAGGGTGTTGGGGAGGGATAGGGAGGGGTTTTGGGGAGTGATGGGGAGAGGGTGGTTGGGGAGAGATGTGGAGAGGGGGCTTCAGGAGGGATGGGGAGAGGTGAGGGGGTTGGGGAGGGATGGGGAGAGGGGGGTTGGGCAGGGATAGGGAGAGGAGAGGGTGGTTGGGGAGGGATTAGGAGAGGGGGTTGGGGAGAGTGATGGGGACAGGGGGTTGGGGAGAGGAGAAAGGGGTTGGGGAGGGATGGATAGAGCAGAGGGGGGTTGGGGAGGGATGGGGAGAGGAGATGACAGTTGGGGAGGGATGGGGAGAGGGGTTTGGGGAGGGATGGGGAGTTGAGAGGGGTTTGGGTACGGATGGGGAGAGGAGAGAGGGGGGTTGGGGAGGGATGGGGAGAGGAGAAGGGGGTTGGGGAGGGATGGGGAGAGGAGAAGGGGGTTGGGGAGGGATGGGGAGAGGAGAACGGGGCTGGGGAGGGATGCGGAGAGGAGAGGGGGTTTGCGGAGGATGGGGAGAGGAGAGTGGTGTTGGGGAGGGATGGGGAGAGCAGGGGGGGTTGGGGAATGATGGGGAGAGTGGGGTTGGGGAGTGATGGGGAGAGGGGTGTTGGGGAAGGATGCGGTGAGGAGATGGGGGTTGGGGAGGGATGGGGAGAGGAGGGGGGGTTGGGAGGGATGGGGAGAGCAGAAGGGGTTGGGGAGGGATGGGGAGGGGTGTTGGGGAGTGGTGGGGAGAGGAGAAGGGTGTTGGGGAGGGATGGGGAGGGGTTTTGGGGAGTGATGGGGAGAGGGGGGTTGGGGAGGGATGGGGTGAGGAGACGGGGGTTGCGGAGGGATGGGGAGAGCAGAGGGGGGTTGGGGAGGGATGGGGAGAGGAGAGGGGGGTTGGGGAGGGATGGGGAGAGCAGAAGGGGTTGGGGAGGGATGGGGAGGGGAGTTGGGGAGTGATGGGGAGAGGAGAAGGGTGTTGGGGAGGGATGGGGAGGGGGTTTGGGGAGGGATGGGGTGAGGAGAAGGGGGTTGGGGAGGGATGGGGAGAGCAGAGAGGGTTTGGGGAGGGATGGGGAGAGGAGGGGGGGTCTGGGGAGTGATGGGGAGAGCAGAGGGGGTCTGGGGAGAGGTGAGGGGGTTGGGGAGGAATGGGGAGAAGGGGGTTGGGCAGGGATGGGGTGAGGACAGGGGGTTGGGGAGAGGAGAGGTTGGTTGGATAGGGATGGGGAGGGATGGGGAGAAGAGATGGGCGTTGGGGAGGGATGGAGAGAGTGGGGTTGGGGAGGGATTGGGAGAGCAGAGGGGGGTTTGGGAGGGATGGGGAGAGCATTGCGGGGTTGGGGAGGGATGGGGAGAGGAGGGGGGTCTGGGGAGTGATGGGGAGAGCAGAGGGGGTCTGGGGAGAGGTGACGGGGTTGTGGAGGAATGGGGAGAAGGGGGTTGGGCAGGGATTGGGTGAGGACAGGGGGTTGGGGAGAGGAGAGGTTGGTTGGGGAGGGATGGGGAGAAGGGGTTGGGGAGGGATGGGGAGAGGGGTTTGGGTTGAGATGGGGAGAGGAGAGGGGTTTGGGGAGGGATGGGGAGAGCAGAGGGGGATTGGGGAGGGATGGGGAGAGCAGAGGGTGGTTGGGGAGGGATGGGAAGAGGAGAGGGTGGTTGGGGAGGGATGGAGAGAGTGGGGTTGGGGAGGGATGGGGAGAGGAGAGGGCTTTGGGGAGGGATGGGGAGGTCAGAGGGGGGTTGGGGAGGGATGGGGAGAGGACAGGGGGTTGGGGAGAGGAGAGGGTGGTTGGGAAGGGATGGGGAGAAGGGGTTGGGGAGGGATGGGGAGAAGGGGTTTGGGGAGGGATGGGGAGAGCAGAGGGGGTTTGGGGAGGGATGGGGAGAGGAGGGGGTTTGGGGAGGGATGGGGAGAGCAGAGGGTGGTTGGGGAGGGATGGGAAGAGGAGGGGGGGTCTGGGGAGTGATGGGGAGAGCAGAGGGGGTCTGGGGAGAGGTGAGGGGGTTGGGGAGGAATGGGGAGAAGGGGGTTGGGCAGGGATGGGGTGAGGACAGGGTGTTGGGGAGAAGAGAGGGTGGTTGGGGAGGGATGGAGAGAGGGGGGTTGGGGAGGGATGGGGAGAGCAGAGGGGGGTTGGGGAGGGATGGGGAGAGCAGAGGGGGGTTGGGGAGGGATGGGGAGAAGGGGTTGGGGAGGGATGGGGAGAGGGGTTTGGGTTGAGATGGGGAGAGGAGAGGGGTTTGGGGAGGGATGGGGAGAGCAGAGGGGGTTGGGGAGGAATGGGGAGAAGGGGGTTGGGCAGGGATGGGGTGAGGACAGAGTGTTGGGGAGAAGAGAGGGTGGTTGGGGAGGGATGGAGAGGGGGGAGTTGGGGAGGGATGGGGAGAGCAGAGGGGGGTTGGGGAGGGATGGGGAGAGCAGAGGGGGGTTGCGGAGTGATGGGTAGAGGGGGGTTGGGGAGGGATGGGGAGAGGTGGGTTGGGGAAGGGTGGGGAGAGCAGAAGGGGTTTGGGGAGGGATGGGGAGGGGAGTTGGGGAGTGATGGGGAGAGGAGATGGGTGTTGGGGAGGGATGGGGAAGGGTGTTGGGGAGTGGTGGGGAGAGGAGAAGGGTGTTGGGGAGGGATGGGGAGGGGTTTTGGGGAGTGATGGGGAGAGGGGGGTTGGGGAGGGATGTGGAGAGGGGGCTTCAGGAGGGATGGGGAGAGGTGAGGGGGTTGGGGAGGGATGGGGAGAGGGGGATTGGGCAGGGATAGGGAGAGGAGAGGGTGGTTGGGGAGGGATTAGGAGGGGGGTTGGGGAGGGATGGGGAGAGGGGTTGGGGAGAGGAGAAAGGGGTTGGGGAGGGATGGATAGAGCAGAGGGGGGTTGGGGAGGGATGGGGAGAGGGGTTTGGGGAGGGATGGGGAGAGGGGTTTGGGGAGGGATGGGGAGTTGAGAGGGGTTTGGGTACGGATGGGGAGAGGAAAGGGGGGTTGGGGAGGGATGTGGAGAGGAGAGGGGTGTTGGGGAGGGATGGGGAGAGGAGAAGGGTGTTGGGGAGGGATGGGGAGGGGTTTTGGGGAGTGATGGGGAGAGGGTGGTTGGGGAGGGATGTGGAGAGGGGGCTTCAGGAGGGATGGGGAGAGGTGAGGGGGTTGGGGAGGGATGGGGTGAGGGGGGTTGGGCAGGGATAGGGAGAGGACAGGGTGGTTGGGGAGGGATTAGGAGAGGGGGTTGGGGAGGGATGGGGAGAGGGGGTTGGGGAGAGTGGAAAGGGGTTGGGGAGGGATGGATAGAGCAGAGGGGGGTTGGGGAGGGATGGGGAGAGGAGATGGCAGTTGGGGAGGGATGGGGAGAGGGGTTTGGGGAGGGATGGGGAGTTGAGAGGGGTTTGGGTACGGATGGGGAGAGGAGAAGGGGGTTGGGGAGGGATGGGGAGAGGAGAGGGGTGTTGGGGAGGGATGGGGAGAGGAGAAGGGGCTTGGGGAGGGATGGGGAGAGGAGAAGGGGGTTGGGGAGGGATGGGGAGAGGAGAAGGGGGTTGGGGAGGGATGGAGAGAGGAGAAGGGGGTTGGGGAGGGATGGGGAGAGGAGAACGGGGCTGGGGAGGGATGCGGAGAGGAGAGGGGGTTTGCGGAGGGATGGGGAGAGGAGAGTGGTGTTGGGGAGGGATGGGGAGAGCAGGGGGGGCTGGGGAATGATGGGGAGAGTGGGGTTGGGGAGTGATGGGGAGAGGGGTGTTGGGGAAGGGTGCGGTGAGGAGATGGGGGTTGGGGAGGGATGGGGAGAGGAGAGGGGGGTTGGGAGGGATGGGGAGAGCAGAAGGGGTTGGGGAGGGATGGGGAGGGGTGTTGGGGAGTGGTGGGGAGAGGAGAAGGGTGTTGGGGAGGGATGGGGAGGGGTTTTGGGGAGTGATGGGGAGAGGGGGGTTGGGGAGGGATGGGGTGAGGAGACGGGGGTTGCGGAGGGATGGGGAGAGCAGAGGGGGGTTGGGAAGGGATGGGGAGAGTAGAGGGTGGTTGTGGAGGGATGGGGAGAAGGGGTTGGGGAGGGATGGCGAGAGGGGTTTGGGGAGGGATGGGGAGAGGAGAGGGGTTTGTGGAGGGATAGGGAGAGCAGAGTGGGATTGGGGAGGGATGGGGAGAGCAGAGTGGTGATGGGGAGGGATGGGGAGAAGAGAGGGGGGTTGGGGAATGATGGGGGGGTGTTGGGGAGTGATGGGTAGAGGGGTGTTGGTGAGGGATGGGGAGCGGGGTGTTGGGGAAGGGTGTGGAGAGGAGATGGGGTTTGGGAGGGATGGGGAGAGCAGAGCGGGGTTGGGGAGGGATGGGGGAGAGGAGGGGGGTTTGGGGAGGGATGGGGAGAGGAGGGGGGGTCTGGGGAGTGATGGGGAGAGCAGAGGGGGTCTGGGGAGAGGTGACGGGGTTGTGGAGGAATGGGGAGAAGGGGGTTGGGCAGGGATTGGGTGAGGACAGGGGGTTGGGGAGAGGAGAGGTTGGTTGGGGAGGGATGGGGAGAAGGGGTTGGGGAGGGATGGGGAGAGGGGTTTGGGTTGAGATGGGGAGAGGAGAGGGGTTTGGGGAGGGATGGGGAGAGCAGAGGGTGGTTGGGGAGGGATGGGAAGAGGAGGGGGGGTCTGGGGAGTGATGGGGAGAGCAGAGGGGGTCTGGGGAGAGGTGAGGGGGTTGGGGAGGACTGGGGAGAAGGGGGTTGGGCAGGGATGGGGTGAGGACAGGGTGTTGGGGAGAAGAGAGGGTGGTTGGGGAGGGATGGAGAGAGGGGGGTTGGGGAGGGATGGGGAGAGCAGAGGGGGGTTGGGGAGGGATGGGGAGAGCAGAGGGGTTTGGGGAGTGATGGGTAGAGGGGGGTTGGGGAGGGATGGGGAGAAGGGGTTGGGGAGGGATGGGGAGAGGGGTTTGGGTTGAGATGGGGAGAGGAGAGGGGTTTGGGGAGGGATGGGGAGAGCAGAGGGGGATTGGGGAGGGATGGGGAGAGCAGAGGGTGGTTGGGGAGGGATGGGAAGAGGAGAGGGTGGTTGGGGAGGGATGGAGAGAGTGGGGTTGGGGAGGGATGGGGAGAGGAGAGGGGTTTGGGGAGGGATGGGGAGGTCAGAGGGGGGTTGGGGAGGGATGGGGAGAGGACAGGGGGTTGGGGAGAGGAGAGGGTGGTTGGGAAGGGATGGGGAGAAGGGGTTGGGGAGGGATGGGGAGAAGGGGTTTGGGGAGGGATGGGGAGAGCAGAGGGAGTTTGGGGAGGGATGGGGAGAGGAGGGGGGTTTGGGGAGGGATGGGGAGAGCGGGGGTCTGAGGAGTGATGGGGAGAGGTGAGGGGGTTGGGGAGGAATGGGGAGAAGGGGGTTGGGCAGGGATGGGGTGAGGACAGGGTGTTGGGGAGAAGAGAGGGTGGTTGGGGAGGGATGGAGAGAGGGGGGTTGGGGAGGGATGGGGAGAGCAGAGGGGGGTTGGGGAGGGATGGGGAGAGCAGAGGGGGGTTGGGGAGTGATGGGTAGAGGGGGGTTGGGGAGGGATGGGGAGAAGGGGTTGGGGAGGGATGGGGAGAGGGGGTTTGGGTTGAGATGGGGAGAGGAGAGGGGTTTGGGGAGGGATGGGGAGAGCAGAGGGGGATTGGGGAGGGATGGGGAGAGCAGAGGGTGGTTGGGGAGGGATGGGAAGAGGAGAGGGTGGTTGGGGAGGGATGGAGAGAGTGGGGTTGGGGAGGGATGGGGAGAGGAGAGGGGTTTGGGGAGGGATGGGGAGGTCAGAGGGGGGTTGGGGAGGGATGGGGAGAAGGGGTTGGGGAGGGATGGGGAGAGGGGTTTGGGTTGAGATGGGGAGAGGAGAGGGGTTTGGGGAGGGATGGGGAGAGCAGAGGGGGATTGGGGAGGGATGGGGAGAGCAGAGGGTGGTTGGGGAGGGATGGGAAGAGGAGAAGGGGTTGGGGAGGGATGGGGAGAAGGGGTTTGGGGAGGGATGGGGAGAGCAGAGGGGGTTTGGGGAGGGATGGGGAGAGGAGGGGGGTTTGGGGAGGGATGGGGAGAGCGGGGGTCTGGGGAGTGATGGGGAGAGGTGAGGGGGTTGGGGAGGAATGGGGAGAAGGGGGTTGGGCAGGGATGGGGTGAGGACAGGGTGTTGGGGAGAAGAGACGGTGGTTGGGGAGGGATGGAGAGAGGGGGGTTGGGGAGGGATGGGGAGAGCAGAGGGGGGTTGGGGAGGGATGGGGAGAGCAGAGGGGGGTTGGGGAGGGATGGGGAGAGCAGAGGGGGGTTGGGGAGTGATGGGTAGAGGAGGGTTGGGGAGGGATGGGGAGAGGTGGGTTGGGGAAGGGTGGGGAGAGGAGATGGGGTTTGGGGAGGGATGGGGAGAGGAGAGGTGGGTTGGGGAGGGATGGGGAGAGCAGAAGTGGTTGGGGAGGGATGGGGAGGGGAGTTGGGGAGTGATGGGGAGAGGAGATGCGTGTTGGGGAGGGATGGGGAGGGGGTTTGGGGAGTGATGGGGAGAGGGAGGTTGGGGAGGGATGGGGTGAGGAGAAGGGTTGGGGAGGGATGGGGAGAGTAGAGGGTGGTTGGGGAGGGATGGGGAGAAGGGTTGGGGAGGGATGGGGAGAGGAGGGGGGTTTGGGGAGGGATGGGGAGAGGAGGGGGGGTCTGGGGAGTGATGGGGAGAGCAGAGGGGGTCTGGGGAGAGGTGACGGTGTTGTGGAGGAATGGGGAGAAGGGGGTTGGGCAGGGATTGGGTGAGGACAGGGGGTTGGGGAGAGGAGAGGTTGGTTGGGGAGGGATGGGGAGAAGGGGTTGGGGAGGGATGGGGAGAGGGGTTTGGGTTGAGATGGGGAGAGGAGAGGGGTTTGGGGAGGGATGGGGAGAGCAGAGGGGGATTGGGGAGGGATGGCGAGAGCAGAGGGTGGTTGGGGAGGGATGGGAAGAGGAGAGGGTGGTTGGGGAGGGATGGAGAGAGTGGGGTTGGGGAGGGATGGGGAGAGGAGAGGGCTTTGGGGAGGGATGGGGAGGTCAGAGGGGGGTTGGGGAGGGATGGGGAGAGGACAGGGGGTTGGGGAGAGGAGAGGGTGGTTGGGAAGGGATGGGGAGAAGGGGTTGGGGAGGGATGGGGAGAAGGGGTTTGGGGAGGGATGGGGAGAGCAGAGGGGGTTTGGGGAGGGATAGGGAGAGGAGGGGGGTTTGGGGAGGGATGGGGAGAGCGGGGGTCTGGGGAGTGATGGGGAGAGGTGAGGGGGTTGGGGAGGAATGGGGAGAAGGGGGTTGGGCAGGGATGGGGTGAGGACAGAGTGTTGGGGAGAAGAGAGGGTGGTTGGGGAGGGACAGAGAGAGGGGGGTTGGGAAGGGATGGGGAGAGCAGAGGGTGGTTGGGGAGTGATGGGTAGAGGGGGTTGGGGAGGGATGGGGAGAGGTGGGCTGGGGAAGGGTGGGGAGAGGAGATGGGGTTTGGGGAGGGATGGGGAGAGGAGAGGTGGGTTGGGGAGGGGTGGGGAGAGCAGAAGGGGTTGGGGAGGGATGGGGAGGGGAGTTGGGGAGTGATCGGGAGAGGAGATGGGTGTTGGGGAGGGATGGGGAGGGGGTTTGGGGAGTGATGGGGAGAGGGGGGTTGGGGAGGGATGGGGTGAGGAGAAGGGTTGGGGAGGGATGGGGAGAGTAGAGGGTGGTTGGGGAGGGATGGGGAGAAGGGTTGGGGAGGAATGGCGAGAGGGGTTTGGGGAGGGATGGGGAGAGGAGCGGGGTTTGGGGAGGGAAGGGGAGAGCAGAGGAGGGTTGGGGAGGGATGGGGAGAGGAGGGGGGTTTGGGGAGGGATGGGGAGAGGAGGGTTTCTGGGGAGTGATGGGGAGAGCAGAGGGGGTCTGGGGAAGGATGGCGAGAGGTGAGGGATGGGGAGAGGGGGGTTGGGCAGGGATGGGGAGAGGAGAGGGTGGTTGGGGAGGGATGGGGAGATGAGAGGGGTTTGGGGAGGGATGGGGAGAGCAGAGTGGGATTGGGGAGGGATGGGGAGAGCAGAGTGGTGTTGGGGAGGGATGGGGAGAGCAGAGGGGGGTTTTGGAATGATGGGAGAGGGCGGTTGGGGAATGATGGGGAGAGGGGGGTTGGGGAAGGGTGGGGAGAGGAGATGGGGGTTGGGGAGGGATGGGGAGAGGAGAGGGTGTTGGGGATGGATGGGGAGAGGAGAGGGGGTTTGGGGAGGGATGGGGAGAGGGGGGTTGGGCAGGAATGGGGAGAGGAGAGGGTGGTTGGGTAGGGATTAGGAGAGGGGGTTGGGGAGGGATGGGGAGAGGGGGTTGGGGAGAGGAGAAAGGGGTTGGGGAGGGATGGATAGAGCAGAGGGGGGTTGGGGAGGGATGGGGAGAGGAGATGGCAGTTGGGGAGGGATGGGGAGAGGGGTTTGGGGACGGATGGGGAGTTGAGAGGGGTTTGGGGAAGGATGGGGAGAGGAAAGGGGGTTTGGGGAGGGATGGGGAGAGGAGAGGGGTGTTGGGGAGGGATGGGTAGAGGAGAAGGGGCTTGGGGAGGGATGGGGAGAGGAGAAGGGGGTTGGGGAGGGATGGGGAGAGAAGAAGGGGGTTGGGGAGGGATGGGGAGAGGAGAAGGGGGTTGGGGAGGGAAGGGGAGAGGAGAACGGGGTTGGGGAGGGATGCGGAGAGGAGAGGGGGTTTGGG
Organism: Mobula hypostoma; assembly: GCF_963921235.1. Taxonomy (NCBI): domain Eukaryota; kingdom Metazoa; phylum Chordata; class Chondrichthyes; order Myliobatiformes; family Myliobatidae; genus Mobula; species Mobula hypostoma. The sequence continues at coordinate 91,848,858 of NC_086104.1, read as the reverse complement.
GAGGGATGCGGAGAGGAGAGGGGGTTTGGGGAGGGATGGGGAGAGCAGAGTGGGATTGGGGAGGGATGGGGAGAGGGGGGTTGGGGAGTGATGGGGAGAGGGGGGTTGGGGAGTGATGGGGAGAGGAGATGGGGTTGGGGAGGGATGGGGAGAGCAGAGGGGGATTGGGGAGTGATGGGTAGAGGGGGTTGGGGAGGGATGGGGAGAGGGGGGTTGGGGAAAGGTGGGGAGAGGAGATGGGGTATGGGGAGGGATGGGGAGAGGAGAGGGGGGTTGGGGAGGGATGGGGAGAGCAGAAGGGGTTGGGGAGGAATGGGGAGGGGAGTTGGGGAGTGATGGGGAGAGGGGGGTTGGGGAAGGGTGGGGAGAGGAGATGGGGGTTGGGGGGGCATGGGGAGGTCAGAGGGGGGTTGGGGAGGGATGGGGAGAGCAGAGGGGGGTTTGGGAGTGATGGGTAGAGGGGGGTTGGGGAGGGATGGGGAGAGGGGGGTTGGGGAAGGGTGGGGAGAGGAGATGGGGTTTGGGTAGGGATGGGGAGAGCAGAAGGGGTTGGGGAGGAATGGGGATGGGAGTTGGGGAGTGATGGGGAGAGGGGGGTTGGGGAAGGGTGGGGAGAGGAGATGGGGTTGGGGAGGGATGGGGAGAGGAGAGGGGGTTGGGGAGGGATGGGGAAGTCAGAGGGGGGTTGGGGAGGGATGGGGAGAGCAGAGGGGGGTTGGGGAGTGATGGGTAGAGGGGGTTGGGGAGGGATGGGGAGAGGGGTGTTGGGGAAGGGTGGGGAGAGGAGATGGGGTATGGGGAGGGATGGGGAGAGGAGAGGGGGGTTGGGGAGGGATGGGGAGAGCAGAAGGGGTTGGGGAGGAATGGGGAGGGGAGTTGGGGAGTGATGGGTAGAGAACGGTGTTGGGGAGGGATGGGGAGGGGGATTGGGGAGTGATGGGGAGAGGGGGGTTGGGGAAGGGTGGGGAGAGGAGATGGGGGTTGGGGAGGCATGGGGAGGTCAGCGGGGGGTTGGGGAGGGATGGGGAGAGCAGAAGGGGGTTTGGGAGTGATGGGTAGAGGGGAGTTGGGGAGGGATGGGGAGAGGGGGGTTGGGGAAGGGTGGTGAGAGGAGATGGGGTTTGGATAGGGATGGGGAGGAATGGGGATGGGAGTTGGGGAGTGATGGGGAGAGGAGAAGGGTGTTGGGGAGTGATGGAGAGGGGGTTTGGGGAGTGATGGGGAGAGGGGGTTGGGGAGGGATGGGGTGAGGGGGGGTCTGGGGAGTGATGGGGAGAGCTGAGGGGGTTGGGGAGGAATGGGGAGAAGGGGGTTGGGCAGGGATGGGGTGAGGACAGGGTGCTGGGGAGAAGAGAGGGTGGTTGGGGAGAGATGGAGAGAGGGTGGTTGGGGAGGGATGGGGAGTTGAGAGGGGTTTGGGGAAGGATGGGGAGAGGAAAGGGGGGTTGGGGAGGGATGGGGAGAGGAGAGGGGTGTTGGGGAGGGATGGATAGAGGAGAAGCGGCTTGGGGAGGGATGGGGAGAGGAGAAGGGGGTTGGGGAGGGATGGGGAGAGGAGAAGGGGGTTGGGGAGGGATGGGGAGAGCAGAGTGGGATTGGGGAGGGATGGGGAGAGCAGAGTGGTGTTGGGGAGGGATGGGGAGAGCAGAGGGGGGTTGGGGAATGATGGGGAGAGCAGAGGGGGGTTGGGGAGTGATGGGTAGAGGGGGTTGGGGAGGGATGGGGAGAGGGGGGTTGGGGAAGGGTGGGGAGAGGAGATGGGGTATGGGGAGGGATGGGGAGAGGAGAGTGGGATTGGGGAGGGATGGGGAGAGCAGAGTGGTGTTGGGGAGGGATGGGGAGAGCAGAAGGGGGTTGGGGAATGATGGGGAGAGGGGGGTTGGGGAGTGATGGGGAGAGGGGGGTTGGGGAAGGGTGGGGAGAGGAGATGGGGGTTGGGGAGGGATGGGGAGAGGAGAGGGGGTTGGGGAGGGATGGGGAAGTCAGAGGGGGGTTGGGGAGGGATGGGGAGAGCAGAGGGGGGTTGGGGAGGGATGGGTAGAGGGGGTTGGGGAGGGATGGGGAGAGGGGGGTTGGGGAAGGGTGGGGAGAGGAGATGGGGTATGGGGAGGGATGGGGAGAGGAGAGGGGGGTTGGGGGGGATGGGGAGAGCAGAAGGGGTTGGGGAGGAATGGGGAGAGGAGTTGGGGAGTGATGGGTAGAGAACGGTGTTGCGGAAGGATGGGGAGGGGGTTTGGGGAGTGATGGGGAGAGGGGGGTTGGGGAAGGGTGGGGAGAGGAGATGGGGGTTGGGGAGGCATGGGGAGGTCAGAGGGGGGTTGGGGAGGGATGGGGAGAGCAGAGGGGGGTTTGGGAGTGATGGGTAGAGGGGGGTTGGGGAGGGATGGGGAGAGGGGGGTTGGGGAAGGGTGGGGAGAGGAGATGGGGTTGGGGAGGAATGGGGATGGGAGTTGGGGAGTGATGGGGAGAGGAGAAGGGTGTTAGGGAGTGATGGAGAGGGGGTTTGGGGAGTGATGGGGAGAGGGGGTTTGGGGAGGGATGGGGAGAGGAGGGGGTTTGGGGAGGGATGGGGAGAGCAGAGGGTGGTTGGGGAGGGATGGGAAGAGGAGGGGGGGTCTGGGGAGTGATGGGGAGAGCAGAGGGGGTCTGGGGAGAGGTGAGGGGGTTGGGGAGGAATGGGGAGAAGGGGGTTGGGCAGGGATGGGGTGAGGACAGGGTGTTGGGGAGAAGAGAGGGTGGTTGGGGAGGGATGGAGAGAGGGGGGTTGGGGAGGGATGGGGAGAGCAGAGGGGGGTTGGGGAGGGATGGGGAGAGCAGAGGGGGGTTGGGGAGGGATGGGGAGAAGGGGTTGGGGAGGGATGGGGAGAGGGGTTTGGGTTGAGATGGGGAGAGGAGAGGGGTTTGGGGAGGGATGGGGAGAGCAGAGGGGGTTGGGGAGGAATGGGGAGAAGGGGGTTGGGCAGGGATGGGGTGAGGACAGAGTGTTGGGGAGAAGAGAGGGTGGTTGGGGAGGGATGGAGAGGGGGGAGTTGGGGAGGGATGGGGAGAGCAGAGGGGGGTTGGGGAGGGATGGGGAGAGCAGAGGGGGGTTGCGGAGTGATGGGTAGAGGGGGGTTGGGGAGGGATGGGGAGAGGTGGGTTGGGGAAGGGTGGGGAGAGCAGAAGGGGTTTGGGGAGGGATGGGGAGGGGAGTTGGGGAGTGATGGGGAGAGGAGATGGGTGTTGGGGAGGGATGGGGAAGGGTGTTGGGGAGTGGTGGGGAGAGGAGAAGGGTGTTGGGGAGGGATGGGGAGGGGTTTTGGGGAGTGATGGGGAGAGGGGGGTTGGGGAGGGATGTGGAGAGGGGGCTTCAGGAGGGATGGGGAGAGGTGAGGGGGTTGGGGAGGGATGGGGAGAGGGGGATTGGGCAGGGATAGGGAGAGGAGAGGGTGGTTGGGGAGGGATTAGGAGGGGGGTTGGGGAGGGATGGGGAGAGGGGTTGGGGAGAGGAGAAAGGGGTTGGGGAGGGATGGATAGAGCAGAGGGGGGTTGGGGAGGGATGGGGAGAGGGGTTTGGGGAGGGATGGGGAGAGGGGTTTGGGGAGGGATGGGGAGTTGAGAGGGGTTTGGGTACGGATGGGGAGAGGAAAGGGGGGTTGGGGAGGGATGTGGAGAGGAGAGGGGTGTTGGGGAGGGATGGGGAGAGGAGAAGGGTGTTGGGGAGGGATGGGGAGGGGTTTTGGGGAGTGATGGGGAGAGGGTGGTTGGGGAGGGATGTGGAGAGGGGGCTTCAGGAGGGATGGGGAGAGGTGAGGGGGTTGGGGAGGGATGGGGTGAGGGGGGTTGGGCAGGGATAGGGAGAGGACAGGGTGGTTGGGGAGGGATTAGGAGAGGGGGTTGGGGAGGGATGGGGAGAGGGGGTTGGGGAGAGTGGAAAGGGGTTGGGGAGGGATGGATAGAGCAGAGGGGGGTTGGGGAGGGATGGGGAGAGGAGATGGCAGTTGGGGAGGGATGGGGAGAGGGGTTTGGGGAGGGATGGGGAGTTGAGAGGGGTTTGGGTACGGATGGGGAGAGGAGAAGGGGGTTGGGGAGGGATGGGGAGAGGAGAGGGGTGTTGGGGAGGGATGGGGAGAGGAGAAGGGGCTTGGGGAGGGATGGGGAGAGGAGAAGGGGGTTGGGGAGGGATGGGGAGAGGAGAAGGGGGTTGGGGAGGGATGGAGAGAGGAGAAGGGGGTTGGGGAGGGATGGGGAGAGGAGAACGGGGCTGGGGAGGGATGCGGAGAGGAGAGGGGGTTTGCGGAGGGATGGGGAGAGGAGAGTGGTGTTGGGGAGGGATGGGGAGAGCAGGGGGGGCTGGGGAATGATGGGGAGAGTGGGGTTGGGGAGTGATGGGGAGAGGGGTGTTGGGGAAGGGTGCGGTGAGGAGATGGGGGTTGGGGAGGGATGGGGAGAGGAGAGGGGGGTTGGGAGGGATGGGGAGAGCAGAAGGGGTTGGGGAGGGATGGGGAGGGGTGTTGGGGAGTGGTGGGGAGAGGAGAAGGGTGTTGGGGAGGGATGGGGAGGGGTTTTGGGGAGTGATGGGGAGAGGGGGGTTGGGGAGGGATGGGGTGAGGAGACGGGGGTTGCGGAGGGATGGGGAGAGCAGAGGGGGGTTGGGAAGGGATGGGGAGAGTAGAGGGTGGTTGTGGAGGGATGGGGAGAAGGGGTTGGGGAGGGATGGCGAGAGGGGTTTGGGGAGGGATGGGGAGAGGAGAGGGGTTTGTGGAGGGATAGGGAGAGCAGAGTGGGATTGGGGAGGGATGGGGAGAGCAGAGTGGTGATGGGGAGGGATGGGGAGAAGAGAGGGGGGTTGGGGAATGATGGGGGGGTGTTGGGGAGTGATGGGTAGAGGGGTGTTGGTGAGGGATGGGGAGCGGGGTGTTGGGGAAGGGTGTGGAGAGGAGATGGGGTTTGGGAGGGATGGGGAGAGCAGAGCGGGGTTGGGGAGGGATGGGGGAGAGGAGGGGGGTTTGGGGAGGGATGGGGAGAGGAGGGGGGGTCTGGGGAGTGATGGGGAGAGCAGAGGGGGTCTGGGGAGAGGTGACGGGGTTGTGGAGGAATGGGGAGAAGGGGGTTGGGCAGGGATTGGGTGAGGACAGGGGGTTGGGGAGAGGAGAGGTTGGTTGGGGAGGGATGGGGAGAAGGGGTTGGGGAGGGATGGGGAGAGGGGTTTGGGTTGAGATGGGGAGAGGAGAGGGGTTTGGGGAGGGATGGGGAGAGCAGAGGGGGATTGGGGAGGGATGGGGAGAGCAGAGGGTGGTTGGGGAGGGATGGGAAGAGGAGAGGGTGGTTGGGGAGGGATGGAGAGAGTGGGGTTGGGGAGGGATGGGGAGAGCAGGGGGGGCTGGGGAATGATGGGGAGAGTGGGGTTGGGGAGTGATGGGGAGAGGGGTGTTGGGGAAGGGTGCGGTGAGGAGATGGGGGTTGGGGAGGGATGGGGAGAGGAGAGGGGGGTTGGGAGGGATGGGGAGAGCAGAAGGGGTTGGGGAGGGATGGGGAGGGGTGTTGGGGAGTGGTGGGGAGAGGAGAAGGGTGTTGGGGAGGGATGGGGAGGGGTTTTGGGGAGTCATGGGGAGAGGGGGGTTGGGGAGGGATGGGGTGAGGAGACGGGGGTTGCGGAGGGATGGGGAGAGCAGAGGGGGGTTGGGAAGGGATGGGGAGAGTAGAGGGTGGTTGTGGAGGGATGGGGAGAAGGGGTTGGGGAGGGATGGCGAGAGGGGTTTGGGGAGGGATGGGGAGAGCAGAGTGGGATTGGGGAGGGATGGGGAGAGCAGAGTGGTGATGGGGAGGGATGGGGAGAAGAGAGGGGGGTTGGGGAATGATGGGGGGGTGTTGGGGAGTGATGGGTAGAGGGGTGTTGGTGAGGGATGGGGAGCGGGGTGTTGGGGAAGGGTGTGGAGAGGAGATGGGGTTTGGGAGGGATGGGGAGAGCAGAGCGGGGTTGGGGAGGGATGGGGGAGAGGAGGGGGGTTTGGGGAGGGATGGGGAGAGGAGGGGGGGTCTGGGGAGTGATGGGGAGAGCAGAGGGGGTCTGGGGAGAGGTGACGGGGTTGTGGAGGAATGGGGAGAAGGGGGTTGGGCAGGGATTGGGTGAGGACGAGGTTGGTTGGGGAGGGATGGGGAGAAGGGGTTGGGGAGGGATGGGGAGAGGGGTTTGGGTTGAGATGGGGAGAGGAGAGGGGTTTGGGGAGGGATGGGGAGAGCAGAGGGTGGTTGGGGAGGGATGGGAAGAGGAGGGGGGGTCTGGGGAGTGATGGGGAGAGCAGAGGGGGTCTGGGGAGAGGTGAGGGGGTTGGGGAGGACTGGGGAGAAGGGGGTGGGGCAGGGATGGGGTGAGGACAGGGTGTTGGGGAGAAGAGAGGGTGGTTGGGGAGGGATGGAGAGAGGGGGGTTGGGGAGGGATGGGGAGAGCAGAGGGGGGTTGGGGAGGGATGGGGAGAGCAGAGGGGTTTGGGGAGTGATGGGTAGAGGGGGGTTGGGGAGGGATGGGGAGAAGGGGTTGGGGAGGGATGGGGAGAGGGGTTTGGGTTGAGATGGGGAGAGGAGAGGGGTTTGGGGAGGGATGGGGAGAGCAGAGGGGGATTGGGGAGGGATGGGGAGAGCAGAGGGTGGTTGGGGAGGGATGGGAAGAGGAGAGGGTGGTTGGGGAGGGATGGAGAGAGTGGGGTTGGGGAGGGATGGGGAGAGGAGAGGGGTTTGGGGAGGGATGGGGAGGTCAGAGGGGGGTTGGGGAGGGATGGGGAGAGGACAGGGGGTTGGGGAGAGGAGAGGGTGGTTGGGAAGGGATGGGGAGAAGGGGTTGGGGAGGGATGGGGAGAAGGGGTTTGGGGAGGGATGGGGAGAGCAGAGGGGGTTTGGGGAGGGATGGGGAGAGGAGGGGGGTTTGGGGAGGGATGGGGAGAGCGGGGGTCTGAGGAGTGATGGGGAGAGGTGAGGGGGTTGGGGAGGAATGGGGAGAAGGGGGTTGGGCAGGGATGGGGTGAGGACAGGGTGTTGGGGAGAAGAGAGGGTGGTTGGGGAGGGATGGAGAGAGGGGGGTTGGGGAGGGATGGGGAGAGCAGAGGGGGGTTGGGGAGGGATGGGGAGAGCAGAGGGGGGTTGGGGAGTGATGGGTAGAGGGGGGTTGGGGAGGGATGGGGAGAAGGGGTTGGGGAGGGATGGGGAGAGGGGGTTTGGGTTGAGATGGGGAGAGGAGAGGGGTTTGGGGAGGGATGGGGAGAGCAGAGGGGGATTGGGGAGGGATGGGGAGAGCAGAGGGTGGTTGGGGAGGGATGGGAAGAGGAGAGGGTGGTTGGGGAGGGATGGAGAGAGTGGGGTTGGGGAGGGATGGGGAGAGGAGAGGGGTTTGGGGAGGGATGGGGAGGTCAGAGGGGGGTTGGGGAGGGATGGGGAGAAGGGGTTGGGGAGGGATGGGGAGAGGGGTTTGGGTTGAGATGGGGAGAGGAGAGGGGTTTGGGGAGGGATGGGGAGAGCAGAGGGGGATTGGGGAGGGATGGGGAGAGCAGAGGGTGGTTGGGGAGGGATGGGAAGAGGAGAAGGGGTTGGGGAGGGATGGGGAGAAGGGGTTTGGGGAGGGATGGGGAGAGCAGAGGGGGTTTGGGGAGGGATGGGGAGAGGAGGGGGGTTTGGGGAGGGATGGGGAGAGCGGGGGTCTGGGGAGTGATGGGGAGAGGTGAGGGGGTTGGGGAGGAATGGGGAGAAGGGGGTTGGGCAGGGATGGGGTGAGGACAGGGTGTTGGGGAGAAGAGACGGTGGTTGGGGAGGGATGGAGAGAGGGGGGTTGGGGAGGGATGGGGAGAGCAGAGGGGGGTTGGGGAGGGATGGGGAGAGCAGAGGGGGGTTGGGGAGGGATGGGGAGAGCAGAGGGGGGTTGGGGAGTGATGGGTAGAGGAGGGTTGGGGAGGGATGGGGAGAGGTGGGTTGGGGAAGGGTGGGGAGAGGAGATGGGGTTTGGGGAGGGATGGGGAGAGGAGAGGTGGGTTGGGGAGGGATGGGGAGAGCAGAAGTGGTTGGGGAGGGATGGGGAGGGGAGTTGGGGAGTGATGGGGAGAGGAGATGCGTGTTGGGGAGGGATGGGGAGGGGGTTTGGGGAGTGATGGGGAGAGGGAGTTTGGGGAGGGATGGGGTGAGGAGAAGGGTTGGGGAGGGATGGGGAGAGTAGAGGGTGGTTGGGGAGGGATGGGGAGAAGGGTTGGGGAGGGATGGGGAGAGGAGGGGGGTTTGGGGAGGGATGGGGAGAGGAGGGGGGGTCTGGGGAGTGATGGGGAGAGCAGAGGGGGTCTGGGGAGAGGTGACGGTGTTGTGGAGGAATGGGGAGAAGGGGGTTGGGCAGGGATTGGGTGAGGACAGGGGGTTGGGGAGAGGAGAGGTTGGTTGGGGAGGGATGGGGAGAAGGGGTTGGGGAGGGATGGGGAGAGGGGTTTGGGTTGAGATGGGGAGAGGAGAGGGGTTTGGGAGGGATGGGGAGAGCAGAGGGGGATTGGGGAGGGATGGGGAGAGCAGAGGGTGGTTGGGGAGGGATGGGAAGAGGAGAGGGTGGTTGGGGAGGGATGGAGAGAGTGGGGTTGGGGAGGGATGGGGAGAGGAGAGGGCTTTGGGGAGGGATGGGGAGGTCAGAGGGGGGTTGGGGAGGGATGGGGAGAGGACAGGGGGTTGGGGAGAGGAGAGGGTGGTTGGGAAGGGATGGGGAGAAGGGGTTGGGGAGGGATGGGGAGAAGGGGTTTGGGGAGGGATGGGGAGAGCAGAGGGGGTTTGGGGAGGGATAGGGAGAGGAGGGGGGTTTGGGGAGGGATGGGGAGAGCGGGGGTCTGGGGAGTGATGGGGAGAGGTGAGGGGGTTGGGGAGGAATGGGGAGAAGGGGGTTGGGCAGGGATGGGGTGAGGACAGAGTGTTGGGGAGAAGAGAGGGTGGTTGGGGAGGGACAGAGAGAGGGGGGTTGGGAAGGGATGGGGAGAGCAGAGGGTGGTTGGGGAGTGATGGGTAGAGGGGGTTGGGGAGGGATGGGGAGAGGTGGGCTGGGGAAGGGTGGGGAGAGGAGATGGGGTTTGGGGAGGGATGGGGAGAGGAGAGGTGGGTTGGGGAGGGGTGGGGAGAGCAGAAGGGGTTGGGGAGGGATGGGGAGGGGAGTTGGGGAGTGATCGGGAGAGGAGATGGGTGTTGGGGAGGGATGGGGAGGGGGTTTGGGGAGTGATGGGGAGAGGGGGGTTGGGGAGGGATGGGGTGAGGAGAAGGGTTGGGGAGGGATGGGGAGAGTAGAGGGTGGTTGGGGAGGGATGGGGAGAAGGGTTGGGGAGGAATGGCGAGAGGGGTTTGGGGAGGGATGGGGAGAGGAGCGGGGTTTGGGGAGGGAAGGGGAGAGCAGAGGAGGGTTGGGGAGGGATGGGGAGAGGAGGGGGGTTTGGGGAGGGATGGGGAGAGGAGGGTTTCTGGGGAGTGATGGGGAGAGCAGAGGGGGTCTGGGGAAGGATGGCGAGAGGTGAGGGATGGGGAGAGGGGGGTTGGGCAGGGATGGGGAGAGGAGAGGGTGGTTGGGGAGGGATGGGGAGATGAGAGGGGTTTGGGGAGGGATGGGGAGAGCAGAGTGGGATTGGGGAGGGATGGGGAGAGCAGAGTGGTGTTGGGGAGGGATGGGGAGAGCAGAGGGGGGTTTTGGAATGATGGGAGAGGGCGGTTGGGGAATGATGGGGAGAGGGGGGTTGGGGAAGGGTGGGGAGAGGAGATGGGGGTTGGGGAGGGATGGGGAGAGGAGAGGGTGTTGGGGATGGATGGGGAGAGGAGAGGGGGTTTGGGGAGGGATGGGGAGAGGGGGGTTGGGCAGGAATGGGGAGAGGAGAGGGTGGTTGGGTAGGGATTAGGAGAGGGGGTTGGGGAGGGATGGGGAGAGGGGGTTGGGGAGAGGAGAAAGGGGTTGGGGAGGGATGGATAGAGCAGAGGGGGGTTGGGGAGGGATGGGGAGAGGAGATGGCAGTTGGGGAGGGATGGGGAGAGGGGTTTGGGGACGGATGGGGAGTTGAGAGGGGTTTGGGGAAGGATGGGGAGAGGAAAGGGGGTTTGGGGAGGGATGGGGAGAGGAGAGGGGTGTTGGGGAGGGATGGGTAGAGGAGAAGGGGCTTGGGGAGGGATGGGGAGAGGAGAAGGGGGTTGGGGAGGGATGGGGAGAGAAGAAGGGGGTTGGGGAGGGATGGGGAGAGGAGAAGGGGGTTGGGGAGGGAAGGGGAGAGGAGAACGGGGTTGGGGAGGGATGCGGAGAGGAGAGGGGGTTTGGGGAGGGATGCGGAGAGGAGAGGGGGTTTGGGGAGGGATGGGGAGAGCAGAGTGGGATTGGGGAGGGATGGGGAGAGGGGGGTTGGGGAGTGATGGGGAGAGGGGGGTTGGGGAGTGATGGGGAGAGGAGATGGGGTTGGGGAGGGATGGGGAGAGCAGAGGGGGATTGGGGAGTGATGGGTAGAGGGGGTTGGGGAGGGATGGGGAGAGGGGGGTTGGGGAAAGGTGGGGAGAGGAGATGGGGTATGGGGAGGGATGGGGAGAGGAGAGGGGGGTTGGGGAGGGATGGGGAGAGCAGAAGGGGTTGGGGAGGAATGGGGAGGGGAGTTGGGGAGTGATGGGGAGAGGGGGGTTGGGGAAGGGTGGGGAGAGGAGATGGGGGTTGGGGGGGCATGGGGAGGTCAGAGGGGGGTTGGGGAGGGATGGGGAGAGCAGAGGGGGGTTTGGGAGTGATGGGTAGAGGGGGGTTGGGGAGGGATGGGGAGAGGGGGGTTGGGGAAGGGTGGGGAGAGGAGATGGGGTTTGGGTAGGGATGGGGAGAGCAGAAGGGGTTGGGGAGGAATGGGGATGGGAGTTGGGGAGTGATGGGGAGAGGGGGGTTGGGGAAGGGTGGGGAGAGGAGATGGGGTTGGGGAGGGATGGGGAGAGGAGAGGGGGTTGGGGAGGGATGGGGAAGTCAGAGGGGGGTTGGGGAGGGATGGGGAGAGCAGAGGGGGGTTGGGGAGTGATGGGTAGAGGGGGTTGGGGAGGGATGGGGAGAGGGGTGTTGGGGAAGGGTGGGGAGAGGAGATGGGGTATGGGGAGGGATGGGGAGAGGAGAGGGGGGTTGGGGAGGGATGGGGAGAGCAGAAGGGGTTGGGGAGGAATGGGGAGGGGAGTTGGGGAGTGATGGGTAGAGAACGGTGTTGGGGAGGGATGGGGAGGGGGATTGGGGAGTGATGGGGAGAGGGGGGTTGGGGAAGGGTGGGGAGAGGAGATGGGGGTTGGGGAGGCATGGGGAGGTCAGCGGGGGGTTGGGGAGGGATGGGGAGAGCAGAAGGGGGTTTGGGAGTGATGGGTAGAGGGGAGTTGGGGAGGGATGGGGAGAGGGGGGTTGGGGAAGGGTGGGGAGAGGAGATGGGGTTTGGATAGGGATGGGGAGGAATGGGGATGGGAGTTGGGGAGTGATGGGGAGAGGAGAAGGGTGTTGGGGAGTGATGGAGAGGGGGTTTGGGGAGTGATGGGGAGAGGGGGTTGGGGAGGGATGGGGTGAGGGGGGGTCTGGGGAGTGATGGGGAGAGCTGAGGGGGTTGGGGAGGAATGGGGAGAAGGGGGTTGGGCAGGGATGGGGTGAGGACAGGGTGCTGGGGAGAAGAGAGGGTGGTTGGGGAGAGATGGAGAGAGGGTGGTTGGGGAGGGATGGGGAGTTGAGAGGGGTTTGGGGAAGGATGGGGAGAGGAAAGGGGGGTTGGGGAGGGATGGGGAGAGGAGAGGGGTGTTGGGGAGGGATGGATAGAGGAGAAGCGGCTTGGGGAGGGATGGGGAGAGGAGAAGGGGGTTGGGGAGGGATGGGGAGAGGAGAAGGGGGTTGGGGAGGGATGGGGAGAGCAGAGTGGGATTGGGGAGGGATGGGGAGAGCAGAGTGGTGTTGGGGAGGGATGGGGAGAGCAGAGGGGGGTTGGGGAATGATGGGGAGAGCAGAGGGGGGTTGGGGAGTGATGGGTAGAGGGGGTTGGGGAGGGATGGGGAGAGGGGGGTTGGGGAAGGGTGGGGAGAGGAGATGGGGTATGGGGAGGGATGGGGAGAGGAGAGTGGGATTGGGGAGGGATGGGGAGAGCAGAGTGGTGTTGGGGAGGGATGGGGAGAGCAGAAGGGGGTTGGGGAATGATGGGGAGAGGGGGGTTGGGGAGTGATGGGGAGAGGGGGGTTGGGGAAGGGTGGGGAGAGGAGATGGGGGTTGGGGAGGGATGGGGAGAGGAGAGGGGGTTGGGGAGGGATGGGGAAGTCAGAGGGGGGTTGGGGAGGGATGGGGAGAGCAGAGGGGGGTTGGGGAGGGATGGGTAGAGGGGGTTGGGGAGGGATGGGGAGAGGGGGGTTGGGGAAGGGTGGGGAGAGGAGATGGGGTATGGGGAGGGATGGGGAGAGGAGAGGGGGGTTGGGGGGGATGGGGAGAGCAGAAGGGGTTGGGGAGGAATGGGGAGAGGAGTTGGGGAGTGATGGGTAGAGAACGGTGTTGCGGAAGGATGGGGAGGGGGTTTGGGGAGTGATGGGGAGAGGGGGGTTGGGGAAGGGTGGGGAGAGGAGATGGGGGTTGGGGAGGCATGGGGAGGTCAGAGGGGGGTTGGGGAGGGATGGGGAGAGCAGAGGGGGGTTTGGGAGTGATGGGTAGAGGGGGGTTGGGGAGGGATGGGGAGAGGGGGGTTGGGGAAGGGTGGGGAGAGGAGATGGGGTTGGGGAGGAATGGGGATGGGAGTTGGGGAGTGATGGGGAGAGGAGAAGGGTGTTAGGGAGTGATGGAGAGGGGGTTTGGGGAGTGATGGGGAGAGGGGGTTGGGGAGGGATGGGGTGAGGGGGGGTCTGGGGAGTGATGGGGAGAGCTGAGGGGGTTGGGGAGGAATGGGGAGAAGGGGGTTGGGCAGGGATGGAGAGAGGGGGGTTGGGGAGGGATGGGGAGAGCAGAGGGGGGTTGGGGAGTGATGGGTAGAGGGGGGTTGGGGAGGGATGGGGAGGGGGTTTGGGGAGTGATGGGGAGAGGGTGGTTGGGAAGGGATGGGGTGAGGAGAAGGGTTGGGGAGGGATGGGGAGAGTAGAGGGTGGTTGGGGAGGGATGGGGAGAAAGGGTTGGGGAGGGATGGCGAGAGGGGTTTGGGGAGGGATGGGGAGAGGAGAGGGGTTTGGGGAGGGAAGTGGAGAGGAGAGGGAGGTTGGGGAGTGATGGGGAGGGGAGGGGGTTGGAGAGGGATGGGGAGAGGGGGGTTGGGGAGGGATGAGGAGAGGTGAGAGGGTTGGGGAGGGATGCGGAGAGGGGGGTTGGTGAAGGGTGGGGAGAGGAGATTGGGGTTGGGGAGGGATGGAGAGAGGGGGTTTGGGGAGGGATGGGGAGAGCAGAGTGGGGTTGGGGAGGGATGGGGAGAGCAGAGGAGGGTTGGGGAGGGATGGGGAGAGGAAGGGGGTTTGGGGAGGGATGGGGAGAGGAGAGGGAGGTTGGGGAGTGATGGGGAGGGGAGGGGGTTGGGGAGGGATGGGGAGAGGGGGGTTGGGGAGGGATGAGGAGAGGTGAGGGGGTTGGGGAGGGATGTGGAGAGGGGGGTTGGGGAAGGGTGGGGAGAGGAGAGGGGGGTTGGGGAGGGATGGAGAGAGGGGGGTTGGGGAGGGATGGGGAGAGCAGAGTGGGGTTGGGGAGGGATGGGGAGAGCAGAGGAGAGTTGGGGAGGGATGGGGAGAGGAGGGGAGTTTGGGGAGGGATGGGGAGAGGAGGGGTTCTGGGGAGTGATGGGGAGAGCAGAGGGGGTCTGGGGAGGGATGGCGAGAGGTGAGGGATGGTGAGAGGGGGGTTGGGCAGGGATGGGGAGAGGAGAGGGTTGTTGGGGAGGGATGGGGAGAGGAGAGGGGTTTGGGGAGGGATGGGGAGTGCAGAGTGGGATTGGGGAGGGATGGGGAGAGCAGAGTGGTGTTGGGGAGGGATGGGGAGAGCAGAGGGGGGTTGGGGAATGATGGGGAGAGGGCGGTTGGGGAATGATGGGGAGAGGGGGGTTGGGGAAGGGTGGGGAGAGGAGATGGGGGTTGGGGAGGGATGGGGAGAGGAGAGGGTGTTGGGGATGGATGGGGAGAGGAGAGGGGGTTTGGGGAGGGATGGGGAGAGGGGGGTTGGGCAGGAATGGGGAGAGGAGAGGGTGGTTGGGGAGGGATTAGGAGAGGGGGTTGGGGAGGGATGGGGAGAGGGGGTTGGGGAGGGATGGATAGAGCAGAGGGGGTTGGGGAGGGATGGGGAGAGGGGTTTGGGGAGGGATGTGGAGTTGAGAGGGGTTTGGGGAAGGATGGGGATAGGAAAGGGGGGTTGGGGAGGGATGGGGAGAGGAGAGGGGTGTTGGGGAGGGATGGGGAGAGGAGAAGGGGCTTGGGGAGGGATGGGGAGAGGAGAAGGGGGTTCGGGAGGGATGGGGAGAGAAGAAGGGGGTTGGGGAGGGATGGGGAGAGGAGAAGGGGGTTGGGGAGGGATGGGGAGAGGAGAACGGGGTTGGAGAGGGATGCGGAGAGGAGATGGGGTATGGGGAGGGATGGGGAGAGCAGAAGGGCTTGGGGAGGAATGGGGAGGGGAGTTGGGGAGTGATGGGTAGAGAATGGTGTTGGGGAGGGATGGGGAGTGATGGGGAGAGGGGGGTTGGGGAAGGGTGGGGAGAGGAGATGAGGGTTGGGGAGGGATGGGGAAAGGAGAACGGGGTTGGAGAGGGATGCGGAGAGGAGAGGGGGTTTGGGGAAGGATGGGGAGAGCAGAGTTGGATTGGGGAGTGATGGGGAGGGGGGGTGGGGAAGGGTGGGTAGAGGAGATGGGGTATGGGGAGGGATGGGGAGAGCAGAAGATGTTGGGGAGGAATGGGGAGGGGAGTTGGGGAGTGATGGGTAGAGAGGGTGTTGGGGAGGGATGGGGAGGGTGTTTGGGGAGTGATGGGGAGAGGGGGGTTGGGGAAGGGTGGGGAGAGGAGATGGGGGTTGGGGAGGGATGGGGAGCTCAGAGGGGGGTTGGGGAGGGATGGGGAGAGCAGAGGGGGGTTGGGGAGTGAAGGGTAGAGGGGGGTTGGGGAGGAATGGGGAGGAGAGTTGGGGAGTGATGGGGAGAGGAGAAGGGTGTTGGGGAGTGATGGAGAGGGGGTTTGGGGAGTGATGGGGAGAGGGGGTTGGGGAGGGATGGGGTGAGGAGAAGGGGGTTGGGGAGGGATGGGGAGAGCAGAGGGTGGTTGGGGAGAGCAGAGTGGGATTGGGGAGGGATGGGGAGAGCAGAGGGGGGTTGGGGAATGATGGGGAGGGGGGGTTGGGGAGTGATGGGGAGAGGCGGGTTGGGGAAGGGTGGGGAGAGGAGAGGGGGTTGGGGAGGGATGGGGAGAGGAGAGGGGGGTTGGGGAAGGATGGGGAGAGCAGAAGCGGTTGGGGAGGAATGGGGAGGGGAGTTGGGGAGTGATGGGGAGAGGAGAATGGTGTCGGGGAGGGATGGGGAGGGGGTTTAGGGAGTGATGGGGAGAGGGGATTTGGGGAGGGATGGGGTGAGGAGAAGGGGGTTGGGGAGGGTTGGGGAGAGCAGAGGGTGGTTGGGGAGGGATGGGGAGAGCAGAGTGGGATTGGGGAGGGATGGGGAGAGCAGAGTGGTGTTGCGGAGGGATGGGGAGAGCAGAGGGGGGTTGGGGAATGATGGGGAGAGGGGGGTTGGGGAGTGATGGGGAGAGGGGGGTTGGGGAGTGATGGGGAGAGGCGGGTTGGGGAGGGATGGGGAGAGGAGAGGGGGTTGGGGAGGGATGGGGAGAGGAGAGGGGGTTGGGGAGGGATGGGGTGATCAGAGGGGGGTTGGGGAGGGATGGGGAGAGTGGGGTTGGGGAAGGTTGGGGAGAGGAGATGGGGTTTGGGTAGGAATGGGGAGAGCAGAAGGGGTTGGGGAGGAATGGGGAGGGGAGTTGGGGAGTGATGGGGAGAGGAGAATGGTGTTGGGGAGGGATGGGGAGGGGGTTTGGGGAGCGATGGGGAGAGGGGGTTTGGGCAGGGATGGGGTGAGGAGAAGGGGGTTGGGGAGGGATGGGGAGAGCAGAGGGTGTTTGGGGAGGGATGGGGAGAGCAGAGTGGTGTTGGGGAGGGATGGGGAGAGCAGCGGGGGGATGGGGAATGTTGGGGAGAGGGGGGTTGGGGAAGGGTGGGGAGAGAAGATGGGAGTTGGGGAGGGATGGGGAGAGGAGAGGGGGTTGGGGAGGGATGGGGAGATCAAAGGGGGGTTGGGGAGGGATGGGGAGAGCAGGGGGGGTTGGGGAGTGATGGGTAGAGGGGTGTTGGGGAGGGATGCGGAGACGAGGGTTGGGGAAGGGTGGGGAGAGGAGATGGGGTTTGGGGAGGGATGGGGAGAGCAGAAGGGGTTGGGGATGGATGGGGAGAGGAGAGGGGGTTGGGGAGGTCAGAGGGGGGTTGGGGAGGGATGGGGAGAGCAGAGGGGGGTTGGGGAGTGATGGGGAGAGGGGGGTTGGGGAGGGATGGGGAGAGGGGGGTTGGGGAGGGATGGGGAGAGGGGGGTTGGGGAAGGGTGGGGAGAGGAGATGGGGTTTGGGGAGGGATTGGGACAGGAGATGGGGGTTGGGGAGTGATGGGGAGAGCAGAAGGGGTTGGGAAGGGATGGGTAGCGGAGTTGGGGAGTGATGGGGAGAGGAGAAGGGTGTTGGGGAGGGATGGGGAGGGGGTTTGGGGAGTGATGGGGAGGGGGGGTTGAGGAGGGATGGGGTGAGGAGAAGGGGGTTAGGGAGGGATGGGGAGAGCAGAGGGGGTTTGGGGAGGGATGGGGTGAGTAGAGGGTGGTTGGGGAGGGATGGGGAGAAGGGCTTGGGGAGGGATGGCGAGAGGGGTTTGGGGAGCGATGGGGAGAGGAGAGGGGTTTGGGGAGGGATGGGGAGAGGAGAGGGAGGTTGGGGAGGGATGGGGAGAGCAGAGTGGGATTGGGGAGGGATAGGGAGAGCAGAGGGGGGTTGGGGAATGATGGGGAGGGGGTGTTGGGGAGTGATGGGGAGAGGCGGGTTGGGGAAGGGTGGGGAGAGGAGAGGGGGTTGGGGAGGGATGGGGAGAGGAGAGGGGGGTTGGGGAAGGATGGGGAGGAATGGGGAGGGGAGTTGGGGAGTGATGGGGAGAGGAGAATGGTGTTGGGGAGGGATGGGGAGGGGGTTTAGGGAGTGATGGGGAGAGGGGATTTGGGGAGGGATGGGGTGAGGAGAAGGGGGTTGGGGAGGGTTGGGGAGAGCAGAGGGTGGTTGGGGAGGGATGGGGAGAGCAGAGTGGGATTGGGGAGGGATGGGGAGAGCAGAGTGGTGTTGCGGAGGGATGGGGTGAGCAGAGGGGGGTTGGGGAATGATGGGGAGAGGGGGGTTGGGGAGTGATGGGGAGAGGGGGGTTGGGGAGTGATTGGGAGAGGCGGGTTGGGGAGTGATGTGGAGAGGAGAGGGGGTTGGGGAGGGATGGGGAGAGGAGAGGGGGTTGGGGAGGGATGGGGTGGTCAGAGAGATGTTGGGGAGGGATGGGGAGAGTGGGGTTGGGGAAGGTTGGGGAGAGGAGATGGGGTTTGGGTAGGGATGGGGAGAGCAGAAGGGGTTGGGGAGGAATGGGGAGGGGAGTTGGGGAGTGATGGGGAGAGGAGAATGGTGTTGGGGAGGGATGGGGAGGGGGTTTGGGGAGCGATGGGGAGAGGGGGTTTGGGCAAGGATGGGGTGAGGAGAAGGCGGTTGGGGAGGGATGGGGAGAGCAGAGGGTGGTTGGGGAGGGATGGGGAGAGCAGAGTGGTGTTGGGGAGGGATGGGGAGAGCAGCGGGGGGATGGGGAATGATGGGGAGAGGGGGGTTGGGGAAGGGTGGGGAGAGGAGATGGGAGTTGGGGAGGGATGGGGAGAGGAGAGGGGGTTGGGGAGGGATGGGGAGGTCAAAGGGGGGTTGGGGAGGGATGGGGAGAGCAGGGGGGGTTGGGGAGTGAAGGGTAGAGGGGTGTTGGGGAGGGATGGGGAGACGAGGGTTGGGGAAGGGTGGGGAGAGGAGATGGGGTTTGGGGAGGGATGGGGAGAGCAGAAGGGGTTGGGGAGGAATGGGGAGTGGAGTTGGGGAGTGATGGGGAGAAGGGGGTTGGGGAGGGATGGGGTGAGGAGAAGGGGGTTGGGGAGGGATGGGGTGAGGAGAAGGGGGTTGGGGAGGGATGGGGAGAGCAGAGGGTGGTTGGGGAGGGATGGGGAGAGTAGAGGGTGGTTGGGGAGGTATGGGGAGAAGGGTTTGGGGAAGGATGGCGAGAGGGGTTTGGGGAGGGATCGGGAGAGGAGAGGGGTTTGGGGAGGGTTGGGGAGAGCAGAGTGGGATTGGGGAGGGATGGGGAGAGCAGAGTGGTGTTGGGGAGGGATGGGGAGAGCAGAGGGGGGTTGGGGAATGAGGGGGAGAGGGGGGTTGGGGAGTGATGGGAAGAGGGGGGTTGGGGAAGGGTGGGGAGAGGAGATAGGGGTTGGGGAAGTCAGAGGGGGGTTGGGGAGGGATGGGGAGAGCAGAGGGGGGTTGGGGAGTGATGGGGAGAGGGGGGTTGGGGAGGGATGGGGAGAGGGGGGTTGGGGAAGAGTGGGGAGAGGAGATGGGGTTTGGGGAGGGATTGGGACAGGAGATGGGGGTTGGGGAGGGATGGGGAGAGCAGAAGGGGTTGGGGAGGGATGGGTAGGGGAGTTGGGGAGTGATGGGGAGAGGAGAAGGGTGTTGGGGAGGGATGGGGAGGTGGTTTGGGGAGTGATGGGGAGGGGGGGTTGAGGAGGGATGGGGTGAGGAGAAGGGGGTTAGGGAGGGATGGGGAGAGAAGAGGGGGTTTGGGGAGGGATGGGGTGAGTAGAGGGTGGTTGGGGAGGGATGGGGAGAAGGGCTTGGTGAGGGATGGCGAGAGGGGTTTGGGGAGCGATGGGGAGATGAGAGGGGTTTGGGGAGGGATGGGGAGAGGAGAGGGAGGTTGGGGAGGGATGGGGAGAGCAGAGGGGGGTTGGGAGGGATGGGGAGAGCAGAGGGTGGTTGGGGAGAGCAGAGTGGGATTGGGGAGGGATGGGGAGGTGGGGTTGGGGAGTGATGGGGAGAGGCGGGTTGGGGAAGGGTGGGGAGAGGAGAGGGGGTTGGGGAGGGATGGGGAGAGGAGAGGGGGGTTGGGGAAGGATGGGGAGAGCAGAAGCGGTTGGGGAGGAATGGGGAGGGGAGTTGGGGAGTGATGGGGAGAGGAGAATGGTGTTGGGGAGGGATGGGGAGGGGGTTTAGGGAGTGATGGGGAGAGGGGATTTGGGGAGGGATGGGGTGAGGAGAAGGGGGTTGGGGAGGGTTGGGGAGAGCAGAGGGTGGTTGGGGAGGGATGGGGAGAGCAGAGTGGGATTGGGGAGGGATGGGAAGAGCAGAGTGGTGTTGCGGAGGGATGGGGAGAGCAGAGGGGGGTTGGGGAATGATGGGGAGAGGGGGTTTGGGGAGTGATGGGGAGAGGGGGGTTGGGGAGTGATGGGGAGAGGCGGGTTGGGGAGGGATGGGGAGAGGAGAGGGGGTTGGGGAGGGATGGGGAGAGGAGAGGGGGTTGGGGAGGGATGGGGAGGTCAGAGGGGGGTTGGGGAGGGATGGGGAGAGGGGGGTTGGGGAAGGTTGGGGAGAGGAGATGGGGTTTGGGTAGGGATGGGGAGAGCAGAAGGGGTTGGGGAGGAATGGGGAGGGGAGTTGGGGAGTGATGGGGAGAGGAGAATGGTGTTGGGGAGGGATGGGGAGGGGGTTTGGGGAGCGATGGGGAGAGGGGGTTTGGGCAGGGATGGGGTGAGGAGAAGGGGGTTGGGGAGGGATGGGGAGAGCAGAGGGTGGTTGGGGAGGGATGGGGAGAGCAGAGTGGTGTTGGGGAGGGATGGGGAGAGCAGAGGGGGATGGGGAATGATGGGGAGAGGGGGGTTGGGGAAGGGTGGGGAGAGGAGATGGGAGTTGGGGAGGGATGGGGAGAGGAGAGGGGGTTCGGGAGGGATGGGGAGGTCAAAGGGGGGTTGGGGAGGGATGGGGAGAGCAGGGGGGGTTGGGGAGTGATGGGTAGAGGGGTGTTGGGGAGGGATGGGCAGACGGGGGTTGGGGAAGCGTGGGGAGAGGAGATGGGGTTTGGGGAGGGATGGGGAGAGCAGAAGGGGTTGGGGAGGAATGGGGAGTGGAGTTGGGGAGTGATGGGGAGAAGGGGTTTGGGGAGGGATGGGGTGAGGAGAAGGGGGTTGGGGAGGGATGGGGAGAGCAGAGGGTGGTTGGGGAGGGATGGGGAGAGTAGAGGGTGGTTGGGGAGGTATGGGGAGAAGCGTTTGGGGAAGGATGGCGAGAGGGGTTTGGGGAGGGATCGGGAGAGGAGAGGGGTTTGGGGAGGGATGGGGAGAGGGGTTTGGGGAGGGATCGGGAGAGGAGAGGGGTTTGGGGAAAGATGGGGAGAGCAGAGTGGGATTGGGGAGGGATGGGGAGAGCAGAGTGGTGTTGGGGAGGGATGGGGAGAGCAGAGGGGGGTTGGGGAATGATGGGGAGAGGGGGTTGGGGAGTGATGGGAAGAGGGGGGTTGGGGAAGGGTGGGGAGAGGAGATAGGGGTTGGGGATGGATGGGGAGAGGAGGGGGGTTGGGGAGGTCAGAGGGGGGTTGGGGAGGGATGGGGAGAGCAGAGGGGGGTTGGGGAGTGATGGTGAGAGGGGGGTTGGGGAGGGATGGGGAGAGGGGGGTTGGGGAAGGGTGGGGAGAGGAGATGGGGTTTGGGGAGGGATTGGGACAGGAGATGGGGGTTGGGGAGGGATGGGGAGAGCAGAAGGGGTTGGGGAGGGATGGGTAGAGGAGTTGGGGAGTGATGGGGAGAGGAGAAGGGTGTTGGGGAGGGATGGGGAAGGGGTTTGGGGAGTGATGGGGAGGGGGTTTGAGGAGGGATGGGGTGAGGAGAAGGGGGTTAGGGAGGGATGGGGAGAGCAGAGGGGGTTTGGGGAGGGATGGGGTGAGTAGAGGGTGGTTGGGGAGGGATGGGGAGAAGGGCTTGGGGAGGGATGGCGAGAGGGGTTTGGGGAGCGATGGGGAGAGGAGAGGGGTTTGGGGAGGGATGGGGAGAGGAGAGGGAGGTTGGGGAGGGATGGGGAGAGCAGAGGGGGGTTGGGAGGGATGGGGAGAGCAGAGGGGGGTTGTGGAGGGATGGGGAGAAGGGGTTGGGGAGGGATGGCGAGAGGGGTTTGGGGAGCGATGGGGAGAGGAGAGGGGTTTGGGGAGGGATGGGGAGAGGAGAGGGAGGTTGGGGAGGGATGGGGAGAGCAGAGGGGGGTTGGGGAGGGATTGGGAGAGCAGAGGAGGGTTGGGGAGGGATGGGGAGAGCAGAGGGGGGTTGGGGAGGGATGGGGAGAGCAGAGGGGGGTTGGGGAGGGGTGGGAAGAGGAGGGTGGTTTGGGGAGGGATGGGGAGAGCAGAGGGGGTCTGGAGAGGGATGGGGAGAGCAGAGGGAGTTTGGGGAGTGATGGGGAGAGCAGAGAGGGGTTGGGGAGGGATGGGGAGAGCAGAAGGGATCTGGGGGGATGGGGAGAGCAGAGGGCGGTTGGGGAGTGATGGGGAGAGCAGAGGAGGGTTGGGGAGTGATGGGGAGAGCAGAGGGGGGTTGGGGAATGATGGGGAGAGGGGGGTTGTGGAGGGATGGGGAGAGGGGGTTCGGGAGGGATGGGGAGAGGAGAAGGGGTTGGGGAGGGATGGGGAGGTCACAGGGGGGTTGGGGAGAAATGGGGAGAGCAGAGGGGGGTTGGGGAGTGATGGGTAGAGGGGGGTTGGGGAATGATGGGAAGATGGGAGTTGGGGAGTGATGGGGAGGGGGTGTTGAGGAGGGATGGGGTGAGGAGAAGGGGGTTGGGGGATGGGGAGAGCAGAGGGGGTTTGGGGAGGGATGGGGAGAGTAGAGGGTGGTTGGGGAGGGATGGGGAGAAGGGGTTGGGGAGGGCTGGCGAGTGGGGTTTGGGGAGCGATGGGGAGAGGAGAGGGGTTTGGGGAGGGATGGGGAGAGTAGAGGGAGGTTGGGGAGGGATGGGGAGAGCAGAGGGGGGTTGGGGAATGATGGGTAGAGTGGGGTTGGGGAGTGTTGGGGAGAGCAGAAGGGGTTGGGGAGGGATGCGGAGGGGGGTTGGGCATGGATGGGGAGAGGTGGGTTGGTGAGGGATGGGGAGAGCAGAGTGGGGTTGGGGAATGATGGGGAGAGTGGGGTTGGGGAGGGATGGGGAGAGGGGGGTTGGGGAGGGATGGGGAGAGGAGAGGGGGTTGGGGAGGGTTTGGGAGGTCACAGGGGGGTTGGGGAGAAATGGGGAGAGCAGAGGGGGGTTGGGGAGTGATGGGTAGAGGGGGGTTGGGGAGGGATGGGGAGACGGGGGTTGGGGAGGGATGGAAAGAGGGGAGTTGGGGAGGGATTGGGAGAGGAGAGGGGGCTTGGGGAAGGATGGGGAGAGCAGAAGGGGTTGGGGAGGGATGGGGAGGGGAGTTGGCGAGTGATGGGGAGAGGGAAGGGTGTTGGGGAGGGATGGGGAGGGGGTTTGGGGAGTGATGGGGAGGGGGGTTTGAGGAGGGATGGGGTGAGGAGAAGGGGGTTGGGGGGGATGGGGAGAGCAGAGGGGGTTTGGGGAGGGATGGGGAGAGTAGAGGGTGGTTGGGGAGGGATGGGGAGAAGGGGAGGGGTTTGGGGAGGGATGGGGAGAGCAGAGGGGGGTTGGGGAATGATGGGTAGAGGGGGGTTGGGGAGTGTTGGGGAGTGTTGGGGAGATCAGAAGGGGTTGGGGAGGGATGGGGATAGGAGAGGGGTTGGGCAGGGATGGGGAGAGGGGAGGGGGTTTGGGGCGGGATGGGGAGAGGGGAGGGTATTTGGGTAGGGATGGGGAGAGTAGAGGGGGTTGGGGAGGGATGCGGAGAGGGGGGTTGGGGAAGGGTGGAGAGAGGAGATGGGGGTTGGGGAGGGATGGAGAGAGGGGGGTTGGGGAGGGATGGGGAGAAGGGGTTGGGGAGGGATGGCGAGAGGGGTTTGGGGTGAGATGGGGAGAGGAGAAGGGTTTGGGGAGGGATGGGGAGAGCAGATGGGGTTTGGAGAGGGATGGGGTGAGCAGAGGGTGGTTGGGGAGGGATGGGAAGAGGAGAGGGTGGTTGGGGCGGCATGGAGAGAGTGGGGTTGGGGAGGGATGGGGAGAGCAGAGGGGGTTGGGGAGGGATGGGTAGAGCAGAGCGGGGTTGGGGAGAGATGGGGAGAGCATAGGGGGGTTGGGGAGCGGTGGGAAGAGGAGGGTGGTTTGGGGAGGGATGGGGAGAGTAGAGGGGGTCTGGGGAGGGATGGGAGAGCAGAGGGGGTCTGGGAAGGGATGGGGAGAGCAGAGGGGGTCTGGGGAGGGATGGGGAGAGCAGAGGGAGTTTGGGGAGGGATGGGGAGAGCAGAGGGGGTGTGGGGAGGGATGGGGAGAGCAGAGGGGGTCTGGGGAGGGATGGGGAGAGCAGAGGGGGTCTGGAGAGGCATGGGGAGAGCAGAGGGAGTTTGCGGAGGGATGGGGAGAGCAGAGAGGGGTAGGGGAGGGATGGGGAGAGCAGAGGGGTTCTGGTGAGGGATGGGGAGAGCAGAGGGAGTTTGGGGAGTGATGGGGAGAGGAGAGGAGGGTTGGGGAGTGATGGGGAGAGGGGTTTGGGGAAGTGTGGGGAGAGGAGATGGGGTTGGGGAGGGATGGGGAGAGGAGAGGGAGGTTGGGGAGGGATGGGGAGAGCAGAGGGGGGTTGGGAGGGATGGGGAGAGCAGAGGGGGGTTGGGGAGGGATGGGGAGGGGAGGGTATTTGGGTAGGGATGGGGAGAGGTGAGGGGGTTGGGGAGGGATGCGGAGAGGGGGGTTGGGGAAGGGTGGGGAGAGGAGAGGGGGGTTTGGGAGGGATGGGGAGAGCAGAGGGTGGTTGGGGAGGGATGGGGAGCGCAGAGGGGGGTTTGGGGAGGGATGGGGAGAGGAGGGGGGTCTGGGGAGTGATGGGGAGAGCAGAAGGGGTCTGGGGAGAGGTGAAGGGGTTGGGGAGGAATGGGGAGAAGGGGATTGGGCAGGGATGGGGTGAGGACAGGGGGTTGGGGAGAGGGGTTTGGGGTGAGATGGGGAGAGGAGAGGGGTTTGGGTAGGGATGGGAAGAGGAGAGGGTGTTTGGGGAGGGATGGAGAGACTGGGGTTGGGGAGGGATGGGGAGAGCAGAGGGGGTTGGGGAGGGATGAGATGAGGACAGGGGGTTGGGGAGAGGAGAGGTTGGTTGGGGAGGGATGGGGAGAAGGGGTTGGGGAGGGATGGGGAGAGGGGTTTGGGGTGAGATGGGGAGAGGAGAGGGGGTTGGGGAGGGATTGGGAGAGCAGAGGAGGGTTGGGGAGGGATGGGGAGAGCAGAGGGGGGTTGGGGAAGGGTGGGAAGAGGAGGGTGGTTTGGGGAGGGATGGGGAGAGTAGAGGGGGTCTGCGGAGGGATGGGGAGAGCAGAGGGGGTCTGGGAAGGGATGGGGAGAGCAGAGAGGGTCTGGGGAGGGATGGGGAGAGCAGAGGGGGTTTGGGGCGGGATGGGGAGTGTAGAGGGGGGTTGGAGAGGGATGGGGAGAGTAGAGGGGGGTTGGGGAGGGATGGGGAGAGCAGAGGGGGTTTGGGGAGGGTGTTGGGCAGGGATGGGGAGAGGAGAGGGGGTTTGGGGCGGGATGGCGAGAGGGGAGGGTATTTGGGTAGGGATGGGGAGAGGAGAGGAGGGTTGAAGACGGATGGGCATAGGAGAGGGGGTTTGGGGAGGGATGGGAAGAGGAGGGTTGGGGAAGGGTGGGGAGAGGAGATAGGGGTTGGGGAAGTCAGAGGGGGGTTGGGGAGGGATGGGGAGAGCAGAGGGGGGTTGGGGAGTGATGGGGAGAGGGGGGTTGGGGAGGGATGGGCAGACGGGGGTTGGGGAAGCGTGGGGAGAGGAGATGGGGTTTGGGGAGGGATGGGGAGAGCAGAAGGGGTTGGGGAGGAATGGGGAGTGGAGTTGGGGAGTGATGGGGAGAAGGGGTTTGGGGAGGGATGGGGTGAGGAGAAGGGGGTTGGGGAGGGATGGGGAGAGCAGAGGGTGGTTGGGGAGGGATGGGGAGAGTAGAGGGTGGTTGGGGAGGTATGGGGAGAAGGGTTTGGGGAAGGATGGCGAGAGGGGTTTGGGGAGGGATCGGGAGAGGAGAGGGGTTTGGGGAGGGATGGGGAGAGGGGTTTGGGGAGGGATCGGGAGAGGAGAGGGGTTTGGGGAAAGATGGGGAGAGCAGAGTGGGATTGGGGAGGGATGGGGAGAGCAGAGTGGTGTTGGGGAGGGATGGGGAGAGCAGAGGGGGGTTGGGGAATGATGGGAAGAGGGGGGTTGGGGAAGGGTGGGGAGAGGAGATAGGGGTTGGGGATGGATGGGGAGAGGAGGGGGGTTGGGGAGGTCAGAGGGGGGTTGGGGAGGGATGGGGAGAGCAGAGGGGTGTTGGGGAGTGATGGGGAGAGGGGGGTTGGGGAGGGATGGGGAGAGGGGGGTTGGGGAAGGGTGGGGAGAGGAGATGGGGTTTGGGGAGGGATTGGGACAGGAGATGGGGGTTGGGGAGGGATGGGGAGAGCAGAAGGGGTTGGGGAGGGATGGGTAGGGGAGTTGGGGAGTGATGGGGAGAGGAGAAGGGTGTTGGGGAGGGATGGGGAGGGGGTTTGGGGAGTGATGGGGAGGGGGGGTTGAGGAGGATTGGGGTGAGGAGAAGGGGGTTAGGGAGGGATGGGGAGAGCAGAGGGGGTTTGGGGAGGGATGGGGTGAGTAGAGGGTGGTTGGGGAGGGATGGGGAGAAGGGCTTGGGGAGGGATGGCGAGAGGGGTTTGGGGAGCGATGGGGAGAGGAGAGGGGTTTGGGGAGGGATGGGGAGAGGAGAGGGAGGTTGGGGAGGGATGGGGAGAGCAGAGGGGGGTTGTGGAGGGATGGGGAGAAGGGGTTGGGGAGGGATGGCGAGAGTAGAGGGGGTCTGCGGAGGGATGGGGAGAGCAGAGGGGGTCTGGGGAGGGATGGGGAGAGGGGGCTTCAGGAGGGATGGGGAGAGGTGAGGGGGTTGGGGAGGGATGGGGAGAGCAGAGGGGGTCTGCGGAGGGATGGGGAGAGCAGAGGGAGTTTGGGGAGGGATGGGGAGAGCAGAGGGGGGTTGGGGAGGGATTGGGAGAGCAGAGGAGGGTTGGGGAGGGATGGGGAGAGCAGAGGGGGGTTGGGGAGGGATGGGGAGAGCAGAGGGGGGTTGGGGAGGGGTGGGAAGAGGAGGGTGGTTTGGGGAGGGATGGGGAGAGTAGAGGGGGTCTGCGGAGGGATGGGGAGAGCAGAGGGGGTCTGGGGAGGGATGGGGAGAGGGGGCTTCAGGAGGGATGGGGAGAGGTGAGGGGGTTGGGGAGGGATGGGGAGAGCAGAGGGGGTCTGCGGAGGGATGGGGAGAGCAGAGGGAGTTTGGGGAGGGATGGGGAGAGCAGAGGGGGTCTGAGGAGGGATGGGGAGAGCAGAGGGGTCTGGAGAGGGATGGGGAGAGCAGAGGGAGTTTGGGGAGTGATGGGGAGAGCAGAGAGGGGTTGGGGAGGGATGGGGAGAGCAGAAGGGATCTGGGGGGATGGGGAGAGCAGAGGGCGGTTGGGGAGTGATGGGGAGAGCAGAGGAGGGTTGGGGAGTGATGGGGAGAGCAGAGGGGGGTTGGGGAATGATGGGGAGAGGGGGGTTGGGGAGGGATGGGGAGAGGGGGTTCGGGAGGGATGGGGAGAGGAGAAGGGGTTGGGGAGGGATGGGGAGGTCACAGGGGGGTTGGGGAGAAATGGGGAGAGCAGAGGGGGGTTGGGGAGTGATGGGTGGGGGGGGTTGGGGAATGATGGGAAGATGGGAGTTGGGGAGTGATGGGGAGGGGGTGTTGAGGAGGGATGGGGTGAGGAGAAGGGGGTTGGGGGATGGGGAGAGCAGAGGGGGTTTGGGGAGGGATGGGGAGAGTAGAGGGTGGTTGGGGAGGGATGGGGAGAAGGGGTTGGGGAGGGCTGGCGAGTGGGGTTTGGGGAGCGATGGGGAGAGGAGAGGGGTTTGGGGAGGGATGGGGAGAGTAGAGGGAGGTTGGGGAGGGATGGGGAGAGCAGAGGGGGGTTGGGGAATGATGGGTAGAGTGGGGTTGGGGAGTGTTGGGGAGAGCAGAAGGGGTTGGGGAGGGATGGGGAGGGGGGTTGGGCAGGGATGGGGAGAGGTGGGTTGGTGAGGGATGGGGAGAGCAGAGTGGGATTGGGGAGGGATGGGGAGAGCAGAGTGGTGTTGGGGAGGGATGGGGAGAGCAGAGGGGGGTTGGGGAATGATGGGGAGAGTGGGGTTGGGGAGGGATGGGGAGAGGGGGGTTGGGGAGGGATGGGGAGAGGAGAGGGGGTTGGGGAGGGATGGGGAGGTCACAGGGGGGTTGGGGAGAAATGGGGAGAGCAGAGGGGGGTTGGGGAGTGATGGGTAGAGGGGGGTTGGGGAGGGATGGGGAGACGGGGGTTGGGGAGGGATGGAAAGAGGGGAGTTGGGGAGGGATTGGGAGAGGAGAGGGGGCTTGGGCAAGGATGGGGAGAGCAGAAGGGGTTGGGGAGGGATGGGGAGGGGAGTTGGCGAGTGATGGGGAGAGGAGAAGGGTGTTGGGGAGGGATGGGGAGGGGGTTTGGGGAGTGATGGGGAGGGGGGTTTGAGGAGGGATGGGGTGAGGAGAAGGGGGTTGGGGGGGATGGGGAGAGCAGAGGGGGTTTGGGGAGGGATGGGGAGAGTAGAGGGTGGTTGGGGAGGGATGGGGAGAAGGGGAGGGGTTTGGGGAGGGATGGGGAGAGCAGAGGGGGGTTGGGGAATGATGGGTAGAGGGGGGTTGGGGAGTGTTGGGGAGTGTTGGGGAGATCAGAAGGGGTTGGGGAGGGATGGGGATAGGAGAGGGGTTGGGCAGGGATGGGGAGAGGAGAGGGGGTTTGGGGCGGGATGGGGAGAGGGGAGGGTATTTGGGTAGGGATGGGGAGAGTAGAGGGGGTTGGGGAGGGATGCGGAGAGGGGGGTTGGGGAAGGGTGGAGAGAGGAGATGGGGGTTGGGGAGGGATGGAGAGAGGGGGGTTGGGGAGGGATGGGGAGAAGGGGTTGGGGAGGGATGGCGAGAGGGGTTTGGGGTGAGATGGGGAGAGGAGAAGGGTTTGGGGAGGGATGGGGAGAGCAGATGGGGATTGGAGAGGGATGGGGTGAGCAGGGGGTGGTTGGGGAGGGATGGGAAGAGGAGAGGGTGGTTGGGGCGGCATGGAGAGAGTGGGGTTGGGGAGGGATGGGGAGAGCAGAGTGGGTTGGGGAGGGATGGGTAGAGCAGAGCGGGGTTGGGGAGAGATGGGGAGAGCATAGGGGGGTTGGGGAGCGGTGGGTAGAGGAGGGTGGTTTGGGGAGGGATGGGGAGAGTAGAGGGGGTCTGGGGAGGGATGGAAGAGCAGAGGGGGTCTGGGAAGGGATGGGGAGAGCAGAGGGGGTCTGGGGAGGGATGGGGAGAGCAGAGGGAGTTTGGGGAGGGATGGGGAGAGCAGAGGGAGTTTGGGGAGGGATGGGGAGAGTAGAGGGAGGTTGGGGAGGGATGGGAAGAGCAGAGGGGGGTTGGGGAATGATGGGTAGAGTGGGGTTGGGGAGTGTTGGGGAGAGCAGAAGGGGTTGGGGAGGGATGGGGAGGGGGGTTGGGCAGGGATGGGGAGAGGTGGGTTGGTGAGGGATGGGGAGAGCAGAGTGGGATTGGGGAGGGTTGGGGAGAGCAGTGTGGTGTTGGGGAGGGATGGGGAGAGCAGAGGGGGGTTGGGGAATGATGGGGAGAGTGGGGTTGGGGAGGGATGGGGAGAGGGGGGTTGGGGAGGGATGGGGAGAGGAGAGGGGGTTGGGGAGGGATGGGGAGGTCACAGGGGGGTTGGGGAGAAATGGGGAGAGCAGAGGGGGGTTGGGGAGTGATGGGTAGAGGGGGGTTGGGGAGGGATGGGGAGACGGGGGTTGGGGAGGGATGGAAAGAGGGGAGTTGGGGAGGGATTGGGAGAGGAGAGGGGGCTTGGGCAAGGATGGGGAGAGCAGAAGGGGTTGGGGAGGGATGGGGAGGGGAGTTGGCGAGTGATGGGGAGAGGAGAAGGGTGTTGGGGAGGGATGGGGAGGGGGTTTGGGGAGTGATGGGGAGGGGGGTTTGAGGAAGGATGGGGTGAGGAGAAGGGGGTTGGGGGGGATGGGGAGAGCAGAGGGGGTTTGGGGAGGGATGGGGAGAGTAGAGGGTGGTTGGGGAGGGATGGGGAGAAGGGGAGGGGTTTGGGGAGGGATGGGGAGAGCAGAGGGGGGTTGGGGAATGATGGGTAGAGGGGGGTTGGGGAGTGTTGGGGAGTGTTGGGGAGATCAGAAGGGGTTGGGGAGGGATGGGGATAGGAGAGGGGTTGGGCAGGGATGGGGAGAGGAGAGGGGGTTTGGGGCGGGATGGGGAGAGGGGAGGGTATTTGGGTAGGGATGGGGAGAGTAGAGGGGGTTGGGGAGGGATGCGGAGAGGGGGGTTGGGGAAGGGTGGAGAGAGGAGATGGGGGTTGGGGAGGGATGGAGAGAGGGGGGTTGGGGAGGGATGGGGAGAAGGGGTTGGGGAGGGATGGCGAGAGGGGTTTGGGGTGAGATGGGGAGAGGAGAAGGGTTTGGGGAGGGATGGGGAGAGCAGATGGGGATTGGAGAGGGATGGGGTGAGCAGAGGGTGGTTGGGGAGGGATGGGAAGAGGAGAGGGTGGTTGGGGCGGCATGGAGAGAGTGGGGTTGGGGAGGGATGGGGAGAGCAGAGTGGGTTGGGGAGGGATGGGTAGAGCAGAGCGGGGTTGGGGAGAGATGGGGAGAGCATAGGGGGGTTGGGGAGCGGTGGGGAGAGGAGGGTGGTTTGGGGAGGGATGGGGAGAGTAGAGGGGGTCTGGGGAGGGATGGGAGAGCAGAGGGGGTCTGGGAAGGGATGGGGAGAGCAGAGGGGGTCTGGGGAGGGATGGGGAGAGCAGAGGGAGTTTGGGGAGGGATGGGGAGAGCAGAGGGAGTTTGGGGAGGGATGGGGAGAGCAGAGGGGGTCTGGGGTGGGATGGGGAGAGCAGAGGGGGTCTGGAGAGGGATGGGGAGAGCAGTGGGAGTTTGCGGAGGGATGGGGAGAGCAGAGAGGGGTAGGGGAGGGATGGGGAGAGCAGAGGGGGTCTGGAGAGGGATGGGGAGAGCAGAGGGAGTTTGGGGAGTGATGGGGAGAGGAGAGGAGGGTTGGGGAGTGATGGGGAGAGGGGTTTGGGGAAGTGTGGGGAGAGGAGATGGGGTTGGGGAGGGATGGGGAGAGGAGAGGGAGGTTGGGGAGGGATGGGGAGAGCAGAGGGTGGTTGGGAGGGATGGGGAGAGCAGAGGGGGGTTGGGGAGGGATGGGGAGGGGAGAGTATTTGGGTAGGGATGGGGAGAGGTGAGGGGGTTGGGGAGGGATGCGGAGAGGGGGGTTGGGGAAGGGTGGGGAGAGGAGAGGGGGGTTTGGGAGGGATGGGGAGAGCAGAGGGGGGTTGGGGAGGGATGGGGAGCGCAGAGGGGGGTTTGGGGAGGGATGGGGAGAGGAGGGGGGTCTGGGGAGTGATGGGGAGAGCAGAAGCGGTCTGGGGAGAGGTGAAGGGGTTGGGGAGGAATGGGGAGAAGGGGATTGGGCAGGGATGGGGTGAGGACAGGGGGTTGGGGAGAGGGGTTTGGGGTGAGATGGGGAGAGGAGAGGGGTTTGGGTAGGGATGGGAAGAGGAGAGGGTGTTTGGGGAGGGATGGAGAGACTGGGGTTGGGGAGGGATGGGGAGAGCAGAGGGGGTTGGGGAGGGATGAGATGAGGACAGGGGGTTGGGGAGAGGAGAGGTTGGTTGGGGAGGGATGGGGAGAAGGGGTTGGGGAGGGATGGGGAGAGGGGTTTGGGGTGAGATGGGGAGAGGAGAGGGGGTTGGGGAGGGATTGGGAGAGCAGAGGATGGTTGGGGAGGGATGGGGAGAGCAGAGGGGGGTTGGGGAGGGATGGGGAGAGCAGAGGGGGGTTGGGGAGGGGTGGGAAGAGGAGGGTGGTTTAGGGAGGGATGGGGAGAGTAGAGGGGGTCTGCGGAGGGATGGGGAGAGCAGAGGGGGTCTGGGAAGGGATGGGGAGAGCAGAGAGGGTCTGGGGAGGGATGGGGAGAGGAGAGGGAGGTTGGGGAGGGATGGGGAGTGCAGAGGGGGCTTGGGAGGGATGGGGAGAGCAGAGGGGGGTTGGGGAGGGATGGGGAGGGGAGGGTATTTGGGTAGGGATGGGGAGAGGTGAGGGGGTTGGGGAGGGATGCGGAGAGGGGGGTTGGGGAAGGGTGGGGAGAGGAGAGGGGGGTTTTGGAGGGATGGGGAGAGCAGAGGGGGGTTGGGGAGGGATGGGGAGCGCAGAGGGGGGTTTGGGGAGGGATGGGGAGAGGAGGGGGGTCTGGGGAGTGATGGGGAGAGCAGAAGGGGTCTGGGGAGAGGTGAAGGGGTTGGGGAGGAATGGGGAGAAGATGATTGGGCAGGGATGGGGTGAGGACAGGGGGTTGGGGAGAGGGGTTTGGGGTGAGATGGGGAGAGGAGAGGGGTTTGGGTAGGGATGGGAAGAGGAGAGGGTGTTTGGGGAGGGATGGAGAGACTGGGGTTGGGGAGGGATGGGGAGAGCAGAGGGGGTTGGGGAGGGATGAGATGAGGACAGGGGGTTGGGGAGAGGAGAGGTTGGTTGGGGAGGGATGGGGAGAAGGGGTTGGGGAGGGATGGGGAGAGGGGTTTGGGGTGAGATGGGGAGAGGAGAGGGGGTTGGGGAGGGATTGGGAGAGCAGAGGAGGGTTGGGGAGGGATGGGGAGAGCAGAGGGGGGTTGGGGAGGGATGGGGAGAGCAGAGGGGGGTTGGGGAGGGGTGGGAAGAGGAGGGTGGTTTAGGGAGGGATGGGGAGAGTAGAGGGGGTCTGCGGAGGGATGGGGAGAGCAGAGGGGGTCTGGGAAGGGATGGGGAGAGCAGAGAGGGTCTGGGGAGGGATGGGGAGAGCAGAGGGGGTTTGGGGCGGGATGGGGAGTGTAGAGGGGGGTTGGAGAGGGATGGGGAGAGTAGAGGGGGTTTGGGGAGGGATGGGGAGAGCCGAGGGGGTTTGGGGAGGGTGTTGGGCAGGGATGGGGAGAGGAGAGGGAGGTTGGGGAGGGATGGGGAGTGCAGAGGGGGCTTGGGAGGGATGGGGAGAGCAGAGGGGGGTTGGGGAGGGATGGGGAGGGGAGGGTATTTGGGTAGGGATGGGGAGAGGTGAGGGGGTTGGGGAGGGATGCGGAGAGGGGGGTTGGGGAAGGGTGGGGAGAGGAGAGGGGGGTTTTGGAGGGATGGGGAGAGCAGAGGGGGGTTGGGGAGGGATGGGGAGCGCAGAGGGGGGTTTGGGGAGGGATGGGGAGAGGAGGGGGGTCTGGGGAGTGATGGGGAGAGCAGAAGGGGTCTGGGGAGAGGTGAAGGGGTTGGGGAGGAATGGGGAGAAGATGATTGGGCAGGGATGGGGTGAGGACAGGGGGTTGGGGAGAGGGGTTTGGGGTGAGATGGGGAGAGGAGAGGGGTTTGGGTAGGGATGGGAAGAGGAGAGGGTGTTTGGGGAGGGATGGAGAGACTGGGGTTGGGGAGGGATGGGGAGAGCAGAGGGGGTTGGGGAGGGATGAGATGAGGACAGGGGGTTGGGGAGAGGAGAGGTTGGTTGGGGAGGGATGGGGAGAAGGGGTTGGGGAGGGATGGGGAGAGGGGTTTGGGGTGAGATGGGGAGAGGAGAGGGGGTTGGGGAGGGATTGGGAGAGCAGAGGAGGGTTGGGGAGGGATGGGGAGAGCAGAGGGGGGTTGGGGAGGGATGGGGAGAGCAGAGGGGGGTTGGGGAGGGGTGGGAAGAGGAGGGTGGTTTAGGGAGGGATGGGGAGAGTAGAGGGGGTCTGCGGAGGGATGGGGAGAGCAGAGGGGGTCTGGGAAGGGATGGGGAGAGCAGAGAGGGTCTGGGGAGGGATGGGGAGAGCAGAGGGGGTTTGGGGCGGGATGGGGAGTGTAGAGGGGGGTTGGAGAGGGATGGGGAGAGTAGAGGGGGTTTGGGGAGGGATGGGGAGAGCCGAGGGGGTTTGGGGAGGGTGTTGGGCAGGGATGGGGAGAGGAGAGGGAGGTTGGGGAGGGATGGGGAGTGCAGAGGGGGCTTGGGAGGGATGGGGAGAGCAGAGGGGGGTTGGGGAGGGATGGGGAGGGGAGGGTATTTGGGTAGGGATGGGGAGAGGTGAGGGGGTTGGGGAGGGATGCGGAGAGGGGGGTTGGGGAAGGGTGGGGAGAGGAGAGGGGGGTTTTGGAGGGATGGGGAGAGCAGAGGGGGGTTGGGGAGGGATGGGGAGCGCAGAGGGGGGTTTGGGGAGGGATGGGGAGAGGAGGGGGGTCTGGGGAGTGATGGGGAGAGCAGAAGGGGTCTGGGGAGAGGTGAAGGGGTTGGGGAGGAATGGGGAGAAGATGATTGGGCAGGGATGGGGTGAGGACAGGGGGTTGGGGAGAGGGGTTTGGGGTGAGATGGGGAGAGGAGAGGGGTTTGGGTAGGGATGGGAAGAGGAGAGGGTGTTTGGGGAGGGATGGAGAGACTGGGGTTGGGGAGGGATGGGGAGAGCAGAGGGGGGTTGGGGAGGGATGGGGAGAGCAGAGGGGGTTTGGGGAGGGTGTTGGGCAGGGATGGGGAGAGGAGAGGGGGTTTGGGGCGGGATGGCGAGAGGGGAGGGTATTTGGGTAGGGATGGGGAGAGGAGAGGAGGGTTGAAGACGGATGGGCATAGAAGAGGGGGTTTGGGGAGGGATGGGAAGAGGAGGGTTGGGGAGGGATGGGGAGAGGTGAGGGGGTTGAGGAGGGATGCGGAGAGGGGGGTTGGGGAAGGGTGGGGAGAGGAGATGGGGGTTGGGGAGGGATGGAGAGAGGGGGGTTGGGGAGGGATGGGGAGAGCAGAGGGGGGTTTGGGAGGGATGGGGAGAGCAGAGGGGGGTTGGGGAGGGATGGGGAGAGGAGGGGGGTCTGGGGAGTGATGGGGAGAGCAGAAGGGGTCTGGGGAGAGGTGAGGGGGTTGGGTAGGAATGGGGAGAAGGGGGTTGGGCAGGGATGGGGTGAGGACAGGGGGTTGGGGAGAGGAGAGGTTGGTTGGGGAGGGATGGGGAGAAGGGGTTGGAGAGGGATGGGGAGAGGGGTTTGGGGTGAGATGGGGAGAGGAGAGGGGTTTGGGGAGGGATAGGGAGAGCAGAGGGGGATTGGGAAGGGATGGGGAGAGCAGAGGGTGGTTGGGGAGGGATGGGAAGAGGAGAGGGTGGTTGGGGAGGGATGGAGAGAGTGGGGTTGGGGAGGGATGAGGAGAGCAGACGGGGTTGGGGAGGGATGCGGAGAGCAGAGGGGGTTGGGCAGGGATGGGGAGAGCAGAGGGGGGTTGGGGAGGGATTGGGAGAGTAGAGGGGGACTGGGGAGGGATGGGGAGAGCAGAGGGGGTTTGGGGAGGGATGGGGAGAGCAGAGGGGGGTTTGGGGAGGGATGGGGAGAGGAGGGGGTGGTCTGGGGAGTGATGGGGAGAGCAGAAGGGGTCTGGGGAGAGGTGAGGGGGTTGGGGAGGAATGGGGAGAAAGGGATTGGGCAGGGGTGGGGAGAGGAGAGGTTGGTTGGGGAGGGATGGGGAGAGGGGTTTGGGGTGAGATGGGGAGAAGAGAGGGGTTTGGGGAGGGATGGGAAGAGGAGAGGGTGTTTGGGGAGGGATGGAGAGACTGGGGTTGGGGAGGGATGGGGAGAGCAGAGGGGGTTGGGGAGGGATGAGGTGAGGACAGGGGGTTGGGGAGAGGAGAGGTTGGTTGGGGAGGGATGGGGAGAAGGGGTTGGGGAGGGATGGGGAGAGGGGTTTGGGGTGAGATGGGGAGAGGAGAGGGGGTTGGGGAGGGATGGGAAGAGCAGAGGGGGTTGGGCAGGGATGGGGAGAGCAGAGGGGGGTTGGGGAGGGATTGGGAGAGCAGAGGAGGGTTGGGGAGGGATGGGGAGAGCAGAGGGGGTTGGGGAGGGATGGGGAGAGCAGAGGGGGGTTGGGGAGGGGTGGGAAGAGGAGGGTGGTTTGGGGAGTGATGGGGAGAGCAGAAGGGGTCTGGGGAGAGGTGAGGGGGTTGGGTAGGAATGGGGAGAAGGGGGTTGGGCAGGGATGGGGTGAGGACAGGGGGTTGGGGAGAGGAGAGGTTGGTTGGGGAGGGATGGGGAGAAGGGGTTGGGGAGGGATGGGGAGAGGGGTTTGGGGTGAGATGGGGAGAGGAGAGGGGTTTGGGGAGGGATAGGGAGAGCAGAGGGGGATTGGGAAGGGATGGGGAGAGCAGAGGGTGGTTGGGGAGGGATGGGAAGAGGAGAGGGTGGTTGTGGAGGGATGGAGAGAGTGGGGTTGGGGAGGGATGAGGAGAGCAGACGGGGTTGGGGAGGGATGGGGAGAGCAGAGGGGGTTGGGCAGGGATGGGGAGAGCAGAGGGGGTTTGGGGAGGGATGGGGAGAGCAGAGGGGGGTTTGGGGAGGGATGGGGAGAGGAGGGGGTGGTCTGGGGAGTGATGGGGAGAGCAGAAGGGGTCTGGGGAGAGGTGAGGGGGTTGGGGAGGAATGGGGAGAAAGGGATTGGGCAGGGGTGGGGAGAGGAGAGGTTGGTTGGGGAGGGATGGGGAGAGGGGTTTGGGGTGAGATGGGGAGAAGAGAGGGGTTTGGGGAGGGATGGGAAGAGGAGAGGGTGTTTGGGGAGGGATGGAGAGACTGGGGTTGGGGAGGGATGGGGAGAGCAGAGGGGGTTGGGGAGGGATGAGGTGAGGACAGGGGGTTGGGGAGAGGAGAGGTTGGTTGGGGAGGGATGGGGAGAAGGGGTTGGGGAGGGATGGGGAGAGGGGTTTGGGGTGAGATGGGGAGAGGAGAGGGGGTTGGGGAGGGATGGGGAGAGCAGAGGGGGTTGGGCAGGGATGGGGAGAGCAGAGGGGGGTTGGGGAGGGATTGGGAGAGCAGAGGAGGGTTGGGGAGGGATGGGGAGAGCAGAGGGGGTTGGGGAGGGATGGGGAGAGCAGAGGGGGGTTGGGGAGTGGTGGGAAGAGGAGGGTGGTTTGGGGAGGGATAGGGAGAGTAGAGGGGGTCTGCGGAGGGATGGGGAGAGCAGAGGGGATCTGGGAAGGGATGGGGAGAGCAGAGAGGGTCTGGGGAGGGATGGGGAGAGCAGAGGGGGTTTGGGGCGGGATGGGGAGTGTAGAGGGGGGTTGGAGAGGGATGGGGAGAGTAGAGGGTGGTTGGGGAGGGATGGGAAGAGGAAAGGGTGGTTGGTGAGGGATGGAGAGAGTGGGGTTGGGGAGGGATAGGGAGAGCAGAGGGGGTTGGGGAGGGATGGGGAGAGCAGAGGGGGTTGGGCAGGGATGGGGAGAGCAGAGGGGGGTTGGGGAGGGATTGGGAGAGTAGAGGGGGACTGGGGAGGGATGGGGAGAGCAGAGGGGGTTTGGGGAAGGATGGGGAGAGCAGAGGGAGTGTGGGGAGTAATGGGAAGAGCAGAGGGAGGTTGGGGAGTGATGCGGAGAGGAGAGGGGGGTTGGGTAGGGATGGGGAGAGGGGGGTTGGGGAGTGATGGGGAGGGGGGGTTGGGCTGGGAAGGGGAGAGGAGAGGGGGTCTGCGGAGAGATGGGGAGAGCAGAGGGAGTTTGGGGAGGGATGGGGAGAGCAGAGGGGGTCTGAGGAGGGATGGGGAGAGCAGAGGGGGTCTGGAGAGGGATGGGGAGAGCAGAGGGAGTTTGGGGAGGGATGGGGAGAGCAGAGAGGGGTTGGCGAGGGATGGGGAGAGCAGAAGGGGTCTGGGGGGATGGGGAGAGCAGAGGGGGGTTTGGGGAGGGATGGGGAGAGGAGGGGGGGTCTGGGGAGTGATGGGGAGAGCAGAAGGGGTCTGGGGAGAGGTGAGGGGGTTGGGGAGGAATGGGGAGAAAGGGATTGGGCAGGGATGGGGTGAGGACAGGGGGTTGGGGAGAGGAGAGGTTGGTTGGGGAGGGATGGGGAGAGGGGTTTGGGGTGAGATGAGGCCAGGAGAGGGGTTTGGGGAGGGATGGGAAGAGGAGAGGGTGTTTGGGGAGGGATGGAGAGACTGGGGTTGGGGAGGGATGGGGAGAGTAGAGGGGGTTGGGGAGGGATGAGGTGAGGACAGGGGGTTGGGGAGAGGAGAGGTTGGTTGGGGAGGGATGGGGAGAAGGGGTTGGGGAGGGATGGGGAGAGGGGTTTGGGGTGAGATGGGGAGAGGAGAGGGGGTTGGGGAGGGATTGGGAGAGCAGAGGGGGTTGGGCAGGGATGGGGAGAGCAGATGGGGGTTGGGGAGGGATTGGGAGAGCAGAGGAGGGTTGGGGAGGGATGGGGAGAGCAGAGGGGGGTTGGGGAGGGATGGGGAGAGCAGAGGGGGGTTGGGGAGGGGTGGGAAGAGGAGGGTGGTTTGGGGAGGGATAGGGAGAGTAGAGGGGGTCTGCGGAGGGATGGGAAGAGCAGAGGGGGTCTGGGAAGGGATGGGGAGAGCAGAGAGGGTCTGGGGAAGGATGGGGACAGAGGGGGGTTGGAGAGGGATGGGGAGAGTAGAGGGTGGTTGGGGAGGGATGGGAAGAGGAGAGGGTGGTTGGGGAGGGATGGAGAAAGTGGGGTTGGGGAGGGATAGGGAGAGCAGAGGGGGTTGGGGAGAGCAGAGGGGGTTGGGCAGGGATGGGGAGAGCAGAGGGGGGTTGGGGAGGGATTGGGAGAGTAGAGGGGGACTGGGGAGGGATGGGGAGAGCAGAGGGGGTTTGGGGCGGGATGGGGAGAGTAGAGGGGGGTTTGGGAGGGATGGGGAGAGCAGAGAGGGTCTGGGGAGGGATGGGGAGAGCAGAGGGGGTTTGGGGCGGGATGGGGAGTGTAGAGGGGGGTTGGAGAGGGATGGGGAGAGTAGAGGGTGGTTGGGGAGGGATGGGAAGAGGAAAGGGTGGTTGGTGAGGGATGGAGAGAGTGGGGTTGGGGAGGGATAGGGAGAGCAGAGGGGGTTGGGGAGGGATGGGGAGAGCAGAGGGGGTTGGGCAGGGATGGGGAGAGCAGAGGGGGGTTGGGGAGGGATTGGGAGAGTAGAGGGGGACTGGGGAGGGATGGGGAGAGCAGAGGGGGTTTGGGGCGGGATGGGGAGAGTAGAGGGGGGTTTGGGAGGGATGGGGAGAGTAGAGGGGGGTTGGGGAAGGATGGGGAGAGCAGAGGGAGTGTGGGGAGTAATGGGAAGAGCAGAGGGAGGTTGGGGAGTGATGCGGAGAGGAGAGGGGGGTTGGGTAGGGATGGGGAGAGGGGGGTTGGGGAGTGATGGGGAGGGGGGGTTGGGCTGGGAAGGGGAGAGGAGAGGGGGTCTGCGGAGAGATGGGGAGAGCAGAGGGAGTTTGGGGAGGGATGGGGAGAGCAGAGGGGGTCTGGAGAGGGATGGGGAGAGCAGAGGGAGTTTGGGGAGGGATGGGGAGAGCAGAGAGGGGTTGGCGAGGGATGGGGAGAGCGAAGGGGTCTGGGGGGATGGGGAGAGCAGAGGGGGGTTTGGGGAGGGATGGGGAGAGGAGGGGGGGTCTGGGGAGTGATGGGGAGAGCAGAAGGGGTCTGGGGAGAGGTGAGGGGGTTGGGGAGGAATGGGGAGAAAGGGATTGGGCAGGGATGGGGTGAGGACAGGGGGTTGGGGAGAGGAGAGGTTGGTTGGGGAGGGATGGGGAGAGGGGTTTGGGGTGAGATGGGGCCAGGAGAGGGGTTTGGGGAGGGATGGGAAGAGGAGAGGGTGTTTGGGGAGGGATGGAGAGACTGGGGTTGGGGAGGGATGGGGAGAGTAGAGGGGGTTGGGGAGGGATGAGGTGAGGACAGGGGGTTGGGGAGAGGAGAGGTTGGTTGGGGAGGGATGGGGAGAAGGGGTTGGGGAGGGATGGGGAGAGGGGTTTGGGGTGAGATGGGGAGAGGAGAGGGGGTTGGGGAGGGATTGGGAGAGCAGAGGGGGTTGGGCAGGGATGGGGAGAGCAGATGGGGGTTGGGGAGGGATTGGGAGAGCAGAGGAGGGTTGGGGAGGGATGGGGAGAGCAGAGGGGGGTTGGGGAGGGATGGGGAGAGCAGAGGGGGGTTGGGGAGGGGTGGGAAGAGGAGGGTGGTTTGGGGAGGGATAGGGAGAGTAGAGGGGGTCTGCGGAGGGATGGGAAGAGCAGAGGGGGTCTGGGAAGGGATGGGGAGAGCAGAGAGGGTCTGGGGAAGGATGGGGAGAGCAGAGGGGGGTTGGAGAGGGATGGGGAGAGTAGAGGGTGGTTGGGGAGGGATGGGAAGAGGAGAGGGTGGTTGGGGAGGGATGGAGAA
This sequence comes from Mobula hypostoma, assembly GCF_963921235.1. Lineage (NCBI taxonomy): Eukaryota > Metazoa > Chordata > Chondrichthyes > Myliobatiformes > Myliobatidae > Mobula > Mobula hypostoma. The sequence goes on along the minus strand of NC_086104.1, from coordinate 91,809,467 downwards.
AGTGGGGTTGGGGAGGGATAGGGAGAGCAGAGGGGGTTGGGGAGAGCAGAGGGGGTTGGGCAGGGATGGGGAGAGCAGAGGGGGGTTGGGGAGGGATTGGGAGAGTAGAGGGGGACTGGGGAGGGATGGGGAGAGCAGAGGGGGTTTGGGGCGGGATGGGGAGAGTAGAGGGGGGTTTGGGAGGGATGGGGAGAGTAGAGGGGGGTTGGGGAAGGATGCGGAGAGCAGAGGGAGTGTGGGGAGTGATGGGAAGAGCAGAGGGAGGTTGTGGAGCGATGGGGAGAGGAGAGGGTGGTTGGGTAAAGATAGGGAGAGGGGGGTTGGGGAGGGATGGGGAGAGGGGGGTTGGGCTGGGAAGGGGAGAGGAGAGGGGGTCTGCGGAAGGATGGGGAGAGCAGAGGGAGTTTGGGGAGGGATGGGGAGAGCAGAGGGGGTCTGAGGAGGGATGTGGAGAGCAGAGGGGGTCTGGAGAGGGATGGGGAGAGCAGAGGGAGTTTGGGGAGGGATGGGGAGAGCAGAGAGGGGTTGGGGAGGGATGGGGAGAGCAGAAGGGGTCTGGGGGGATGGGGAGAGCAGAGGGGGGTTGGGGAGTGATGGGGAGAGGAGAGGTGGGTTGGGGAGTGATGGGGAGAGGGGGGTTGGGGGTGGGGAGAGGAGATGGGGGTTGGGGAGGGATGGGGACAGGAGAGGGGGTTGGGGAGGGATGGGGAGGTCAGAGGGGGGTTGGGGAGGGATGGGGAGAGCAGAGGGGCGTTGGGGAGGGATGGGGAGAGGAGAGGGGTTTGGGGAGGGATGGGGAGAGCAGAGTGGGATTGGGGAGGGATGGGGAGAGCAGAGTGGTGTTGGGGAGGGATGGGGAGAGCAGAGGGGGGTTGGGGAATGATGGGGAGAGGGGGGTTGGGGAGGGATGGGGAGAGGGGGTTCGGGAGGGATGGGGAGAGGAGAGGGGGTTGGGGAGGGATGGGGAGGTCACAGGGGGTTTGGGGAGAAATGGGGAGAGCAGAGGGGGGTTGGGGAGTGATGGGTAGAGGGGGGTTGGGGAATGATGGGAAGAGGGGGGTTGGGGAATGATGGGTAGAGGGGGGTTGGGGAGTGTTGGGGAGAGCAGAAGGGGTTGGGGAGGGATGGGGAGGGGGTTTGGGCAGGGATGGGGAGAGGGGGGTTGGTGAGGGATGGGGAGAGGAGAGGGGGTTGGGGAGGGATGGGGAGGGCAGAGTGGGGTTGGGGAATGATGGGGAGAGTGGGGTTGGGGAGGGATGGGGAGAGGGAGGTTGGGGAGGGATGGGGAGAGGGAGGTTGGGGAGGGATGGGGAGAGGAGAGGGGGTTGGGGAGGGATGGGGAGGTCACAGGGGGGTTGGGGAGAAATGGGGAGAGCAGAGGGGGGGAGTGATGGGTAGAGGGGGGTTGGGGAGGGATGGGGAGACGGGGTTGGGGAGGGATGGGAAGAGGGGAGTTGGGGAGGGATTGGGAGAGGAGAGGGGGCTTGGGGAAGGATGGGGAGAGCAGAAGGGGTTGGGGAGGGATGGGGAGGGGAGTTGGCGAGTGATGGGGAGAGGAGAAGGGTGTTGGGGAGGGATGGGGAGGGGGTTTGGGGAGTGATGGGGAGGGGGGTTTGAGGAGGGATGGGGTGAGGAGAAGGGGGTTGGGGGGGGATGGGGAGAGCAGAGGGGGTTTGGGGAGGGATGGGGAGAAGGGGTTGGGGAGGGATGGCGAGAGGGGTTTGGGGAGCGATGGGGATAGGAGAGGGGTTTGGGGAGGGATGGGGAGAGCAGAGGGGGGTTGGGGAATGATGGGTAGAGGGGGGTTGGGGAGTGTTGGGGAGATCAGAAGGGGTTGGGGAGGGATGGGGAGGGGGGTTGGGCAGGGATGGGGAGAGGAGAGAGGGTTTGGGTGGGATGCGGAGAGGGGGGTTGGGGAAGGGTGGGGAGAGGAGATGGGGGTTGGGGAGGGATGGAGAGAGGGGGGTTGGGGAGGGATGGGGAGAAGGGGTTGGGGAGGGATGGCGAGAGGGGTTTGGGGTGAGATGGGGAGAGGAGAAGGGTTTGAGGAGGGATGGGGAGTGCAGATGGGGATTGGAGAGGGATGGGGTGAGCAGAGGGTGGTTGGGGAGGGATGGGAAGAGGAGAGGGTGGTTGGGGCGGGATGGAGAGAGTGGGGTTGGGGAGCGATGGGGAGAGCAGAGGGGGTTGGGGAGGGATGGGGAGAGCAGAGGGGGTTGGGGAGGGATGGGTAGAGCAGAGGGGGGTTGGGGAGAGATGGGGAGAGCATAGGTGGGTTGGGGAGCTGTGGGAAGAGGAGGGTGGTTTGGGGAGGGATGGGGAGAGTAGAGGGGGTCTGGGGAGGGATGGGGAGAGCAGAGGGGGTCTGGGAAGGGATGGGGAGAGCAGAGGGGGTCTGGGGAGGGATGGGGAGAGCAGAGGGAGTTTGGGGAGGGATGGGGAGAGCAGAGGGAGTTTGGGGAGGGATGGGGAGAGCAGAGGGGGTTTGGGGAGGGATGGGAAGAGCAGAGGGGGTCTGGGGAGGGATGGGGAGAGCAGAGGGGGTCTGGAGAGGGATGGGGAGAGCAGAGGGAGTTTGGGGAGGGATGGGGAGAGCAGAGAGGGGTAGGGGAGGGATGGGGAGAGCAGAGGGGGTCTGGAGAGGGATGGGGAGAGCAGAGGGAGTTTGGGGAGTGATGGGGAGAGGAGAGGAGGGTTGGGGAGTGATGGGGAGAGGGGTTTGGGGAAGTGTGGGGGTGGGGAGAGGAGATGGGGGTTGGGGAGGGATGGGGACAGGAGAGGGGGTTGGGGAGGGATGGGGAGGATAGAGGGGGGTTGGGGAGGGATGGGGACAGCAGAGGGGCGTTGGGGAGTGATGGGTAGAGCGGGGTTGGGGAGGGATGGGGAGAGGAGAGGGGTTTGGGGAGGGATGGGGAGAGCAGAGTGGGATTGGGGAGGGTGGGGAGAGCAGAGGGGGTTTGGGGAATGATGGGGAGAGGGGGGTTGGGGAGGGATGGGGAGAGGGAGGTTGGGGAGGGATGGGGAGGTCACAGGGGGGTTGGGGAGAAATGGGGAGAGCAGAGGGGGGTTGGGGAGTGATGGGTAGAGGGGGGTTGGGGAGGGATGGGGAGAGGGGGGTTGGGGAGGGTTGGGAAGAGGGGAGTTGAGGGATTGGGAGAGGAGAGGGGGGTTGGGGAAGGATGGGGAGAGCAGAAGGGGTTGGGGAGGGATGGGGAGGGGAGTTGGCGAGTGATGGGGAGAGGAGAAGGGTGTTGGGGAGGGATGGGGAGAGCAAAGGTGGGTTGGGGAGCTGTGGGAAGAGGAGGGTGGTTTGGGGAGGGATGGGGAGAGTAGAGGGGGTCTGGGGAGGGATGGGGAGAGCAGAGGGGGTCTGGGAAGGGATGGGGAGAGCAGAGGGGGTCTGGGGAGGGATGGGGAGAGCAGAGGGAGTTTGGGGAGGGATGGGGAGAGCAGAGGGAGTTTGGGGAGGGATGGGGAGAGCAGAGGGGGTCTGGGGAGGGATGGGGAGAGCAGAGGGGGTCTGGGGAGGGATGGGGAGAGCAGAGGGAGTTTGGGGAGTGATGGGGAGAGGAGAGGAGGGTTGGGGAGTGATGGGGAGAGGGGTTTGGGGAAGTGTGGGGAGAGGAGATGGGGGTTGGGGAGGGATGGGGACAGGAGAGGGGGTTGGGGAGGGATGGGGAGGTTAGAGGGGGTTTGGGGAGGGATGGGGAGAGCAGAGGGGCGTTGGGGAGTGATGGGTAGAGCGGGGTTGGGGAGGGATGGGGAGAGGAGAGGGGTTTGGGGAGGGATGGGGAGAGCAGAGTGGGATTGGGGAGGGTGGGGAGAGCAGAGTGGGATTGGGGAGGGTGGGGAGAGCAGAGGGGGTTTGGGGAATGATGGGGAGAGGGGGGTTGGGGAGGGATGGGGAGAGGGGGTTGAGGAGGGATGGGGTGAGGAGAAGGGGGTTGGGGGATGGGGAGAGCAGAGGGGGTTTGGGGAGGGATGGGGAGAGTAGAGGGTGGTTGGGGAGGGATGGGGAGAAGGGGTTGGGGAGGGATGGCGAGTGGGGTTTGGGGAGCGATGGGGAGAGGAGAGGGGTTTGGGGAGGGATGGGGAGAGGAGAGGGGTTTGGGGAGGGATGGGGAGAGCAGAGGGGGGTTGGGGAATGATGGGTAGAGGGGGGTTGGGGAGTGTTGGGGAGAGCAGAAGGGGTTGGGGAGGGATGGGGAGGGGGGTTGGGCAGGGATGGGGAGAGGGGGGTTGGTGAGGGATGGGGCGAGCAGAGTGGGATTGGGGAGGGATGGGGAGAGCAGAGTGGTGTTGGGGAGGGATGGGGAGAGCAGAGTGGGGTTGGGGAATGATGGGGAGAGTGGGGTTGGGGAGGGATGGGGAGAGGGAGGTTGGGGAGGGATGGGGAGAGGGAGGTTGGGGAGGGATGGGGAGAGGAGAGGGGGTTGGGGAGGGATGGGGAGGTCACAGGGGGGTTGGGGAGAAATGGGGAGAGCAGGGGGGGGAGTGATGGGTAGAGGGGGGTTCGGGAGGGATGGGGAGACGGGGTTGGGGAGGGATGGGAAGAGGGGAGTTGGGGAGGGATTGGGAGAGGAGAGGGGGCTTGGGGAAGGATGGGGAGAGCAGAAGGGGTTGGGGAGGGATGGGGAGGGGAGTTGGCGAGTGATGGGGAGAGGAGAAGGGTGTTGGGGAGGGATGGGGAGGGGTTTTGGGGAGTGATGGGGAGGGGGGTTTGAGGAGGGATGGGGTGAGGAGAAGGGGGTTGGGGGGGGATGGGGAGAGCAGAGGGGGTTTGGGGAGGGATGGGGAGAAGGGGTTGGGGAGGGATGGCGAGAGGGGTTTGGGGAGCGATGGGGATAGGAGAGGGGTTTGGGGAGGGATGGGGAGAGCAGAGGGGGGTTGGGGAATGATGGGTAGAGGGGGGTTGGGGAGTGTTGGGGAGAGATCAGAAGGGGTTGGGGAGGGATGGGGAGGGGGGTTGGGCAGGGATGGGGAGAGGAGAGAGGGTTTGGGTGGGATGGGGAGTGCAGATGGGGATTGGAGAGGGATGGGGTGAGCAGAGGGTGGTTGGGGAGGGATGGCGAGAGGGGTTTGGGGAGCGATGGGGATAGGAGAGGGGTTTGGGGAAGGGTGGGGAGAGGAGATGGGGGTTGGGGAGGGATGGAGAGAGGGGGGTTGGGGAGGGATGGGGAGAAGGGGTTGGGGAGGAATGGCGAGAGGGGTTTGGGGTGAGATGGGGAGAGGAGAAGGGTTTGATGAGGGATGGGGAGTGCAGATGGGGATTGGAGAGGGATGGGGTGAGCAGAGGGTGGTTGGGGAGGGATGGGAAGAGGAGAGGGTGGTTGGGGCGGGATGGAGAGAGTGGGGTTGGGGAGGGATGGGGAGAGCAGAGGGGGTTGGGGAGGGATGGGGAGAGCAGAGGGGGTTGGGGAGGGATGGGTAGAGCAGAGGGGGGTTGGGGAGAGATGGGGAGAGCATAGGTGGGTTGGGGAGCTGTGGGAAGAGGAGGGTGGTTTGGGGAGGGATGGGGAGAGTAGAGGGGGTCTGGGGAGGGATTGGGAGAGCAGAGGGGGTCTGGGAAGGGATGGGGAGAGCAGAGGGGGTCTGGGGAGGGATGGGGAGAGCAGAGGGAGTTTGGGGAGGGATGGGGAGAGCAGAGGGAGTTTGGGGAGGGATGGGGAGAGCAGAGGGGGTCTGGGGAGGGATGGGGAGAGCAGAGGGGGTCTGGGGAGGGATGGGGAGAGCAGAGGGGGTCTGGAGAGGGATGGGGAGAGCAGAGGGAGTTTGGGGAGGGATGGGGAGAGCAGAGAGGGGTAGGGGAGGGATGGGGAGAGCAGAGGGGGTCTGGAGAGGGATGGGGAGAGCAGAGGGAGTTTGGGGAGTGATGGGGAGAGGAGAGGAGGGTTGGGGAGTGATGGGGAGAGGGGTTTGGGGAAGTGTGGGGAGAGGAGATGGGGGTTGGGGAGGGATGGGGACAGGAGAGGGGGTTGGGGAGGTTAGAGGGGGTTTGGGGAGGGATGGGGAGAGCAGAGGGGCGTTGGGGAGTGATGGGTAGAGCGGGGTTGGGGAGGGATGGGGAGAGGAGAGGGGTTTGGGGAGGGATGGGGAGAGCAGAGTGGGATTGGGGAGGGTGGGGAGAGCAGAGGGGGTTTGGGGAATGATGGGGAGAGGGGGGTTGGGGAGGGATGGGGAGAGGGAGGTTGGGGAGGGATGGGGAGGTCACAGGGGGGTTGGGGAGAAATGGGGAGAGCAGAGGGGGGTTGGGGAGTGATGGGGAGAGCAGAGGGAGTTTGGGGAGGGATGGGGAGAGCAGAGGGAGTTTGGGGAGGGATGGGGAGAGCAGAGGGGGTCTGGGGAGGGATGGGGAGAGCAGAGGGGGTCTGGAGAGGGATGGGGAGAGCAGAGGGAGTTTGGGGAGGGATGGGGAGAGCAGAGAGGGGTAGGGGAGGGATGGGGAGAGCAGAGGGGGTCTGGAGAGGGATGGGGAGAGCAGAGGGAGTTTGGGGAGTGATGGGGAGAGGAGAGGAGGGTTGGGGAGTGATGGGGAGAGGGGTTTGGGGAAGTGTGGGGAGAGGAGATGGGGGTTGGGGAGGGATGGGGACAGGAGAGGGGGTTGGGGAGGTTAGAGGGGGTTTGGGGAGGGATGGGGAGAGCAGAGGGGCGTTGGGGAGTGATGGGTAGAGCGGGGTTGGGGAGGGATGGGGAGAGGAGAGGGGTTTGGGGAGGGATGGGGAGAGCAGAGTGGGATTGGGGAGGGTGGGGAGAGCAGAGGGGGTTTGGGGAATGATGGGGAGAGGGGGGATGGGGAGAGGGGGTTTGGGGAGGGATGGGGAGAGGGAGGTTGGGGAGGGATGGGGAGGTCACAGGGGGGTTGGGGAGAAATGGGGAGAGCAGAGGGGGGTTGGGGAGTGATGGGTAGAGGGGGGTTGGGGAGGGATGGGGAGAGGGGGGTTGGGGAGGGTTGGGAAGAGGGGAGTTGAGGGATTGGGAGAGGAGAGGGGGGTTGGGGAAGGATGGGGAGAGCAGAAGGGGTTGGGGAGGGATGGGGAGGGGAGTTGGCGAGTGATGGGGAGAGGAGAAGGGTGTTGGGGAGGGATGGGGAGAGCATAGGTGGGTTGGGGAGCTGTGGGAAGAGGAGGGTGGTTTGGGGAGGGATGGGGAGAGTAGAGGGGGTCTGGGGAGGGATGGGGAGAGCAGAGGGGGTCTGGGAAGGGATGGGGAGAGCAGAGGGAGTTTGGGGAGGGATGGGGAGAGCAGAGGGGGTCTGGGGAGGGATGTGGAGAGAGGGGTTGGGGAGGGTTGGGAAGAGGGGAGTTGAGGGATTGGGAGAGGAGAGGGGGGTTGGGGAAGGATGGGGAGAGCAGAAGGGGTTGGGGAGGGATGGGGAGGGGAGTTGGCGAGTGATGGGGAGAGGAGAATGGTGTTGGGGAGGGATGGGGAGGGGGTTTGGGGAGTGTTGGGGAGGGGGGGGTTGAGGAGGGATGGGGTGAGGAGAAGGGGGTTGGGGGGAATGGGGAGAGCCGAGGGGGTTTGGGGAGGGATGGGGAGAGTAGAGGGTGGTTGGGGAGGGATGGGGAGAAGGGGTTGGGGAGGGATGGCGAGAGGGGTTTGGGGAGCGATGGGGAGAGGAGAGGGGTTTGGGGAGGTATGGGGAGAGTAGAGGGAGGTTGGGGAGGGATGGGGAGAGCAGAGGGAGTTTAGGGAGGGATGGGGACAGCAGAGGGAGTTTGGGGAGGGATGGGGAGAGCAGAGGGGGTCTGGGGAGGGATGGGGAGAGCAGAGGGGCGTTGGGGAGTGATGGGTAGAGCGGGGTTGGGGAGGGATGGGGAGAGGAGAGGGGTTTGGGGAGGGATGGGGAGAGAAGAGTGGGATTGGGGAGGGATGGGGAGGTCACAGGGGGGTTGGGGAGAAATGGGGAGAGCAGAGGGGGGTTGGGGAGTGATGGGTAGAGGGGGGTTGGGGAGGGATGGGGAGTGATGGGAAGAGGGGAGTTGGTGATGGATTGGGAGAGGAGAGGGGGGTTGGGGAAGGATGGGGAGAGCAGAAGGGGTTGGGGAGGGGAGTTGGCGAGTGATGGGGAGAGGAGAAGGGTGTTGGGGAGGGGGTTTGGGGAGTGATGGGGAGCGGGGGTTGAGGAGGGATGGGGTGAGGAGAAGGGGGTTGGGGGGATGGGGAGAGGGGGTTTGGGGAGGGATGGGGATAGTAGAGGGTGGTTGGGGAGGGATGGGGAGAAGGGGTTGGGGAGGGATGGCGAGAGGGGTTTGGGGAGCGATGGAGAGAGGAGAGGGGTTTGGGGAGGTATGGGGAGAGTAGAGGGAGGTTGGGGAGGGATGGGGAGAGCAGAGGGAGTATGGGGAGGGATGGGGAGAGCAGAGGGAGTTTGGGGAGGGATGGGGAGAGCAGAGGGGGTCTGGGGAGGGATGGGGATAGCAGAGGGGCTCTGGAGAGGGATGCGGAGAGTAGAGGGAGTTTGGGGAGGGATGGGGAGAGCAGAGAGGGATGGGGAGAGCAGAGAGGGGTTGGGGAGGGATGGGGAGCAGAAGGGGTCTGGGGGGATGGGGAGAGCAGAGGGGGGTTGGGGATTGATGGGGAGAGGAGAGGAGGGTTGGGGAGTGATGGGGAGAGGGGGGTTGGGGAAGTGTGGGGAGAGGAGATGGGGGTTGGGGAGGGATGGGGACAGGAGAGGGGGTTGGGGAGGGATGGGGAGGTCAGAGGGGGTTTGGGGAGGGATGGGGAGAGCAGAGGGGCGTTGGGGAGTGATGGGTAGAGCGGGGTTGGGGAGGGATGGGGAGAGGAGAGGGGTTTGGGGAGGGATGGGGAGAGCAGAGTGGGATTGGGGAGGGTGGGGAGAGCAGAGTGGTGTTGGGGAGGGATGGGGAGAGCAGAGGGGGGTTGGGGAATGATGGGGAGAGGGGGGTTGGGGAGGGATGGGGAGAGGGGGGTTGGGGAGGGATGGGAGAGCAGAGGGGGTTGGGGAGGGATGGGGAGAGCAGAGGGGGTTGGGGAGGGATGGGTAGAGCAGAGGGGGGTTGGGGAGGGATGGGGAGAGCATAGGGGGGTTGGGGAGCGGTGGGAAGAGGAGGGTGGTTTGGGGAGGGATGGGGAGAGTAGAGGGGGTCTGGGGAGGGATGGGGAGAGCAGAGGGGGTCTGGGAAGGGATGGGGAGAGCAGAGGGGGTCTGGGGAGGGATGGGGAGAGCAGAGGGAGTTTGGGGAGGGATGGGGAGAGCAGAGGGGGTCTGGGAAGGGATGGGGAGAGCAGAGGGGGTCTGGAGAGGGATGGGGAGAGCAGAGGGAGTTTGGGGAGGGATGGGGAGAGCAGAGAGGGGTTGGGGAGGGATGGGGAGAGCAGAAGGGGTCTGGGGGATGGGAAGAGCAGAGGGGGGTTGGGGAGGGATGGGTCGAGCAGAGTGGGGTTGGGGAGGGATGGGGAGAGCAGAGGGGGTTGGGGAGGGATGGGTAGAGCAGAGGGGGGTTGGGGAGGGATGGGGAGAGCATAGGGGGGTTGGGGAGCGGTGGGAAGAGGAGGGTGGTTTGGGGAGGGATGGGGAGAGTAGAGGGGGTCTGGGGAGGGATGGGGAGAGCAGAGGGGGTCTGGAAAGGGATGGGGAGAGCAGAGGGGGTCTGGGGAGGGATGGGGAGAGCAGAGGGGGTCTGGGGAGGGATGGGGAGAGCAGAGGGGGTCTGGGAAGGGATGGGGAGAGCAGAGGGGGTCTGGAGAGGGATGGGAGAGCAGAGGGAGTTTGGGGAGGGATGGGGAGAGCAGAGGGAGTTTGGGGAGGGATGGGGAGAGCAGAGAGGGGTTGGGGAGGGATGGGGAGAGCAGAAGGGGTCTGGGGGATGGGAAGAGCAGAGGGGGGTTGGGGAGTGATGGGGAGAGGAGAGGAGGGTTTTGCGAGTGATGGAGAGAGGGGGGTTGAGGAAGTGTGGGGAGTGCAGATGGGGGTTGGGGAGGGATGGGGACAGGAGAGGGGGTTGGGGAGGGATGGGGAGAGCAGAGGGGGTCTGAGGAGGGATGGGGAGAGCAGAGGGGCTCTGGAGAGGGATGCGGAGAGTAGAGGGAGTTTGGGGAGGGATGGGGAGAGCAGAGAGGGATGGGGAGAGCAGAGAGGGGTTGGGGAGGGATGGTGAGAGCAGAAGGGGTCTGGGGGGATGGGGAGAGCAGAGGGGGGTTGGGGATTGATGGGGAGAGGAGAGGAGGGTTGGGGAGTGATGGGGAGAGGGGGGTTGGGGAAGTGTGGGGAGAGGAGATGGGGGTTGGGGAGGGATGGGGACAGGAGAGGGGGTGGGGGAGGGATGGGGAGGTCAGAGGGGGTTTGGGGAGGGATGGGGAGAGCAGAGGGGCGTTGGGGAGTGATGGGTAGAGCGGGGTAGGGGAGGGATGGGGAGAGGAGAGGGGGTTGGGGAGGGATGGGGAGAGCAGAGTGGGATTGGGGAGGGTGGGGAGAGCAGAGTGGTGTTGGGGAGGGATGGGGAGAGCAGAGGGGGGTTGGGGAATGATGGGGAGATGGGGGTTGGGGAATGATGGGGAGAGGGGGGTTGGGGTGGGATGGGGAGAGGGGGGTTGGGGAGGGATGGGGAGAGGAGAGGGGGTTGCGGAGGGATGGGGAGGTCACAGGGGGGTTGGGGAGAAATGGGGAGAGCAGAGGGGGGTTGGGGAGTGATGGGTAGAGGGGGGTTGGGGAGGGATGGGGAGAGGGGGGTTGGGGAGGAATGGGAAGAGGGGATTTGGGGAGGGATTGGGAGAGGAGAGGGGGGTTGGGGAAGGATGGGGAGAGCAGAAGGGGTTGGGGAGGGATGGGGAGGGGAGTTGGCGAGTGATGGGGAGAGGAGAAGGGTGTTGGGGAGGGATGGGGAGGGGGTTTGGGGAGTGATGGGGAGGGGGGGTTGAGGAGGGATGGGGTGAGGAGAAGGGGGTTGGAGAGGGATGGGGAGAGTAGAGGGTGGTTGGGGAGGGATGGGGAGAAGGGGTTGGGGAGGGATGGGGTGATGACAGGGGGTTGGGGAGAGGAGAGGTTGGTTGGGGAGGGATGGGGAGAAGGAGTTGGGGAGGGATGGGGAGAGGGGTTTGGGGTGAGATGGGGAGAGGAGAGGGGTTTGGGGAGGGATGGGGTGAGCAGATGGGGATTGGTTAGGGATGGGGTGAGTAGAGGGTGGTTGGGGAGGGATGGGAAGAGGAGAGGGTGGTTGGGGCGGGATGAAGAGAGTGGGGTTGGGGAGGGGTGGGGAGAGCAGAGGGGGTTGGGGAGGGATGGGGAGAGCAGAGGGGGTTGGGGAGGGATGGGTAGAGCAGAGGGGGGTTGGGGAGGGATTGGTAGAGCAGAGGGGGTCTGGGAAGGGATGGGGAGAGCAGAGGGGGTCTGGGGAGGGATGGGGAGAGCAGAGGGAGTTTGGGGAGGGATGGGGAGAGCAGAGGGGGTCTGGGAAGGGATGGGGAGAGCAGAGGGGGTCTGGAGAGGGATGGGGAGAGCAGAGGGAGTTTGGGGAGGGATGGGGAGAGCAGAGAGGGGTTGGGGAGGGATGGGGAGAGCAGAAGGGGTCTGGGGGATGGGAAGAGCAGAGGGGGGTTGGGGAGGGATGGGTAGAGCAGAGTGGGGTTGGGGAGGGATGGGGAGAGCAGAGGGGGTTGGGGAGGGATGGGTAGAGCAGAGGGGGGTTGGGGAGGGATGGGGAGAGCATAGGGGGGTTGGGGAGCGGTGGGAAGAGGAGGGTGGTTTGGGGAGGGATGGGGAGAGTAGAGGGGGTCTGGGGAGGGATGGGGAGAGCAGAGAGGGTCTGGGAAGGGATGGGGAGAGCAGAGGGGGTCTGGGGAGGGATGGGGAGAGCAGAGGGGGTCTGGGGAGGGATGGGGAGTGCAGAGGGGGTCTGGGGAGGGATGGGGAGAGCAGAGGGGGTCTGGGAAGGGATGGGGAGAGCAGAGGGGGTCTGGAGAGGGATGGGAGAGCAGAGGGAGTTTGGGGAGGGATGGGGAGAGCAGAGGGAGTTTGGGGAGGGATGGGGAGAGCAGAGAGGGGTTGGGGAGGGATGGGGAGAGCAGAAGGGGTCTGGGGGATGGGAAGAGCAGAGGGGGGTTGGGGAGTGATGGGGAGAGGAGAGGAGGGTTTTGCGAGTGATGGAGAGAGGGGGGTTGAGGAAGTGTGGGGAGTGGAGATGGGGGTTGGGGAGGGATGGGGACAGGAGAGGGGGTTGGGGAGGGATGGGGAGGTCAGAGGGGGTTTGGGGAGGGATGGGGAGAGCAGAGGGGCGTTAGGGAGTGATGGGTAGAGCGGGGTTGGGGAGGGATGGGGAGAGGAGAGGGGTTTGGGGAGGGATGGGGAGAGCAGAGTGGGATTGGGGAGGGCGGGGAGAGCAGAGTGGTGTTGGGGAGGGATGGGGAGAGCAGAGGGGGGGTTGGGGAATGATGGGGAGAGGGGGTTGGGGAGGGATGGGGAGAGGAGAGGGGGTTGGGGAGGTCACAGGGGGGTTGGGGAGAAATGGGGAGAGCAGAGGGGGGTTGGGGAATGATGGGTAGAGGGGGGTTGGGGAGGAATGGGGAGAGGGGGGTTGGGGAGGGATGGGGAGGGGAGTTGGCAAGTGATGGGGAGAGGAGAAGGGTGTTGGGGAGGGATGGGGAGGGGGTTTGAGGAGTGATCGGGAGGGGGGTTGAGGAGGGATGGGGTGAGGAGAAGGGGGTTGGGGGGATGGGGAGAGCAGAGGGGGTTTGGGGAGGGATGGGGAGAGTAGAGGGTGGTTGGGGAGGGATGGGGAGAAGGGGTTGGGAAGGGATGGCGAGAGGGGTTTGGGGAGCGATGGGGAGAGGAGAGGGGTTTGGGGAGGGATGGGGAGAGTAGTGGGAGGTTGGGGAGGGATGGGTAGAGCAGAGGGGGGTTGGGGAATGATAGGTAGAGGGGGGTTGGGGAGTGTTGGGGAGAGCAGAAGGGGTTGGGGAGGTATGGGGAGGGGGGTTGGGCAGGGATGGGGAGAGGAGAGGGGGTTTGGGGCGGGATGGGGAGAGGGGGGTTGGGGAGGGATGGGGAGAGGTGAGGGGGTTGGAGAGGGATGGAGAGAGGGTGGTTGGGGAGGGATGGGGAGAGCAGAGGGGGGGTTGGGAGGGATGGGGAGAGGATGGGGGGTCTGGGGAGTGATGGGGAGAGCAGAAGGGGTCTGGGGAGAGGTGAGGGTGTTGGGGAGGAATGGGGAGAAGGGGGTTGGGCAGGGATGGGGTGAGGACAGGGGGTTGGGGAGAGGAGAGGTTGGTTGGGGAGGGATGGGGAGAAGGGGTTGGGGAGGGATAGGGAGAGGGGTTTGGGGTGAGATGGGGAGAGGAGAGGGGTTTGGGGAGGGATGGGGAGAGCAGATGGGGATTGGAGAGGGATGGGGTGAGCAGAGGGTGGTTGGGGAGGGATGGGAAGAGGAGAGGGTGGTTGGGGCGTGATGGAGTGAGTGGGGTTGGGGAGGGATGGGGAGAGCAGAGGGGGTTGGGGAGGGATGGGTAGAGCAGAGCGGGGTTGGGGAGGGATGGGTAGAGCAGAGGGGGGTTGGGGAGGGATGGGGAGAGCATAGGGGGGTTGGGGAGCGGTGGGAAGAGGAGGGTGATTTGGGGAGGGATGGGGAGAGTAGAGGGGGTCTGGGAAGGAATGGGGAGAGCAGAGGGGGTCTGGGGAGGGATGGGGAGAGCAGAGGGGGGTTGGGGAGGGATGGGGAGAGCAGAGGGTGATTTGGGGAGGGATGGGGAGAGTAGAGGGGGTCTGGGAAGGAATGGGGAGAGCAGAGGGGGGTTGGGGAGGGATGGGGAGAGGGGGGTTGGGCGGGGATGGGGAGAGGAGAGGGTGGTTGGGGAGGGATGGGGAGAGGGGGCTTCAGGAGGGATGGGGAGAGGTGAGGGGGTTGGGGAGGGATGGGGAGAGCAGAGGGGATCTGGGGAGGGATGGGGAGAGCAGAGGGGGTCTGGGGAGGGATGGGGAGAGCAGAGGCGGTCTGGGGAGGGATGGCGAGAGCAGAGGGAGTTTGGGGAGGGATGGGGAGAGCAGAGAGGGGTTTGCGAGGGATGGGGAGAGCAGAGGGGATCTGGGGGGATGGGGAGAGCAGAGGGGGGTTGCGGAGTGATGGGGAGAGGAGAGGAGGGTTGGGGAAGTGTGGGGAGAGGAGATGGGGTTTGGGGAGGGATGGGGAGAGGGGAGGGCGGTTGGGGAGGGATGGGGTGAGCAGAAGGGGTTGGGGAGGGATGGGTGTGATGGGGAGAGGAGAAGGGTGTTGGGGAGGGATGGCGAGCGGGTTTGGGGAGTGATGGGGAGAGGGGGGTTGAGGAGGGTTGGGGAGAGGAGAGGGTGTTGGGGAAGGATGGGGAGAGGAGAGGGGGGTTGTTGAGGGATGGAGCGGGGGGGTTGGGGAAGGATGGGGAGAGGAGAGGGGGTTGGGGAGGGATGGGGAGAGGAGTGGGGGTTGGGGTGGGATGGGGCGAGGTGGATTGGGTAGGGATGGGGAGAGGAGTGGGGGGTTGGGGAGGGATGGGGAGAGGGGTGTTTGGGGAGTGATGGGGAGAGGAGGGGGATCTGGGGAGGGATGGAGAGAGCAGAGGGGATCTGGGGAGGGATGGGGAGAGCAGAGGATGTTTGAGGAGGGATGGGGAGAGCAGAGTGTGGTTGAGGAGTGATGGGGACAGGATAGGGGGCTTGGGGAGGGATGGGGAGAGGAGATGGGGGTTGGGGAGGGATGGGGAGAGCCGAGGCGTGTTGGGGAGGGATGGGGAGAGCAGAGGGGGGTTGGGGAGGGATGGGGAGAGGAGATGGGGGTTGGGGAGGGATAGGGAGAGCAGAGGTGTGTTGGGGAGGGATGGGGAGAGCAGGGGGGGTTGGGGAGGGATGGGGAGAGGAGATGGGGGTTGGGAAGGGATGGGGAGAGAAGAGGGGGTTGGGGTGGGATGGAGAGAGAAGAGGGGGATTGTGGAGGGATGGGGAGAGCAGAGGGGGGTTGGGGAGGGATGGCGAGAGGAGGGGGGGTTGGGGAGGGATGGGTAGAGCAGAGGGGTTTGGGGAGGGATGGGGAGAGCAGAGGGGTTTGGGGAGCGGTGGGAACAGGAGGGTGGTTTGGGGAGGGATGGGGAGAGTAGAGGGGGCTGGGGAGGGATGGGGAGAGCAGAGGGGGTCTGGGAAGGTATGGGGAGAGCAGAGGGGGTCTGGGGAGGGATGGGGAGAGCAGAGAGGGTTTGGGGAGGGATGGGAAGAGTAGAGGGAGGATGGGGAGGGATGGGGAGAGTAGAAGGGGGTTGGGGAGGGATGGGGAGAGCAGAGGGGGTTTGGGGAGTGATGGGGAGAGCAGAGGGAGGTTGGGGAGTGATGGGGAGAGGAGAAGGGGGTTGGGGAGGGATGGGGAGAGGGGGGTTGGGCGCGATGGGGAGAGGAGAGGGTGGTTGGGGAGGGATGGGGAGAGGGGGCTTCAGGAGGGATGGGGAGAGGTGAGGGGGTTGGGAAGGGATGGGGAGAGCAGAGGGGATCTGGGGAGGGATGGGGAGAGCAGAGGGGGTCTGGGGAGAGCAGAGGCGGTCTGGGGAGGGATGGGGAGAGCAGAGGGAGTTTGGGGAGGGATGGGGAGAGCAGAGGGGGTCTGGGAGGTTGGGGAGAGCAGAGGGGGTCTGGGAGGTTGGGGAGAGCAGAGGGGGTCTGGGAGGTTGGGGAGAGCAGAGGGGGGTTGCGGAGTGATGGGGAGAGGAGAGGAGGGTTGGGGAGTGATGGGGAGAGGGGGGTTAGGGAAGTGTGGGGAGAGGAGATGGGGTTTGGGGAGGGATGGGGAGAGGAGAGGGCGGTTGGGGAGGGATGGGGTGAGCAGAAGGGGTTGGGGAGGGATGGGTGTGATGGGGAGAGGAGAAGGGTGTTGGGGAGGGATGGCGAACGGGTTTGGGGAGTGATGGGGAGAGGGGGGTTGGGGAGGGTTGGGGAGAGGAGAGGGTGTTGGGGAAGGATGGGGAGAGGAGAGGGGGTTTGGGAGTGATGGGGAGAGCAGAGGGGGTTGGGGAGTGATGGGGAGAGGAGGGGGGTTTGGGAGTGATGGGGAGAGGAGTGGGGGTTGGGGTGGGATGGGGAGGGGGGATTGGGTAGGGATGGGGAGAGGAGTGGGGGGTTGGGGAGGGATGGGGAGAGGGGTGTTTGGGGAGTGATGGGGAGAGGAGGGGGGTTCTGGGGAGGGATGGGGAGAGCAGAGGGGGTCTGGGGAGGAATGGGGAGAGCAGAGGGGATCTGGGGAGGGATGGGGAGAGCAGAGGGGGTCTGGGGATGGTTGGGTAGAGCAGATAGGGTCTGGGGAGGGATGGGGAGAGCAGAGGGTGTTTGAGGAGGGATGGGGAGAGCAGAGTGGGGTTGAGGAGTGATGGGGACAGTAGAGGGGGCTTGGGGAGGGATGGGGAGAGGAGATGGGGGTTGGGGAGGGATGGGGAGAGCAGAGGCGTGTTGGGGAGGGATGGGGAGAGCAGAGGGGGGTTGGGGAGGGATGGGGAGAGGAGAGGGGGGTTGGGGAGGGATAGGGAGAGCAGAGGTGTGTTGGGGAGGGATGGGGAGAGCAGAGGGGGGTTGGGGAGGGTTCGGGAGAGGAGATGGGGGTTGGGAAGGGATGGGGAGAGGAGAGGGGGTTGGGGTGGGATGGGGAGAGAAGAGGGGGATTGTGGAGGGATGGGGAGAGCAGAGGGGGGTTGGGGAGGGATGGCGTGAGGAGGGGGGTTGGGGAGGGATGGGGAGAGCAGAGAGGGGTTGGGGAGGGATGGGGAGAGCAGAGTGTGTCTGGGGAGGGATGGGGAGAGCAGAGGGGGGTTGGGGAGTGATGGGGAGAGGAGAGGGGGTTTGGGGAGGGATGGGGAGAGGGGGGTTGGGCAGGGATGGGGAGAGGAGTGGGTGGTTGGGGAGGGATGGGGAGAGGAGAGGGGTTTGGTGAAGGATGGGGGAGGATGGGGGTTGGGGATGGATGGGGGGAGGAGAGGGGGTTGGGGATGAATGGAGAGAGGAGAAGGGGTTGGGAAGGGATGCGGAGAGCAGAGGGGGTGTTGGGGAGGGATGGGGAGAGCAGAGGGGGGTTGAGGAGGGATGGGGAGAGGAGACGGGGGTTGGGGAGAGGAGAGGGGGTTGGGCTGGGATGGGGAGAGGGGGGTTGGGCGGGGTGGGATGGGGAGAAGGGGGTTGGGCGGGATGGGGAGAGGAGTGGGGGTTGGGGAGGAATGGGGATAAGGGGGTTGGGCGGGATGGGGAGAGGAGAGGGGGTTGGGGAGGAATGGGGAGAGGAGAGGGGTTGGGGTGGGATGGGGAGAGAGGTTTGGGGTAGATGGGGAGAGGAGAGGGGTTTGGGGAGGGATGGGGAGAGGAGAGGGGGATTGGGGAGGGATGGGGAGAGCAGAGGGGGTTTGGGGAGGGATGGGGAGAGTAGAGGGGGGTTGGGGAGGGATGGGGAGAGGGGGGTTGGGCGGGATGGGCAGAGCAGAGTGGGATTGGGGAGGGATGGGGAGAGCAGAGGGGTGTTGGGGAGGGATGGGGAGAGCAGAGGGGGTTTGGGGAGAGGGGGGTTGGGGTGTGATGGGGAGAGGGGGGGTGGGGAAGGGTAAGGAGAGGAGATGGGGGTTAGGGAGGGATGGGGACAAGAGAGGGGGTTGGGGAGGGATGGGGAGGTCAGAGGGGGGTTGGGTAGGGATGGGGCGAGCATAGGGGGGTTGGGGAGTGATGGGTAGTGCGGGGTTGGGGAAGGATGGGGAGAGGGGGGTTGGGGAAGGGTGGGGAGAGGAGATGGGGTCTGGGGAGGGATGGGGAGAGGAGAGGGCGGTTGGGGAGGGATGGGGAGAGCAGAAGGGGTTGGGGAGGGATGGGTGTGATGGGGAGAGGAGAAGGGTGTTGGGGAGGGATGGGGAGCGGGTTTGGGGAGTGATGGGGAGAGGGGGGTTGGGGAGGGTTGGGGACAGGAGAGGGTGTTGGGGAAGGATGGGGAGAGGAGAGGGGGGTTGTGGAGGGATCGGAAGAGGAGAGGGTGGTTGTTGAGGGATGGAGAGGGTGGGTTGGGGAGGGATGGGAAGAGCAGAGGGGGTTGGGGAGGGATCGGGAGAGGAGAGGGGGGTTTGGGAGGGATGGGGAGAGGAGTGGAGGTTGGGGTGGGATGGGGAGAGGGGGATTGGGTTGGGATGGGGAGAGGAGTGGGGGGTTGGGGAGGGATGGGGAGAGGGGTGTTTGGGGAGTGATGGGGAGAGGAGGGGGGTTCTGGGGAGGGATGGGGAAAGCAGAGGGGGTCTGGGGAGGAATGGGGAGAGCAGAGGGGATCTGGGGAGGGATGGGGACAGGAGAGGGGGCTTGGGGAGGGATGGGGAGAGGAGATGGGGGTTGGGGAGGGATGGGGAGAGCAGAGGCGTGTTGGGGAGGGATTGGGAGAGCAGAGGGGGGTTGGGGAGGGATGGGGAGAGGAGATGGGGGTTGGGGAGGGATAGGGAGAGCAGAGGTGTGTTGGGGAGGGATGGGGAGAGCAGAGGGGGGTTGGGGAGGGATGGGGAGAGGAGAGGGTGGTTGTTGAGGGATGGAGAGGGTGGGTTGGGGAGGGATGGGAAGAGCAGAGGGGGTTGGGGAGGGATCGGGAGAGGAGGGGGGGTTTGGGAGGGATGGGGAGAGGAGTGGAGGTTGGGGTGGGATGGGGAGAGGGGGATTGGGTTGGGATGGGGAGAGGAGTGGGGGGGTTGGGGAGGGATGGGGAGAGGGGTGTTTGGGGAGTGATGGGGAGAGGAGGGGGGTTCTGGGGAGGGATGGGGAGAGCAGAGGGGGTCTGGGGAGGAATGGGGAGAGCAGAGGGGATCTGGGGAGGGATGGGGACAGGAGAGGGGGCTTGGGGAGGGATGGGGAGTGGAGATGGGGGTTGGGGAGGGATGGGGAGAGCAGAGGCGTGTTGGGGAGGGATTGGGAGAGCAGAGGGGGGTTGGGGAGGGATGGGGAGAGGAGAGGGGGTTGGGGTGGGATGGGGAAAGAAGTGGGGGATTGTGGAGGGATGGGGAGAGCAGAGGGGGGTTGGGGAGGGATGGCGAGAGGAGGGGGGTTGGGGAGGGATGGGGAGAGTAGAGGCGGGTTGGGGAGTAATGGGGAGAGCAGAGGGTGGTTGTGGAGGTATGAGAAGACGAGAGGGTGGTTGGGGAGGGATGGAGGGGGGGGTTGGGGAGGGATCAGGAGAGCAGAGGGGGTTGGGGAGGGATGGAGAGAGCAGAGTGGGGTTGGGGAGGGATGGCGAGAGCAGAGGGGGGTTGGGGAGAGGAGGGTGGTTTGGGGAGGGATGGGGAGAGCAGAGGGGGTCTGGGGAGGGATGGGGAGAGCAGAGGGGGTCTGGGAGGAATGGGGAGAGCAGAGGGGGTCTGGGAGGAATGGGGAGAGCAGAGGGGGTCTGGAGAGGGATGGGGAGAGCAGAGGGAGTTTGGGGAGGGATGGGGTGAACAGAGAGGGGTTGGGGAGGGATGGGGAGAGCAGAGGGGGGTTGGTGAGTGATGGGGAGAGCAGAGGGGGGTTGGGGAGAGGAGGGTGGTTTGGGGAGGGATGGGGAGAGCAGAGGGGGTCTGGGGAGGGATGGGGAGAGCAGAGGGGGTCTGGGAGGAATGGGGAGAGCAGAGGGGGTCTGGAGAGGGATGGGGAGAGCAGAGGGAGTTTGGGGAGGGATGGGGTGAACAGAGAGGGGTTGGGGAGGGATGGGGAGAGCAGAGGGGGGTTGGTGAGTGATGGGGAGAGGAGATGGGGTTGGGGAGGAATGGGGAGAGGGGCGTTGGGCAGGGATGGGGAGAGGAGAGGGTGGTTGGGGAGGGATGGGGAGAGGAGAGGGGTTTGGGGATGGATGGGGGGAGGAGAGGGGGTTGGGGATGGATGGAGAGAGGAGAAGGGGTTGGGGAGGGTTGGGGAGAGGAGGGTGGTTTGGGGAGGGATGGGGAGAGCAGAGGGGGTCTGGGGAGGGATGGGGAGAGCAGAGGGGGTCTGGGGAGGGATGGGGAGAGCAAAGGGAGTTTGGGGAGGGATGGGGAGAGCAGAGAGGGGTTGGGGAGGGATGGGTGTGATGGGGAGAGGAGAAGGGTGTTGGGGAGGGATGGGGAGCGGGTTTGGGGAGTGATGGGGAGAGGGGGGTTGGGGAGGGTTGGGGACAGGAGAGGGTGTTGGGGAAGGATGGGGAGAGGAGAGGGGGGTTGTGGAGGGATCGGAAGAGGAGAGGGTGGTTGTTGAGGGATGGAGAGGGTGGGTTGGGGAGGGATGGGAAGAGCAGAGGGGGTTGGGGAGGGATCGGGAGAGGAGAGGGGGGTTTGGGAGGGATGGGGAGAGGAGTGGAGGTTGGGGTGGGATGGGGAGAGGGGGATTGGGTTGGGATGGGGAGAGGAGTGGGGGGTTGGGGAGGGATGGGGAGAGGGGTGTTTGGGGAGTGATGGGGAGAGGAGGGGGGTTCTGGGGAGGGATGGGGAAAGCAGAGGGGGTCTGGGGAGGAATGGGGAGAGCAGAGGGGATCTGGGGAGGGATGGGGACAGGAGAGGGGGCTTGGGGAGGGATGGGGAGAGGAGATGGGGGTTGGGGAGGGATGGGGAGAGCAGAGGCGTGTTGGGGAGGGATTGGGAGAGCAGAGGGGGGTTGGGGAGGGATGGGGAGAGGAGATGGGGGTTGGGGAGGGATAGGGAGAGCAGAGGTGTGTTGGGGAGGGATGGGGAGAGCAGAGGGGGGTTGGGGAGGGATGGGGAGAGGAGAGGGTGGTTGTTGAGGGATGGAGAGGGTGGGTTGGGGAGGGATGGGAAGAGCAGAGGGGGTTGGGGAGGGATCGGGAGAGGAGGGGGGGTTTGGGAGGGATGGGGAGAGGAGTGGAGGTTGGGGTGGGATGGGGAGAGGGGGATTGGGTTGGGATGGGGAGAGGAGTGGGGGGTTGGGGAGGGATGGGGAGAGGGGTGTTTGGGGAGTGATGGGGAGAGGAGGGGGGTTCTGGGGAGGGATGGGGAGAGCAGAGGGGGTCTGGGGAGGAATGGGGAGAGCAGAGGGGATCTGGGGAGGGATGGGGACAGGAGAGGGGGCTTGGGGAGGGATGGGGAGTGGAGATGGGGGTTGGGGAGGGATGGGGAGAGCAGAGGCGTGTTGGGGAGGGATTGGGAGAGCAGAGGGGGGTTGGGGAGGGATGGGGAGAGGAGAGGGGGTTGGGGTGGGATGGGGAAAGAAGTGGGGGATTGTGGAGGGATGGGGAGAGCAGAGGGGGGTTGGGGAGGGATGGCGAGAGGAGGGGGGTTGGGGAGGGATGGGGAGAGTAGAGGCGGGTTGGGGAGTAATGGGGAGAGCAGAGGGTGGTTGTGGAGGTATGAGAAGACGAGAGGGTGGTTGGGGAGGGATGGAGGGGGGGGGGTTGGGGAGGGATCAGGAGAGCAGAGGGGGTTGGGGAGGGATGGAGAGAGCAGAGTGGGGTTGGGGAGGGATGGCGAGAGCAGAGGGGGGTTGGGGAGAGGAGGGTGGTTTGGGGAGGGATGGGGAGAGCAGAGGGGGTCTGGGGAGGGATGGGGAGAGCAGAGGGGGTCTGGGAGGAATGGGGAGAGCAGAGGGGGTCTGGGAGGAATGGGGAGAGCAGAGGGGGTCTGGAGAGGGATGGGGAGAGCAGAGGGAGTTTGGGGAGGGATGGGGTGAACAGAGAGGGGTTGGGGAGGGATGGGGAGAGCAGAGGGGGGTTGGTGAGTGATGGGGAGAGCAGAGGGGGGTTGGGGAGAGGAGGGTGGTTTGGGGAGGGATGGGGAGAGCAGAGGGGGTTTGGGGAGGGATGGGGAGAGCAGAGGGGGTCTGGGAGGAATGGGGAGAGCAGAGGGGCTCTGGAGAGGGATGGGGAGAGCAGAGGGAGTTTGGGGAGGGATGGGGTGAACAGAGAGGGGTTGGGGAGGGATGGGGAGAGCAGAGGGGGGTTGGTGAGTGATGGGGAGAGGAGATGGGGTTGGGGAGGAATGGGGAGAGGGGCGTTGGGCAGGGATGGGGAGAGGAGAGGGTGGTTGGGGAGGGATGGGGAGAGGAGAGGGGTTTGGGGATGGATGGGGGGAGGAGAGGGGGTTGGGGATGGATGGAGAGAGGAGAAGGGGTTGGGGAGGGTTGGGGAGAGGAGGGTGGTTTGGGGAGGGATGGGGAGAGCAGAGGGGGTCTGGGGAGGGATGGGGAGAGCAGAGTGGGTCTGGGGAGGGATGGGGAGAGCAGAGGGGGTCTGGGGAGGGATGGGGAGAGCAAAGGGAGTTTGGGGAGGGATGGGGAGAGCAGAGAGGGGTTGGGGAGGGATAGGGAGAGCAGAGGGTGTCTGGGGAGGGATGGGGAGAGCAGAGGGGGGTTGGGGAGTGATGGGGAGAGGAGAGGGGGGTTGGGGAGGGATGGGGAGAGGGGGGTTGGGCAGGGATGAGGAGTGGAGAGGGTGGTTGGGGAGGGATGGGGAGAGGAGAGGGGTTTGGGGAAGGATGGGGGAGGAGAGGGGGTTGGGGATGGATGGAGAGAGGAGAAGCGGTTGGGGAGGGATGCGAAGAGCAGAGGGGGGTTGGGGAGGGATGGGCAGAGGAGATGGGGGTTGGGGAGTGATGGGGAGAAGAGAGGGATTGGAGATGGATGGGGGAGGAGAGGGGGTTGGGGATGGATGGAGAGAGGAGAAGGGGTTGGGAAGGGATGCGGAGAGCAGAGGGGGTGTTGGGGAGGGATGGGGAGAGCAGAGGGGGGTTGAGGAGGGATGGGGAGAAGAGCTGGGGGTTGGGGAGAGGAGAGGGGGTTGGGGTGGGATGGGGAGAGGGGTTTGGGCGGGGTGGGATGGTGAGAAGGGGGTTGGGCGGAATGGGGAGAGGAGAGGGGTTGGGGTGGGATGGGGAGAGGGGTTTGGGGTGAGATGGGGAGAGGAGAGGGGTTTGGGGAGGGATGGGGAGAGGAGAGGGGGTCTGGGGAGGGATGGGGAGAGCAGAGGGGGTTTGGGGAGGGATGGGGAGAGTAGAGGGGGGTTGGGGAGGGATGGGGAGAGTGGGGTTGGGCGGGATGGGCAGAGCAGATTGGGATTGGGGAGGGATGGGGAGAGCAGAGGGGTGTTGGGGAGGGATGGGGAGAGCAGAGGGGGTTTGGGGAGAGGGGGGTTGGGGAGTGATGGGGAGAGCGGGGTTGGGGAAGGGTGGGGAGAGGAGATGGGGGTTGGGGAGGGATGGGGACAAGAGAGGGGGTTGGGGAGGGATGGGGAGGTCAGAGGGGGGTTGGGGAGGGATGGGGCGAGCATAGGGGGGTTGGGGAGTGATGGGTAGAGCGGGGTTGGGGAAGGATGGGGAGAGGGGTGTTAGGGAAGGGTGGGGAGAGGAGATGGGGTCTGGGGAGGGATGGGGAGAGGAGAGGGCGGTTGGGGAGGGATGGGGAGAGCAGAAGGGGTTGGGGAGGGATGAGTGTGATGGGGAGAGGAGAAGGGTGTTGGGGAGGGATGGGGAGGGGGTTTGGGGAGTGATGGGGAGGGGGTTTGGGGAGTGATGGGGAGAGGAGAGGGTGTTGGGGAAGGATGGGGAGAGGAGAGGGGGGTTGTGGAGGGATCAGAAGAGGACAGGGTGGTTGGGAAGGGATGGAGAGAGTGGGGTTGGGGAGGGATGGGGAGAGCAGAGGGGGTTGGGGAGGGATGGGGCGAGCAGAGGGGGATTGGGGAGGGATGGGGAGCGGAGAGGGGGGTTTGGGAGGGATGGGGAGAGGTGTTGGGGGTTGGGGAGGGATGGGGTGAGGGGTGTTTGGTGAGTGATGGGGAGAGGAGGGGGGTCTGGGGAGGGATGGGGAGAGCAGAGGGTGTCTGGACAGAGCAGAGGGGATCTGGGGAGGGATGGGGAGAGCAGAGAGGGTCTGGGGAAGGATGTGGAGAGCAGAGGTTGTTTGGGGAGGGATGGGGAGAGGAGAGGGGGGTTGGGGAGTGATGGGGAGAGGAGAGGGGGGTTGGGGAGGGATGGGGAGAGGGGGGTTGGGCAGGGATGAGGAGTGGAGAGGGTGGTTGGGGAGGGATGGGGAGAGGAGAGGGGTTTGGGGAAGGATGGGGGAGGAGAGGGGGTTGGGGATGGATGGAGAGAGGAGAAGCGGTTGGGGAGGGATGCGGAGAGCAGAGGGGGGTTGGGGAGGGATGGGGAGAGCAGAGGGGGGTTGAGGAGGGATGGGGAGAGGAGCTGGGGGTTGGGGAGAGGAGAGGGGGTTGGGGTGGGATGGGGAGAGGGGTTTGGGCGGGGTGGGATGGGGAGAAGGGGGTTGGGCGGAATGGGGAGAGGAGAGGGGTTGGGGTGGGATGGGGAGAGGGGTTTGGGGTGAGATGGGGAGAGGAGAGGGGTTTGGGGAGGGATGGGGAGAGGAGAGGGGGTCTGGGGAGGGATGGGGAGAGCAGAGGGGGTTTGGGGAGGGATGGGGAGAGTGGGGTTGGGCGGGATGGGCAGAGCAGAGTGGGATTGGGGAGGGATGGGGAGAGCAGAGGGGTGTTGGGGAGGGATGGGGAGAGCAGAGGGGGTTTGGGGAGAGGGGGGTTGGGGAGTGATGGGGGGAGCGGGGTTGGGGAAGGGTGGGGAGAGGAGATGGGGGTTGGGGAGGGATGGGGACAAGAGAGGGGGTTGGGGAGGGATGGGGAGGTCAGAGGGGGGTTGGGGAGGGATGGGGCGAGCATAGGGGGGTTGGGGAGTGATGGGTAGAGCGGGGTTGGGGAAGGATGGGGAGAGGGGTGTTAGGGAAGGGTGGGGAGAGGAGATGGGGTCTGGGGAGGGATGGGGAGAGGAGAGGGCGGTTGGGGAGGGATGGGGAGAGCAGAAGGGGTTTGGGAGGGATGAGTGTGATGGGGAGAGGAGAAGGGTGTTGGGGAGGGATGGGGAGGGGGTTTGGGGAGTGATGGGGAGGGGGTTTGGGGAGTGATGGGGAGAGGAGAGGGTGTTGGGGAAGGATGGGGAGAGGAGAGGGGGGTTGTGGAGGGATCGGAAGAGGAGAGGGTGGTTGGGAAGGGATGGAGAGAGTGGGGTTGGGGAGGGATGGGGAGAGCAGAGGGGGTTGGGGAGGGATGGGGCGAGCAGAGGGTGATTGGGGAGGGATGGGGAGCGGAGAGGGGGGTTTGGGAGGGATGGGGAGAGGTGTGGGGGGTTGGGGAGGGATGGGGTGAGGGGTGTTTGGTGAGTGATGGGGAGAGGAGGGGGGTCTGGGGAGGGATGGGGAGAGCAGAGGGTGTCTGGAGAGAGCAGAGGGGATCTGGGGAGGGATGGGGAGAGCAGAGAGGGTCTGGGGAAGGATGTGGAGAGCAGAGGTTGTTTGGGGAGGGATGGGGAGAGGAGAGGGGGGTTGGGGAGGGATGGGGAGAGGAGAGGGAGGTTGGGGAGTGATGGGGAGAGGAGAGGGGGGTTGGGGAGGGATGGGGAGAGGGGGGTTCGGCGGGGATGGGGAGAGGAGAGGGTGGTTGGGGAGGGATGGGGAGAGGGGGCTTCAGGAGGGATGGGGAGAGGTGAGGGGGTTGGGGAGGGATGGGGAGAGCAGAGGGGATCTGGGGAGGGATGAGGAGAGCAGAGGGGATCTGGGGACGGATGGGGAGAGCAGAGGGGGTCTGTGGAGGGATGGGGAGAGAAGAGGGGGTCTGGGGAGGGATGGGGAGAGCAGAGGTTGTTTGGGGAGGGATGGGGAGAGGAGAGGGGGGTTGGGGAGTAATGGGGAGAGGAGAGGGGGGTTGGGGAGGGATGGGGAGAGGGGGGTTGGGCGGGGATGGGGAGAGGAGAGGGTGGTTGGGGAGGGATGGGGAGAGGGGGCTTCAGGAGGGATGGGGAGAGGTGAGGGGGTTGGGGAGGGATGGGGAGAGCAGAGGGGATCTGGGGAGGGATGGGGAGAGCAGAGGGGTTCTGGGGAGGGATGGGGAGAGCAGAGGGGGTCTGTGGAGGGATGGGGAGAGCAGAGGGGGTCTGGGGAGAGCAGAGGGGGTCTGGGGAGGGATGAGGAGAGCAGAGGGAGTTTGGGGAGGGATGGGGAGAGCAGAGAGGGGTTGGGGAGGGATGGGGAGAGCAGAGGGGGTCTGGGGGGATGGGGAGAGCAGAGGGGGGTTTCGGAGTGATGGGGAGAGGAGAGGAGGGTTGGGGAGTGATGGGGAGAGGGGGGTTGGGGAAGTGTAGGGAGAGGAGATGGGGGTTGGGGAGGGATGGGGACAGGAGAGGGGGTTGGGGAGGGATGGGGAGGTCAGAGGAGGGTTGGGGAGGGCTGGGGAGAGCAGAGGGGGGTTGGGGAGTGATGGGTAGAGCGGCGTTGGGGAGAGATGGGGAGAGGGGGGTTGGGGAAGGGTGGGGAGAGGAGATGGGGTTTGGGGAGGGATGGGGAGAGGGGAGGGCGGTTGGGGACGGATGGGGTGAGCAGAAGGGGTTGGGGAGGGATGGGTGTGATGGGGAGAGGAGAAGGGTGTTGGGGAGGGATGGGGAGAGGAGACGGGGGTTGGGGAGAGGAGAGGGGGTTGGGGTGGGATGGGGAGAGTGCCGTTGGGCGGGGTGGGATGGGGAGAAGGGGGTTGGGCGGGATGGGGAGAGGAGTGGGGGTTGGGGAGGAATGGGGATAAGGGGGTTGTGCAGGATGGGGAGAGGAGACGGGTTGGCGTGGGATGGGGAGAGGGGTTTGGGGTTAGATGGGGAGAGCAGAGGGGATCTGGGGAGGGATGGGGAGAGGAGATGGGGTTTGGGGAGGGATGGGGAGAGGAGATGGGGTTTGGGGAGGGATGGGGAGAGCAGAGGAGTGTTGGGGAGGCATAGGGAGAGCAGAGGGGGGTTGGGGAGGGATGGGGGTTGGGGAGGGATAGGGAGATCAGAGGCGTGTTGGGGAGGCATGGGGAGAGCAGAGGGGGATTGGGGAGGGATGGGGAGAGCAGAGGGGGATTGGGGAGGGATGGGGAAAGCAGAGGGGGGTTGGGGAGGGATGGCGAGGGGACGGGGGAAGAGGAGGGATGGGGAGAGTAGAGGGGGGTTGGGGAGTGATGGGGAGAGCGGGGTTGGGGAGTGATGGGGTGAGGGGGGTTGGGGAGGGATGGGGAGAGGGGGGCTGGGGAAGGGTGTGGAGAGGAGATGGGTTTGGGAAGAGGAGAGGGGGTTGGGGAGGGATGGGGAGAGGAGAGGGGGTTGGGGATGGTTGGGGACTGCAGAGGGTGGTTGCGAGGGCTGGGGAGAGGAGACGGGGGTTGGGGAGGGATGGAGAGAGGAGAAGGGGTTGGGGAGGGATGCGGAGAGCAGAGGGGGGGTTGCGGAGGGATGGGGAGCGCAGAGGGGGATTGGGGAGGGATGGGGAGAGGAGATGGGGGTTGGGGAGGGATGGGGAGAGGAGAAGGGGTTGGGGAGGAATGGGGAGAGGAGAGGGTGTTTAGGGAGGGATGGAGAGAGGAGGGTTGGGGAGGGATGGGGAGAGCAGAGAGGGACTGGGGAGGGATGGGGAGAGCAGAGGGGGTCTGGGGAGGGATGGGGAGAGCAGAGGGGGTCTGGGGACGGATGGGGAGAGCAGAGGGGGGTTGGGGAGGGATGGGGAGAGCAGAGGGGGTCTGGGGAGGGATGGGCAGAGCAGAGGGGGTTTGGGGAGGGATGGGGAGAGCAGAGGGGGTTGGGAAGGGATGGGGAGAGGGGAGGGGTTTGGGGAGGGATGGGGAGAGCACAGGGGGTTTGGGGAGGGATGGGGAGAGGAGAGGGGGGTTGGGGAGGGATGGGGAGCGGAGAGGGTGTTGGGGAGAGGAGTGGGTGTGGGGAGGGATGGGGAGAGGAGAGGGGGTTGAGGAGGGAAGGGGAGAGGAGAGGGTGGTTGGGGAGGGATGGGGAGAGGAGAGGGGGGTTGGGGAGAGGAGAGGGGGTTGGTGTGGGATGGGGAGAGGGGGGTTGGGCGGGGTGGGATGGGGAGAAGTGGGTTGGGCGGGATGGGGAGAGGAGTGGGGGTTGGGGAGGAATGGGGATAAGGGGGTTGGGCGGGATGGGGAGAGGAGAGGGGGTTGGGGAGGAATGGGGAGAGGAGAGGGGTTGGGGTGGGATGGGGAGAGGGGTTTGGGGTGAGATGGGGAGAGGAGAGGGGTTTGGGGAGGGATGGGGAGAGGAGAGGGGGATTGGGGAGGGATGGGGAGAGCAGAGGGTGGTTGTGGAGGGTTTGAAGAGGAGGGGGTGGATGGAGAGGGATGGAAAGAGGGGGGTTGGGAAGGGATGGGGAGAGCAGAGGGGGCTGGGGAGGGATGGGGAGAGCAGAGGGGGTCTGGGGAGGGATGGGGAGAGTAGAGGGGGTTTGGGCAGGGATGGGGAGAGGGGGGTTGGGCGGGATGGGCAGAGCAGAATGGGATTGGGGAGGGATGGGGAGAGCAGAGGAGTGTTGGGGAGGGATGGGGAGAGCAGAGGGGGTTTGGGGAGAGGGTGGTTGGGGAGTGATGGGGAGAGGGGGGTTGGGGAAGGGTGGGGAGAGGAGATGGGGGTTGGGGAGGGATGGGGACAAGAAAGGGGGTTGCGGAGGGATGGGGAGGTCAGAGGGGGGTTGGGGAGGGATGGGGCGAGCATAGTGGGGCTGGGGAGTGATGGGTAGTGCGGGGTTGGGGAAGGATGGGGAGAGGGGGGTTGCGGAAGGGTGGGGAGAGGAGATGGGGTCTGGGGAGGGATGGGGAGAGGAGAGGGCGGTTGGGGAGGGATGGGGAGAGCAGAAGGGGTTGGGGAGGGATGGGTGTGATGGGGAGAGGAGAAGGGTGTTGGGGAGGGATGGGGAGCGGGTTTGGTGAGTGATGGGGACAGGGGTGTTGGGGAGTGTTGGGGAGAGGAGAGGCTGTTGGGGAAGGATGGGGAGAGGAGAGGGGGGTTGTGGAGGGATCGGAAGAGGAGAGGGTGGTTGTTGAGGGATGGAGAGGGGGGGTTGGGGAGGGATGGGGAGAGCAGAGGGGGTTGGGGAGGGATGGGGAGAGGAGAGGGGGGTTTGGGAGGGATGGGGAGAGGAGTGGGGGTTGGGGTGGGATGGGGAGAGGGGGATTGGGTTGGGATGGGGAGAGGAGTGGGGGGTTGGGGAGGGATGGGGAGAGGGGTGTTTGGGGAGTGATGGCGAGAGGAGGGGGGTTCTGGGGAGGGATGGGGAGAGCAGAGGGGGTCTGGGGAGGAATGGGGAGAGCAGAGGGGATCTGGGGAGGGACGGGGAGAGCAGAGGGGGTCTGGGGATGGTTGGGTAGAGCAGATAGGGTCTGGGGAGGGATGGGGAGAGCAGAGGGTGTTTGAGGAGGGATGGGGAGAGCAAAGTGGGGTTTAGGAGTGATGGGAACAGGAGAGGGGCTTGGGGAGGGATGGGGAGAGGTGATGGGGGTTGGGGAGGGATGGGGAGAGCAGAGGCGTGTTGGGGAGGGATTGGGAGAACAGAGGGGGGTTGGGGAGGGATGGGGAGAGGAGATGGGGGTTGGGAGGGATTGGGAGAGCAGAGGTGTGTTAGGGAGGGATGGGGAGAGGAGATGGGGGTTGGGAAGGGTTGGGGAGAGGAGAGGGGGTTGGTGTGGGATGGGGAGAGAAGAGGGGGATTGTGGAGGGATGGGGAGAGCAGAGGGGGGTTGGGGAGGGATGGCGAGAGGAGGGGGGGTTGGGGAGTGATGGGGAGTGTAGAGGGGGTTGGGGAGTGATGGGGAGAGCAGAGGGTGGTTGTGGAGGGATGAGAAGACGAGAGGGTGGTTGGGGAGGGATGGAGAGAGGGGGGTTGGGGAGGGATCGGGAGAGCAGAGGGGGTTGGGGAGTGATGGGGAGTGTAGAGGGGGTTGGGGAGTGATGGGGAGAGCAGAGGGTGGTTGTGGAGGGATGAGAAGACGAGAGGGTGGTTGGGGAGGGATGGAGAGAGGGGGGTTGGGGAGGGATCGGGAGAGCAGAGGGGGTTGGGGAGGGATGGGGAGAGCAGAGTGGGGTTGGGGAGGGATGGCGAGAGCAGAGGGGGGTTGGGGAGAGGAGGGTGGTTTGGGGAGGGATGGGGAGAGCAGAGGGGGTCTGGGGAGGGATAGGGAGAGCAGAGGGGATCTGGGGAGGGATGGGGAGAGCAGAGGGGGTCTGGGAGGAATGGGGAGAGCAGTGGGGGTCTGGAGAGGGATGGGGAGAGCAGAGGGAGTTTGGGGAGGGATGGGGTGAGCAGAGAGGGGTTGGGGAGGGATGGGGAGAGCAGAGGGGGGTTGGTGAGTGATGGGGAGAGGAGATGGGGTTGGGGAGGGATGGGGAGAGGGGCGTTGGGCAGGGATGGGGAGAGGAGAGGGTGGTTGGGGAGGGATGGGGAGAGGAGAGGGGTTGGGGATGGATGGGGGAGGAGAGGGGGTTGGAGATGGATGGAGAGAGGAGAAGGGGTTGGGGAGGGTTGGGGAGAGGAGGGTGGTTTGGGGAGGGATGGGGAGAGCAGAAGGGGTCTGGGGAGGGTTGGGGAGAGCAGAGGGGGTCTGGGGAGGGATGGGGAGAGCAGAGGGGGTCTGGGGAGGGATGGGGAGAGCAGAGGGCGTCTGGGGAGGGATGGGGAGAGCAGAGGGAGTTTGGGGAGGGATGGGGAGAGCAGAGAGGGGTTGGGGAGGGATGCGGAGAGCAGAGTGTGTCTGGGGAGGGATGGGGAGAGCAGAGGGGGGTTGGGGAGTGATGGGGAGAGGAGAGGGGGGTTGGGGAGGGATGGGGAGAGGGGGGTTGGGCAGGGATGGGGAGTGGAGAGGGTGGTTGGGGAGGGATGGGGAGAGGAGAGGGGTTTGGGGAAGGATGGGGGAGGAGAGGGGGTTGGGGATGGATGGAGAGAGGAGAAGGGATTGGGGAGGGATGCGGAGAGCAGAGGGGGGTTGGGGAGGGATGGGCAGAGGAGATGGGGGTTGGGGAGTGATGGGGAGAGGAGAGGGGTTTGGGGATGGATGGGGGGAGGAGAGGGGGTTGGGGATGGATGGAGAGAGGAGAAGGGGTTGGGAAGGGATGCAGAGAGCAGAGGGGGTGTTGGGGAGGGATGGGGAGAGCAGAGGGGGGTTGAGGAGGGATGGGGAGAGGAGACGGGGGTTGGGGAGAGGAGAGGGGGTTGGGGTGGGATGGGGAGAGGGGGGTTGGGCGGGGTGGGATGGGGAGAAGGGGGTTGGGCGGGATGGGGAGAGGAGTGGGGGTTGGGGAGGAATGGGGATAAGGGTGTTGGGCGGGATGGGGAGAGGAGAGGGGGTTGGGGAGGAATGGGGAGAGGAGAGGGGTTGGGGTGGGATGGGGAGAGGGTTTTGGGGTGAGATGGGGAGAGGAGAGGGGTTTGGGGAGCGATGGGGAGTGGAGAGGGGGATTGGGGAGGGATGGGGAGAGCAGAGGGTGGTTGTGGAGGGTTTGAAGAGGAGGGGGTGGATGGAGAGGGATGGAAAGAGGGGGGTTGGGGAGGGATGGGGAGAGCAGAGGGGGCTGGGGAGGGATGGGGAGAGCAGAGGGGGTCTGGGGAGGGATGGGGAGAGCAGAGGGGGTTTGGGGAGGGATGGGGAGAGTAGAGGGGGGTTGGGGAGGGATGGGGAGAGGGGGTTTGGGCGGGATGGGCAGAGCAGAGTGGGATTGGGGAGGGATGGGGAGAGCAGAGGGGTGTTGGGGAGGGATGGGGAGAGCAGAGGGGGTTTGGGGAGAGGGGGGTTGGGGAGTGATGGGGAGAGCGGGGTTGGGGAAGGGTGGGGAGAGGAGACGGGGGTTGGGGAGGGATGGGGAGGTCAGAGGGGGGTTGGGGAGGGATGGGGCGAGCATAGGTGGGTTGGGGAGTGATGGGTAGAGCGGGGTTGGGGAAGGATGGGGAGAGGGGGGTTGGGGAAGGGTGGGGAGAGGAGATGGGGTCTGGGGAGGAATGGGGAGAGGAGAGGGCGGTTGGGGAGGGATGGGGCGAGCAGAAGGGGTTGGGGAAGGATGGGTGTGATGGGGAGAGGAGAAGGGTGATGGGGAGAGGAGAAGGGTGTTGGGGAGGGATGGGGATGGGGTTTGGGGAGTGATGGGGGTGGGGGTTTGGGGAGTGATGGGGAGAGGAGAGGGTGTTGGGGAAGGATGGGGACAGGAGAGGTGGGTTGTGGAGGGATCGGAAGAGGAGAGGGTGGTTGGGGAGGGATGGAGAGAGTGGGGTTGGGGAGGGATGGGGAGAGCAGCGGGGGTTGGGGAGGGATGGGGAGAGCAGAGGGGGATTGGGGAGGGATGGGGAGCGGAGAGGGGGGTTTGGGAGGGATGGGGAGAGCAGAGGGGGTCTGGGGAGAGCAGAGGGGTTCTGGGGACGGATGGGGAAAGCAGAGTGGTTCTGGGGAGGGATGGGGAGAGGAGAGGGGGGTTGGGGAGGGATGGGGAGAGGAGAGGGAGGTTGGGGAGTGATGGGGAGAGGAGAGGGGGGTTGGGGAGGGATGGGGAGAGGGGGGTTGGGCGGGGATGGGGAGAGGAGAGGGTGGTTGGGGAGGGATGGGGAGAGTGGGCTTCAGGAGGGATGGGGAGAGGTGAGGGGGTTGGGGAGGGATGGGGAGAGCAGAGGGGATCTGGGGAGGGATGGGGAGAGCAGAGGCGGTCTGGGGAGGGATGGGGAGAGCAGAGGGGGTCTGGGGAGGGATGGGGAGAGCAGAGGGAGTTTGGGGAGGGATGTGGAGAGCAGAGAGGGGTTGGGGAGGGATGGGGAGAGCAGAGGGCGTCTGGGGGGATGGGGAGAGCAGAGGGGGGTTTCGGAGTGATGGGGAGAGGAGAGGAGGGTTGGGGAGTGATGGGGAGAGGGGCGTTGGGGAAGTGTGGGGAGAGGAGATGGGGGTTGGGGAGGGATGGGGACAGGAGAGGGGGTTGGGGAGGGATGGGGAAGTCAGAGAAGGGTTGGGGAGGGATGGGGAGAGCAGAGGGGGGTTGGGGAGTGATGGGTAGAGCGGCGTTGGGGAGAGATGGGGAGAGGGAGGTTGGGGAAGGGTGGGGAGAGGAGATGGGGTTTGTGGAGGGATGGGGAGAGGAGAGGGCGGTTGGGGAGGGATGGGGTGAGCAGAAGGGGTTGGGGAGGGATGGGTGTGATGGGGAGAGGAGAAGGGTGTTGGGGAGGGATGGGGAGAGGAGACAGGGGTTGGGGAGAGGAGAGGGGGTTGGGGTGGGATGGGGAGAGTGGGGTTGGGCGGGGTGGGATGGGGAGAAGGGGGTTGGGCGGGGTGGGATGGGGAGAAGGGGGTTGGGCGGGATGGGGAGAGGAGTGGGGGTTGGGGAGGAATGGGGATAAGGGGGTTTGGCAGGATGGGGAGAGGAGATGGGTTGGGGTGGGATGGGGAGAGGGGTTTGGGGTGAGATGGGGAGAGGAGAGGGGTTTAGGGAGGGATGGGGAGAGGAGAGGGGGATTGAGGAGGGATGGGGAGAGCAGAGGGTGGTTGTGGAGGGTTTGAAGAGGAGAGGGTGGATGGAGAGGGATGGAAAAGGGGGGTTGGGGAGGGATGGGGAGAGCAGAGGGGGCTGGGGAGGGATGGGGAGAGCAGCGGGGGTCTGGGGAGGGATGGGGAGAGCAGAAGGGGTTTGGGGAGGGATGGGGAGAGTAGAGGGGGGTTGGTGAGTGATGGGGAGAGGAGAGCGGGTTTGGGGAGGGATGGGGAGAGGGGATTTGGGCAGGGATCGGGAGAGGGGGGTTGGGCAGGCATGGGGAGAGAAGAGGGGGTTGGGGAGGGATGGGGAGAGGGGGGTTGGGCGGGATGGGCAGAGCAGAGTGGGATTGGGGAGGGATGGGGAGAGCAGAGGGGTGTTGGGGAGGGATGGGGAGAGCAGAGGGGGGTTGGGGAGTGATGGGTAGAGCGGCGTTGGGGAGAGATGGGGAGAGGGGGGTTGGGGAAGGGTGGGGAGAGGAGATGGGGTTTGTGGAGGGATGGGGAGAGGAGAGGGCGGTTGGGGAGGGATGGGGTGAGCAGAAGGGGTTGGGGAGGGATGGGTGTGATGGGGAGAGGAGAAGGGTGTTGGGGAGGGATGGGTGTGATGGGGAGAGGAGAAGGGTGTTGGGGAGGGATGGGGAGAGGAGACAGGGGTTGGGGAGAGGAGAGGGGTTTGGGGTGGGATGGGGAGAGTGGGGTTGGGCGGGGTGGGATGGGGAGAAGGGGGTTGGGCGGGATGGGGAGAAGAGAGGGTGGTTGGGGAGGGATGGGGAGAGTGGGCTTCAGGAGGGATGGGGAGAGGTGAGGGGGTTGGGGAGGGATGGGGAGAGCAGAGGGGATCTGGGGAGGGATGGGGAGAGCAGAGGGGATCTGGGGAGGGATGGGGAGAGCAGAGGCGGTCTGGGGAGGGATGGGGAGAGCAGAGGGGGTCTGGGGAGGGATGGGGAGAGCAGAGGGAGTTTGGGGAGGGTTGTGGAGAGCAGAGCGGGGTTGGTGAGGGATGGGGAGAGCAGAGGGCGTCTGGGGGGATGGGGAGAGCAGAGGGGGGTTTCGGAGTGATGGGGAGAGGAGAGGAGGGTTGGGGAGTGATGGGGAGAGGGGGGTTGGGGAAGTGTGGGGAGAGGAGATGGGGGTTGGGGAGGGATGGGGACAGGAGAGGGGGTTGGGGAGGGATGGGGAGGTCAGAGGAGGGTTGAGGAGGGATGGGGAGAGCAGAGGGGGGTTGGGGAGTGATGGGTAGAGCGGCGTTGGGGAGAGATGGGGAGAGGGGGGTTGGGGAAGGGTGGGGAGAGGAGATGGGGTTTGTGGAGGGATGGGGAGAGGAGAGGGCGGTTGGGGAGGGATGGGGTGAGCAGAAGGGGTTGGGGAGGGATGGGTGTGATGGGGAGAGGAGAAGGGTGTTGGGGAGGGATGGGGAGAGGAGACAGGGGTTGGGGAGAGGAGAGGGGGTTGGGGTGGGATGGGGAGAGTGGGGTTGGGCGGGGTGGGATGGGGAGAAGGGGGTTGGGCGGGGTGGGATGGGGAGAAGGGGGTTGGGCGGGATGGGGAGAGGAGTGGGGGTTGGGGAGGAATGGGGATAAGGGGGTTTGGCAGGATGGGGAGAGGAGATGGGTTGGGGTGGGATGGGGAGAGGGGTTTGGGGTGAGATGGGGAGAGGAGAGGGGTTTAGGGAGGGATGGGGAGAGGAGAGGGGGATTGAGGAGGGATGGGGAGAGCAGAGGGTGGTTGTGGAGGGTTTGAAGAGGAGAGGGTGGATGGAGAGGGATGGAAAAGGGGGGTCGGGGAGGGATGGGGAGAGCAGAGGGGGCTGGGGAGGAATGGGGAGAGCAGCGGGGGTCTGGGGAGGGATGGGGAGAGCAGAAGGGGTTTGGGGAGGGATGGGGAGAGTAGATGGGGGTTGGTGAGTGATGGGGAGAGGAGAGCGGGTTTGGGGAGGGATGGGGAGAGGGGATTTGGGCAGGGATCGGGAGAGGGGGGTTGGGCAGGCATGGGGAGAGAAGAGGGGGTTGGGGAGGGATGGGGAGAGGGGGGTTGGGCGGGATGGGCAGAGCAGAGTGGGATTGGGGAGGGATGGGGAGAGCAGAGGGGTGTTGGGGAGGGATGGGGAGAGCAGAGGGGGGTTGGGGAGTGATGGGTAGAGCGGCGTTGGGGAGAGATGGGGAGAGGGGTGTTGGGGAAGGGTGGGGAGAGGAGATGGGGTTTGGGGAGGGATGGGGAGAGGAGAGGGCGGTTGGGGAGGGATGGGGTGAGCAGAAGGGGTTGGGGAGGGATGGGTGTGATGGGGAGAGGAGAAGGGTGTTGGGGAGGGATGGGGAGAGGAGTGGGGGTTGGGGAGGAATGGGGATAAGGGGGTTTGGCAGGATGGGGAGAGGAGATGGGTTGGGGTGGGATGGGGAGAGGGGTTTGGGGTGAGATGGGGAGAGGAGAGGGGTTTAGGGAGGGATGGGGAGAGGAGAGGGGGATTGAGGAGGGATGGGGAGAGCAGAGGGTGGTTGTGGAGGGTTTGAAGAGGAGAGGGTGGATGGAGAGGGATGGAAAAGGGGGGTTGGGGAGGGATGGGGAGAGCAGAGGGGGCTGGGGAGGGATGGGGAGAGCAGCGGGGGTCTGGGGAGGGATGGGGAGAGCAGAAGGGGTTTGGGGAGGGATGGGGAGAGTAGAGGGGGGTTGGTGAGTGATGGGGAGAGGAGAGCGGGTTTGGGGAGGGATGGGGAGAGGGGATTTGGGCAGGGATCGGGAGAGGGGGGTTGGGCAGGCATGGGGAGAGAAGAGGGGGTTGGGGAGGGATGGGGAGAGGGGGGTTGGGCGGGATGGGCAGAGCAGAGTGGGATTGGGGAGGGATGGGGAGAGCAGAGGGGTGTTGGGGAGGGATGGGGAGAGCAGAGGGGGGTTGGGGAGTGATGGGTAGAGCGGCGTTGGGGAGAGATGGGGAGAGGGGGGTTGGGGAAGGGTGGGGAGAGGAGATGGGGTTTGTGGAGGGATGGGGAGAGGAGAGGGCGGTTGGGGAGGGATGGGGTGAGCAGAAGGGGTTGGGGAGGGATGGGTGTGATGGGGAGAGGAGAAGGGTGTTGGGGAGGGATGGGGAGAGGAGACAGGGGTTGGGGAGAGGAGAGGGGTTTGGGGTGGGATGGGGAGAGTGGGGTTGGGCGGGGTGGGATGGGGAGAAGGGGGTTGGGCGGGATGGGGAGAGGAGAGGGTGGTTGGGGAGGGATGGGGAGAGTGGGCTTCAGGAGGGATGGGGAGAGGTGAGGGGGTTGGGGAGGGATGGGGAGAGCAGAGGGGATCTGGGGAGGGATGGAGAGAGCAGAGGGGATCTGGGGAGGGATGGGGAGAGCAGAGGCGGTCTGGGGAGGGATGGGGAGAGCAGAGGGGGTCTGGGGAGGGATGGGGAGAGCAGAGGGAGTTTGGGGAGGGATGTGGAGAGCAGAGAGGGGTTGGTGAGGGATGGGGAGAGCAGAGGGCGTCTGGGGGGATGGGGAGAGCAGAGGGGGGTTTCGGAGTGATGGGGAGAGGAGAGGAGGGTTGGGGAGTGATGGGGAGAGGGGGGTTGGGGAAGTGTGGGGAGAGGAGATGGGGGTTGGGGAGGGATGGGGACAGGAGAGGGGGTTGGGGAGGGATGGGGAGGTCAGAGGAGGGTTGAGGAGGGATGGGGAGAGCAGAGGGGGGTTGGGGAGTGATGGGTAGAGCGGCGTTGGGGAGAGATGGGGAGAGGGGGGTTGGGGAAGGGTGGGGAGAGGAGATGGGGTTTGTGGAGGGATGGGGAGAGGAGAGGGCGGTTGGGGAGGGATGGGGTGAGCAGAAGGGGTTGGGGAGGGATGGGTGTGATGGGGAGAGGAGAAGGGTGTTGGGGAGGGATGGGGAGAGGAGACAGGGGTTGGGGAGAGGAGAGGGGGTTGGGGTGGGATGGGGAGAGTGGGGTTGGGCGGGGTGGGATGGGGAGAAGGGGGTTGGGCGGGGTGGGATGGGGAGAAGGGGGTTGGGCGGGATGGGGAGAGGAGTGGGGGTTGGGGAGGAATGGGGATAAGGGGGTTTGGCAGGATGGGGAGAGGAGATGGGTTGGGGTGGGATGGGGAGAGGGGTTTGGGGTGAGATGGGGAGAGGAGAGGGGTTTAGGGAGGGATGGGGAGAGGAGAGGGGGATTGAGGAGGGATGGGGAGAGCAGAGGGTGGTTGTGGAGGGTTTGAAGAGGAGAGGGTGGATGGAGAGGGATGGAAAAGGGGGGTTGGGGAGGGATGGGGAGAGCAGAGGGGGCTGGGGAGGAATGGGGAGAGCAGCGGGGGTCTGGGGAGGGATGGGGAGAGCAGAAGGGGTTTGGGGAGGGATGGGGAGAGTAGATGGGGGTTGGTGAGTGATGGGGAGAGGA
Source organism: Mobula hypostoma (assembly GCF_963921235.1). Classification (NCBI taxonomy): domain Eukaryota; kingdom Metazoa; phylum Chordata; class Chondrichthyes; order Myliobatiformes; family Myliobatidae; genus Mobula; species Mobula hypostoma. Next base: position 91,771,874 of record NC_086104.1, on the reverse strand, counting down.
GAGCGGGTTTGGGGAGGGATGGGGAGAGGGGATTTGGGCAGGGATCGGGAGAGGGGGGTTGGGCAGGCATGGGGAGAGAAGAGGGGGTTGGGGAGGGATGGGGAGAGGGGGGTTGGGCGGGATGGGCAGAGCAGAGTGGGATTGGGGAGGGATGGGGAGAGCAGAGGGGTGTTGGGGAGGGATGGGGAGAGCAGAGGGGGGTTGGGGAGTGATGGGTAGAGCGGCGTTGGGGAGAGATGGGGAGAGGGGTGTTGGGGAAGGGTGGGGAGAGGAGATGGGGTTTGGGGAGGGATGGGGAGAGGAGAGGGCGGTTGGGGAGGGATGGGGTGAGCAGAAGGGGTTGGGGAGGGATGGGTGTGATGGGGAGAGGAGAATGGTGTTGGGGAGGGATGGGGAGAGGAGACGGGGGTTGGGGAGAGGAGAGGGGGTTGGATTGGGATGGGGAGAGTGGGGTTGGGCGGGATGGGGAGAGGAGTGGGGGTTGGGGAGGAATGGGGATAAGGGGGTTTGGCAGGATGGGGAGAGGAGATGGGTTGGGGTGGGATGGGGAGAGGGGTTTGGGGTGAGATGGGGAGAGGAGAGGGGTTTAGGGAGGGATGGGGAGAGCAGAGGGGGTCTGGGGAGGGATGGGGAGAGCAGAGGGGGTTTGGGGAGGGATGGGGAGAGCAGAGGGGGGTTGGGGAGGGATGGGGAGAGGAGAGGGGGTTGGGGAGGGATGGGGAGAGCACAGGGGGTTTGGGGAGGGATGGGGAGAGGAGGGGGGGTTGGGGAGGGATGGGGAACGGAGAGGGTGTTGGGGAGAGGAGTGGGTGTGGGGAGGGATGGGGAGAGGAGAGGGGGTTGAGGAGGGAAGGGGAGAGGAGAGGGTGGTTGGGGAGGGATGGGGAGAGGAGAGGGGGGTTGGGGAGTGATGGAGAGAGGAGAGGGGGGTTGGGGAGGGATGGGGAGAGGCGAATGGGGTTGGGGAGGGATGGGGAGAGGTGGGTTGGGGAGGGATGGGGAGAGGGGAGTTGGGCAGGAATGGGGAGAGGAGAGGGGGTTGGGGAGGGTTGGGGAGTGATGGGGAGGGGTGGTTGGGGAGGGATGGGGAGAGGGGGATGGGTAGGGATGGGTAGAGGGTGTTGGGGAGGGATGGGGAGAGGGAGGTTGGGGAGGGATTGGTAGAGGGGGGTTGGGGAGGGATGGGGAGAGGGATGGAGAGAGCGGAGAGAGGGACGGGGAATGGAGAGAGAGGGACCGGGAGTGGAGAGAGATGGGGAGAGGAATGGGGAGAGGTGAGAGAAGGATGGGGAAAGGAGAAAGAGGGTTGGGGAGAAGGGAGAGAGGGATGGAGAGGGGGAGGGAGGGATGGACGGGCAGAGGAGAGAGAGGGAGGGAGAGAGGGGAGAGAGGAGAGAGGGAGAGGAGAGTGGAGAGAGGGACGGGGAGAGAGGGTGGAGGGGAGAGAGGGAGGGGAGAGGGGAGAGAGGGTCGGGGAGAGGGGAGAGAGGGTCGGGGAGAGCAGAGAGAGGGATGGGGAGAGCAGAGAGAGGGACTGGGAGTGGAGAGAGAGGGACAGGGAGAGGAATGGGGAGAGTTGAGAGAAGGATGGGGATAGGAGAAAGAGGGTTGGGGAGAAGGGAGAGAGGGACGGAGAGGGGGAGGGAGGGATGGGCAGAGGAGAGAGGGGGGAGGAGAGCAGAGAGAGGGATGGGGAGAGGAGAGAGGGGAGAGGTTAGAGAGGGAGAGGAGAGTGGAGAGAGGGACAGGGAAAGAGGGGAGAGCAGAGAGAGGGATGGGGAGAGGAGAGAGGGACGGGGAGAGGAGAGAGGGGAGAGCGGAGAGAGGGAGGGGAGAGTGGAGAGATGGTCATGGAGAGTGGAGAGAGGGACGGGGAGAGCGGAGAGAGAGGGATGGGGAGAGGGGAGAGGGGGATGGGGAGAGTAGAGAGATGGTCATGCAGAGTGGAGAGTGGGACGGGGAGAGTGGAGAGATGGTCATGGAGAGAGGGAGGGGAGAGTAGAGATGGGGACGGGGAGAGGAGAGAGGGACGGGGAGAGGAGAGAGCGGGGGCGGGGAGAGTGAAGAGATGGTCATGGAGAGTGGAGAGAGGGATGGGGAGAGTAGAGAGGGGGATGGGGAGAGTAGAGAAGGGGATGGGGAGAGCGGAGAGATGGTCATGGAAAGTGGAGAGAGGGACGGGGAGAGGGGAGAGGGGGACGGGGAGAGCGGAGAGATGGTCATGGAGAGCGGAGTGAGGGACAGGGAGAGTAGAGAGGGGGACGGCTAGAGTAGAGAGAGGGACGGGGAGAGCGGAGAGAGGGACGGGGAGAGTAGAGAGGGGGGACGGGGAGAGCGGAGAGATGGTCATGGAGAGTGGAGAGAAGGTTGGAGAGAGTGGAGAGAGGGGGATGGGGAGAGCGGAGAGATGGTCATGGAGAGTGGAGAGAGGGACGGGGAGAGGGGAGAGGGGGACGGGGAGAGCGGAGAGATGGTCATGGAGAGCGGAGTGAGGGACGGGGAGAGTAGAGAGGGGGATGGGGAGAGTAGAGAGGGGGACGGGGAGAACGGAGAGATGGTCATGGAGAGTGGAGAGCGGGAGGGGAGAGCAGAGAGATGGTCATGGAGAGTGGAGAGAGGGACGGGGAGAGCGGAGAGAGAGGGACGGGGAGAGTGGAGAGATGGTCATGGAGAGTGGAGAGAGGGACGGGGAGAGTGGAGAGAGAGGGAGGGGAGAGCGGAGAGATGGTCATGGAGAGCGGAGAGAGGGATGGGAAGAGCGGAGAGAGGGACGGGAAGAGCGGAGAGATGGTTATGGAGAGCGGAGAGAGGGATGGGAAGAGCGGAGAGAGGGACGGGAAGAGCAGAGAGGGGGACGGGGAGAGTAGAGAGGGGGACGGGGAGAGTAGAGAGGGGGACAGGGAGAGCGGAGAGATGATCATGGAGAGTGGAGAGAGGGACGGGGAGAGTAGAGAGAGGGATGGGGAGAGGAGAGAGGGGGGTGGGGAAAGGAGAGAGGGGGACGGGGAGAGGGGAGAGAGGGATGGGGAGAGGGGAGAGATGGTCATGGAGAGTGGAGAGAAGGACTGGGAGAGGGGAGAGAGGGAGAGAAAGAGAGAAGGGTATGGAGAGAAAGTGAAGGACATGGAGGGAGAGAGAAGCTCTTGCTCCTTTCTCATTTTCCCACTCCCCAGACTATAATGCAATTACATCCCATGTGATATCTGTCCTTTCCTTTGAATCAGGCATTGAACCCTAGTTTTGTCACTTTGCTTGCACAGTGCAGCAGCTTTAAAGAAACAGCCGCAGCAGTAGATGTTCGACAATGCATGCCAAGTTCCAAGTATTGCTTGGCGTTCTCCCCTCATTTGATGGGAATCCCTTGGAGTGCTACAGTTAAAAAAGTGTTGCCTTCTCCAACACTCCTCCACTCTCAAACACAAGGGATTCTGCAGATGCTGGAAATCTTAAGCAACACACACAAAATGCTGGAGGAACTCAGCAGGTTCAGGCAGAATCTATGGAGAGGAATAAATAGTTAACATTTCCTGAGGAAGGGCCTTGGCCCAAAATGTTGACTGTAGGTGTTGCCAGCATGGTGATTGTGTTACTCCTCTCAACTGACGTGGAAGATGTGCGATTCAAAGAATATTTCCCCTTGTAGAATTGGCAAGCCTGTCTTCGCACAGCAGAACAACATTCAAATATTGCACGGCTTGAATTCTCATTGTAGTTCATTCAGATTATTTTGTGCTCATTTTATAGTTCATAAAGACCTTTACTATTTGCTGAAATAAATAGAGCTACCACTGCTTTGGAGACAATGATACCATAATTAACCATATGTCAGTGCTGTAAAACAGAATCAAACTCCTACGTTACACACTGCCAATATTATCGATCATGGTATCACAAGGATTGGGGGTCTGTTTGAAGGCAGACTGCAGAAACAGCTCCAGGACACACATGCAAAATCAGCTGGCTTTTTTGCCTACAGTTGATCAAATCGACAAGGACTGCAGCAACGACCTACTTGCAAACCACCAACCCCCTTTCCTTTAACAATTTGGCTTATGCAAGGCCATGCAAAAAAGGAGCTTCAATCATTTCCATCTTTATGTGAACTCCCAACAGCCTCTGCTAACACACATACTCATACAAACATACCCACACACTCAGACTCACACCCTCACACACACACACAAACACACAGGAACAACACCCACAGAATGCTGGAGAAACTCAGCATATCAGACAGCATCCATGGAGAGGAATAAACAGCTGATGTTTTTTCCAGCCAAGACACTTCATCAGGACTTGGATCTCCGCCTGAAAAGTTGACTGTTTATTCCTCTCCATGGATGCCACCTGGCCTGCTGAGATCTTCCAGCAATTTGTGTATGTTCCTCTGGATTTTCAGCATCTACAGAATCCCTTGTGTTTAACAGGCATACACACACCAGATGCATCATAAGCACACATAGGACGAGTCTCTCTCTGTCTCTCTCTCTCTCTCTCTCTCTCTCTCTCACACACACACACGTTCCTATAGCAGGGGATATTAAAAACAAGAGTGCATACATTTAAGGTGTGTGGATGGTTTTTTAAGGGGGAACTAGAGGAAGAGTTTTTACTTAAACAGAGGGCCATTGATATGTGGAACTCACAGCCTGAGGAGATGGTGCAGTTGGACATAATGACCACCTTTCAGAAAGGCTTAGAAGAATATGGACCTAATATAGTCAAACGGGGATTAGAGGAGACTGGCAAAAAGTTGGGCATGGATGTGATGGGCTGAACGGCCTTTTCCTGTACCGTACAGCATGACAAAAATAATGTACATAGATGCAAAAGGCAGCACACAGATCTAGAGTTACAGGCACACACACACACACACACAGGTGTTCGCCCAGTCTTACGGAAAGATGCAGACACACGAAGGGAGGCACACAGGACCGTCAGATACGACTCACTACAGCGGCAGGATTTCTCAAATCCCCGCACGCACAACAGCCACGGCGGGGCTTCGGTTACAAACCAGCCGGGGCGCTTATTTGTGAAGCAGAACTCATCCCCCTGCTCTGCAGTGTCCGGGAAATGATGCGTGGCCCCGAGTTACTGTGTGGAATGTGGAATGTATACGTGTGTGGGTGTCTATATAACCGCGCTGCTTCACATTCTTCGCTTACAACATTTTGCTTTAAATGCACGGCAGCCTTCTCTCCCTCCTACCTCACCTTCCTCGTTTAATAACCCTGCCGAATGCCCCTCTCAGTCCGTGGGGTTGTTGGACGAGCCTTCTTACACTCAGGAGTCCCTCCGGGAGGTGTGAGCCGCATGATAAGGCAGCGGGACTGCTGCATTGTGAAAGGGAAGCCACCACATCGCCTGTCCTGACGCCCGCACCTCCGGAGCAGCCTATCCCGCTGACCGCAGCTCGCAACCCCGCAGACCCTCCGGAGGTCTCCGGCTACAACCTGCACACTTTGGCGGGAGGCGTCAAATGGTGTATCTATACATATAAATATGTACAGGTAAACATGAGTGTCTGTGTGCCGAAAGAACACGGGTGCGCAGACATACCGATACATATACGTATGTTTACATAGCCGTGCGTACAAACCGTGTTAAATTAGTGTGAGTACACACACACACACACACACACACACACACACACACACATCATACACGCATGTAGGTCACATAATATACTTATAACGCATTTTGTTTATAAATTCATGTTTGCATTAGTATAAAGTGCATTCATGTATAATTAAATGTGCACGTGAGTGTTGCCATGTATAAAACACTGGATGTGTGTCTGTTCGGTATGTGCGTGAGTCTGTGTATGTGTGTGAGATTGTGTAAAGGTGTGCATACGGCAATGCCCAAGCGTGTGTGTGTGTGTGTGTGTGAGAGAGAGAGAGAGAAAGAGAGAAAGAGAAGGCGTGTGATAAAGTGCGATAGACTTTTCCCCTTTCCCGCCCCGTTGACACGTACTAACGTTGGTTAAGGTTGTTTTGGGGGGCTCTCACCATCAAATTGGAGTAACCGGCGACCCAGTCACGATGTATTTCCACCACCCCCTAACATCCAGTAAGGCACGTTTCTTTAAAAGTTCTCCCACTCTAGAATTGAGTCTCCCCGCTCACCAGGCAGTCCAGAGGCATAGTGTGCGTCCAGAACTCCAGACCCAAGTGCAATGCTTCCACAGTTCTGCTGCCCACCGGTTTAGACGGTCCGGATACAGAACTGCCGCCGGGTTTTAACTCGCACAATCCTTTCGACAGTCCGGCTACCGGCGATGTAGGGAGGGGGGTTCTTCTTGACCCATGTTTGCAGTATGAGGCTGTCTCTGCTCACGTTGTTTGTGGATATTCGCCCAGCTTCCTCTGTGCACACGGCCGCCGTGCCTGTTCGCTCCTTTATAGTAACAATTCAGCTGCACCGGTTTTCAGGCACACGGAAAATGCCAGTTCCTTGTTATGTGGGCAACATTTATCGGTGCAGCTTTCTTTACCCGCGGAAACCACTGCAACTGAGGGGGAGGGGGAGGGGGAGGGGGAGCAGGTTCGCCCACATCTGAGCAGATTTCCGCATTGTTCGGCTCCTGTGCCTTGGCGGACAGTTCAGCTCTACTCCCCTCCCTCCCAACGCCTTACCCCGGGAAAATGATTGCTTTCAGCCACTGGGAGTTTCCCCGAGAATGACCAGTAACCAGCGGCGCCGGACTACGACAGAGACATGGAATCTGGGGAGAATAGATGGCAGGGGAAATTAGTGAAGGATGGAACTGCTGATATATGATTCAATGGGCCGAACGGTCACTTTGGTAAGAATATAGAGCTACATCAGAAACACTAGAGATTCTGCGAATGCTGGAAATCCAAAGCAACACGCACAAAATGCCGGAGGAGCTCAGCAGGTCAGGCAGCATCTATGGAGAGGAATTGTGTGGACGTTTCAGATGAAACCACAAAGCGACGACTCTATTCCCTTCCATAGACGCTGCCTGACCTGCTGAGTTCCTCCAGCGTTTTTTTTTGTGTGTTACTAGAACTACATCAGGGTGTAGATTAATAACAAACGAAAGCTTAAATAAAAACGTAATAGATCATTGATGTTGACTTGCGGAGGTCCATTGGAGAATCAGTGTTCTTCCCATCGCTTAAGTGGTGCTGGGGTCTAAGCCACATCAAGATTTTGCTACATTCAGCCACTTCACAGAACTTGCCTGATATTCATCTCCATGGCCTTTGAGTTCATACTGCCTGAGAGGAGGCCCTTCGGGCCACTGCGTCAGTGCTAGGCATCAATCGTACCTCAGGGGCACACCGAAGTCCATTGTGAACAGCAGAGAAGGGGCCCTGCTTGCGAGTTTAGATTCGACCACGTGTTCCTCTGGTTGCTGGGGTTCCCTAGAACATAGAAATGTACGGAGACACAAGGGGCGGCAGATGCTGGTGGAACCTGCAGCAAGAACCAACCTGCTGACAGAACTCAGCGGGTCAACCAGCATCCGGGGAGGGAAATGAACAATCCACGTTTTGGATCAAGGGCCTCCTCTGATTGAGGGAGAGGAGATAATCTGGCTATACTGGCCTGTTCGTTCATTCATTATGTGCCGTCTTGTATGACGTGGGTGATCTTTATCTTTCCACGACCAGGACAAGACGGGTGACCACAGCCATTATCTATGCTCTTTAGAGATTGTCTGCCTGGCGTCGGTGGTTACATAATCAGGACTTAATATGCATCAGTTGCTCATATGACCATCCACCACTTGTTCCCATGGCTTCTCATGACTCCGACTGGGCGGGGCTAAACACCTTACCCAAGGGCGACCTCTCAGCGAGCACCTTGCTCCGCTTTTGATAGAGATGCATATCCACCCGCCCACCCATAAACCAGCGATCTCCCTATAACAAAAATCAGCTTTGATATCACATACTGCATGTTTTATGGCAGCCACACAGCGCAGTACATAAAAACTATAAATTGCAATTATAAATATATTTTAAAAATGAAATAAGTAATGCACAAACAGAGCAAAAATGATGAGGTACATGGGTTGGTTCAATGTCCTTTCAGAAATCTGATGGCAAAGGGGAAGAAGCTGTTCCTAAAATATTGAGTGCGTGCCTTCAGCCTTCTGTACCTCCTCCCTGATGGTGGGAATGAGAAGAGAGCATGTCCTAGGTGATGGGGGTCCGTACTGCATTTTGAGGCTTTTCGAAGGTGTCATCGGTACTGGGGAGACGAGTGCCCATGATGGAGCACTCTCTGCAGCTTTTTCTGATCCTGTGGAGAGACCCCCTCCATACCAGACAGTGGATGCAACCAGTTAGAATGCTCTCCACAGTACACCTGTAGAAATCTTTGCTGACATACCAGATCTCCTCAAACTCCTCAGGAAGTATGCCTTCTTTGTAATCGCATCAATATGCTGGGCCAAAGGATAGATCTTCAGAGATGCTGACAACCAGGAACTTGAAACTCCTTGCCCTGTCCTTCAGTGCAGATGAAGGGTCTGGACCCACAACACTGACTCTCCATTTTCCTCCATAGATGCTGCCTGACCTGTTGAGTTCCTTCAAGCTTTGTGTGTTGCCATAGAACAGTACAGTACAGTATAGGACAGGGTCAGGACTTTTATCCCCTCACCTCTGCATGAAACAAAATGCCAAATTAAAATAAATTTCTTCAGCCTACACATGATCATGTGTATAACAGCCTCTGAAACACCACTATCCTACCTGCTTCAACCGTTACCTCTGGCGGCCCACATTCTCTGTGTTAAAAAGTTGCTCTGCATATCTCTGTTAAACTTTCCCCCTCTCAACTTTGATAGTTGTCCTCTAGTACTCGACATTTCTACTGTGGGAAAAAAGATTCTGCCCATCTCAGATCCCTCACACATCCCAAGGTGTACATGGTCAGTGGTGAATTGGCCACAGTAAATTGCCCCTAGTTTGTAGGTGAGGGATAGGATTTCCAGGGGAAATGCTGGGAGAATAAAGCGGGACTAGTGCTTGATGGTCAACATAGACACGATGGGCCAAAAGGCCTATTTCCATACTGTATCACTCTATGAGACCCTTCCATGTCTGCAGAAGAGTCTGCAGTTCCAACAGTGGCCTCATCAATTTTCTCACAGTGCAGTGGTGGCAGGAAATCCTCCTGAGAGATTGCCTAAGTGGAAGAAGAAGGATACAGAGTTAGGGCTTTTCCCCAGGGTTGGGAAATCAAGAAGTAGAGGGCATACACTTAAGGTGAGAGGGGAGAGTCTTGCAGGGGACCTGAGGGACAACTTCTTCTCCAGAGGGTGGTCCATATCTGGAAAGACCTCCAGAGGAAGTAATTTGAAGCTGGTACAATAACAACATATAAAATATTGAATAGGACTTTCAGCGCATGATGTTGTGCCAACCTGTTAACCTTCTCTAAGATCAATCTAATCATTCCCACCTACATAGCCCTCCATTTTGTTTTTCTCCATTTGCCTGTCTAAAGTTTCCTACATGTTCCTAATGTATTTGCCTCTACCCCTGCCCCTGGTAGAGCATTCTAAATACCCACAGATCTCTGTGTAAAAAAAATTACTTCACTTATCACCCCTCCCCCAACCATACTTTCCTCCAATCACCTTCAAGTTACGCCCCCTCATATTAGCTACTTCTGCCATGGGAAAATGTTAATCTACTCAGTCTATGCCCAATCTCATCTTGTACACTGCTGTCAGGTCACCTCTTTTCCTCCTTCGCTCCAAAGAGAAAGGGCCTAGCTTGCTCAAGCTAGTCCTCAGTTGCTATTTAAAAGACATTTGGATAACGACGTTGATAGGAAAGGTGTAGAGGGATGCGGGCACCTTGGTCAGCATGTGCCCAATGTACTGAAGGGCCTGATTTCATGCTGTATTATTCCATCAGTCTCTGACTCTATGGGACAATGTCTGCAGTCTTCTGAGGGGTTATTAGTCTTCTGCTGGCTTTACTGCTAACCTTCCTTCCCCAGTTGCTTTCTTGCAAGTTCGACGTTCAAGTCTGAGTGAGAGGTTAGGCTGACGTCCCAAGTGGAAACTTGAGTGAGAACTGCACTCTCAGAGGTGTACTCTTTTGGTGGAGATACTGAAGGGATTTAAAGATAGAGAATGCCAGAACTGCACAGCAGTCAGGGTGTCACGCTGCTGTACTGGTTAGCACATCGCTTTACAGTACAGGTGACTTGGGTTCGATTCCCAATGATGCTTGTAAGGAGTTTGTACATTCTCCCCATGACCAAATGCATTTCCTCCCACGGTCCAAAGATGTACTGGCTGGTAGATTAATTTGTAAATTGCCTGTGATCAGGCTAAGGTTAAATCAGAGGATTGCTGGGCGATGTGGTTCGAGAGGCTGGACTGACCTATTCCACAAGGTATCTCAATAATTTAAAATAAATCAGGCAGCATCAATGAGGAAAGTTCAGGTCTACTGATGTCCGTACCTAACAAGAAGCAGCTCAGACACAAGTCTTCAAGCTGGAGCTTCAAGTCTACAGTGTTAGCCAGGAAAGAGCTGCTGCAGGATTGGAGGATAGCTAATGTTGTTCCATTGTTTAAGAAAGGTTCTAAGAATAAGCTGGCAAATTACAGACTGGTTTGCCTGATGTCAGCAGTGGGTAAGTTATTGCAAGGTATTCTAAGGGACTGGATATATAAATATTTGGGAAGTCAGGTTCTGATTAGGGATTGTCAACATGCCTTTGTTTAAGATAGGTCATGTCCAACCAATTACCAGGAAAGTTGATGAAGGAAAGATCAGTAGATGTTGTCTGCATGGACTTTATCAAGGCATTTGTCAATGGCCCGTATGTGAGGTTGGTCAAGACAGTTCAGTCAGGATGGGGTAGTAAATTGAATTGGACATTGGTTTCGCAGGAGAAGCCAGAGAGTGGTAGAAGATAGCAGCCTCCCTGACTGGAGGCCTGCAACTAGTGCTGTGTAGCAGGGATCGGTTCTGTGTCTGTTGTTGTTAGTCATCTACAGTACATCAACAATATTGATGATAATGTGTAAACCAGATCAGCAAATTTACAGATGACACCAAGATTGGGGCTGTAGTGGACAGCTAGGAAAGCTATCAAAGCTTGCAGTGGGGTCTGAACAGGGTGTAAAAGTGGGCTGGAAAATGGCAGGTGGAATTTAATGCAGACAAGTGTGAGTTGTTGCACTTTGGAAGGACAAACCAGGAAAGGACTTATACAACGCACTCAGTAGGGAACATTGGAGTGTGGTAGAACAGAGGGATCATGGAGTACTGATCCATAATTCCTTGAAAATGGCATCACGTGTAGATAGGGTGCAAAGAAAGCTTTGGACACATAGGCCTTCATGAATCAAAGTATTGCGTACAGGCATTGGGATGTTATGTTGTTGTAGAAGACATTGGCGAGGCCTAATTTGGAGTATTAGGTCCATAAGACCATCAGATATAGGAGCAAAATTAGGCCATTTGGCCCATCGAGTCTGCTCCACCATTTCATTATCGCTGATCCAATTTTCCTCTCAGCCTCAATCTCCTGCCTTCTGTCCATATCACTTCATGCCCCAACCAATCAAGAAGCTACCAACCTCTGCCTTAAGTATTCTTAAAGACTTGGCCTGTGGCAAAGAATTCCGCAGTTCACCATTCTCTCACCTGCACCTTCTCATCTCTGTTCTAAAAGCACGCCCCTCTATTCTGAGGCTGTGTCCTCTGGTCTTAGACTCCCCCATCATAGCAAACAACCTCTCCACATCTACTCTATCAAGGCCTTTCACCATTTGATAGGTTTCAATGAGGTCACTCTTCATTCTTCTGAATTCTAGTGAATTGAGACCCAGAGCTATCAAATGCTCATCATATGACAAGCCATTGAATCCTGGAAACATTTTCGAGAACCTCCTTTGAACCCTCTCCAGTTTCAACACATTCTTTCAAAGATAAGGGCCCAAACTGCTCACAATACTCCAAGTAAGGCCTCACCAGTGCTTTATAAAGTCTCAGCATTACGTCCTTGCTTTTATATTCTAGTCCTCTCGAAGTGAATGCTAACATTGCATTTGCGTTCCTCACCACAGACTCAACCTACAAGTTAACCCTTAGGGAACCCTGCACAAGGACTCTCAAGTCCCTTTGTTCCTCAGGCTTTTGTATTTTCTCTCCATTTAGAAAATAGTCAACTCTTTCATGTCTTCGAGCAAAGTGCATGACCATACACTTCCTGACACTGTATTCAATCTGCAATTTCTTTGCCCATTCTGTTAATCTGTCTAAGTTTTTCTGTAGCCTCCCTGCTTCCTCAAGACTACCTGACCCTTCACTTATCTTCATATCACGGGCAAACTTTGCAACAAAGCCATCAATTCCATCATCCAAATCATTGACATATAATGTAAAAAGAATTGTTCCCTACACAGACTCCCATGGAACACTACTAGTCACCAGCACACAGCCAGAAAAGACTCCCTTTGTCCCACTCTTTGCCCCCTGACAATCAGCCACTGCTTTATCCATGCTAGAATCCCAATGTACGTGCATATTCAAATCCCCCATGACTATTGTAACATTGCCCTTTCGACATGCATTTTCTATCCTCCGTTGTAATTTGTAGACCACATCCTTACTACAGTTTGGGGGTCTATGTACAACTCCCTTCAGGATCTTTTTATCCTTGCTGTTCATTAGCTCTATCCACAATGATTCAACACCTTCCAACCCTATATCACCTCCCTCTAATGATTTGATTTCATTTTTTACCAACAGAGCAACACTGCCCCCTCTGCTTTCCTGCCTGTCCTTTCGATATAATGTATTTCCTTGGACATTACACTCCCAGCTGTAATCTTCTTTCAGCCATGATTCAGTGATGTTTACCACATCATACCCGCCAATCTGTAACTGTGCTGCAAGTTCATCTACCTTATTCCGTTTACTGTGTGTAATCAAACAGGACCTTCAGTCCTGCTTTCACCCTTTATAATTTTGTCTGTCTTTTCCATTGCAACTTATCCAGTTGACTGCAATTTTGCCCTATCAACAGCTTCTCCTCACTACACATCACCTCTGTTCATGAACCAGCTACCTCACCTTCAGCTCTATCATCCGCCTTTCCTACAATATTTCTTGCATTGAAGTATACAGTATGTAGCTCAGGACACTAGTCACACCATGCTCAACCTTTTGATTCTTAACTTTGTCTGAGGCCTTACCAACCTCTCCACTAACTGTTCTGGCTTTCCATCTCCCTGTAACTCTAGTTTAAACTCCACAGTGCAGCGGTAACAGACCTTCCTGCAAGGATATTAGTCCCCCTCCAGTTCAGGTGCACACTGTCTCGTCTGTACAGGTTCCATCTTCCCTGGAAAAGATCCATAAATCTTATACCCTCCTTCCTACACCAACTCCTCAGCCACACATTAAACTGTATAATCTCCCAGTTCTGGCCTCACTAGCACATGGCACAGATGGCAATCCTGAGATCACAACCCTGGAGGTTCTGCCCTTTAATTTAGCACCCAGCTCCCTGAAATCCCTATGCAGAACCTTGTCACTTATCCTACCCATGTCATTGGTACCTATATGGACCACAATTTCTCACTGTTCACCTTCCCACTTAAGAATGCTGAAGACTTGATCTGAGATATCCTGAACCCTGGGACCAGGGAGGCAACATACCATCTGGGAATCTTGTTCTTGTCCATAGAGCTTCCTGTTCGTTCCCTTAATTAACGAATCCCCTATCACCACAGCGTGCCTCTTCTCCCCTCTTCCCTTCTGAGTCACAGCGCCAGACTCAGTGCCAGAGACCAGCCACTGTGACTTTTCCCTGTTAGGTTAATTCCCCCCAACAGTGCCCAAAGTGATAAACCTGTTAATGAGGGTGATGGTCGCAGGGGTACTCTACACTGGCTCCTTAACATCTTTCCCCTTCCTGACTGTCACCCAGTCTCCTGTGTCCTGCACCTTGAGTGTAACTAGCTCTCTATATGTCCAATCTATCACCCCACAGCCTCTGGAATGATTCAGAGTTCAGCCAGTTCCAGCTCCAACTCCTTAACGCGGATTGTTAGAAGCTGCAGCTGGATGCACTTCTTGCAGTTGTAGTCATCAGGGACACTGGAGGTCTCCCTGGCTTCCCACATCCCTCAAAAGGAGCATTCCACTATCTTGTCTGGCATCTCTACTGTCCTAGCTGAGCAGGTATAAAGAAGGGAAGGGAAGAAAAACTTAACCTAAAACTTCTCCTTCCTTTGCTTTTTCTGAGTGAAGCCTCGAAGAGCTAAAGCCTCAAGATCACCACCCTGACTCTGTCCACTCAGATGATGGCTTCTACACTTGCCCCTGCCTTCCTTTAATTTGCTCTTGCTGATCAATCCCAAACGCCAATTGGTCACTTGTCCAAGCTCTTTTTCATCCTCTTTTGCTGATTTTCTACTCGGGTAGTGGATCTGAGTGAAATCATTCCTCTCAAAACCTCTGATGTCTGGATTGGTCGCTGATCAAATCTCTTTTACTGTGTGGTTCTGGTCACTTACCTGCAGGAAAGATATCCATAAGAGCAGAATTAGGCCATTCAGCCCAACAAGTCTACTCCACCATTCCATCATGGCTGATTTATTATCCCCCTCAACCCCATTCTCCTGCCTTCTCCTCATAACCTTTGACACCTTTACTAATCAAGAACCTATCAACGTCAGCTTTAAATATATCCAATGATTTGGCCTTCACAGTCATCTGTGACAACGAATTCCACAGATTCATCACCCTCTGGCTAAAGAGAAAATTTTCAATGAGTTTGGTTGGTCCCGAGGACCTGAGTTATAGGGAAAGGTTGAATAGGCTAGGACTTTACTCCCTGGAGTGTAGGGGAATGAGGGAAGATTAGATAAAGGTATACAAAATGATGAAATGTATAGATAGGTTAAATACAAATAGGCTTTTTCTACTGAGGTTAGGTAAGACCTGAACTAGAGGTCATGGGTTAAGGGTGAAAGGTGAAATGTTTAAGGAGAACATGAGGGAGAACTACTTTACTCAGAGGATGGAGCAAGTGTGGAATAAGCTGTCAGCAGAAGTGGTGGATCCAAATTCAATTTGAACATTTAAGAGAAGTTTGGATAAGTGCGTGGATAGGAGAGGTGTGGAGAGCTATGGACCAGGTACTGGTCGATGGGTCTAGGCAGAGTAACAGTTCAGAATGGACTAGATGGGCCAAAGGGTCTGCTTCTGTGCTGTGGTTCGCTATGACTACGACACTCTCAACAGACGCTGTCTGACCTGCTGAGTGTTTCTGGCACTTTGTTTTCATTTTGCAATTACAACATTTGCAGGCTTTTAGTCATGCAACATTAAACTGAGGTCTTGTCTGCCCATCTTAACTGGGTCAAGTTTGACAAAGGCCAGTGGATAGTTATTCTTGAAGCAACGCCACCAAATGTTTATCTTCTCATTTCAGCCTTGGGATCTTGCTGTGCATTCTTTGTCATTTTTTCATTGTTTTTCATTGCTCGGTGGGATGAGTACTTTCTTTCAGCATGTGACAGGTTTCAACAGCTCATTTTCCCTCAGATGTCCAAACTGATTTGATTCATTCATTCTTTTGAATCACTTTGCAAGTAATAATTGACTTTATCCTCCATTTTTTAGTTCAGATACTTGACCAGAATCTTACAGATGCATGAGTTCCAGTTTTAGCATATTAAACATGTGGCTGGATTAAAAAAAAACTAAAGTTCAAAGTTCAAAGCAACTTTATTATCAAAGTAGACATTTGCCACCACACTCAGTGGTCACACTATCAGGGACACCTGCTCATTCATGCAAATATCTAATCAGCCAATCATCTGGCAGCAACTCAATGCATAAAAACGTGGAGACATGATCAAGAGGATCAGTTGTTGTTCAGACCAAACACCAGAATGGGGAAGAAAAGTGATCTAAGTGACTTTGACCATAGAAGTATTGTTGGTACCAGACAGGGTGGTTTGACCATCTCAGAAACTGCTGATATCCTAGGATATTCACACATAACAGTCTCTAGAGTTTACAGAGAATGGTAAGAAAGAGAAAAAATCCAGTTAGTGGCACTTCTGTGAGAAAAACATCGTGTTAATGAGAGAGATCAGAGGAGAATGGTCAGACTGGTTCAAGCTGACAGAGAGATGACAGTAACTCAAAAGACCACGTTTTACAACAGTGGTGTGCAGCAGAGCATCTCTGAACACACAACACATTGAACCTTGAAGGGGATGAACGACTACAGCAGAAGACCACGAGCATACACACAGCGTACATCCAACCCTGAAGTCCACTTTCATGCAGGCATTCACAGTAGATCAATGAACCAATGAAAAACGACACACTAACAACCAATGCATAAGAGCAGACGAACTGTGCAAATACCAATAAAAACAAATAATATTATGGAAAAGCAGAAACCTTTTATGTTGCTATATTGAATGCTAAAAAACATTTAATTCTGTCCCACACACATGGTTAATAGAAGTTTTTAATATATAAAAACTGCACCTAATACTTGCAAAATTCCTAAACCATCTGATGAAGCAATGGCATACTATAATCACCCTATCTATTAACAACCAAAAAAGTACAACCACCATGATCAAAATAAACCAAGACATTTTCCAGGGTGACTCTAAGCCCACAATGGTTTTGTCCAGCCTTAAACCCACTCCCTATTTTATTGAATTGGACAAAAAAAGGGTATGAAATTAGAAACAACCAAATGAATTATACCTTGACACACCTTCTACCCTTGGATGATTTGAAATTATACACTCCTTCATCGGTAAAGCTAAAGCAGTTAATTCAAATAGTAGAACTATTTTCAAAAGATAGAAACATGAACTTTGGATGATAAGTGCAGAACATTAACCATAAAGAAAGGTGCAATAGAGCTAGTAGAAAATAAAACAGGCCAGCAGGATACAATACAACTGATGGGGGAATGTGAAACATTTAAGTATCTGGGATATCAGCAAATAAGGAAGATAGAGCATAGTGTGATACAGGGAAATCTTTTAACAGAATTTACTTCAAGGCTTAAGAAAGTCTGCAAAACAGACTCAATAGTAACAATATAGCAAAGGCAATAAACACTTTCACTGTACCTATACTATATTAATGTATTCTTCTGGCATAATTTCTTGGTCTAAAACTGATTTGGAAAATCTACAAAGAAAAATAAGAACTGAAATGACGAACTTTTAGAAAACACTATGTATACTCGAATGTGCTTATATTAGTACTACCTAGGACAGAAGGAGAAAGAGGACTTACAGACATAAGTAATACACAAAACCTTCAGATAAGACTTCTAAGGATATATTTTCAATGAAAACAGGATTCAGCACTCCAGGAGAGCATATGCAATTCTGATAAGCACATACCGCTAAACTTAAACGAAAGCACAATCCAGAAAAAGTGAAGAAATTGTCACTATACAGTAAAGAAAAAGATAACCAATAGAAGACCATGACCCTCCACGGAAGACATCCCCACAATCTGAGCAGACTAGATGTCGACAAGGAAGTGTTGAATGCCCGGATCAGAGTTGGAGACCTTTTCCCAGAAAGAGAAGGTTCCTTCTGGGAACACAGGACCAGGCGGTTAGCAGAAAAAATGATCAAAAGTACATAATAAAAGACGAGCAAATTCAAGATGATAAATGCAGAAAATGCTAAGAGAAACCAGAAACAGTCCAACACGTTACAGGATCCTGTAGCAGTTTAACTCAATCTGATAGGGCCGAGCAAGTGGCAAACATCATTCACCAAAATCTTCCTTCAAAATACAAACACATGAAAGACAACATACCTTACTATAAATACAAGCCTGATTCAATTTTAGAGTCAGAGTCCCACAAATTATAGGTTGACCAATCCACTATTACAGACAGGATGATCTATAATAATGGTCTGGATATAATATTACAGGATAAACAAGAAAGAACAACTTATTTAAGAGGTATAGCCATTCCAAACACACATAACTTACAGAAATTCCCTAAGTGAAAAACACCAGAAATTACTGAATTAGAAGAGGCAATTGAAAGATTATAGAACATGAACAAGGGTATATATTGTCCCACTATATAACAACATTAAATGGTTAGGCCTACACACTAATATTTATATAAATCACCAGAAAGCCACAATACTAAACACCTCCACAATAATCCAAAAGTTTCTAGCAATTGAGAAATGAATGTGTTTGTCTATGCCCATACTTCAGGTTTTTCCAGCTTGAGCTGAGAGAAAAATAAAAATAATATTAATAAACAATAATAAGTAAGTAATAGTCATTGAAAATTACAACACAGAAACAGGACCTTTGGTCCATCTAGTCCATGCTAAAACCATCTCAACTGCCTAATCCCATCAACCTGCACTGGCACCAGAGCCCTCCATACCCCTACCATCCATGTACCTATCCAAACTTCATTTAAATGTTGAAATTGAGCTTGCATGCACCACTAGTGGTGGCAGCTCATTCCACACTCTCACACTCTGTTGATTGAAGAAGTTTCCCCTCATGTTTCCCTTAAACTTTTCACCTTTCATCCTTAACCCATGACCTCTGGTTGTAGTCCCACCCAACCTCAGTGGGGAAAGCCTGCTTGCATTTACCCTACCTATACCCCTCATCATTTTGAATACCTCTATCAAATGGCCTCTCAATCTGCTATGTTGTAAGGAATAAAGTCCTAACCTATTCAACCTCTCCTTATAACTCAGGTCCTCCAGACCTGGCAACATCATTGTAAATGTTCTCTGTACTCTTCCAACCTTATTTTCATCATTCCTGTAGATAGGTGACCAAAACAGCACACAATACTCCAAATTAGGGCTCAACAATGTCTTATACAACTTAAACATAACATCGCATCTTCTGCACTCAATACGTTGATTTATGAAGGCCAATGTGCCAAAAGCTTTCTTTATGATCCTATCTACTTGAAACACCAGTTTCAATAAATCATGGACCTCTATTCCCAGATCCCTTTGTATTACCACACTCCTCGATGTCCTACTGTGTAAGACCTACCCTGGTTTGTACTACCAAAGTGCAACACCTTGTATTTATCTGCATTACATTGCATCTGCCACTTTCCAGCCCACTTTTCCAGCCTAGCCACATCCCTCTGCAAGCTACAATGGTCTTCTTCATTCTCTACTACACCCCTAATCTTGGTGTCATCCGCAAATTTGCTGATCCAGTTTGCTACATTATCATTTAGATCATTCACATAGATGACAAACAACAATGGACCCAGCACTGTTCCCTGTGGCACTCCACTAGTTCCAGGTCACCAGTCAGAGAGGCAACCATCTACTACCACTCTCTGGCTTCTCCTAAAAAGCCAATATCTAATCCAATTTATTACCTCAGCTGGAACGCCGAGTGACTGAACCTTCCTGACCAACGTCACTTGTGGGACCTTGTCAAGTGCTTTGCTAGAGTCCAGGTAGACAACATCCACTGCCTTGCCTTCATCCACTTTCCTGATAACTTCCTTACAAACTCTATAAGATTAGTTATATATGACCTACCACACACAAAGCCATACTCACTATCCTTAATCAGTGCCTGTCTACCTAAATACTTATATATCCAGTCCTTTAGAATACTTTCCAATAACTTTTCCATTACTGGTGTCAGATTCACCAGCCTATATTTCCTAATTTATGTTTAGATTCTTTCTTAAGCGTTGAACAACACTGACTATCCTCCAGTCCTCTGGTATGTCTCCTGTCACTAAGGATGATTTAAAAATTTCTGCTGGGGCCCCGGTAATTTCTGCACTTGCCTCCCAGAAGGTCTGAGAGAACATCTTTTCAGGGCCTGGGGATTTATCCATTCTGGTTTGCCCCAGAACAGCAAATATCTCCTCCTCTGTAATCCATACAGGGCCCATGAGGTTAATACTGCTTTGCCTCACTTCTGTAGAATCTGTGTCCATCTCCAGAGTAAATGCAGATGCAAAGAGTGAATTTAAGATCTCCCCAATCTCTTTTGGCTTTACACATGGATTACCATTCTGATCTTCTAGAGGACCTATTTTGTCCCTTGCAATCCTCTTTCTATTAATATATCTGTAGAATCCCTTAGGCTTCTCCTTCACTTTGTCTGTTAGGGCAACCTCATGCCCCTATTTTAGCCCTCCTGATTGCTTTCTTAAGTTATTTCTTATAATTCCATAAGCACCTCATTTGTTCTTACCTGCATATATCTGTGATGCAACCTTTTTTCTCTCTTAACCAGGGCCTCAATATCTTTTGAAAACCAAAGTTCCCTACACTTGTTATCTTTATCTTTTATTCTGACAGGCACATACAAGCTTTGTACTCTCAAAATTTCACTTTGAAAGGCCTGCCACTGACCAAGTTCACTTTTGCCAGAAAACAGTCTGTTCCAATCCATATTGCCTGATCCTTTCTGGTACCATCAGAATTGGCCTTTCTCCAATTTAGAATCTCAACCCATGGACCAGACCTATCTTTTTGCATATTTAATTTGAAACTAATGGCATTGTGATCACTAGATGCAAAGTGATCCCTTACACAAACTTCCATCACCTGCCCTGTCTCATTCCCTAATAGCAGGACTCTACTTTCATTGGGACTTCTACATACTGATTAAAGAAAGTTTTCTGAACACATTTGACAAATTCTATCCCATCTAGTCCTTTTACAGTATGGGAGTCCCAGTTAATATGCGGAAAGTTAACATCACCTACTATAACAACTTCATGCTTCTTGCGATCTCTCTACAAATTTGTTCCTCTAAATCCCTCAGATCGTTGGGTGGTCTGTAATATAGTCCTATTAACGTGATCATACCTTTCTTATTTCTCAGTTCCACCCGAAACACCTCACTAGACAAGTTCTCCAGTCTGTCCAGACGGAGTACTGCCGTGACATTTTCCCTAACTAGTAATGCTACCCTTCCTCCTCTAGCTCTGTTGTGTCTAAAACAACGGAATCCCGGAATACTGAGCTGCCAGTCCTGCCTCTCCTGCAACCAACTCTCACTAATGGCTACAATGTCATTTTCCAGGCGTTGATCCATGCCCTGAGCTCACCCACCTTTTCTATGATACCTGCATGCTCAGGTAACTATTTGTACCATGCTCGACCTTTTGATTCCTGACATTGTTTGAGGTCTTACCAATATCTCTCTCCACAACCTCTCCAACTAGCTGTTCTGGCACTCTGGTTCCCATTTCCCTGCAACTCTAGATTAAACCCCTGCATGCAGCACTAGCAAACCTTCCCACTGGGATGTTAGTCCCCTGCCACTTCTGGTGAAAACAGTCTCTTCTGTATAGGTTCCACCTTCCCTGGAATTGAGCACAATGATCCAAAAATCTTATACCCTCTCTCCTACACCACCTCCTTAGCCACTGAGAACATGAGTTGTTGAGTCATTGAAAGTGAGTCTATAGGTTGTGGAGTCAGTTCAGAGTTGAGGTGAATGAAGTTGTCTATGCTGGTTCAGGAGCCTGATGATTAAAGGGTAATAACTGTTCCTGAACCTGTTGCTGTGGGTCTGATGGCTTCTTTACCACCTTCTGAATGGCAGCACAAGAAGAGAGCGTGGCTGCTGGGTGGTGAGGGTCCTTGATGGTGGATGCTGCTTTCTTATGACAGTGCTCTTTGTAGATGTGCACAATGGCTTTTCCTGTGATTGACCGGGATGTTTCCCCTACTTTTTGTGGGCTTTACCGTTCTAGGTTATTTATATAATGTAATAATATTATATAAATAATATTATAACATTATAAATATTATAATAAAACAAATATATACATATAATAACATAATAAAATAATATTAATACACACTCAGTGACCATTTCATTAGGTACACCTGTTCATTAATGCAATATCTAATCAGCCAATCATATGGCAGCAACTCAATGCATAAAAGCATGCAAACATGGTCAAGAGGTTCAGTTGTTGCTCTGACCAAACATCAGAATGGGGAACAAATCTGATCTAAGTGACTTTGACCACGGAATGATCGTTGGTGTCAGACAGGGTGGTTTGAGTATCTCAGAAACTGTTGATCTCCTGGGATTTTCATGCACCACAGCCTCTAGAATTTACAGAGAATGGTGTGAAAAACAAAAAAAAAAAAATCAGTGAGCAGCCGTTCTACGGTCGAAAATGCCTCGTTAATGAGCGAAGTCAGAGGAGAAAGGCCAGAGCGGTTCAAGCTGACAGGAAGGTGACAGTAGCTCAAATAACTACGTATTACAACAGTGGTGTGCAGAAGAGCATAACAGAATGCACAAGACATTGAACCTCGAAATGGGTGGGCTACAGCAGCAGAAGACCACGAACATCCACACAGTGTGACTTAATTAGGCACAGGAGTTACCTAATACAGTGACGGCAGAGTTTACATAATAAAATATTGTAATAACATAAATATAGATAATAAGATTATAATATCCTAGGTTATTTATGAGCAAATGCTGACTTAAATATCCCTAAAGTTACCCTACTGCCTTAATAACTTTGTAAGGATCTTTTGTATTTTTTAGGGGAAAGACCCTGCTAGCTCCCTCCTACTTGCCTCTGGATCATGGTCCATATGTTTCCTAGAAACTGCACCCTGAGCACAGCACTAATGAGAGTATAGCTCCTGGCAGGGCTCCCCAAGGACTGAAGGAGTACTGCTGTGCTAAAGGCGGTCCTCCTTGTCAGTCAGGCTAATGATCATCCCTTGTGTAAAGGTCTTCCATTAGACAGAGACAGGGCGAGCTTATCAGACTCTGAAATATAGACATCACCATGAGGATAAACCAAATCTACTGGATGCAAGCTGATAATGGATATTTAAGCCTGATGGCTTCCTGTAAGTTGCCTTACCTCTCATCAGCCAACTGTATATAGACTCAGTGACCATTTTATTAGGTACCTCTTGAACATAATAAAGTGGTCACAGAGTGTACGTTCATGGTCTTCTGCTGCCGTAGTCCATCCACTTCAACGTTTAGTATGTGGTGTGTTCAGAGATGCTCTTCTGCACATCACTGTTATAATCCTTGGTTATTTGAGTTATTGTCACCTCCCTGTCAGCTTGAACCAGTCTGGCCATTCTCCTCTGACCTCTCTCATTAACAAGGCATTTTCACTTACAGAACTGCTGCTCTGTTGATGTTTTTTGTTTCTCACACCATTCTCTGTAAACTCTAGAGACTGTTGTGTGTGAAAATCCCAGGTGATCAGCAGATTCTGAGATATTGACATCACCTCGCCTGGCACCAACAATCATTCCCTGGTCAAAGTCACAAAAATCACATTTCTTCCACATTCTGATGTTTGGTCTGAGCAACAATGGAAACTTTTAACCGTAGTAAACAACACTCAAAGCAGCTGCGCAGGCTGACTCTGTGGTTAAGAAGGCATACGGTGCATTGGCCTTCATCAACCCTGGGATTGAGTTTAAGAGCCTTGGAGTACTGTGCTCAGTTCTGGTCACCTCACTACAGAAAGGATGTGGAAACCATAGAAAGTGTGCAGAGGAGATTTTCAAAGATGTTGCCTGGATTGGGGAGCGTGAGCGTGCCTTGTGAGAATAGGTTGAGTGAACTTGGCCTTTTCTCCTTGGAGCGATGGAGGATGAGAGTCGACCTGATAGAGGTGTACAAGATGTTGAAAGGCATTGATCGTGTGGATAGTCAGAGGCTTTTTCCCAGGGCTGAGATGGCTAGCATGAGAAGGCACAGTTTTAATGTGCTTGGAAATAGGTACAGAGGAAATGTCAGGGGTAAGTCTTTTATGCAGAGAGTGGTGAGTGAGTGGAATGGGCTGCCGGCGACGGTGTTGGAAGTGGGTAAGATAGAGTCTTTTAAGAGAATCTTTGATAGGTACATGGAGCTTAGAAAAATAGAGGGCTATGGGTAACCCAAGGTAACTTCTAAAGTAAGTATATATTCGGCACAGCATTGTGGGCTGAAGGGCCTGTATTGTGCTGTAGGTTTTCTATGTTTCCATGTTTTATACTTTCATGCATTGAGTTGCTGCCACATGACTGGTTGATTAGATATCTGTATTAACAAGCATGTGTACTTAATAAAGTGACCAATGAGGTTATACCAGTAGCTCACGCTTCTGTAAATTTCAAGAAATACTACATTCCCGAGAAGAATTAGTATACATTCTTATGGAGGAAAAAAATGTTCTAATTTTGTATCAGAATAATGCAATATTGTCTGCTCTTTCCTGCTCCCTCTAGACCAGGGGTTCCCAACCTGGAGTCCATGGCATGGAAAGGATGGGACCCCCTGCTCTATAGGAAAAAACAACATTTAGAATACTAGCAGATTTTACAGTCTGTTGCTGGAAAACGAATGACACCAACACTTCTTCATCCAAGTATGGATCTGTTGACAAACCTGACTTATCATCCGGCCATGATTAAATAAATCTTGTGAAGTTGTTCATTTTGTTCCTGTGTCTTATTCTGGAAGATTAATGATGAAGAGAACAGATTGTTGCATGACTGGGAAGAAATTGCAGGAAGGTGCAGCATAATGGTATTTAAGAGTTCTTGTCCCTGAAACACAAAAGTTAGCACGTTCGGGGGAAGCTAGCACATTCAGCAAAAGTGAGCACACTCTGGGGAAGTTAGCAGTCAGGGGAAGCTAGCATTCTCAGGGGAAGTTATCACACTAAGGGGAAGCAGGTAATAGGGAAGGGTGAATGAAAGTTGATCCTTATTTCAAGGGTATTGGAGTGCATACTCAGTGACCACTTTATTAGGTACATCTTCTCATTTTAATGCAAATATCTAATCATCTGATCACGTGGTAGCAACTCAATGCATAAAAGCATTCAGACACGGTCAAGAGATTCACTTGTTGGTCAGACTAATCAAATGAGGAAGAAATGTGATCTAAGTGTTTTTGACTGTGGAATGATTGTTGGTGTCAGACAGGGTGGTTTGAGTATCTCAGAAACTGCTGATCTCCTGGGTTTTTCATGCACAACAGTCTCCAGAGTTTACAAAGAATGGTGCAAAAGCAAAAAAAAACGAACATCCAGTGAGTAGCAGCTCTGTGGGCCAAATTGTAATAGTAACTAAAATAACTTTGCAGAAGAGTATCTCTGAATGCACATGTTTAATCTTGAAGTGGGTGGGTTACATCAGCAGAAGACAACGGACATACACTCAGTGGCCACTTTATTAAGTACAAGAGGAATGAAGGAGATAATCTTTGAGGAATGATTGATGGCTTTGGACCTGTACTCACTGGAGCTTTGAAGAATGAAGGGGGGATCTCATTGAAATCTATTGAATATTGAAAGGCCTCTATAGAGTGTACATTGAGAGTATGTTGCATATAGTGGAGAGGCAGGGTTGGGTCTTGGACAAGAGGGCACAGCATCAGAACAGAAGGATGTAATTTAGAATGGAGATAAGGAGGAATTTCTTCTCATGAAATTCTCATGAATGACAAAAAACTGCAGATGTTTGAAATCTGAAATAAAAACAAAACAGAAGAAAATGCTGTGCATTGTAGGGAAGAGAGAAAAGCTTGCTGGCGGCATTGGAGAGGGTCCAGAGAAGGTTCATGAGAATGATCCTGGGAATGAAAGGGTTAATGTACGGGGGGCATTTGATGGCCCTGGGCCTGCACTTGCTGAAGTTTAGAAGAATGAGGGGGGATCTCATTGAAACCTATGGAGTATTGAAAGGCCTCGATAGAGTGGACTTGGAGGTATGAAAGGAGGAAGAGGCATGATGGTAGGAGGGGAAAACACAACATGCAGGAACTGTGAGGCACAGAATGCAGCAGCCGCTGGGAATCTGAAATAAAATGGAGCGCTGGAATGCACAGCAGGTTGGGTTGTAACTGAGCAGAGGTAATGACTGAATTAATGTTACGGCTGAATATGCTTTCATCAGAACAGGAAGGGCTGGTTATCTGAAATTGTTAAATTCAATATTAGGCTCCAATGTCAGCGATGTGCCCAGCTGGAAGATAAGGTACTGATATTCGAGCTGACAGTGCAGGTCATAGTGAATTTAATTTAGGGGTAGATATTGGCATGGTCCATTGCCAATCCTCCCAATATTCCCATAGAAATATTACAGATATCCGGATACTTGGATTCCTCTCAGTGCCATGCACCAGTGAGCATGTAACTGGAGGGGAATGCCGATGAATGTGTGGCTGGAGAGATGGTGCAGGAGGGAGGACTCTAGACTCTTGAGGTGTTGTGTGCAGTTCCAGAGCAGGTGGCCACTCTACAGGACTGCTGGGCGGCACCTCAACAGAACTAGGACTCAAAGTAAATTTGCTGGTGGCTTTGGGAAGCATTGAGCAAAGACTCAGAAGGGAGAAAAGAAGAGCTTGAAACAGAAGGCTAAACATTTGTCAGGGAGTTTGAATGGAAAGAAGAGGAGGCAGGTTGTGTTTAGGGGTGCACAGGACAAGATTGATTCCATACCAGACAACAAGGAGTATAGTGAATAAGTTAGCTGCATGTAAGAATGATGTTGTCTTTATTATAGGAGTGGTGCTCAAAGAGGGGCAAGACCATGTCTACAGGGGTTATAGATGATATAGAGAGAGGGATAAGGAAAGGGGTCAACTCTGGCTGAAGCAACAACCTCTACTATGAACAGGGATGATATGGGAGAAAGATCATCAAATGAAGAAATTATAGGCCAAATGAAAGAACAAAAGGAGGTAGTTGCAATGTTGAGGGGGTAATATGTTCTACTAAACAGTCCAAGGGAGATGGAAGAACAAATCTGTAGACAAATATTTGATGTGTAATTGCATTAGGTCTATAATAGAGAGGAGTCTATAGTAGGGAAGAGTTTCATGATCTTAATATTGTGTAAGATGCTGAGGCACATCCTAAAGTGGCTTATTTTTACAGCATGGAGCCAGACCCTTTGGCACACTGACTCTGTGCCAACCATCAATCACCTGGTTTTACACTCATTCTACCCTAACCCCCTTGGTTGTCCCCACGCTCCTATCGACTTCCCCCAGACTCTACCCATCACCTACACTCACGGGGCAATTTACAGTGACCAAGTCATGTGCCTTGGGGACATGGGAGGAAACCAGAGCACTTGGAGGGAATCCGCACAGTCACAGGAAGAAGGTGTAAACTCCACATGAGCAGCAGTGAAACTGGGTTGCCGGAACCGTGAGATAGCAGTTCTACTACTGCATCAGCCTATGGGGACTTCTGTAGTCAGTAAGTGATGAGTCCAGTGAGAAGGTTGGAAGATGGGTGAAGGGAGCTGGGAGATTTAGCATTAGGGAATGAAAGAATCTCAGTGGGGATGCACATTTGTGATATTATACAAATTCAGATAGATTTAGTATTGGTCCGGATAAAGGCAGACATAAGACAGAAGCATAGAGTCCTGGCCTTCTCTACTGCCAAGATGAGGCCACTCTCAAGTTGGGGGAGAAACACCTCATATCCTGTCCGGGTAGCCTCCAACCTGATAGCATGAACATCGATTTCTCCAACCTCTGGTAATTTCTCCACCCTCTCCCTTTTCACTCCTTCCATTTCTGGCTGCCTTTTCACCACTTCTCTTCTCCTCAGCACCCCGTCACCTCCTTCCCTTTCTCCCATGGTCCAGCGCCCTCTCCTGTCAGGTTTCTTCTTCTTTAGCCCTTTACCTTTCCCAACAATCATCTCCCAGCCTTGCTCTTTATTCCCCCTCTCCATTCACACCCACCTCCCCCTCGACACAGCAAACTGCAGGACCAATATGGATCTAAAAGGTAGCACGCGTGTAGGGCTACAGTAAGACTGAGACTCATAATGGATTTTTTTTTTATTATTCCACCGACTCCTCGTTTAATGGTAGGGGCCCATGGTATGAAAAAAGATTGGGAATCCCGATTTAGAGATACAGCATTGTAATAGGTCCTTCAGGCCCAAGCTGGCCTGTACCACCCAATTACACTCATGTGACCAATTAAGCTCCTAACCTGTACATCCTTGGAATGTGAGATGAAACTGGAGCATGCCGAGGAAAAGCATGCGGTCACAGGGCAACCTATAAACCTATAGACAGCAGCAGGAATTGATCCCTGATCTCGGATCACTGGCACTGCAATGCAATGTGCTAATTGCTACAATACCATAATTATCATTTCTATATTAATTTTTAAATGCAAAACTAAGCTGAATAAAATACTGCAGTGATGCTTTCAATATTTAAAGGCTAGTGATATAATAATCAGGCATTAGGACCAAGGGGGAGGCGTGGAAGTGGGAGATGAACCTGACAAAGTTGTAGCACTGTGCGAGATAAAGCAGGCAGCAGACAATGGGAATAACTGCAAAACAGGACAAAATATGTTCTAATCAGCTTGCAACGGCCTGTACGTCTTTGGGATGTGGGAGAGAAACAGAGCTCCCAGAAGAAACCCACATAGTCACAGGGAAAATGTGCAAACAGCAGAGGGAATTAAACCCGGTTCGCTGGCGCTGTTATACTGTAATGTTAACCACTGTGCTACCTTGCCGCCCAATACATCTTCACAAGCGAGGGATGGCACGAATTTTGTACTGAATGACTTGGGAAATATTAGGTGGGACAGAAATAGAAAAAGAGGAAGGATTAAGAGCTTGGCATTTTGAAAATAGATAGATTTCCAGACCCTGACGAAAGGTACACTGCTGTTAAAAGAGGCAAGGGGGAAAATTGTGAGGACTCTGATTACAGCTTTTCAAACCTCCCAGCTTACACTCAGTGGCCATTTTATGGGGTACACCTGTACTCCTGCTTGTTAATGCAAATATCTAATCTGCCAATCATGTGGCAGAAACTCAATGCATAAAAACAAACAGAGTCAAAGCATTCAGTTGTTCAGACCAAACATTAACGACTTTGACCCTGGAATGATTGTTGGTCCCAAGCGGGGTGGTTTGAGTATCTTGGAAACTGCTGATCTCCTGGGATTGATTTTCACACGCAATAGTCTCTCAGTTTACAGAGAAACAAAAAAAAAATCCAGCGAGCAGCAGTTCTGTGGGCGAAAATTTCTTGTTAATGAGAGAGGTCAGAGGAGAATGGCCAGACTGGTTCAAGCTGACAGGAAGGCGACAGTAACTCAAATAACCATGGGTGACAACAACCATGTGCAGAAGAGCATAACAGAATGCACAACACATTGAAACTCGAAGTGGATGGGCTACAGCAGGAGAAGACCACGGGCATACATTCAGTGGCCACTTTATTAGGTACAGAAGATAGCTAATAAAGCGGTCACTGAGTGTATACTGTTTGGTGCCAGGGGTTCATGGGGATGCTGATGGAGGAGTATCATTTGAAAAGGAAGGAAGACATAAGCTAACTAGTTCCTGACCATGTAGTTTAACTTTGGTGTGAGCAAATGACTGGAATCCATTCCAAGGACAACCTTCGTTTAGAAGGACAAACACGAGCAGAAATGCAGAAGCCAGAAAATAGAAATGAGAGAAGAGGCTTGACCATCCAAAATGGTCAAAACTGACCACCCATCTCAATACCACACTCCCTGTGCTCTCCTTGTACTCCTTGATGCCTTTTGTAAAAGAAATGCATCTATCTCCTTATATATATTCACTGAGTTTAGCCTATGTGGTAGTTAATGTCAGTGGATCAGCCCACACAAGTAAAGGAATTTCTCCTCATCCCAACTCTAAATGTCTTATCCCTTATCCTAAGATCATTGTTTAAGACTCTCTAGCCACAGGAAACCACAGCTGTGACACACCCTTTGACCTTCAGGCATCCACCACTGTTTGCATTTTCTCAGCACACTTGTGTAAACCTTGTGCGTCAATGGTGTGACCACAGTAGGTGATGCTTGTTTAATGGATTCACAATTGTTGCGTCGTACTCTAAGCCCATAATCTTTGAATCTTTGCTGAAATGTTTTCCTCTGGTAAGGTTTGCAAAGTTGTCCTCTATCATGGGCAGAAGGAATTGATCTATTTTCCATACTGAGTTGATGGTGACCTTCAAATTGCAACATACCCTGACAGACTCATTCTACATGACTGCTGGAACCACCGGCTTTGCCCACGGACTCCATTCAACCTTGGAAAGAATTCCTTCAACCTCCATGTAATCTAGCTCACTGGCTACCTTATCATGGATGGTATAAGGAACTGGATGGGCTTTGTAAAACTTGAGTGGAGCATTTTTATTAAACAGTATTTTACCGTTGACATGATTGATTTTTTCCAATGCCATCCTTGAACACTGCTGTGACGTTATCCAGTACCTTCCTTAATTCACTTTCAGTTGACTCTGTTGCGGGGAATAGGGCATGCAACTGGTAGATGGATCTCCACCCAAGTTGTAGTTGTCTCAGTCAATCATGCCCCCAAAATGTTGTGTCTCCTGTCTTTTTGCCACAGACAAGCCCAATGTGGCTTGTTGGTTGTTGTATGTCACTCCCACAGGAGTTATCTTTTCTGCACTACAATTTCTTAGTTGGATATCTGCAGCCTTCAGTTCAATATCTTTGAAATGCTGTTTAAATTCATTCTGTGTAATAACAGCAACAGCTGAGCCAGTGTCCAATTCCATTTTCATTAATTTACCATTCATTTCTGATGTAAGCAATTTTGTTTGTCTTGCTAGTTTTCACATTGTAAATCCCAAGGTTAATTAGTCCTGCATCACTCTCATCATTATCATTATCACAGCTAGAGAGAAGGTTCTTGGGAAACTGAAAGGTCTGAAGGTAGGTAAGTTATCTGGATTGGATAGTGTACATCCCAGGGTTCTGAAGGAGGTGGCTGAAGAGATTGTGGAGGCATTAGTAATGATTGTTCAAGAATCACTAGATTCTGGAATGGTTCTGGAAGACTGGAAAATTGCAAATGTCACTCCACACTTCAAGAGGTGAGAGTGGCAGAAGAAAGGAAACTATAGGCCAGTTAGTCTGACCTCAGTAGTTGGGAAAATGTTGGAGTTGATTGTTAAG
Source organism: Mobula hypostoma (assembly GCF_963921235.1). Classification (NCBI taxonomy): domain Eukaryota; kingdom Metazoa; phylum Chordata; class Chondrichthyes; order Myliobatiformes; family Myliobatidae; genus Mobula; species Mobula hypostoma. Next base: position 91,740,876 of record NC_086104.1, on the reverse strand, counting down.
GATGAGGTCTCAGGGTACTTGGAGGCACAAGATAAAATAGGCTGTAGTCAGCATGATTTCCTTAAGGAAAAATCTTGCCTGAGAAATCTGTTGGAATTCTTTGAAGAAATAACAAGCAGGATAGACAAAGGAGTATTGTTTGATGTTGTCTCCTTGGATTTTCAGAAAGCCTTTGGCAAGGTGCCACACATGAGGCTGCTTAACAAGTTACGAGCCAATGGTATTACAGGAAAGATTTTAGCATGGATAAACCAGTGACTGATTGGCCAAAACCCCTGGACTCACTTTTAAGGACTCCTCATCTCCTGTTCTGGATATTTATTGCTGATTTTTTAAATTATTATTATTTTGTACTTTTTTCTATCTTTGTATTTGTTGTCTTTAGCACATTGGTTGTTTGTCTATCTTGTTGTGTGTGGCATTTCACTGATTCTACTGTGATTCTTTTGTATTTATTGTGAATTCCCATAAGAAAATGAATCTCAGGGTAATATATGGTGACATATTTGTAATTTGATCATAAACTTACTTTGAATTTTTGAACTGCTTGCTGTTGAGGTCACCACTTTACAGAAAAGACGTAATTGCCCAGGAAAAGATACAAAGGCAATTCATGAGGATGTTAAGAGTTAAGATAAGATAAGATTAATTTTATTTTTCAAACAGTACATAAATCAAAATTTACAGTGAAATGCGTAGTTTGGTCAAATCAAATCAGTGAGGATCGCGCTGGGCAGCTCACAAGCGTCACCATGCTTTCAGTGTCAATATAGCATACTTACAAACTGAATAATCCTTACCCTAATTGTGCACCCTTCGAATGTGGGAGGAAACTGGAGCACCTGGAGGAAACTCACATGAGAACATACACACTCCTTATAAGGCACAGTGGGAATTGAACACCAGTCAGTGATTGCTGAGCGCTATTCTACTGTGATCCTGATGTGGAAGAGTGCGGCTACCAGGAACGGTCGGAAAACTGTGACTGGGTCCTCTGGAACAGAAGATGGTGAGGGGAGAATTAATTGAACTATATAGAATGATGAGCCTGAATAGTAGAACTAGAAATACCCAGTTTTTGACCACAGGAACGAAAGCATGGAAATCCAAACTCCAAAAGTGCAAAAGGCAAGTATTTAAAGTAATTGTATTAGGATGGAGAAGAGGAAAATAATTTTCACCTATAGAGTGGTATGAATGTAGAACTCTTGCTGGTATGAGTGGGGGGGGGCGCAGAAACCCTTGTCAGATTACTACAATCCTTGGAAGAGCTGTGATCTACAGACTGTGCAGCAAGCAATGGGAGATGGGTTAAGCAGAGGCCATTCTTTCTTGAGAAACATGTACATGAAGGGTCAAACGCTTGCCTTTTGTGTCATAGATTTCCTATGGTCCCATGATTTCTTTTTCTATATCCCTGTGAGAGGGAGACTGGATGACAAAACGCAGGCATTGCATCAAGATACCAAAACTTTCTTCTGTAAACATTCTCTCTTCAATTTTCAGCAGAGGTGTGAATATGGAGTCAGCTGCCTTGGGTGTACATTTGTTGTTCATGAGTATCTCCGACAAAGGTTGTAGGGAAGCAGTCTGCAGTTGATGTTGGTCCATGTGGCTCTCCGTGCTCCATTCTGACAGAATGGTGCTCCCAATTCTCCAAAGCAATCACTGGCATACTTTCATTTTCAGCTGCCTCCTTGCTGTCTCTGCATTGAATGCCATCAATACCATTTGGCCAACCACACTCAGAAGTTTCCAAATTAACCTTGACATTGCCTTCAATTAGTGGTTAGCACAACGCTGTACAGTACAGGCGACCCGGGTTCAATTCCTGCTGCTGTTTGTAAGGAGTTTGTATGTTCTCCCATGACCGTGTGGGTTCTCTCTGGGTTCTCTGGTTTCCTCTCACAGTGTAAAGACAGACCCGTTGGTAAATTGTAAATTGTCCCGTGATTGGGCCGGGATTCAATCGGGGGATTGCTGGGTGGTGTGGCTCAAAGGGCCAGAAGGGCCTATTCTGTGCTGTAACTCAATAAATAAATAAATTCTCCAGTGACTCCCATACGGGAACGACAAGTATGACAGGACCGCTTGTTCCACAGAATTCCCTCTGATCCCTCCTTGGAGGAGAAAACTGCCCAGTAGGAAAGAAGACATCAATTCTACTTCACTCCACCCCTACCTTGAGGTCCACCTGCAAAAATCCATCGCTGCACCCCAGATTCTGGGTAGCAGCAGTAATTAACAATCAATTCCATTTTGTGCATTTATGGAAAGTGGTTGCCGCAAGCACGATGACAACTTCCAAAGGACGTTTGGCTAAGTACATCAATAGGAGGGACTTGGAGAAATCTGGGCCAAGCAAATGCTCCTGTGCACATAGCCTTTGTTGCCACATAGCTGAAATAGAGACAGATGAGAAAATGCTTCTGAAGCATGAAAGGTTTTCTTTGTTGTACTGTATTTCACCATTCAATTCATAAATAAAATCAAAAGTATGTGATTTTTCGTTTTCATTCCAAATATTTATAGCCTGCATGTTACAAAAAAGCATTCAAAAGTGCTGCATTGTTTTCAAGCTGTGTAAAAATTTCCTGCTCAGAGCAATGGTCTACGCAGCCGGAAAACAAATTAGAGGCAATGTTGTTTCTCTCACTCTGGACTCTAGATTTTAAATTAGAGACAACATTGATTCTCTCCCTCTAGATTTATGTAGCAACTTTACTGCAGGAATTTATCACAATTTCTTTCATGGGAGCATTCTCAAAGGAAACTGAAACCTCCCTCAATATTTTCTCTGGATGCCCAGCAACCCCTGGACCTCCTTGGATTGAAACACTCCCCCAGTTCCGCTCTTCTGAGTATCTATCCCTGATTTCCTCTATTCTGGCTTCAGCCTGCAATCCTCTGGCCTCCATACTTCCCCCCTCCCCTTCCACTCTTCTCAAGCTGCTCTGAGAGCCTTCCATCCAAGCTGCTTGTCACCTCTCCTGTTATCTCTTTGTGTGAGATATTGTCAAAACCCCTGCGCAGCAGAAGGCTCTGCCCTCCCGAAGTCCTCCCAGCAAAATATGCTAATGGACCAGACTGGAGGCTAAAAGACCTAGCTGCCTATTGATGGGATTTGTGCTCCTAGGTGAACTAACAACAAATGAGCACTGCATAGACAAGGAACCAAACATTTTTATGTTAAAATGCTCTGCATGAAAGTAGCCGCTAAGACTGTTTTCACTGGATGTAGCTCAGTACATAACACCATAAGATATTGAAGAAGAATTTAGTCATTTGACCTAATTGAGTCTGCTCTGCCATTCCATCATGACTGATTTATTATCCCGTTCAACCCTATTCTCCTGCCTTCTTCAGGTAATCTTTGATGCCACCCTCTGGCAAAGGAAATTCCTCCTCGTCTCTGTTCTAAAGGGACATCCTTGTATACTTGAAGCTATGACCTCTGGTCCTAGACTCCCTCACAGTTGCAAACACCTGATCTATCTAGACCTTTCAATATTCAATAAGTTTCAATAAGATCCTCCCCTCATTCTTCTAAACCCGAGTGAGGACAGGCCCATGGCCATGAAACGCTTCTCATACATTTTAGTGCTGGGATCATTCTCATGAACTGCCTCTAGCCCCTCTTCAATAACAACACATCCTTTCTTAGATAAGGGGCCCAAAACTGCTCACAATACTCCAAGTGTGGTCTGACCAATGCCTTATAAAGCCTCAGCGTTACATACTTGCTTTTGCATTATAGTCCTCTGGAAATAAATGCTAACATACCATATCATCCTTGTCATCTTCTGAATCTGCAGTCTCCATTATCCAAATATCAAAGGGATCAAGTTCAAGGAAAGCCTCACAAGACCTCCTCTGATTCATGTCCCACCATAACTTGAACAAAGCCCTGCTCGTATCCTTGTTGGATGAAGGTGCTGAAATTCCCTGTCTAACTAGACCAGTAATTCCCTTTCATTACTGGTTCTGTTGCAGTTTACCTTGGCAAGAAACCACCATCATCCTCTCAGGGGCTTTGACAATGTGGGGGTTCATGTCCAACAACAACTGTGAAGTTGATTTGTGGTAACCTTCTCGGACCTTGTTTTGTTGTCTTGGGCTGTTGGACTCCAGATATCGGCTTAAGAGCCTCCAAGGATGGATGGTAAGGGAGGATCGCTGTAGGCAGGGACATAGTCAGTGGTTATGGAGTTCCAGTTTGGGTTCCCGAGGGTAGACAGCTTTTATCCCAGGGTGTAAAAGTCAAACAGTTGCCTGGATGAGTGCAGTCTCAACAATACTCAACAAGCTTGACATCACTTATGTCTTAAGACACAGCAGCCCACTTGGCAGGCACCCCATCCACAACCGTTCGCAGTATCATCTATGTCTCTCGTACAAGTTCTAGTAGCTGAAACCTTTAGGGTGAATTATTGGGTGTATTTAAGGTGGAGGTTGACAGGTTCTTGATTAGTCTGGGTGTGAAAGGTTACGGAGAGAAGGCAGGAGATTGGGGTTGGGGGGAAATGGATCAGCCATGATGAAACGGCGGAGAAGACTCGATGGGCCGAATGGCATAATTCTGCTCCTGTATGTTATGGTCTTATGGATCCCTTGAGTTAAAAGCCACCATTTTGATTGCCATTTTCAACACCTTTGGAATTGTTCATCATCACTTAGTGACTTCTGCTCTTGAACGTTGAAGTCTCTCTGCCACTGAGTGTTCACAGATCCCCAGAAATCAAATAACAATTCTACACATGGCAGGCAGCTGGCAACAAGCCATGACCATTAGTTAAACTCCAGAGGACTAAGACTCGAATACTGCTGCAATATTTCAGAGAGGCAGCTGTTGTTTCTTCATCATACTAAAACCTCATTGATCCAATCACTTCCCCTTTGATCTTGCAGCCAATACACCCAATGGTTTTGCTTTTCCTACAGGACACAGAACGGCACAGTACAGAAAGAGGACTTCTGGCCTATCACATCTGTGCTAACCATGATGCCAGAGTAACTGATCCCATCTGCCTGCAAATGATCCAAATCCCTGCATTCCCTGTCCATTCACATCTCCATCTAAGTTCCTCTGAAATATTGGTAGTATCTGTATTTGTTGTCTGCTTGTACCACATTGGGATCTTGGGGTTCATACCCACAGATCCTTCAAAGTAGCAGTGCAAGTTAACGGGGTGGTTAAGAAAATGTATGGTGTGTTAGCCTTCATTGGTCAGGTTCAAGAGCCACGAGGTAATGTCATAACTCTATAAGTCCTGTGTGAGACCACACTTAGAGTATTCTGTTCATTTCTGGTCACCTCATTATAGGAAGGATGTGGAACACCTTAGAGAAGGTGCAGAGCAGATTTTCTTTAGTATTAGACATTTTGACCTTGAGAAAAAAGATGCTAGCTGTCTTCCCTATCTGCACCTCTCATAATCTTACAAACTACTGTCAGGTTTCCCCTCAGCCTCAACTGTCCCAGAAACAAACAACTTTAATTTCTCCAGCCACTCCTTACAGCACCTGCCCTCTAATCCAGTCAGCATCCTAGTGACCATCTTCTGAATCCTCTCCATAGCCTTCCTATAATGTGGCAATCACAACTGAGTGCACCACCATTATTCACCACATGGGTGAAGCATAACCAGCTTTCTGACACTGCAATATTATTTCAACTAACACAGCCACCTTCAGGGAGTACCTAGCTCTCTCTCTGCATCAGTGCTGTGAAGTCCTGCCATGAGCTGTGTATCTTCCTTTTACCTTTATACTCCCAAAGTGCAACACCTCACTTGCCAAGAATTAAGCTCCATCTGCCCGTAACTTGGATGGATTTTAAGAAAGCCACTGACAAAATCCAGTTGATGAGACAGTTAGGAAATCAAAATGGGTTAGGGCAGGGTTAGTGTTAGTGGGTGGTGGATGGTCAGTGCGGAGCTGATGGGCTGAATGGTCTGTTACCATGCTATCTCCCGTATGACTCTATGAAAAGACATAGCTAAAGGTAAAACTTGTGAAAGTGTAGGCAAATTATTCATCTGGACAGAGAATGGTAGTGAAGGGAGATAATCGCCAGACACTCAGATTCACAGGATGTGACTGGGGATCTCTGCTGGGGCTGCTTCTACTCCAAACATTTATAAACAGCTCGGATAATTCAATAGAAAATCATTAATCTAATTTTGCCCATGTCATAATGATAAACAGCACAGTTAGTGGGGAAGAAGGAAGCATTAAATTATAGAGAATTATTAATAGATTAAATAAATGATCAAGGCTGCAGGAAGTGGATTTCAAGGCAATTATGAGGTTATCTACTAGGGACTTCAAAAAAAAAACAGAACTTGGTTTTCTAAATGATAAATAGCCAGCAGCAATGGGGGTCCATACCTAGACTGTAAAAATGTAATGGATAGAAAAGAATCGGAAAGGCTGTTGGAATGTTTGCTTTTATATCCAGAGCACTAGACAAGACAGAGCATAAGTTTTGTTCCAGCCATGCAAACCCCAGTTAGTCAACACTTGGAAGAATTTGTGGAGAAATAGCAGATGGAGGTCAATCTGGCCAAGTGTGAGGTGTTGAACTTTGGCAGGTCAGATGTAAGAAGACAATACACAGTTAATAGCAGGATCCTTAACAGCATTACGGTACAGAGGGATGTCCACAGCTCCCTGAATGTGGTCACACAAGTAGATTGAACGGCAGAGAAGTCATATAACGTGCTTGCCTTTATATGTTGAGGAACTGGGTTCCAGTAACATTGCAACTTTATAAAACTTTGGTTAGCTCTCATCTGGAGTATTGCATCCTTTTCTAGTTGTCCCTTTAGAGGAACTATGATAAAGCTTTGGAGAAGGAGCGGAAAAGGTTTACTAGAATTCTTCCTGGATTAGGAGACATAACGAGAGGTTTGGCAAACTTGGGCTGTCTTCTCTGCAGTGGCAGAGGCTGAGTGAAGATCTGATAGTGTTCATTCATTTATAGAAATGTATCGATAGAGTAGAGCAGGGTTTCTCAAGCGGGGTTCCATGAGAGGTCACTAGGGATTCTGTGAGAGGTGGTGATTAAAAAAACATCATTTTTTGAACTTAGCACAATGCTAGCACTCGCAGTGTTAGGCAGTGACCGAGCAGCCCCATTGGCAATCTCATTAGAAGTCTCTCAGCCCAGTGTGGCAGTGTGCTGTAGGACCGTGTTTATTTGGTTGAGTCCATTCTCAGTTTCTGACGCGAGATAGGGGAGGCCGTTGATAATTGGTGAGTGCTGTATTGCACGGAAGGGAGGATGACAGGCTGATAATTAATGAGTGCTGTATTGCATGGACACAGTGGCCAAGTGGTTAAGGCATTGGACTAGCGACCTGAGGGAACGTGTTGTGACTTAGAGCAAGGCACTTAACCACACATTGCTCTGCGGCGACACTGGTGCCAAGCAGTATGGGTCCTAATGCCCTTCCCTTGGACAACATCGGTGTCGTGGAGAGGGGAGACTTGCAGCATGGGCAACTGCTGGTCTTCCATACAACCTTGCCCAGGCCTGCGCCCTGGAGAGTGAAGACTTTCCAGGCGCAGATCCATGGTTTCACAAGACTAACGGATGCCTTTAATTGCATGGAGAAGAGGACAGTAGGCTGATAATTTGTGAGTGCCGTATTGCATGCAGTGGGCAATGGTATGCTGATAATTGGTGAGCACTGTATTACATGGAGGGGAGGATGGTAGGGTGCTGAGGAGTGTGAAGTGTGTTTATCGAGCATTAAATGGACTTGCCCAATTTGGGTTGTGATGACAGCCTCTCCCTCCCAAATCACCTCCCCCAACTTCCCCTTACACACCGCTGACTGATTTATGGGTGTAGAAAAAAATTGGAGGGAATTTTTCATTCAAAGACAGTCCACTGTGGTGACTTTTGAAGAGAAGATGTGAGATTGAAGAGGAGGATTCTAGGCCTAGACCTACAAACAATTCTGATAAGGTTAATAATGAAGAATTACAATTTTCTGAGTCATTTCACTGCACTAGTGCAACAACGGACACAAAAAAGTTCGTCTTTACAATGAATGCTACTTATCAATGGATTGTACATGGACTGGTGATCCAAGTTATCCTATTCCATTGTGCGTAGTCTGTGGCAAACAACTTACAAATGTAGCAATGGCTCCAGCAAAATTGAAAATACTCTTAACTACAAGTCACAGCCATATGACAAGTAAAAGTGCTGATTATTTTAAACAAATATTTGAATCACAAAACAGTTTAAGGACTTTGAAAGTGAAATCCCAGTCAGTAAAAATAATCAGTAAGAAATTTATATAGTAGCTTTAAGACCAGTTCACTCAAGAATGTTTAAAAAACTGTTCTCGAGTGATGACACAAAGATTGGGGGTGTTGTGGATAGTCTGGGAGCGCTGTCAGAGGTTACAGCGGGACATTGATAGGATGCAAAACTGGGCTGAGAAGTGGCAGATGGAGTTCAACCCAGATAAGTGTGAGATGGTTCATTTTGGTAGGTCAAATACGATGGCAGAATATAGTATTAATGGTAAGAGTCTTGGCAGTGTGGAGGATCAGAGGGATCTTGGGGTCCGAGTCCATAGGACACTCAAAGCTGCTGCACAGGTTGACTCTGTGGTTAAGAAGGCATCTGGTGCATTGGCCTTCATCAACCGTGGGATTGATTTGAAGAGCTGAGAGGTAATGTTACAGTGAGGAAACCCAGGTCAGACCCCACTTGGAGTTCTGTGCTCAGTTCTAGTTGCCTCACTACAGGAAGGATGTGGAAATTATAGAAAGGGTGCAGAGGAGATTTAACCATATAACCAAATAAAAATTACAGCACGGAAACAAGCCATCTCGGCCCTTCTAGTCCATACCGATCTCTTACTCTCATCTAGTCCCATCGACCTGCAATCAGCCCATAACCCTCCATTCCTTTCCTGTCCATATATCTATCCAATTTAACCTTAAACGACAACATCATACCTGCGTCAACCACTTCTGCTGGAAGCTCATTCCACACAGCCACCACTCTCTGAGTAAAGAAGTCCCCCCTCATGTTAGCTCTAAACTTTTGTCCTTTAACTCTCAATTCATGTCCTCTTGTTTGAATCCTCCCCAATCGCAATGGAAAAAGCCTATCCGTGTCAACTCTGTCAATCCCCCTCATAATTTTAAACACCTCTATCAAGTCTCCCCTCAACCTTCTACGCTCCAAAGAATAAAGACCTAACTTGTTCAACCTTTCTCTGTAACTTAGGAGATGAAACCCAGCCAACATTTTAGTAAACCTCCTCTGTACTCTGTCAATTTTATTGATATCCTTCCTATAATTCAGTGACCAGAACTGTACACAATACTCATTTACAAGGATGTTGCCTGGATTGGGGAGCATGCCCTATGAGAATAGGTGGAGTGAATACGGCCTTTTCTCCTTGGAGCGACGGAAGATGAGAGGTGACCCGATAGAGGTGTAGAAGATGATGACAGGCATTGATCATGTGGATAGTCAGAGGCTTTTTTCCAGGGCTGAAATGACTAGCACGAGAGGCCACAGGTTTAAAGTGGTTGGAAGTAGATACAGAGGAGATGACAGGGATATGTTTTTTACACAGAGAGTGGTGACTGTGTGGAATGGGCTGCCGGTGATGATGGTGGAGGCGGAAATGATAGAGTCTTTTAAGGGACTCCTGGATAGGTACATGGAGCTTAGGAAAATGGAGGGCTGTGGGTAATCCTAGGTAATTTCTAAGGTAAGTACATGTTCAGCAACAGCATTGTGGGCCGAAGGGCCTGGATTGTGCTGTAGGTTTTCTATGTTTCTATGTTTCTAATTGTGTTAAAACCTGGAGAAAGAACACACCAATCTCCTGCTACAAACAGAAATTTGGTGGCTAAGTAGAAGAAGATGTCACAACCATGGATTCGTGAGCTCAGCAAATTCAGCAATTGCACACGTGAATATGCACGTGTCAGCTAACTATTGTTTCATTGTGATAATATTTAACTCCATTCATTCCATCGTAGTGTTTTCGAGACTTGAACCCAGGACACGAACACAGCATTGCTTCGCTGCCTACTTGCTTTTGGCCTGAGAAATTGGACTGTCGAGTCAACTGACTCTGAAGACTCTGATTCGTTTTATATTTAGTTGTTCTTTTCAGCCGCAATGTAGGCTTCATTTTCCATTTGAGAGTTTTAGTTAATGGCCCTGTTTGGCCTAGGGTTTATTGTTTTATTTTCCCTTTAACACTGTTCACAATAAAGTCTGTGAATTATCGAGTTGCTTCAGTGTCTCCCAGTCTGCACTTGAGCATATCCACACCAGCTGACAGAAGAGTTCTCAAGCTCCCAATAAGGTGCTTGAGCTGAAAGGTAAATTGCAGCAGTACCTTCAGTTTTCATTTTTAAATCTTTTTTTATTAATTATTATTGAAGATCAACAAAAAATACATTAAAGTAATCAAGTCAACATGGCAACAACAGGAATTCTGCAGATGCTGGAAATTCAAGCAACACACATCAAAGTTGCTGGTGAACGCAGCAGGCCAGGCAGCATCTCTAGGAAGAGGTACAGTTGACGTTTCGGGCCGAGACCCTTCGTCAGGACTAACTGAAGGAAGAGTGAGTAAGGGATTAATTAAGGGTAATCCCTTACTCACTCTTCCTTCAGTTAGTCCTGACGAAGGGTCTCGGCCTGAAACGTCGACTGCACCTCTTCCTAGAGATGCTGCCTGGCCTGCTGCGTTCACCAGCAACTTTGATGTGTGTTGCTTAAGTCAACATGTCAATATGTACAATGAGAAATTAAATTATCAAATAACTGATTAACAAAGCTAAACAATATATAATATATAATATAACAATATATAATAATAATAATAAGAAAAAATAAAATGTTAAAACTATTTTTTTGGGAAAAAGAAAGAAGGAAAAAAGAACCCCTACTAACTAAAACAAAAAAAACCCTACTAACAAAAAAACCCAAAAAAAACCCCCATTGGGAGCACCAGCCCGGAGCTATACACTATACAAACTTCCATAAAAGAAAAACATCAATCCGCCAACTCGAATCCATTTAAACAAGAATCAGAAGGGAACCATCTTAATTAACTCAAATCAAATGATAGTAGCGGGCAAAAGAACCCCACCTTTTCTCAAAAGTCAAATCGAGGATCAAAAGTTCGACTTCTGATTTTATCCAAACTAAGACATAACATCAGCTGAGAGAACCATTGTATCAAAGTGGGAGCAGAGGCATCTTTCCATTTCAATAAAATAGCCCTTCTGGCTAATAACGTAACAAATGCAATTACATGTTGGTCTGATATAGAAATAGCAAGAATATATTGAGGGATTATACCAAACAAAACTGTCAATTTATTAGGTTGTAAATTAATTTTTAAAGCTTTAGAAATTGTAAAGAAAATAGATTTCCAAAACTGTTTCAATACAGAACACGACCAAAACATATGTGTCAATGTAGCTGTCTCAGTTTTACATCTATCACACTGACTATCAACATTAGGAAATATTTTAGACAGTCTCTTCTTTGTCAAATAGTAACGATGTACAATTTTAAATTGAATTAAATAGTGACTGGCACAAATTGAAGAAGAGTTAACCAACTTCAAATTTCGCAACCAATCCTCTGTTATCAAGGTCATGTTAAGCTCTCTTTCCCAATCTTGCTTAATTTAAGTAAAGGATAATTGTACTGTTGTAATAGTAAATTATATATTTTCCCAGTAAAGTCTTTCACTAAAGGGTTCATTTTTAAAATAGTGTCTAACAGGTCAGAATCTTGTTCTTTTGGAAAATTACTGAAATATTCTTGTAAGAAATGTCTGACCTGAAGATATTGCAAGAAGTGTGAGTACGAGAGAGAGTATTTAGTTACTAATTTCTCAAAAGACATCAATCGGCCTTCTTGGAACAGATCCATGAAGGAATAGACTCCTTTATTCCTCCAAAGAAAAAAGGCAGGATCACTTAGTGAAGGTTTAAATAAATAATTTTGATAAATTAAACTAGAGAAGGTTAAATTTTTTGAGTTTAAAAAAACTACAAAACTGGTACCAAATTCGTAATAACTGCTTAATCATAGGCTATAAATTTAGATTAGAAATTTTGGCTAGTTGTACAGGTAAAGAAATAACGAAGTTAAGTAGAATTGTTTCACAGCTTTCAATTCCAAATCAATTTGAAGGTGGTCGTTCATTTTTATCAGTCCAATATAACCAAGAACACGCATAACGTATATTAGCAGCCCAATAATGTATTCTTAAATTAGGCAGAGCAAGACCTCCATAATTTTTAATTTTTGTAAATGATATTTTCCAATTCTTGGTCTTTTATTATTCCAAACAAAAGATGAAATAATAGAATCAACCTGATCAAAAAACTCCTTAGTTAAAAAAATGGGAATATTTTGAAATACATATAAAAATTTTGGTAAAATCACCATTTTAACTGCATGAATTCGGCCAGCTAACGAAAGTGTAAGTGGATTCCGTCTACAAAATAATTGCTTCATAAAATCCACTAAAGGAACCAAATTAGCTCTGTAAAGGTCTCTGTAATTTTTAATGATGATAATACTTAAACATTTAAAAGAGTCTGTAACTTTAAAAGGAATATCATCATATACAGAAGCAGAATCATTTAGAGGAAATAATTCACTTTTATGAAGGTTTAGTTTATATCCCGAAAACCATTTAATAAATTCAATAAACTAGGAATGGATTCCTCAGGATTCAAAACATAAACTAAGAGATCATCAGCCTAAAGGGAGATCTTATGAATAGTCCCATTTATGGAAATTCCGTAGATGTCTTTAGCTTCATGAAGTGGAATGGCCAAGGGTTCCAACACCAATTAAATAACAGGGGACTTAACGGACATCCTTGTCTCGTACCCCGCGAAAGTAAAAAAAAAGGAGATCTACAATTATTAGTAATAACAGCAGCAATAGGGCTTTTATATATCATTCTAATCCACTTATTAAAATTAGTACCAAAGTTGAATTTCTCTAAAACATTAAGTAAGTATTTCCATTCAATGCAGAAGTACTTTCAAGAAAACAGTAGGCCAGATTTTCCTGAGTGCTTTGAAGATGAAGAACAGCTGCAAAAACTAGCTTACTTAGCAGACATTTTTCATCACATGATCCAGTTGAACAAGTCTCTGCAAGGCCCTGGAGAAAATGTTTTGACTTCAAGTGACAAGATTCTTGAATTTAAAAGTGTAAGGGGTTTCTTCTTTTATGTTACTGCTGAGGCTAATCAAAATAGTTCTTTGTTATGGTAGAATAAAATGGCTTCTTTGTTATGTTAACTGCTGAGAAAGTTCTCTCTCTAGCAGCTTGCTTGGGTTATGTTACTGATAATGAGGATTGTATTCATTTCCTAACCAGTTGGGATAGATGTTATTCTTGTGTGTCTGTAAGCTATTGTTTGCACAGGCTTTGGGGCAGAAGGCGGATGGGGGCAGAGAGAGGAGATGCGATGCTGTAAGCTGGGCGGCGGGACGGACACTGAGTGGGAGTCCGAGGCCCAAGGTGTATGCCGAAGAGAGGAGATGAAGACACACTCGTGTGGAGCGTCTGGTCGACCGCCATGGTTGGTCCCAGGCGGCGAGTCGAGGAGGTCGGAGGGGATCGAATGGTGGAAAGAAGACTCTGTTAATAGAGCTCCAACTGTTGTGCACAAAGTGGTTGAACTTTGATAAGCTTGGCGTCTTTTACTTTCCTTTTATATTTTATCTCTATTAATTATATAGTTCTAGTAAGATCTGTAAAGTGTAATCATTTAATCGCATATGGCGTATTGGCTGTTATTTGGCGGGGTGGGGTACATCACACAGTATCCACACAGACTTGATTACCCAGTTTGGCGGGACCGAAGGCTGCTCCCCCTAGACGAAAGCGAGTTGAACGAGCCTGAGGCTTACCAGGGAGCTACAAAAGAACAACTAAATCTTTGGAAAAATCATTTTGCAAAAGGAAATCTTGAAATGTTTCCACCGCTGCTTGGGCTTGAGAGTGAGGAAGGATTCAGAAAGTTGCAAGTCTTATTGAGAATCACCTGGAAGAACTGCAGAACAAAATTGAACAGTATATTTCCTCCCTTTCAACACAAGAGTATGACTGAGTGAGAGACCCTCTCTTTGAACCTTCTGCCCAGCCTGAAAACCTGTCTTTCAGAGAAGAGGAAGAACTTCGTGAGCTGCAGTCTGATCGTGCACTCAAGATGAAATTTACTGACCTGCCACTGGACAAGTTCTGGATTTCTGTGAAAAAAGAGTCTCCTGACATTTGGAGGAAAGCAATAAACATTTTGCTGCACTTTTCCACTTTTCAGGTGTGTGAGCAAGCTTTTTCTCGTTTAACAAGCATCACGAGCAAGGATAGAAATTGTCTCATTTCAGTTGGTGAAATCCATGTACGCTTATCTCAAGTTCGTCCCAGAATTGAAGAATTTATTATGTTTGCCTTTTGAATTAAAATTTATGAAAGGGAAAGAAGAGATTAATTTCAAGAAAGTTAAGCTAAGCTTAACTTTTTTTTTATTTCAAGAAAGGTTGGTTAAAAATTAATTCTCTACTCAAAAGAGCATTGACAATTATTTTTGGATTACAATATCTACAACTTACTGATCACACTAACATACCGTGAGCTGTAGGTTTTTAATGCAGGGGTTCCCTGAGACCTGAAAACTATTTCAAGGGTTCCTCCAGGGCAAAACAATTGAGAAAGGCTGGAGTAGAAATGTCTGATACTAGAGGACATGTATTAAGGTGAGAGAGCGAAAGTTGAAAGGTGATTTGCAGGGAAGGTTTGTTTTACACACACAGTGATGGGTTCCTGGAATACGCTGCTAGAGTTGGTGGTGAATGCACTTAGACAGGGCATTTAAAAGGCTCTTAGACACGTGAATGTGCAGAGAATGGCGGTATATGGAAGAACATGAATAGCAGAAGGGAACAGTTTAATTAGGTGTCATTAGCTTCATGTTCATTTCTGAGTTCTGCACTTTGATGTTGGAGGAAATGCAGCATACATGTATAATCCAAAACATTTACAAAAGCAACAAAATAGATTAGAATCCCCATAAGTCAAAATGTTTTGTAATTAGGTAATGGCCTCACTGAACACATCTGTTTTGCTACAAGTACAATACATCAAATATTTCAATATTCTACTGATCAGCTGTTTGGAACAAAGCCATGGTTTTAGCTCAATATTTTCCTGGAATATTTCAGAAAACATTGTCCCCATCAATCATATCTCACCCAAGAGGTTCCTTTCTGTTTGAAAATGTAATCTCTGGTTTCCTGTGACCTTTACAAGCTTGTATGAAAATACATGACAGAATTAGTGTTTGTTGATAAACGGCAAATCTTTTTGCAAGCTCACTGTGGTACAGATTTGAGAACAGCACTGCAGGGCAGTATATCCTCCCCCCCCCCCCCCCGAGCTGCAGTACACAAGGATTGTTTCTGCAGAGCATATCAAAGTTACAACCTGAATCACTTCTGGGAGCTGGTCACATGAAACAGGTTTTATTTTAACTGGCCAGTGCCAGATAGTATGATTTTAATTAGCAATATGGTAATAAAAATTCCGAACTTTAGTACTCGTCTGGTTTATTGACAGACTTTGGTCAAATGTTGTTCTGTAAAAGTAGCTCTATAGCTTAAAATGCAGGGAATTATGACTTTTATTTTGGAGGCAGGAATTGCTTGAAATATGACTTAAAGTACTAACCATCGCTGGAGATTCTTTGACAGACAATGTTTTTGATGATGATAAACATTTCACCTTGCTTTCTAAGATAACCACAGCTTTGCAAATTCACCACTGCTTTGCCAAAGCTTTGACAAGCATTGAAAGATGCCTGGTGCTGCCCCATGCATTTACCTGGGAGTTATGGCATCATGAAAAGCAGACCTCTGCATCTATAGATGGACAGTATCCGTACTGCGATTCGGGATACAAACTGCCAGGCACTGGGAAACAAACCTTCAGTCTATAATTGTAACGACCTGGGAAAGGTTTCCCTGCTAATGTAATGGTTTCTCTGTAGTGCAATGTTTGGGTTATGACTAGAGATAATGGGGGCTTTGGAATGTGCGCTGGCCAATGAGGGGAGATGTTTTTCTTTCTTGTGTACCTGAGCAAAGGTTTTGCGGTCTTTTGTTCGGCAGAAGGTGGAGAGAGAAGATGCCAGAATGGAGAGGTTGTTGACTGCAGGACGGAGTGGACCTGGACTGGGGTCGGAAGTCGATGCCAGGGGTGGGGGTAGTTGATGGAGAATGAACAGATGGGAAAACTGTGAGCTCCAATGTAGCGCATTAGACTGTTTCACGAGAATGGGCCTTTTTCCTTCTCTGTTTTCCTTACTAACACTATAGTCAAACTGAGAATCATAAAGCTCAAAATTGTTTAATTGTATAGTGTACACTGCTTGTTATTTCGTGGTACTGATTTGTAACGGGGAACACATCACGCAGCATCCACCCAAACAAGATTTCTTAAGTTTGGCCAGGCCGGAGGCAGTCTGCCCCTAGATTAAGCCACTAGTCGAACCTAGGGTTACATAGTTATTAAGCTTACATTGCTTGTTTACTTTTTTCACATCTACCACTTTCTTCTCCTGAGTTCTCCCCATGTTGTAAGTAGTCTTTATTAAGTAATCTACCATCACTTCATTTCAAATAAAGTTCCCTTCACTGGAATCTGCTCCTTATACTGTGTATATAATGAAATAGCTCATAAGAGTCATGGAGTTGTACAATACGGAATTTGGCCCTTTGGCCCAGCACATCCATTCTGACTATTTCACCTATCTAAAGTAACCCCATTTGTCCACATTAAGATCATATCCTTCTATGCCTTCCCTAGTTAAGTGTCTGTCTAAATGCTTCTTAAATACAGTAATTGTACCTGATTCTGCCACCCGCACCCACTGGCAGTATATTCCAGATATCAACCTTTTAAAACTCCTTCCTCTCCCCTAGATTACCAGGCAGCAACTCAATGCATCAAAGCATGCGGAGATCAATGGTCAAGAGTTTTCGACGTTGTTCAGACTAGACATTAGAATGTGGAAGAAATGTGATCTAAGTGACTTTGACTTTGCAATGATTGTTGGTGTCATACGAGTGATTTGAGTATCTCAGAAATTGCTGATCTACTGGGATTTTCACTCACAATAGTCTCCAAATTACAGAGAACATCTGGGCGTAAATGCCTTGTTAATGAGAGAGGTCAAATGAGAATGGCCAGATTGTTTCAAGCTGAGAGGAAGGCAACAGTAACTCAAGTAACCACATGTTACAACAGTGGTGCGCTGAACAGCATCTCTGAACGCACAGCACATCGAACCTTGATGTGGATGTGCTACAACTGCAGAAGACCACGAACGTACACTGCGTGGCCGTTTTGTCAGGTACAGGTGGTACCTAAAAAAGTGGCCACTGAGTCTGTATTACATAGAAAGTATCTACAGGTGAAGTGTCTGTTTGTACCAAGCTTATAGTATTTGTAGATCAATGCCGACTATGTCTCAGACTTTGTGGTGGTATTCCTGAGGGTGAAACCCCGCTATTAAAGTTCTGAAAGGGCTACAATAGGGAATACTCCTGGCCTCCTCAACCCAGCTGTTCAATATTCAATGACTTTGACTTTTCACTTCTTGTCCAGTTAGCTGTTTGATTTCACATCAAGTCAAGTTTATTGTCATGAGCACAAATATGCTGAGGCAGAGGTAAAATGAACAATTACCTGCAGCAGCATCGCAGGCACATTCACTCAGTGGCCACATTTTTAGCTATCTCCTGTACCTAATAAACTGGCCACTGAGTGGATGTTTGTAGTTTTCCAATGCTGTAGCCTACCCACTTCAACATTCGACTGTTGTATATTCAGGCATCACCTGCTGAAAGGTGGTAGGTGTATCTTCAGCATGCCACTGTTGTAGCAGGTTTTTACCTGAGTGGCTGTCACCTTCCTGTTAGCTTGAATCAGTCCATCCATTCTCCTCTCTCAATAACAAGACATTTTTGCCTACAGAACTACCACTCACTGGATGTTTTTTGTCTTTTCACCATTCTTTACATATTGTAGAGACTCGTGCATGAAAATCCCAGGAGATCAGCTGCTTCTGAGATCCTCTTCTGCCACCAACAATCATTCCATGGTCAAGGTCACTTAGAACACATTTCTGCCCCATTCTGATGTTTGGTCTGAACAACAACTGAACCTCCTGACCATGCTTTTATGCATTGAGTTTTTGCCAGATTATTCATTGATTAGACATTTACACTAACAAGCGGGTGTACAGGTGTACCTAATAAAGTGGCCACTGAGTGTAGATTCAGACTCCTAGATTCTTTAAGGAAACCATCACCTTTGAAAGTTACGTACACAGAATGCTGGAGGATCTCAGCAGGTCGGGCAGCATCTATGAAAAAGAGTAAACAGATGAAGTTTCAGGCCGAAACATTTCTTTAGGACTGAGAAAGAAGTGGGGAAGATGCAGAATAAAGAGGTGGGGGAGGAGAAAGAGTCTAGTTGAAAGGTGATAGGTGAAGCCAGGTGGTTGGGAAAGGTGAAGAGCTGGAGAAGAAAGAATCTGATGGGAGAGAAGAGTGGACAATAGTAGAAAGGGAAGGAGGAGGAGACCCAGGGGGAAGTAATAGGCAGGTGAGAAGATGTGAAAGGTCAGAGTGAGGAATAGAGGCCGAGGGGGGGGGTGGAAATAATTGTTCACCAGAAGGAGGAATCAATATTCACGCCATCAGATTGGAGGGTACCCAGATGGCAGATAAAGTGTTGCTCTTCCATCCTGAGGGTGACCTCATCTTGAGGCCAAGGACTGACACGTTGGAACGGAAATGGGAATCAGAATTAAAATGTTTGGCCAGTGGGAAGTCCCACTTGTGGCAGAAGGTGCAGAGGTGTTCGAATCAGCAGTCCCCCAATTTATGACAGGTCTCACTAATGTGGAGGAGGCCTCATCGGGAGCACTGGACACAATAGACGACCCCAGCAGGTTCACAGGGGAGGTGTTGTCTCTCCCGGGAGGACTGTTTGGGGCCCTAAATGGAGGTGAGGGAGGAGGTCAATGGGCAGGGGTAGCACTTTGGCCACTTGCAGGGCTAAGTGCCTCAAGGAAGATTGGGGGGAGGGACGAATGGACAAGGAAATCACGGAGGGAACAATCCCTGTGGAAAGCGGGGAGTGGGGAAGTAAAGCTATGTTTAGCGGTAGGAGCCTTTTGGAGATGGTGGAAGTTGCGGAGGAGGTTGTATTGGATGTAAAGGCTGATTGGGTGGTAGGTAGGGACAAGATGAACTCTATCGCTATGGTGGCAGTGGGAAGATGGGGTGAGTGTGGATGTAAAGGAAATGGAGGAGATGTGGGTGAGGGCAGTATCAATAGGAGAGAGACAGAAACCCCGTTCTTTAAAGAAGGAGGACATCTCTGATGCCCTTGAATGGAAATCAGCGACCTGGGAATAGATGCAGTGGAGTTGAAGAAACTAAGAAAAATGAATAACATTTTTACAGGCGATAGGGTGCGAAGAGGTAGTGTCGAGGTTTTGAAAGTTTCCAAGTCAAGTCAAGCAATAACAACAGACTTTGAAGAAGTGATCTGCTGAGATTTTATACACAGAACCTTCCTGTAAGCCTGACTTTTTGTGAACCTGCAGGCAAGTCTACTAAAGCAAAATACTGCAGATACAGGAATTCTGAAATAAAAGCCAGAAGATGCTGGGAGTTACTCTACGGGCATGGTGAGTTGGATCTCAGGACAATGAACAAGGGGTCATAGGGTTAGGGTGAAAGGTGAAATATTTAAGGAGAATCTGAGAGGAAACTTCTTCACTCAGAGGGTGGTGAGAGTGTGGAATGAGCTGCCAGTGGAGGTGGTCGATGCGGGTTCAAAGTTCCAAGTTAAAATTAAATTTATTATCAGAGTACATATATGTTACCACATAGAACCATGAAATTCATTTCCTGTGGGCATACTCAGCAAATGTATAGAATAATAACTGTAACAGGATCAATGAAAGTTCAAGTAGAGTGCAGAAGACACCAAACTGCGCAAACGCAAATATAAATAAATAGCAATAAATAATGAGAATGTGAAATAACAAGATAAAGTGCTCTTAAAGTGAGGTTAATGGATGGGAAAGGGAGTGTAGTTGTCCCCTTTTGTTCAGCAGCCTGAAGGTTGAGGGGTGGTAACTGTTCCTGAACCTGGTGGGGCAAGTTCTGAGGCCCTTGTACCTTCTACCTGATGGCAGCAGAGAGGAAAGAGCATGACTTAGGTAGTGAGGATCTCTGATGATGGATACTGCTTTCCTATGACAGTGTTTCATGTTGATATGCTTAGTGGTTGGGAGGGCTTTACCCATGTTGTACTGGGATAAATCCATTACCTTTAGTAGGATTTTCCATTCAAAGGCATTTGTGTTCCTTAACAAGATGTGATTCAGCCAGACAATACACTCTCCACTGCACATCTGTAGAAGTTCATCAAAGTTTTCAATGTCATGCTGAATCTCTGCAGACTCTGAAGGAAGTGGAGGTGCTGTTGTGTCTCCTTTGCAATTGCATTTACATGCTAGGAATTTAAAGTTGCTGACCCTCTACACCTCTGATCCTCCAATGTAGACTGGCTCACGGACCTCTGGCTTCCTGCTCCTGAAATCCATAATCAGTTCCTTGGTCTTGTTGACATTGAATGAGAGGCTGTTGTTATGACCACATATAGAACACAGAATAGTACAGCACAGTACAGGCCATTCAGCCCACAATGTTGTGCCGACCCTCAAACCCTGCCTCCCATATAAGCCCCCACCTTAAACTCCGCCATATACCTGTTTCTAAAATTTCACTAGTGTATCTGCCTCCACCACTGACTCAGGCAGTGCATTCCACGCACCAACCACCCTCTGAGTAAAAAACCTTCCTCTAATATCCCCCTTGAACTTCCCACCCCTTACCTTAAAGCCATGTCCTCTTGTACTGAGCAGTGGTGCCCTGGGGAAGAGGCGCTGGCTATCCACTCTATCTATTCCTCTCATTATCTTGTACACCTCTATCATGTCTTCTCTCATCCTCCTTCTCTCCAAAGAGTAAAGCCCTAGCTCCCTTAATCTCTGATCATAATGCATACTCTCTAAACCGGGCAGCATCCTGGTAAATCTCCTCTGTACCCTTTCCAATGCTTCCACATCCTTCTTATAGTGAGGTGACCAGAACTGGACACAGTACTCCAAGTGTGGCCTAACCAGAGTTCTATAGAGCTGTATCATTACATCGCGACTCTTAAACTCTATCCCTTGACTTATGAAAGCTAACACCCCATAAGCTTTCTTAACTACCCTATCCACCTGTGAGGCAACTTTCAGGGATCTGTGGACATGTACCCCCAGATCCCTCTGCTTCTCCACATTACCAAGTATCCTGCCATTTACTTTGTACTCTGCCTTGGAGTTTGTCCTTCCAAAGTGTACCACCTCACACTTCTCCGGGTTGAACTCCATCTGCCACTTCTCAGCCCACTTCTGCATCCTATCAATGTCTCTCTGCAATCTTTGACAATCCTCTACACTATCTACATCTCAGCCAAGTTTACAATCTCCCTCCTGAATGCTAATTCATCACCGCTTTTGTTATGGCCCACAACAGTGGTGTCATCAGCAAACTTGAATATGGTGTTGGAACTGTGCTTAGACTCAGAGTCATAGGGGTAAAGCCAATAGAGCAGGGGGGATAAGCACACATCCCTGTGGGGTGCCTGTGCTGATGGAGATTGTGGGGGAGATGCCTTTGCCAATGCAAACTGACCAGGGTCTACAAGTCACAACATTTAAGAAAAGTTAGGATTGGTACATGGATGAGAAGGGTGTGGAGGACTATGGTCCTAGTTATGGGTTGATGGGACTAGGCAGTTTAATTGGTACAGAATGGTTGGGCTGAAGGGCCTGCTTCTAAGCTGTAGAGCTCTATTACTCTATGACGAGCTTCTGATGCAAGTTCATTGACATCAAACAGCGGATGTTGTCTATATGGACTTCAGTAAGGCCTTTGACAAGGTTCCACACAGAAGGTTAGTTAGGAAGGTTCAATCGTTAGGCATTAATATGGAAGTAGTAAAATGGATTCAGCAGTGGCTAGATGGGAGATGCCAGAGAGTAGTGGTGGATAACTGTTTGTCAGATTGGAGGCTGGTGTGTAGTGGTGTGCCTCAAGGATCTGTACTGGCTCCAAAGTTGTTTGTCATATATATTAATGATCTCGATGATGGGGTGGTAAATTGGATTCGTAAGTATGCAGATGATACTGAGATAGATGGTGTTGTGGATGATGAGGTAGGTTTTCAAAACTTGCAGAGAGATATAGGACAGTTAGAAGAGTGGGCTGAAAGATGGCAGGTGGAGTTTAATGCTGAAAAATGTGAGGTGCTACATTTTGGTAGAACTAATCAAAATAGGACATACATGGTAAATGGTAGGGCATTGAAGGATGCTTTAGAACAGAGGGATCTAGGAATAATGGTGCATAGTTGCCTGAAGATGGAATCTCATGTGGATAGGGTAGTGAAGAAAGCTTTTGGTTTGCTGGCCTTTATTAATCAGAGTATTGAGTATAGGAGTTGGGATGTAATGTTGAATTTGTATAAGGCATTGGTAAGGCCAAATCTGGAGTATTGTGTACAGTTCTGGTCACCGAATTATAGGAAGGATGTCAATAACATTGAGAGAGTACAGAGAAGGTTTACTAAAATGTTGCCTGGGTTTCATCTCCTGAGTTACAGAGAAAGGTTGAACAAGTTAGGTCTTTATTCTTTGGAGCGTAGAAGGTTGAGGGGAGACTTGATAGAGGTGTTTAAAATTATGAGGGGGATTGATAGAGTTGACGTGGTTAGACTTTTTCCATTGAGAGTCGGGAAGATTCAAACAAGAGGGCATGAGTTGAGAATCAGAGGACAAAAGTTTAGGGGTAACATGAGGGGGAACTTCTTTACTCAGAGAGTGGTAGCTGTGTGGAATAAGCTTCCAGCAGAAGTGGTTGAGGCAGGTTCGATGTTGTCATTTAAAGTTAAATTGGATAGGTATATGGACAGGAAAGGAATGGAGGGTTATGGGCTGAGTGCAGGTCGGTGAGAATAGGGTAGGGTAAGAGTTCGGCACGGACTGGAAGGGCCGAGATGGCCTGTTTCTGTGCTGCAATTGTTATATGGTTATATGGTTATATAAGTGTTAAGTCTCTTTCACAAGAATTTCCAGTGTTTTCCGATGTTTGTTACAGATCTTTCTTTTTCTGAACAGTGTGGTGAGATTTTATAGAAATTGACCAAGGAGTTAGAGACTACCAATGATGCAGAGGGTTGCTTCTACCTGAAGCCAGACAGCATATCCCGTGTGGCAGTGGGAACCATCCTGCTAATAGACTGACCACTAACATCATTTATATACCCTATCTCCGTGACATCCCTTGACGTTCCTACTGGCACCTCAGCATGGATTTTAAGATAAGCAGTGCTTTGCAAATTACACTCTGCTTTGCAAAATGCTGTATTCTTCTTGCTTATCTTCACATTTTAACACCAACGTCCAAGAATGTAAAAGCCTACAAAAAGTGATGGATAGAGCCTAGTCCATCATAGGGAAAGATCTTCCCACCAATGAGCACAAAGGACATTGCCACAAGATAGCAACATCCATCATCAAGAACTGCCCACCACCTAGGTGCTTTCTTCTTACTACTACCATTGGGAAGGAAGTACAGGAGCCTGAGGTCCCACACCACCTGGTTCAGGAACAGTTATTATCCTCAAATATCAAGCTCTTGAACCCAGCGTAGACAATATCACTTACCTTAACACTGAAGGAGAATGAGGGGGGGTTCTCATAGGAACATTCCAAATATTAAATGGCCTGAACTGATTAGATATCGCAAAGTTATTTCCCATGGTAGGGGAGTCTAGGACAAGAGGGCATGAGTTCAGGATTAAAGGACATCCTTTTAGAGCTGAGATGCAGAGAAATTACTTTAGTCAGAGGGTAATAAATCTGTGGAATTTGTTGCCACGAGCAGCTGTGGAGGCCAAGTCAATGGGTGCATTTAAGGCAGAGATAGATAGGTTCTTGATTAGCCAGGGCATCAAAGGGTATGGGGTGAAGGCAGGGGAGTGGGATAACTGGAAGAATTGGATCAGCTCATGATTGAATGGCAGAGCAGACTCGATGGGCCAAATGGCCTACTTCTGCTCCTATATCTTATGGTTTTATGATCTAACTGACCACTGAACACAACCGATGGGCTCACTTTCAAGGAATCTACAACCCATGTTCTCAGTATTATCTATTTGGTAATTTTTGTATTTTCACAGATTGTGTCTTCTTTTGCACATTGGTTCTTGTCAGTGTGTGTAGTTTTTCATTGATTTTTCTTGTTCTACTGTGAATGCCTGCAAGAAAATTAATTGCAGGGTAGTATTCTATATCTGCATGTATATACTTTGATAATAAATTTACCTTGAACTTTGAACTTTAGTAATCTCCTGTTTGTTCTTCTGACTTTCTCCTCAAGGAGCATTTGCCACCTATATGGATGCTTTGCATCCTAATCATCCATCTCATCACTGGAGATCCATTGGCCGATGTTTCTCATTTGGTCAGGCAGCACCGACTGGACAGTTGTGGCTTTAGGGACCGACGTTGCACAGTCCAGCTCCTGAGAGAGTGCTCTGCAAAGCTCCATTATCTCTCGGCCATCAAGAATATCATAATGAGGACCATCTGTCCATCTGTGTTTGCAGAGCAGGGGAGGTCATTCTATCTCTCAAGCTTATCCTGGCAATGACCAAGCCCTTTTCTCACAGCTACCCTCAGGCAGAAAATTCACACCACCAGGTTCCAGAACAACTACTTTCCAACAACTATCAAGTTCTGGAACCAACCTTCAGAACCCTAACCTTACCTCAGCGATGGTTCGTCATGGACCATTTCTTGCTCTACCATGGGCCTGTCTCTGATTGTGTCTTCATTACACTAAGATCTTCTTTTTGCAGTTTTGTCTCTTTCTCCTCACTGTCCTGTATAATTTATATTCTGCACGTGCCTGTGATGCTGTTGCAAGAAAGCTTTCATTGTACCCGTACCCCAGCATACATGTGCACTTGGTGGGCAGTGTCCCCTTTGGGGCCATCTTGGTCCCAAGAGTTGGAAGAGGTGCTTATGCGAGCATACAGCGATGGGAGGGCGGTTGAAAAGCCAGAGTGAAATCAGCAACAGATTTAACATATCCTGCTTTTAAAATGAAGCCTCACTGAAAAGCTGATGTAAAAAAACTCCAGACTTTGATGTTTGCAATCAAAGAGAGAGCCAGTTTATGTTAGAGGCTTCACATCCTGCAGAGTGACACAGGGATGGCTTGCTGCTGGCGAGGCCTGATTACAAGATAAGGCTCACAGATTAAGTTCCCTTACATCTCCTGATGGCTTGGAGAGGGACTTGCATTTAAAGCCACATATTCACAATACCAAGCCCTTCAAGAGCCAAGAGAACAGAGGAAAACAAGAACAGGAGGAAGTTGTCAACCTGTGTGGATGGGAAGAAGCCAGAACATCTGGGAAAACCTCACAAAGTCACAGGGTGGAAGTGTAAACTCCAGACAGACGGCACAGTGGGGTATGATTGAACCGGGTCCTCAGCATGTGAGGAAGCAACTCTACTAGCCATACTTCTGTGCCACCAGGGTTCTGGGGCAAAGAGAGAACGGTATTCATCCGAGACTTATCACTCACATTGGAGTTGTATAAAACTTTGGTGAAGCCGTACTTGGAGAATAGTGTGCAGCTGTGGTCAACCCATTGCAGGAAGGGTTGAGGGGGCGCAAGGGAATGGATTTCAAGAGGGTGCAATGAGGTTCACCAGGATGCTCTCTGGGTTAGAGAGTATTAGCAATAAGGAGGGGATGGACAAACTTGGGTTGTTTTCGCTGGAATGTTGGAGGCTGAAGGAATCGCTGATAGAATGCATAAACCCTTCTTGAGCTTCCTTCTGGGTACCTGTACCTAGATCCTTTTTCACATACCTGATTAAATTGTGTAGACCGCCAGGATCTCTTTCCCAGGGTATGAATGTTGAATCCTTGATAGAAAGGCTTTCAGGTCAGAGGGGAAATTTTAAAAGGGATGTGTGGGGCAAGTTTTTTTAAACAGAGTGTGGCAGGCACTTCAACCATGCTGTCAGGTGGTGACAAATGCACATACAATAGTGGCATTCAAGCTCATGAAAATTCAAAGTAAATTTCCTATCAAAGTACATATATGTCACCGTCTAATGAGATTCTTTTCCTTGCAGGCATTTCACAGTAAGTACAAGGAAACACAATTGAATCATTCAAGCCCACACATAACAAAGATGAGCAAACAACCAATGTGTAAATATTAAAAAGAAAATAATAATAATAGTAGTAGGCCTCCGTCAGTCTCGTGAGACCATGAATTTGTGCTTTTGGAAGGTTTCCAGGGCACAGGCCTGGGCAAGGTTGCATGGAAGACCGGCAGTTGCCCATGCTGCAAGTCGCCCCTCTCCACGACACCAATGTTGTCCAAGGGAAGGGCATTAGGACCCATACAGCTTGGCACCAGTGTCATCGCAGAGCAATGTGTGGTTAAGTGCCTTGCTCAAGGACACACACACTGCCTCAGCCAAGGCTCGAACTAGCGACTTTCAGATCACTAGACGAACGCCTTAACCACTTGGCCATATTGAGAACATGAATAATAGAGTCCTTGAAAGTGAGTCCTTAGGTTGTGAGATCAGTTCAGTGTTTGGTGTGAGTGATGTTGATTGAAGTTATCGCCCTGGTGCAAGAGACAGGTGATTGAGGGGTAATAGCTGTTCCTGACCTGGTGGTGGGGGGCCACAAGGAGGTATTGAAATCTAGGTCTTGGAGGTCTTTGATTTGTTTTGAGAGGATGATAGTACTGAACGCTGAGCTGTAGTCAATGAAGAGCATCCTGATGTATGCATCTTCAATGTCCAGATGTTCCAGGGTTGAGTGAAGATCGTATGAAATGGCATCTGCTGTGGACCTGTTGGAGTGGATCCAAGTTTCTCCTCAGGTGGGAGTTGATGTTTCATCACCAGTATGCAAGGAATGCATTGAAATGGACCATGGGCAGGCAGAAGGAACTTAGTTTAATTTGGCATCATGCTCAGCACAGATGTTGTGGTCCGAAGGGCCTGATCTTGAGCTCTAATGTTCTATGTTCTTGGTGTTCCAAGGGAAGGGAGGTGTAGTGAAATGCAAGTTTCTAACCTGCCTGGTTAGAAGGTGATTAATGTCACCCTTTGAACTGGAGCAGAGATTCTTGATGTTGCATGATCCACTAGAATGGAAATACAAAACTCTGTCTACTGCATCAAACCTGTGGAATAATGGCACCAGAGGGAAGTCTCAAAAGATTCATCAAATCCTGTAAAGGGATGATTTTGAAAAACCACTGCTTTTATGTTTCGGTTATGGACCTACATCAGGGTTTTTAATTAGCATATAGGCTTGCTATATGTGTGGGTTTATTACCCGATAGGAATACCTACTTTTGTCTAGCTTCAGATAAAACATCCACTATCCTGCTGTAGTCTTCTATCAGCTGCTGATGCGTGAGCCTCGGGGGAGCCCCTCCCTACAGGGTTTGCATCACAATGAGATTGGATCAGAGGGGCGGTATGAAGACAAAGTTGCATACACCGAGGGTTGCATACACCAAGGGTAGCCACTGGCTCTTTCATTGATAATGACAAACTCCCTCGGCATTAATTGTTACCAAGTCTTACAGCAGAGAAACATGCCCTTCAGCCCACAACTGAGCATCAAACACCCATCTACTCCAACCCTGTTTTAATCTCCCATCACATTCTACCCCTCATCTACATACTGAGGGCAATCTACAGCAGCCAATTCATTGACTAGCCTGCCTACACATCTTTGGAATATGGGAAAAAACTGGAGCATGCAGAGGAAGCTCCCATGATCACAGGGAGAATGTACATTCTTAGGGATAGAATTAATGAGCATTCAAAAAACCATGAACTATCCAAGAGGTCAAGGTACAACCTATGCTACAGAATCGTAAAGGAAGTCCAGGAAAGCTAATTTAAGAGTGAGAAAAAATTCCGATTGAGGTTAGAGAAGGAATCATATGTCTGCCAGCTCTGGCAGGGTTTGAAGGCCATTACTTCCTACAAAGTCAAGCCTAACATTATGAACGGCTATGATGCTTCACTGCCAGATTAGCTCAATGTCTTCCAGGCATGCTTTGAAATGGAAAATAAAACTACACCTGTCTGAATTCCTACAGCATCTGCTGACCCTGTGATCTCTGTCGCGGAGGCCAATGTCAGGACGTCTTTCAAGCGGGTGAATCTGCAAGGTAGCAGGCCCTGATAGACTACCTGGTAGGAGTGTGAAAACCTGTCAGGTGTATTCAAAGACATCTTCATCTGCCACTGTTGCCACGGGAAGATCCAACATGTTTCAAAAGGGCGACGATCATACCAGTGCCCAAGAAGAGCAGGGTGAGCTGTCTCAATGATTATTGCCCAGTGGCACTCACATCAACTGTGATGAAATGCTTTGAGAGGTTAATTAAGGCTACAATCAATTCCTGCCTAACCAAGGACATTGAACAGCTGCACAATAGGTCTACAGTAGATGCAGTCTCACTCGCTCGTCACTCAACCTCGCATCACCTGGGCAATACACCAGGCTGTTTTAGATTAGATTAGATTATGAGGACACCCAGTCCTCTTTTATTGTCATTTAGTAATGCATGCATGAAGAAATGATACAATATTCCTCCGGTGTGAAACACAGGACAGACCAAAACTGAAAAACTGACAAAAACCACATAATTATAACACATAGTTACAACAGTGCAAAGCAATACCGTAACTTGATGAAGAACAGGCCATGAGCACAGTAAAAAAAGCTCAAAGTCTCTCGAATGTCCCACAGCTCATGCAGACGGGAGAAGGAAGAAAACTCTCCCTGCCATGCCCGACCACAGTCCGACTCTGAGTCGTCCGAAAACTTCGAGCCTCCAACCAGCCCTCCGACACCAAGTACCGAGCACCATCTCTGCTGAGCACTTCAACCCCAGCCCCGGTCGCTAGCAGCAGGCAAAGCCTAGGATTTGGGGCCTTCCCTCCGGAGATTCTCAATCGCACAGTAGCAGCGGCAACGAACCGGGCATTTCAGAAGTTTCTCCAGATGTTCCTCCGTGCTTCTCACGGCTGCCTCCATCAAATCAGAGTTGTGCACGGTACCCTATTTAACAAATACGATATCATTTCACCGGACAGGCTGCGCGTGCTGCGTCACACTACCATCTTCTTCTCCCACCTTTCATATTGATTACATCTTGGTGCTCAACACAATCATACCATCAGTTCTAATCAAAACCCCCAAAATATGAGTCTCTGTACCACCATGTTGCAATTGGATCCTTGACTTCCTCACCAGGAGACCACAGTCTGTGCGGATTGGAAATATCATCTCCTTCTCGCTGGCATTCAACAGTGGTGCACCTCAACAATGTTTATACTGTCTGTGCACCCGCAACTGTGTGGCTAGACACAGCTCAAACGCTGTCTACGACACAACTATTGTTGGCAGAATTTCAGGTGGTGACGAGGAGGCGTACAGGAGTGGAATAGATCTGCTGGTGGAGAGGTGTCACTGCAACAACCTTACACTCAGTGTCAGTAAGACCAAGGAACTGACTGTTGACTTCAGGAAGGGTAAGTTGAGGGAACACACACCAGTCCTCATCAGGGATCAGAATTGGAAAGGGTGAGCAGTTTCAATTCCTGGGTATCATCGTCTCTGAGGAACTATCCTGGGCCTAACATATCGATGCAATTATAACGAAGGTGTGACAGTGGTGTATTTCATTAGGAGTTTGAGGAAACTTGGTATGTCACCAAAAGCACTAATTTTTACAGATGTACCGCGGAGAGCATTCTAACCGCTTGCATCGCCGTTTAGTTTGGAGGGGTCACTGCGCAGGATCGAAAAACAACTGCGGAAAGTTGTAAGCTCCGTAGCTCCGTTGCGGGCACTAACCTCCCCAGCATCCAGGGCACCTTCAAAAGCGAAGCCTCAGAAAGGTGAAGTCCATCATTAAGGGTCCCCATCACCCAGACCTGCTCTCTTCTCATTGATACATTGAGGAGGTGGTACAGGAGCATGAAGACCCACGCCCAGCATTTCACGAACAGCTTTTTTCCTTCCACCATCAGATTTCTGAATGGCCAATGAACTCATGTACTCTACCTCAGTGTTTTTTCCTCTCTGTTTACACAACTGAAATAATTTATACTTAAATAATATATACTTATTGTAACTTATATCTTTTATTATTATGCACTATAATGTACTGCTACTGCAAAACAACAAATTTTCGCAACATATGCTGGTGATATTAAATCTGGTAGTGATTTTGAACCATTGCCTAATTCGGCAGAGCCAGTATGGCTTGGTGTGGGCCAACTTGTGTTTTGCTAACTTGATTGAGTTTTTTGACAAGGAGCTTGATGAAGGTAGAGCTGTTAACGTTGTCTATGTGGATTTTAGTAAAGAATTTGCCGAGGTTCGTCATGGGAGGCTCATCCAGAAGGTTAAGATGTATGGGATCAATGGTGAATTGGACGCTTGGATTTAGAACTGGCTTGCCCACAGAGGATAGAGCCAAATGACTTATTCTAGCTGGTGTTCTGTAGGGATCTGTACT
This sequence comes from Mobula hypostoma, assembly GCF_963921235.1. NCBI lineage: Eukaryota > Metazoa > Chordata > Chondrichthyes > Myliobatiformes > Myliobatidae > Mobula > Mobula hypostoma. The sequence goes on along the minus strand of NC_086104.1, from coordinate 91,710,056 downwards.
GAGACCTCTGCTGTCTGTGATGTACATAAATGCCCTGGATGAAAAATGCAGATGGGTAAGTTAGTAAATTTGAAGATGATCATAAGATTGGTAGTGTTGTGGATAATGTAGGTGACTGGCAAAGAATACAGCAGGAGATAGATCAGTTGCAGGTATGGGTAGAGGCATGGCAGCTGGAGCTTAACCCAACCAGATATGAAATGTTGCACTGTGATAGGTCAAACATAAAGAGACAGTACTCTATTAAGGGCAAGATCCTTAATTGTTGGGGAACAGAGGGATCTTGGGTCCAAGGACTTAGCTCCCTGAAAATTGCTGCACAGGTCAATAGGATTTGGAAGGCATATGACATGCTTGCCTTTGTTATTCAAACCACTGAGATCAAAAGACAAGAAGTTATGTTGCAGCTTTATAAAACTCTGGTTAGGACGCATCTGGATTATTCCATACAGTTCTGATCATCCCATTATAGGAAGGGTGTTGAGGCTTTGGAGAGGATGCAGAAGAGGTTCACCAGGATGCTGCCTGGATTAGAGGGCGTATTCTATCATGAGAGGCTGGACAAACTTGTGTTGTTTTCTTTGGAGTTGTGGAGGCTGAGGGAGCTCTGAATGATTTTTCTAAGATTATGAGAGGCATAGATCGAGCAGACAGTCAGTATCGTTTTCCCTGGGCTGAAATATCTAAAATCAGAGGGCATGCATTTAAGGTGAGAGGGATAATTTGAGAGGAGATATGAGGGGCAAGTTTTTTTTTACACAAAGAGCGGTGGATGCCTGGAATGCACTGCCTGGTTTGGTGGTAAAAGCAAATACATTAGAAACTTTTAAGAGATATTTGGATAGGCACATGAATGTGCAGAAAATGGAAGGATTTGGATATTGTGTAGACAGAAGAAATTAGTTTATTTGGCCATTTGATTACTAATTGAATTGGGCAGAAGGGCCTGTTCCTTTACTCTGATGAGAGTTTGATGCTCTGTTCTAGTTACAGAGAAAGTGCAGTGCTGATAGGGAAAGTGCAAGAGCCGTGACAGATATATTATGATGGCTGTACAGTATAAGAAGTCCATTCAGGAGTCTTATAATAGCCGGATAGAAGCTGACCTTGACCCTGGTGACACGTGTGCTCGGGTTTTGCTATGTTTTGCCCTTTCAGATTAGGGAAGAAGAGAGAATGACTGGGGTGAGAGGAAAGCTGGCAGAGTACCAAGATTTAGGGGACAGGTTATATGTTTGTTCATTATAAGGAAGACTGTTTGATCGAAGCAGATTTCCAAAGGCATGGAAGTGTGAAAATTCAATTAATTGAAACAATTGGGGTATTAATCAATTAACCTGGAACCAATGAAGTATCATTAATTAACTTTATTTGCATTAATGCTCCTTAGTTCATAATGTAAGACACAGGAGCATGAATAGATCATCCAGTCCTTGGAACCTGCTCCGCCGTTTATCATGATTAGGCTGATCTCCAACCTCAGGGCCTTTTTTCTGCAGTGTCTGTCCCCAGATCCCCGGGTTCCCTTTAACCTGAGAAAGCTACAGATCCCTGCTTTTAATGAACTCAGTGCCTGAGTTTTCATAGCTTCCTCAGGTAGCAAGTTCCAGAGTATTGCCAGCACTTGAGTGAAGAAATATCTCCTTATCCTTGACCTAAGGGACCAAGCTCTTATCCTGAGACTGTGACTCCTGTGATCCCCCCCCAGCTCATCGAACCCTGCCAGAGCTTTGGATGTTTCAGTGAACTCCAGGGAATGCTGGATCAAAGGTTCTGTCCAAATGAAGGGTCTTGATCCAACACATTCACTGTCCATTTTCCTTCACAGATGCTGCCTGACCAGTTGAGTTCCTCCAGCAGTTTGTGTGTTGCTCCAGATTCTAGCATCTGCAGTCTGCTGTGTTGCTTGTGCCCAGGTCTACTTAATCTCTACTTATTAAGCATCCCTGCTACCCCTGGAATCTATCAGCTGTATCCCTACTGTACTATCTGCATGGCAAGTATATCCTTTTTGTTTTGTTAAAACTCTGCACAGTTCTATCAGGGAATAAGATGGCAGGTGACATAAGTGTGTGTAGGGGAACTGTTTGGATTTAGTGATCATAATACCATTTGTTCCAAGCTAATTATGGAGCTGGTCTTTAGGTTGAGATTCTAAATTGCAGAAAGGCCAATTTTGATGGCATCAGAAAGGATCTGGAAGCTGTGTATTAGGATAAATTGCTTTCAGGAAAATGGATGCTTGGTAAGTGGGACTCCTTCCAAAGTGAAGTATTAAGAGTACAGAACTTGTATATTTAAAGAACACACTGAGAGCAATGTCAACAGAACACACTGCACTAACACTGAATCAGAAGATTGCCAAGTTCCTCCTGGCATATCACAATGCAGCACACTCCACGACCAACAGCTCACCATCTTTGCTGTTCCTGGGTCATCCCTTGCGATCACGCTTGGATCTCCTCAAACCCAATCTCAGGAGGTAAATGCAGGACAAAATGAGACAAATCGAGGTCTCTTCAAACAAGAAGGTTCAAGGTTTCACTCCTGGACAAGCAGTCTGGTGCGGGACTACAGAGGTGATCAAAAGTGGCTGCTCAGAAAGGTTAAGGACAGAATTGGACCACTCTCCTGCACAGTAGAGATTGCATCTGATATCATCTGGAGATGGCACATCAATCCTTTGAGGAGAGCAGAGTCAATTGTTAAAGAAGAGCGGTCAGAGTGGTCAGAGCCACTTCCTACAGACCAAGAGTCAACTAATCCGACCACTTCTGTGTTGAGTTGGAGTTTATAGCTAAGCAGGGAGGAGTGTTGAGTATCTAATATTTCAGTACCATTTGAGTAATAGTGTTTGATTAAGCTTTCTTTGTTTAAATAATTTATTATGGGTTATATGTAAAAGTACGCGTATGACATCCGTTATCACGCTACCATGTCACATGTGCATGCCTCACTTAAAAATAAAATTGAAGCTTACACACATCTCCCTTGTTTTTCTTTAAATTAATTTTATGTTTTGGAGTTAAAAAGATAGCAGTTGGGTCCTCAGGTGGTTGCAGAGGCCGATCTGGGATCCACATAACCGGGATGTTAGGGTGGGTTCCCTTAATGGAAAATGACTGTGCTTGGCTTTGTTTAATGTGGAAAGGCACCACACAGTCCTTGACTGAGCAGGGTCAGAGTTCAGTGGTATAGAGTGCCAAATGACTGGGGACTTATCACTGTTGCAACCTTCCTCAGCTTTCACTGCCATTGCGGTGTGTCGTCATCTTCTGTTAGATCTACCCTTGAGGCCATGGATGGATCGTTCTTTGTCTGGAACTTACTCCTTAACCTTACTGCAATGGGTGATCCTATCAGGAGCTAAGTGACAGAAATATAAACTGTAGACAGTACCTTGGGAGCTGACAAACTTGTTCACCACAAGGTGAGGATCCTCAAGAAGATGTACAGTACTCCAGGTACATTCTTAAACAGGCCATGTGGGACTGCAATTAAATTTCTGTTTTTACAGCATGAAATTTATAGAGAAAAGGAAAATGCAAAAGTATCAGGATGATCCATAAAAATGGAGTCTATTAATTTTAGAGTGAAGGTTGGTTGTCACTTAGTAATTATGCGCTGTTTGCTGGTTCTGTTGTGAGTAACTCTCTGCTAATTGCTCTCGGCTACAATTTCATAGGCTCCAGCTCACTGCACTGATTGTGACCTTCTCTCCTGGGCTGTGATTCCAGCTTCCTTCACAGAGACCGTGTGTCCGTCCTAATCTGTTCTCAGGTTACCTCGCTCTCTAGTTGAGCAGGACTCACAACTGGCCTCTTCCCTCTCCTGCCATCCGCGCCGTAGAATCACACTCAGCCAAAGTGACTTCTAGGGCAGCTGAAGGTGGGACAGTTGCCCTGAGGTCAGGTTGGTGTTTGTGGAGAGGAGCAGGTGCAGAAGGACATGCTCAGGGTTGGAGATTGTGCTCAGGGATGCACAGAAGTTTGGTGCAATGGAAGCAGTTGACGGCTCGGTTGCCAGTGGTAACAAGGGAAAGAATCTCTCAAACCTATCACTGGTGGAACATGTAAGGAGGAAGCACGGGTGGTATTATTGTAAAGAATCAAATTGAATTGCTTCGGACAACAAATGCAGAAAATTATTCATCTTGCTTCTACTGTCTGCACATATTATAAATATATATTTAGAAAAAATATTTGTGCTTAACCAACCAGAGTTGTGGCCAGGTAGTCCTCGTTCAATCAAAAGCATGCTAGACATTTGGAGGTCCCCACTATAAACTAGTCAGTGCCTCGTCTGTTGAATGCTTCACAGAGGAGACTGGTGGATTTCAGGAAGGGATGGGTATCGGAGTTCATTGTGTAGATGGCTTTTCAAGTTTTATTTCAAGTTTCAAGATAGTTTAATGTCCAGTGCACAAGTGTAAGGGAGAATGAAATAATTGGTACTGCGGTTCTGATGCAGCAACAGGATAAAAAAAAACACGATAATAATAAAATAAAGACAATAAATATAAGTGCACAAGATAGCTTGTATAAATAGATTGATTGTATGTGCTTAAGTGACAATATGTACAGGGATGTTTGTACATAAGGTGACTCAAAGGAGATGATAAAGTAGTGGTGGTGGGTTTTTGGAGGTGCTGATCAGCCTTACTGTCTGGGGAAAGTAACTGTTTTTGAGTCTGCTGGTCTGGTTCTCCTGGTGTGGATGCTATGACAGAGGAAGAGAGAATTTGACCGATCAGATACATGCTGCCTCTCAGAGACTTCCCATCAGTACCATTCTACAAGCCAGTTTCTGCCCCACGCCTAGTAACTTCTCCTACGTGTCTATGATTCCACTACCAGCTACTTGCACCAGGGGTGTTTTGTGGTTGCCACTAGCATCTCTGCTGCAGCATGCTATCACCCCCAACCCCCCCACCCCCGACCTTTTCCTGGATCTAAAGGTCTAGAACTTAGTTAGAGGTGCAGATTTACCTTGAGCTAATGCAGAGGTAGATTGACCCTGGAAACTATTGAGTATTACTCTTATTCCTATGGCAGACAAAAGTGTTCACTTCCTAACTCCCCGCCTTGTACAAGGATCAGGTTGGGATTGTGATAGAATACCCTTCACTTGGCTGGATGAATTCAGCTTCAACAACACTCAGGATGCTCGCCGTACTTTTGTCACATGGCGGTGGCTTGGAACGGATCCAAGTGCAAGACACAGACACTGAAGTACTAGGGACAGGACTAGGATACAGGGCGATGGCAAGGACATGGACAGGAAAACCGGGAACCCGGAACAGGACTGGACAAGAGCTAGGAGCCCGGGCTTGGACTCCGAGCCAGAGACTGGACACTACCTGGGTCTTGCGTCGGGCTCGGACCCCAGAACCAGGCAAGGACGAGGCTTGGCTGGCAGGCAGGATGAGGCTGGAGTCTTAGAGACTAGAGGCGAGGCTTGGCAGGAGGCGGGAGACTTGAGACTAGAGGCAAGGCTTGGCAGGAGGCAGGAGGCTGCAGTCTTCAGGCTTGAGGCTAGGCAGGCTCCTCCGGGGCAGGGCGTGGATTACCTGGGCTGGGCGCGGATCACCACCCGACAGGCATGGGACAGGAAGGGACAGAACCAACCGTAGGTAACGGCGAGACGGCCGGGCTTACCCGATGGAGGCGAGGGACAGGGAGGGACAGAACCAGCCCCAGGTAACAGCAAGACAGCCTGGCTTACCTGGGCGGAGGCAAGGGACAGGAAGGGAACTAGGTACAGGGTGGCTCCAGGACAAGACTGCAGGTGAGAAGAGGCGAGAGTTACCAGCAAGACAAGGCAAGGCTTCAGGCAAAGCAAGGCGAGATGAGAACTTCAGGTGAGGCGAGAGTTACCGGCAAGACAAGGCAGGGCTACAGGCCAGGAAACAGAGGGCAGAGGAAGGGATACAAGGAGTAAGGACAAGAACGATCCAGCAGCCACGTCCTGGTCTCTGAAGGTATTTATGCAGCCAGCCCCAACGAGCATCAGCTGCCTTAATTAGTGCTTAACAGGAACAGAAACAGGGTAGACAGGAAAAACAGGAACAGAAACTGGGTAGACAGGAAAACCTGGAGCAAGGGTCGATGGACGGGACCGTGAACTGGAATACGGAGTTCACGGACCGGACCATGACAACTTTAAGATACAGCAGCCTGTTTGATGGGTGTCCCGTCTACAACCGTTCCCTCGCTCCGCCGCAGACACTCAGTAGCAACTGTTTATACTGTTTACAGGACATACCGCGGCAATTCACTGTGACTTCTAAGACAGCACCTGCCAAATTTACAGCCTCTACCAGTTACTGGTTAGTAGGACAAGGGCAGTAAAAGCATAGGAACAACTGCCACCCCCACCCCCAGGAAGCTGCCCTCCAAGCCACACGACATACTGACTCTGAAAATTTATCACCGTTCCTTCACTGTCACTGTGAAGGAACTAACAGAGTTGTGAGAAGCCCCACACCTCAAGGACTGCACTGTTTTACCCAAAGGGTGAATAGGATCTGGAATACATTGTCTGAGAAGATGATGGAGGCAGGTACTCTCATGACATTTAAGTATTTAGAGAACATAAGTTGCCAAAGCATATAAGGTTACAGCTACCTTACAACAGGACCTGAAGAAGGGTCTTGGCCTGAAATGTCAACTGTTTACTCATTTCTATAGATGCCGCCTGGCCTGCTGAGTTCCTCCAGCATTTTGTGTGAGTTGCTCTGGATGTCCAGCATCGGCAGACTTTCTTGTGTTTGTTGTATAAGGTTATGGACATCTGTGACCAGGTTGTTCTCGGGCAGCAGATAACCAATGCTGGTCCAAGCTGTGGAACAGAGGTATCCAAGAGTAGAGGTACATGGTTCTCTGAAAGTGGCATCACAGGTAGACAGGGTGGAGAAAAGGGTTCTCCGCTCACTGGTCTTCCTCAGTCAGGGCATCAAGATTAGAAGATGGCATGTTATACTGCAGTTGGGCAAAACATTGGTGAAACTGTATTTGGAATATTATCAAAGTTGCTGGTGAACGCAGCAGGCCGGGCAGCATCTCTAGGAAGAGGTACAGTCAACGTTTCAGGCCGAGACCCTTCGTCAGGACTAACTGAAGGAAGAGTTAGTAAGAGATTTGAAAGTGGGAGGGGGAGGGGAGGTCCAAAATGATAGGAGAAGACAGGAGGGGGAGGGATGGAGCCGAGAGCTGGACAGGTGATAGGCAAAAGGGATACGAGAGGATCATGGGACAGGAGGCCCAGGGAGAAAGACAGGGGGGGGGACCCAGAGGATGGGCAAGGGGTATAGTCGGAGGGACAGAGGGAGAAAAAGGAGAGTGAGAGAAAGAATGTGTGTATAAAAATAAATAATAGATGGGGTACGAGGGGGAGGTGGGGCATTAGCGGAAGTTAGGGAAGTCGATGTTCATGCCATCAGGTTGGCGGCTACCCAGATGGAATATAAGGTGTTGTTCCTCCAACCTGAGTGTGGCTTCATCTTTACAGTAGAGGAGGCTGTGGATGGACTTGTCAGAATGGGAATGGGACGTGGAATTAAAATGTGTGGCACTGGGAGATCCTGCTTTCTCTGGCGGACAGAGCATAGGTGTTCAGCAAAGCGGTCTCCCAGTCTGTGTCGGGTCTCGCCAATATATAGAAGGCCACATCGGGAGCACCGGATGCAGTATATCACCCCAGCCGACTCACAGGTGAAGTGTCGCCTCACCTGGAAGGACTGTCTGGGGCCCTGAATGGTGGCAAGGGAGGAAGTGTAAGGGCATGTGTAGCACTTGTTCTGCTTACAAGGATAAGTGCCAGGAGGGAGATCGGTGGGAAGGGATGGGGGGGACAAATGGACAAGGGAGTTGTGTAGGGAGCGATCTCTGCGGAAAGCAGAGAGAGTGGGGGAGGGAAAGATGTGCTTAGTGGTGGGATCCCGTTGGAGGTGGCGGGAGTTACTGAGAATAATATGCTGGACCCGGAGGCTGGTGGGGTGGTAGGTGAGGACCAGGGGAACCCTATTCCTAGTGGGGTGGCGGGAGGATGGAGTGAGAGCAGATGTACATGAAATGGGGGAGATGCGTTTGAGAGCAGAGTTGATAGTGGAGGAAGGGAAGCCCCTTTCTTTAAAAAAGGAGGACATCTCCCTCGTCCTGGAATGAAAAGCCTCACCCTGAGAGCAGATGCGGTGGAGACGGAGGAATTGCGAGAAGGGAATGGCATTTTTTCAAGAGACAGGGTGAGAAGAGGAATAGTCCAGATAGCTGTGAGAGTCAGTAGGCTTATAGTAGACATCAGTGGATAAGCTGTCTCCAGAGACAGAGACAGAAAGATCCAGAAAGGGGAGGGAGGTGTCGGAAATGGACCAGGTAAACTTGAGGGCAGGGTGAAAGTTGGAGGCAAAGTTAGTAAAGTCAACGAGCTCAGCATGCGTGCAGGAAGCAGCGCCAATGCAGTCATCGATGTAGCGAAGGAAAAGTGGGGGACAATACCAGAATAGATATGGAACATAGATTGTTCCACAAAGCCAACAAAAAGGCAGGCATAACTAGGACCCATATGGGTGCCCATAGCTACACCTTTAGTTTAGAGGAAGTGGGAGGAGCCAAAGGAGAAATTATTAAGAGTAAGGACTAATTCTGCTAGACGGAGCAGAGTGGTGGTAGAGGGGAACTGATTAAGTCTGGAATCCAAAAAGAAGCGGAGAGCTTTGAGACCTTCCCGATGGGGGATGGAAGTATATAGGGACTAGACATCCATGGTGAAAATAAAGTGGTGGGGGCCAGGGAACTTAAAATCATCGAAAAGTTTAAGAGCGTGAGAAGTGTGATGAACATAGGTAGGAAGGGATTGAACAAGGGGGATAAAACCATGTCGAGGTATGCAGAAACGAGTTCGGTGGGGCAGGAGCAAGCTGAGACAATTCTGATAGACATTCTGACAGGTCTATCCACGGCCTCCTCTACTGTAAAGATGAAGCCACACTCAGGTTGGAGGAACAACACCTTATATTCCATCTGGGTAGCCTCCAACCTGATGGCATGAACATCGACTTCCCTAACTTCCGCTGATGCCCCACCTCCCCCTCGTACCCCATCTATTATTTATTTTTATACACACATTTTTTCTCTCATTCTCCTTTTTCTCCCTCTATCCCTCTGACTATACTCCTTGCCCATCCTCTGGGTTCCCCCTCCCGTCTTTCTCCCCGGACCTCCTGTCCCATGATCCTCTCGTATCCCCTTTGCCAATCACCTGTCCAGCTCTTGGCTCCATCCCTCCCCCTCCTGTCTTCTCCTATCATTTTGGACCTCCCCCTCCCCCTCCCACTTTCAAATCTCTTACTCACTCTTCCTTCAGTTAGTCCTGACAAAGGGTCTCGGCCTGAAACGTCGACTGTACCTCTTCCTAGAGATGCTGCCTGGCCTGCTGAGTTCATCCAGCATTTTGTGTGTGTTGGTCAAATCAATATTTGGTGATGCCTTTGAAACCGCATCAATTCTCTTAAGTACACTGTTGTGCAGTTTTATAAGAAAATTGGATGCTCGGCTGTTCCAAGCATCTTGGAGAACTTGCCACAGTTCTACTACAGACTCTGGCTGTCTCGCTTTTTTCTGTCTCTCTAGGTAATCCTAGACAGCCTCAAAGATGTGGAGATCGGGGCACTGTGGAGGCCATATCATCTGAAACCATATAAAAAATCTAGGGTGCCTAAGACTTTTGGACAGTACTGTACCTCAGGATTGCTGTCAACAACTTTGATGGCACTCCATGACTCCAGCCTTCTCTTTGGTTTAGACGTTTGTCTGTCAAACCAAAAATTCCAGGATCTCTCTGACATTTCTGAATCCAAAAACTTCAAAATGGTTATTTTAAAGCATCTGCTCAGTAGCAGTAGGCAATATGTCTGGATTATCTGTGTGGAAACAAAGCCTTGTTTTCACATTCCACCTTCTTCTGATGCACTGCTAAGGTGCTAAGTGGGATAGATATCAGGGAGATCTAGTATTGAAAAGGAAGGATATAATGCTGAGGCTTTATAAAGCATTGCTCAGACTGCACTTGGAGTATTGTGAGCAGTTTTGGGCCCCTTATCTAATCTAAGAAAGGATGTGCTGGCATTGGAGAGGGTCCAGAAGAGGTTCACAAGAATGATTCAGGGAATGAAAGGGTTAACTAATGTATGAGCAGCATTTGATGGCCCTGCGCCTGTACTTGCTGGAGATCAGAAAAATGAGGGGGGATCTCATTGAAACCTAACAAATATTGAAAAGCCAAGATAGAGTGGACATGGAGTGAATGTTTCCTTTAATGGGAGAGCCTAGGATCAGTGGACACAGCCTCAGGATAGAAGGACGCCCTTCTAGAACAGAGGTGAGGAAGATTGTTTTTAGCCAGTTGGTCGTAAATCTGTGGACTTCATTGCCACAGACGGTTGTGGAGGCCAAGTCATTGGATATGTTTAAAGTGGAGGATGATAGGCTCTTCATTAGTAAGGGCGTCAAATGTTATCGAGAGAAGACAGGAGAAGAGGGTTGAGAGGGATAATAAATTAGCCATGATAGAATGGTAGAGCAGATGCAATAAGCTGAATGGCCTGATTCTGCTCCTATGTCTTATGGTCTTATGAGATGCTGCAAGCCATTAGCTGTAGAACTGTTTCCAATCAAGAGCTATTGGCTCCTGGAACAAATATTCCTTGTCCTGCCATATGCATTAAGCCAAGGCATCATTCCTGGTTCTACACCCATGCAGGGAAGGGCGAGGAGCACCTAAACGTAGGGTAGCAACCTGAATAAGCAACAATACAGGACTGCACACAGCAGAAGCAACTGGCAATGGACAGACTGGCAGGATTCCAGAGATCTGAGCTATTTCCAGCCAAGAGATCCACATCCTCAGAAATCCTAGCCCAATACTCACAACACTGTGGGTCAAAACCTCAAAAGTTGCTCTCCTATGACCTGCCAACATTCAGAAAGTAGAGGTGTTGGTGAGCTTTCTCGACTGTGGAGGATGTGTTCTGGGACCATGGGAGGTTGTGTGAGATGTGCACTCCCAGGAGATTGAAACTGCCCACAGTTTCCACTGCTGAGCCACCGATGTGAAGAGGGATGTGAGTGGTGTGAATTCTCCCTCAGTCGATAACCATCTCTTTTGTCTTGTTGACATTGAGGAAGAGATGGGTTATTTGCCTGGCACCAGGACTCGAGTTCCTTCTCAAGAACAGTGGGCAGTGAATCCCTGCCTTGTACATATTCGCCGAACAAGTAGGAAAGAAGGGCCCTTCCAGCCTACCTCCACTGATCCCCAAGCCAGTGTTGAAAGGACTCATTTGACTCCTAGGAGCCTTTGTGTCATCTGTGTCTGTTCGGGGGAGGGGGGCCCTTTCTGCTGTTGCCACTTTAGATTAATCAAGCGTGATGGAACGGAGGAGCAGACTCGATGGGCCGAATTCTGCTCCTGTGTCGTGGTCTTATGGTCTAAAACCACCAACTGTCAGAGAAGCTTTGAAAATAGGATCAGAAATCGGCCATTTAACCCTTTGATTCTACTTCCGCATTCAACATTAGCACGGCTAATCATCCAATTCTTCGTTCTGATACCACCCCCTCCCTTTCTCTTTATATCCTTTGATCCCTTCAGTATTAAAAAAAATACCTACTGTCACATGACCGGCAACAATGAATATAGAATTGAGCAATGGTTTATAAGCAAATAAACATTTATTAAATTCTACTCAACATGAGTAAAAAGATAAACTAATGAAAACCTTAACCAGAAGTAAACTGCTATGCGGCCATTTAACAAACTGCTAAACTCAGTACTAGTTTTTAAAGCGGTAAATGCGAACACGGTCTTAAAGTGGTAAATTAGAACCCAGTTCTTAGAATGGTAAATTTGAAAGTCCAAGAGATTTATACAGTCAATTAGGAGAGACTTTCCTGAAGTAAAGAATTCCTCGAAGACTTGACGTTACGCTGATCCCAGTCGGAACCTGCCTTGTCCGCAGGATTCATGACGACGGAAATAAACGGCTTAAAAGGAACTGACCTTTTCCTCTGTAGAAAAGACGCTGCACAACCTTTTCTGCTTTAGCAGAGGTTATTTAATGCAGATCACTCTTTCTCTCTTTCTTGAATGAATTCAATAATGGTCGGTCCTCTCCAGTACTGCGAAACAACTCCTTCAGGTTCCGTATCTTAGTAATGCCTTCACTCTCCAATACTACTGAAAAGGTAAATCAAAGATATACCAACAAAGCTGGCAGTGATTTATGAAACTACTAGCAATATCTTTGCACCTTAAAATAGAATGGAAAACTCCGTTTTAAAAACAAAACTGCGTCATAAAAAGAATACGGAGTAACTGACGAACTAAACTTAAAACTCAACTGGGAAAAACTAACTGCGTCACCAGGGTCTACCCTTATATACCTGGTGAGAACAGGTCATCACGTGACCTCACATCGGGGGAGAAAATTACATCATGTGACCTCCGCAAGACCATTACATCATCCTCATAACACAGTCATAAGATATCCATGAGGTATGTAACATCACATTTATGTTTCTATGTCTCGATGATTGTTTATGTTCAGGGAATGGTGCTGTGGTGCGAACTGGTCACTGTGCTTAATGCAATAAAGGGATTTGATTGTATGGAGTTAGAGAAGCTGTTTCCTCTGGGTGGGATTCAGAACGAGGGAGGTCCAAATTAAAATTGGAGCCAGGTTATTTTAAGGGATGTTTGTAAAGAAAATGTCCTTGCCCACAGAGTAACAGAAACCAAGCGTTGCAGCTGGAGCTGCAGCTTCACCACTTTGGAGGCTCAGGCTCAATCCTGATCTCTGATGCTGTCCGTGTGGAGTTCGCATGCTCTCCCAGTCACCGCGTGAGTGTCCTCCACAACTTACAGCATTGAGGATCTGAGTTATAGGGACATGTTGGACAGTCATTCCCTGGGGTGTTGGAGATGGAGAGGTCATCTTGTAGAAATGTATAAAATCATGGCGGGCCTAGATAGGATCATTGTGTGCAGAAGGGATAAGTTTAAGGTGCGAGTGGAGAGATTTAATAGGAAGTTGAGGGACAACTTTTTTTTAACCAAAGGTAAGTATAATGAGCTTTCAGAGAAAGTGGTTGAAGCAGGTACGTTAACAATGTTTAAAAGATAGTTGGACAGGTATATGGACAAGAAAGGTTTAGAAGTTATGGGTCAAATGCTGACAATTGGGTCCAGCTTGGATAGCCATCCTGCTCAGCAAGGAAGGGTATGTTCCAACACTGTATGACTCTGTGATCCTATATAGCCTCTAGGAGGTATAAATTATTGTTGGTTGGTAGGACCAAGATTTCAGAGAAGTTGATGGACACGTGAGAGAGAATAAGTTGTAGGGGCACAAGGGAATGGTGTTGATCTGCTGAGAGCCAGCACAGATCCAGTGGCTGAGCAGCCTCCCTCTGTGCTGTAATATGCAAGTAACTTCAACTTTCTCTAGCAAATGGTGAGGAGCAGGTGAAGCTTTAAAGTCTTGCTTCAGTGTCTGGATGATCTCACTGTTGAAGGCACCATCTTCTCGTTGACACATTAAACTGAGGTCTCCAATGCCCTCATGGAGCAAGAATGAAGGTGGGATTAAGCGCAGCCATGTCTAACTAGAACAGACTCAAGGGACAGAATGGCCTACTTCAGCAATGATTTGCAAAGTCCTAATGCTTGCCCCGCTCTCCTGTCCCCATGGACTTTGAGCCTTGCCAGTTTGTGACAAAATTTATGCTCACAAAAGCAATGCCAGTCTGATTTGGAAAACACATTAAAATGCTCCAAAGAAACATAAATCTAATTACATTCATTTTTTTTCTTGTGTATGATTCATCAGTTCCCTTGAACTGTAAAGGTTCTTGAATTATTAAAGTTAATCTGGTATTCAGTTACAATAGCTAGCTGAATCTACATTAAAATGAATCATGAACAGTCTGAACTCTCCAATAAAGAGAACCAACACAATATATGTGTGAATGACTGATTAATCCGTGGAGAGGTTTTAAGTAATGAACTCAGCAACTCCAGTTTGCCCTCCTGTAGGAGGTTAGGATAGCAGACTGCCTACTTGGTGCGAGTGATGAACAGAGGGTCAACACAGTAACTACCTGTTATCTATCAACCTAACCTGGAAGGAATATTTGGGTAGAGTGTAAAGCTACCGGGTATTTCACCAACCTCAACCAACCTGTCCCTTACCAGCAACTGATCGTAAAAAAATTGCTTATTTACTGGAGATGCAGCGCAAAATAGGCCTTTCGAGCCGTGCTACCCAGCAAACCCCGATTTAAGCCCAGCCTAATCGCAGGACAATTTGCAGTGACCAGTTAACTGACCAACTGGTATGTCCTTGGACTGTGGGAGGAAACAGGAGCACCTGGAGGAAACCCAAGCAGTCATGGGAAGAAGACACAAAATCCCTACAGGCAGCGACAGGAATTGAACCGCGGTTCTGTGATACTCTAAACCGTTGCGCTAACCAGTATGTTGCCATGACACCCCTTTTACTTTTATATTATGCCTGTCAGTTTTAGCTAACACAAGAAATCTGCATGTGTCTTTTTTTACACAGAGAACGGCGGGTGCCTGCAGAGTGCTGCCAGGGAAGTAGATATGATAGTGGTATTCAGGAGGCTTTCAGATAGGTTCATGAATATGCAGGAAAAGAGAGATGAGGATCATGTGCAGGCGGAAAGGATTAGGTTAGCTTGGCTTCATTCTCAGCACAGACATTTTGGGCCAAAAAGCCTGCTCTGTATGATGTTCTCCGTACGTGGTTGTCTCTCGGGATCCGGGGGAGATTAAACATTGTGCAGTCATCTGTGGATACGCACGTGGCCTCGGAGGCCGAAGGCCGAAGCACACATGTTGCTGCAGGTTGGACATGGAATGGCGGTTGTTAGAACAGGTGCGTACACAGCTTTGTGGCGTCGGTCTCGTGCTGCTGCAAGATGCTGATTTCGGTCATCCTCAAAGTCAGATGCAGCATGGGGTGCATGGGAGGGGTAGCGCCTCTAGATGGGGGAGGCTTGTCACACTCCTTGGCTTGGCTCATCATCTACTGGTCCCCACCAACGCCCAGCTCTCATCTGTGGCTCCTCGTAGCTGTTTACACGTTCTCTGTAGAAACACGGGTAATTACAGAGTATTGCTGATTGTAGTTCGCCCTCTCTGACCATAACACTTAATATCTGAATTCTATTGGCTGTAGTGTATCACCACCAGGACTTGGGCCTCTGAGGTCAGAAGGTCATGGAGTTGAGTTCTAAATGATGACACCCTTCATGTTGGGTTACCTAGTGTAAGTACTGAGGGAGTGTCTCACTGTTAAAGGCACCTTCTTCTGGTTGAGACATTAAACTGAGTTCCCAACTCCTTTCGTGCATCTTCAGCGTCTGATCCCACTACATGCAGGCGACACCTCCACTGCGCCTTCACCAAGACATTTCCCTTGGGCAACATCACTAAGACAAGAGGTCTGGTTTGTGCCACATTATTGTCCAAGGACCTTTCCTGAGCAAAAATTGATTGACAACCTTTCAAGTGTCTGATTGTAGATTTTAAAGGGGCTATAGGAAGGACAGTTCCTGTTTTTAATGAAGTGGCACACTTCTTATTTTGCACAGTGCATGAATGAATCATTCTCTCCATTAAAATGACTTTCCAGAGGAACGAAGAGAATGGTGGGAAAACAAATAGACCTGCCATCTCCCAGTGGCAGTAAATCAGGTTCAACTCCAGTTCTGAATGCTGTCTGTGTGGAATTTGAATGCTCTTTTTGTGGCTGTCCAGATTTCCTCTGTGTGCTCTGATCTCCTTCCACCTTTCAAAGGCATACAGGTTGATAGGTTAATAGGTCACTTTAGAAAATCCCTACTGTGTAGTGGAGTGGTAAAATATGGGGGGAGTTTATAGACATGGGGCTGGAATACATTCAGTGGCCATGTTATTAGGTACTTTCTGTATGTTCATGGTCTTCTGCTTCTATAGCCCATCTGCTTCTAGGTTTGATGTGATGCATGTTCAGAGATGCTCTTCTGCTCATCACTGTTGTAACGTGGTTATTTTAGTTACCGTCACCTTCCTGTCAGATTGAACTAGTCTGGTCATTCTTTTCTGACCTCTGTCATTAACAGGGCATTTTTGCCCAAGAACTGCCCCTCATTGATTTTTGTTTTGTTTTTCACACCATTCTCTGTAAACTCTAGAGACTGTTGTATGTGAAAATTCCAGGAGATCCGCAGTTTCTGAGATACTCAAACCACCCCATCTGGCACCAACGGTCAATCCATAGTCAAAGTCACTTAGATCACATTTCTTTCCCTTTCTGATGTTTAGTCTGAACATGTACTGAACCTCTTGACCATGTCTGCATACTTTTATTCATTGAGTTGCTGCAACATCATTGGCTGATTAAGTATTTGCATTAACAAGCATGTATACAGGTGTGCATAAAAAGTAGCCACTGAATGCACTGTAGGTTAAAGAACAATTAAAAGGTATTGAGACTTATTGCAATAAGTCTTGCAGCTTATTGATTAGTTTTGAGGGGATGGTAGTATTGAACGCTGAGCTGAAGATGTATGCATCTTCACTGTTCAGATGTTCCAGGGTTGAGTGAAGAGTCACCTTCTCCTGACCTATTGTGACGGTAGGCAAATTGGAGAGGATCCAAGTGGCTTCTCAGGCAGGAGCTGATGCGTTTCATCACCAACCTCTCAAAGCATGTCATCACTGTGGATGTAAGTGCTTTTGGAAGATAGGCATTGCGGCAGGTCACCATGATCCTCTTAGACACCAGTACAAGTGAAATCTGATAGAAACATATGGATACGTCATATTGACAAAGCGAGAGGTTAAAGATATTGGCGAACACTCCAGCCATCTGATCAACACAGGTCTTTAGTACTTGGCCAGGTAACCCGTCTAGGACAGATGCTTTCCGTGGCTCACCCTCATGAAGGACACTCTCACATCAGCCTCAAAGACTGAAATCAGAGGATGACTGGAGGTCGTGAAGACACCTCCGTGTTTTGATAATCAAAGCGAGAATAAAAGTCATTGAGCTCATCAGGGAGCAAAACCTTGCTGTCACCTATGTCACTTGGTTTCACTTTGTAGGAGATGATAGCATTCAAGTCCTGCCACGGCTGTTGAATTTCCTTCAGTGATTCAAGTTCCCACCACTGTGGGCTCACTTTCAAAGATTTTTCATCTCATGTTCTCCATATCTATCTGCCCTATCTATCTATCGATTTATTTATGTATTTATTTATTTATATTTATTTTGTATTTGCATACAGTTTGTTGTCCTTTGCATATTGATAACTTGTCCATTCTGTTGGGTGTGGTCTTTCATTGATTCTATTATGGTTATTGGATTTATCAAGAATGCCTGCAAGAGCATGAATCTCAGGGTTGTAAATGGTGGCATATAAGTACTTGTGATAATAAATTTGCTTTGAACTTTGAATTACGGGGAAAGTTGAAGTTGAGTTTATTGTCACATACACCGGTATATGTATGCAATGAAAAACTTGCAGTAGCATCGTAGGCATGCCATCGTGGAGGAGTGTGACTATCTGCAGGAGCTGGGAATGGTGGCGCCGGGGGTTTTTGTAGACCAGGGCAACTTCTTCTGGATTGTCCATGAAACAGCTTATTCTTCATTGCTTATACTTGCCTTCTCTTATCAAAGTGGCTAGAGTTCCGTCAGAGCCCGTGATAAGTACAGTTCGACGGGAGTGGTGGGTTCTTGGTCTTGGACTCGCAGTGCCACCTGGTGTGGCCTGGAAGACTTGCACTTTTGGGCTTGGCGCTATGGATGACCCAATTCCTCCCCAATTTCGCCAACTGAAGCATCGCGGCAGCCTGAAATATCAAGCGAGCAGGTGGTGCGCACTAGTGTTGGAAGAAGGCCCCTACACTCGAGTGATACCTCTCTCTCCTGGTGGAGGGTGAGAGCCTGTCGGTCCGAGTTGGGAGATATCGGAGAAGCGAGGTGGAAGATTGTAACATTAGAACAGCGAGCTGCTGCTCTCTCGCTCTTGTTGTGTAGGAATGACCGCTCTCTCGCTCGCTGGTGAGAGAGAGCCTGTCGGATGTACCAAAGTGCTGGGATGGACTAGTTTTCTGATGAACTCTAGATCAAGGTCTCTTTAGGGGCTTTTGCTAATGCTTGCACGGTGGGTGGGATGGTGCTTCCGCTGGTGCAATTGGGGGGAGGGGGGCTTTGGGGTTCTGATATTGCTATCATTCTTTCTTTGGGGTTTCTTGTCTCACGGATGCCCCTGCAAAGAGCAAGAATTGCAGGCTGCAAACTGTATACATTCTCTGATATTAAACTGAACCAAACTAAACCATCAGTTACACAGCATTCTCAAGAAAATGGGATGTCCCTGAAAGTCTGCATAGACTTGATGGACAGAATGGCCTCCTTCATCGTGGTAAGTTAGCATGGAATATAAATGACTATTTTGTTAAACATGTTCTGCTTGAGTTGGCACTGCTGGCCCACATAACTCAAGGGCAATGCTTCCCTGGGACTCAGCACTCAGTCACAAATCACAACAATAGCACATGGCCGTTAATCGAAGTCTGACTCTAATTAATTAATTTCCAAAGCTGAGTAAATGCCATCTATTGCATTGTGCTTGTTAATGCCAAGTCCAAAAAATTCAAGGTTAGTTCAGTTCTGATTAGAATATGCAACAAAAACTGAATCATGGACAGTCTCTGAACTACAAAGTACGCCGCAAGTTGCATCTGTATAAAACTTTGGTCAGACTGCATTTAGTCTTGTGTGGTCACTCCATAGCAGGAAGGATGTGAGGACTTTGGAGATTGAGCAGAAGTTCACCAGGACATTGCCATGTTTCAGAGAGTATTCGCTCTACACAGAGGTCGGGCAAACTTAGGTTCTTTTCTCTGGACTAACGGAGGCTGATGGGTGTCTGAAAGAGGCTGATAAAATTACAAGAGGCACGGGTAGTCTTTTTTCCAAGACAGAAATGTTAAATACTAGAGGACACACTTCTAATGTGAGAACGAGAAAGCTTAAAGACCTTTCATTCCTTTGGGGAAAAGTTAGATCTCTTATCTTGCTTAGAAGGGGAGGGGCGGAGTGCCTGTGAATGCTTGTGTTGGGCAGAGGAAAACTGAATTACTGCTGGAGCCGCTGACAGAGAGCGGCTTGTCAATTGTAGCTGCTCTATCTTAGGGAGATATAGAGGGAAGGAGATCAAAGTTCAAAGTAAACTTTATTATCTAAGTACATATATGTCACCATATATAACACAGATTCATTTTCTTGTGAGCATATTCAATAAATCTATAGAATAATCATAACAGAATCAATGAAAGACCACCCAACTTGAGTTGTCAATCAAAGTACAGAAGACAACAAACTGTGCAAATACAAAGAGTACAAATACAAATAATAATAAATAAACAATAAGTATCGAGAACTTGAGATGACGAGTCCTTGAAAGTCAGACTGTCACAGAACTTCCCTTTGGTCTCTCCATACCTTCTCCTTCTTGATCTTAAAACATGTTTGATTTCTTTCTCTCCATGATGAAAGATCTGAAGAACTAACCTTGATTTTCTCTCTCTTCACAGATGCTGTCTGATCTACCGAGCACTTCCAGAATGTTTGGTTTTAATTGCAGCTCTACTGCATCTGCAGTGTTTTGCTTTACTGCAGCTGGATCAGGCTTTGCCATTCCTTACGTGAAATGCATGATCTATCCGGGTAATAGAGAATTCCCATTATCTCCTCCTTACTCTTATACCAGGTGTTATTGATCAAGGCACACAAAATGCTGGAGGAACTCAGCAGGGAGCATCTATGAAGGGGAATAAGTAGTAGACGTTTCAGGCTGGGAGCTTTTGTC
The DNA here is from genome assembly GCF_963921235.1 of Mobula hypostoma. Lineage (NCBI taxonomy): Eukaryota > Metazoa > Chordata > Chondrichthyes > Myliobatiformes > Myliobatidae > Mobula > Mobula hypostoma. Next base: position 91,690,113 of record NC_086104.1, on the reverse strand, counting down.
AGGACTGGAAAGGAAGGAGGAAGAAGCAGAATAAAGTGGTGGTGCAGGAGGAGAAGGAGTACATGCTGGCAGGTGAGACCAGGTGGGTGGGGAAGGGGGCATGAAGTGAAAAGCTGGGAGGTGGTAGGAGGAAGAGGAAAAGTAGAAGGAATGTAATGAAAGGATAGCAGATCATGGAAGAAAGGGAAGGAGGATGGGCACCAGAGGGGAGGAGAAGAGAAGGACTTCTGCCAACAGGCATCGTCGCAGTGTTTGCCCCCCCCCCACCGGCGGCGGCCTCACTACCACGAGTCTAGTCCGCAGCACATCACAAAAATGCCAGATCATTTAGTCAGCTCAAAAGTACATCCCTAAAAGGGATATTGCAAGTTTCACTCGACTGCAGTTCAGAAGTAGAAATATATCTAGAAGAAGGAGAATATGTTGAAGTTTTGTGAGCTGCCTGCAACATCTCGCCCTTGGTCGCTGCAGCCATCTTCAAATACAGTATATATGTTTCTTATTGTTTATAGATGTTTTGTGTATTGCACTGTACCGCTGCTGTACCTCTTGTGGCAAACACTTCAGCCCTGGGAAAAAGTCTCTGACTATCCACACGATCAATACCTCTCATCATCTTATACACCTCTCATCCTCCGTCGCTCCAAGGAGAAAAGGCCAATTTCACTCAACCTAATCTTATACGGCATGCTCCCCAATCCAGACAACATCCTTGTAAATCTCCTCTGCACCCTTTCTATAGTTTCCATGTCCTTCCTGTAGTGAGGCGACCAGAATTGAGCACAGTACTCCAAGTAGGGTCTGACCAGGGTCCTATATAGCTGCAACATTACCTCTCGGCTCTTAAACTCAATCCCAGGGTTGATGAAGGCCAATGCACCGTATGCCTTCTTAACCACAGAGTCAACCTCTGCAGCTGCTTTGAGCGTCCTATGGACTCGGACCCCAAGACCTGTTTACAATCACTCTTTGCCTTCTGTGGGCAAGCCAGTTCTGGATCCACAAAGCAATGTCCCCTTGGATCCCATGCCTCCTTACTTTCTCAATAAGCCTTGCATGGGGTACCTTATCAAATGCCTTGCTAAAATCCATATACACTACATCTCCTGCTCTACCTTCATCAATGTGTTTAGTCACATCTTCAAAAAAATTCAATCAGGCTCGTAAGGCATGACCTGCCTTTGACAAAGCTATGCTGACTGTTCCTGATCAAATTATGCCTCTCCAAATGTTCACAAATCCTGCCTCTCAGGATCTTCTCCCTCAACTTACCAACCATTGAAGTAAGACTCACTGGTCTATAATTTCCTGGGCTAATTCTACTCCTTTTCTTGAATAAGGGAACAGCATCCACAACCCTCCAATCCTCTGGAAACTCACCTGTCCCCATTGATGATGCAAAGATCATCACCAGAGGCTCAGCAATCTCATCCCTCGCCTCCCACAGTAGCTTGGGTACATCTCGTCCGGTCCCGGTGACTTATCCAATGATGCTCTCCAGCACATTCTTTTTCTTAATATCTATATGCTCAAGTTTTTCCAGTCTGCTGTAAGTCAAGATCAATCGCCAAGATCCTTTTCTGTAGTGAATACTGAAGCAAAGTATTCATTTAGTACCTCTACAATCTCCTCTGGTTCCATACACACCTTTCCACTGTCACATTTGATTGGTCCTATTCTCTCACGTCTTATCCTCTTGCTCTTCACATACTTGTAGAATGCCTTGGGGTTTTCCTTAATCCTGTCCGCCAAGGCCTTCTCATGGCCCCTTCTGGCTCTCCTAATTTCATTCTTAAGCTCCATCCTACTCGCCTTATAATCTTCAAGATCTCCATCATTACCTAGTTTTTAACCTTTCGTAGCTTTTCTTTTCTTCTTGACTACATTTGCAACAGCCCTTGCACACTGCAGTTCCTGTACCCTACCATCCTCTCCATCTCATTGGAATGTACCTATGCAGAACCCCATGCAAATATCCCCCAAACATTTGCCACATTTCTGCCGTACATTTCCCTGAGAACATCTGTTCCCAATTTATGCTTCCAAGTTCCTGCCTGATAGCCTCATATTTCCTCTTACTCAAATTAAACGCTTTCCTAAATTGTCTGTTCCTATCCCTCTCCAATGCTATGGTAAAGGAGATAGAATTGTAATCACTATCTCCAAAATGCTCTCCCACTGAGAGATCTGACACCTGACCAGGTTCATTTCCCAATACCAGATCAAGTACAGTCTCTCCTCTTGTAGGCTATCTACATATTGTGTCAAGAAACTTTCCTAAACACACCTAACAAACTCCATGCCATCTAAACCTCTTGATCTAGGGAAATGCCAATCAATATTTGGGAAATTGAAATCTCCCACCACGACACCCTTTCCAGAATCTGTCTTCCTATCTTCTCCTTGATATCTCTGTTACTATTGGGTGGTCTATAAAAAACACCCAGTAGAGTTATTGACCCCTTCCTGTTTCTAACTTCCACCCACAGAGACTCCGTAGACAACCCTTCCATGACTTCCTCCTTCTCTGCAGCCATGACACTATTGTCACGTATCCCGTGACGGGAATAAAGAACCAGCAGAAATAGAAAACACTTTGGAGTCCAGTATTGCTATTAATAATATTTATTCATAACTACACAATACAGTAATATAAATGTAGATAAACCAAACAGGTTAGCAATGATTATATATATATATAAAATAAATAAGTATATCAGTGAGTGTGGAACTATGTGAAAAACCAAGCTTCTTCAAGTCTAGGGGTAAATAGATACAGTCTTACGATGATGAGTAAAGCTCAGTTCAGTTCAGTTCGTGGTATTAAGTTGAGTAATGATGGAGAGAGAGAGAGAGGGGGAGAGATTTGAGTCTTCAGGTGAGATGACACCATCGATCTTCTCGTCGTCCTCCGAAATCCTTTAAAAGTCACCGCCTGTGACCACAACAAGGGGGACCTGTTTTCTGTGGTGGAACTATCACCCAGGCAAGGGGGGGACACACGGACAACTCCCCACCGGTCACTGCCTTTTCTTTTCACTGCAAGAGCCACTGATCGATTTGCCTGATCGATCCTCCAAAAACCCACTTTTTCTGCAGGCACAACAAAGCTCATTCCGTGTCCAAAACATGTGCCTGAGGTCTATATCATCTGACCTCCTATTTATCTCACCATACTCGATACCAGATGTCATTCAAATAACTCCTCCTTCCCCTCTGTGTAAGAAATGCCAGAAAGTACAAACAACCTGTGAGCAGTCTTTGTCTCTCTCTCTCTTTTAAAAACAAGTTGTTGATGTTAAATAACTCTCTCTCTCTCTTTTCAAAAGCACAGTTAACAGGGGTAAACAAGCACAGTTCATAGGGGTAATTCAGGACCCTGTCACACTATCTCTGATCAGCAGTGCCACATCCCCACCTCTTTTGCCTCCCTCCCTGTCTTTTCTGAAAGATCTAAAGCCTGGTACTAAATAACCAATCTTGCCCCTGAGCCATCCAGGTCTCTGTAATGGCCACAACATCATAGCTCCAAGTACTGATCCACACTAAGCTCACCTTCCTTGTTCATAATACTCCTTGCATTAAAATAGACACATCTCAAACCATTGGTCTGAGTGCGTCCCTTCTCTATCACCTGCCCATCCTCCCTCTTGCACTTTCTACAAGCTTTCTCTATTTGTGAGCCAACCTCTTCCTCCATTTCTTCAGCTCAGTTCCCACCCCTCAGCAATTCTAGTTTAAAGTCATCCTAATAGCTGTAGCAAACCTCCCTGCCAGGATATTGGTCCCTCTTGGATTCAAGTGCAATCTGTCCTTTTTGTACAGGTCACACCTGCCCCAAAAGAGATCCCAATGATCCAGAAATCTGAATCCCTGCCCCCTGCTCCAATCCCTCAGCCACGCATTTATCCTCCACCTCACTCTATTCCTATACTCACTGTATAGTCAGGCACAAGACGAGGAGCAGCCCTTCAGAAATGCAAATTGGGATTGCAGCCTCGCACTCTCCATGTACACGTGGTAGGTACATGGTCTCTTCTGATCCGCAGAAGCAACGATGTGCAAGCTTATGATCTAATTGCAGGGCACAGTCCCGGCACAGCAGATCCAACCCAGGTCCAAGTAAATTCCTGCACAATACTGTAGTTTAAATTCTGCAGTTATTCCTCCCAACAAATTGCGTAGTTAATGATAAATTTTCACAATGGGGTGCTGGGAATGGACACAAATGCAAGACACAGACACTGAAGTACAAGGAACAGGACTCGACTACATTAGGGACGTGACAGGATTCAGACGAGGAGCAGGGATAAGAACGCAGACTAGGGCTAGGGAAAGTGGGACTAGGACTAGAAACCATGGACTAGGAGGCAAGGCTACCACTCCGAGCCCAAGACTGGACAAGGACCCCAGTACCTGGGACTTGCCTTGGGCTCAGACCCCAGAATCAGGCAAGGACATGACATGGCTTCAGGCTGGGGTCTTGTGTCTTGAGCTTGGCTGCAGGCTGGCGACTTGGGTCTTGAGCTTGGTTCGGGATCTTCGAGTCTTGGGTTCTTGGAGCTTGGCTCGGGATCTTCGAGTCTTGGGTTCTTGGAGCTTGGCTCGGGATCTTCGAGTCTTGGGTTCTTGGAGCTTGGCTCGGGATCTTCGAGTCTTGGGTTCTTGGAGCTTGGCTCGGGATCTTCGAGTCTTGGGTTCTTGGAGCTTGGCTCGGGATCCTCGAGGCTTGGGTCCTTGGAGCTTGGCTGCGGGATCCTCGAGGCTTGGGTCCTTGGAGCTTAGCGACAGACTGGGAACCGAACAGCAACATATAGCCAGGACTTATCCTTCAACAAGCCAGGACTCAACTTCATCTCCACACCAAGGTGGGACAGGTGCCCCCGTCAGGGAACAGCAGAACGGCCAGAATTACCCAACAGAGGCAAGGACAAGGCAAGACAGAGCCCCCACAGGGCAATGGCAAATCAGCCTGACTTACCCCATGGAGGCGAGGACAAGACAGGACCCTCCGCAGGAAAATGGCAGAACAGCCGGACTTACCCCACAGAGGCAAGGACAAGACAAGACAGATCCCCCCACAGGGCAACAGCAAAACAGCCTGGTTTACCCCAAGGAGGCGAGGACATGAATAGACAAACACCATGGTACAACAGAAGTTCCATCTCTGCTCTGGGGAAGCTCCGAGTCTCAGTTCAGCCAGCAACCTCAGCTGGCTACGGAAACAGCCGGATCCCTACCTAGCTCAGAGTGGCTGGCAGCCACTGAGCTGGCCCAGGAAACAGCCAAATCCATACCGCAAAGACCACTCCAACAAGTGGCAACAAGGCTCCATGAAGCAGTGGTCCTCCAACCAGGCCTAGAGATCACCAATGGTTTCAGTCACCTTCCATCAGCAGGTTGCTCCACTGGGAACTGACAAGGTAAACCAGCAGCCCACACTCAAGCCCAAGGCTACTTATATTCCAAGCTCAAAGATGGGAATCAGGTGCCGATGATTAACTCAACCAAACGAGGGACAGCTGCAGCCAAGCTCAAGACTGAAGTCACCAGCCTGCAGCCAAGTCGGTATCCCATGCGCTTTCTTTACTCTCCTATTTTAGTCAGTTATCAGGCTATAAACTGAATTTACATAAGAGAGAACTTTTTCCCTTGAATACTGTAATTGGATATCAACTAATTCTAACATTCCTTTTAAAATTGTAAGAAACTAATTTACTTACTTAGCTATAAGAATTACTAAAAATTATAAGCTCTTATTTAAAGAAAATTTTCTTACCCTATTGAATTATGTAAAATGGACATTATCAAATTGGTCACCTCTTTTGTTATCATTGGTCAAATTAATTCTATTAAAATGAATATTTTACCTAAACTTATATATCATTTTCAGGCATTACCTGTTTTTATCCCTAAATCTTTTTTTGATTCTTTTGATTCTATTATATCATCCTATATATGGAAAAATAAGTGTTCTAGACTAAACAAAATTCATCTTCTGAAAGCTGAAAAGAATGGAGGGCTAGCTTTACCAAACTTTAGGTTTTATTATTGGGCAGTTAATATACATAATCTTACATTTTGGTTATATTACATGAATCGCGAGGATTGTCCGATGTGGGTTTCTTTAGAAGCTAACTCTGTTTATAAATGTTCTATTATTTCTCTTCTTGGATCCTCACTTCCTTTATCCCTGAGTAAGTTAACTGACAATTTGGTAGTTAAACATACTATGAGAATTTGGGTACAATTCTGAAAATACTTTGGCAGCTTGAGATTTTCTCTTTCAAGTCCCATTTTGTTCTAATTATTTTTTGAACTCTTCTATTATAGATGTGGCTTTTAAGGAATGGGATAGACTAGGTATTAAATGCTTCCAGGACCTGTTTGTGGAGGGAAGTCTCCTTTCTTTTGAGCAACTGTCAGCTAAATATAGTTTACCCAAAACTCACTTTTTTTGATACCTACAAATATGAGACTTTTTAACGGTCTCAAACATGTAAATTTCCTAAAAGTCCTGATAAGAATCTACCAGATGTAATTTTTAATTTGAAACCTTTTTATAATGCATCTATATCTAATATTTATAATATATTGCTGGGAATGAGAAGTGTTCCTTTAGAGAAAATTAAAAATCTTTGGGAACAAGCCTTACAGACTTCAATTTCAGATGAAGATAAATGCTGATAAATGTGAGGTGCTACATTTTGGTGGGACTAATCAAAATAGGACATACATGATAAATGGTAGGGCATTGAAGGATACAGTAGAAAAGAGGGATCTAGGAATAATGGTGCATAGTTCCCTGAAGGTGGAATCTCATGTGGATAGGGTGGTGAAGAAAGCTTTTGGTATGCTGGCCTTTATAAATCAGAGCATTGATTATAGAAATTGGGATGTAATGTTGAAATTGTACAAGGCATTGGTGAGGCTAAATTTGGAGTATTGTGTACAGTTTTGGTCACCAAATTATAGGAAAGATGTCAACAAAATAGAGAGTACAGAGAAGATTTACTAGAATGTTACCTGTGTTTCATCACCTAAGTTACAGAGAAAGGTTGAACAAGTTGGGTCTTTATTCTTTGGAACATAGAGGGGAACTTCTTTACTCAGAGAGTGGTAGCTGTGTGGAATGAGCTTCCAGCAGAAGTGGTAGAGGCAGGTTCGATGTTGTCACTTAGAGTTAAATTGGACAGCTATATGGACTGGAAAGGAATGGAGGGTTATGGGCTGAGTGCGGGTCGGTCGGACTAGGCGAGAGTAAGAGTTCGGCACGGACTAGAAGGGCCAAGATGGCCTGTTTCCGTGCTGTGATTATTATATGGTTAAAGAGAAATTTAAGTTTGCAAACAGGGACTTATGTGAAAGCAGAGACAGAGAACAGGAGAAATTAGGTATTACACAGACATTTACTTGCCATTTTTAAAGTGTATTGTTTAGTCTTTTTGTTTGCAATGATACAAACCCTTTCAAATTGATGATGGAAGTTACTTTTTTTTTAATTTTATTTTTATTTGGATAAGGAATTCACAAGTATCATGTACTTCTTTCACATGTATAACCTTTTCTATTTTTTTATATGTATAAAACTATAATTATTTATACATTCTTAAGTACACATTGAGATGATATAAAAAGAAATTAGACACTTAAATAGATAATTATGTACAGTGGAAATTCTAATCTATTAGGCTAAGTAATGATATTAATTGTTAAGAAAAATAGTAATAATAGTGGATGAGTAATAGTTTCCATATATCTCTTCTGGAACATTTCTTCTGGTCCAAAATGTTGTATGTAAGCCTATGTAACAACCATTGTAGGTGTTTATATCCTAACTTGTTCATACTTGCTCCTGCCCCCAAACATAATTATCCAATCCCTATGTAGTTATTTACTTAATTTTATCATTTTTTATCCCTTACCCAAATCTTTTCCTTTACTTGTATTAATTCTCTATTTTCCAAAAGAAAACAAAAACAGTAAACATTTAGACGAGGGGTGCTTACGTTAGCAATATTACTGTGTTGATGAGAAGAGCAGTATAAATCATTAGGAGAGTCATCTAAAGTCTGCTCACATTGGGGTTATATATTCAATCCATTTATTCCAGATTTGATAAAATTTTTCTTTTTGAATTCTCAGGGAGTAAGTCAACTTTTCCATTTTAAATATTTCCAAGATAATTTCGTGCCAATCTTCTAATGTAGGTGGTTTTGGATTTAGCCACTTTCTAGTGATTGATTTCTTACTTGCCGCTAAAATGGCCTGCAGCAACTTTATATCTTCCTTCTGTTCAAGAAACAATACATGCCCCAAATAGAGCATCTCAAAGTTCAGAGGTATCTGGGTCCTAAGTACCTTAACTAATGTTCTATGAATACCTTCCCAATATAGACTTAATTTAGGGCAATCCCAGAAAATATGAAAATGATTTGCCTCCTTGGAGCCGCACCTTCTCCAACACGTCACGTTTGTATCTCTATATTTTTCCTGATATGGGGTCTTGAAGTATCTTATAATATTTTTCCAACAATGTTCTCTTCAAGTCAAAGAATTAGTCGAAGACCACTGAAAGCTGCATATTTTCCCCCAAGCCTCCTCTGAAAGTACCAACCCCACTTCTTTCTCCCACTTCTCTTTAATATACAATGTGTTTACATTTTTAGCATGGGAGAGTGCATTATATAATCAAGAAACTGATTTACTAGGCATTGAACCGCAAGCTGAATTAAGAATCTTGAAAAATTCTAATTCTACTGTTGATAGGTCTGTATATCTGCAACTCTGGTTAACATAATTTCGTACTTGAAGGTACCTAAAAAACTCATTGTGTTCTAGGCCATGTTTGTCCTGCAGGATTTGGAAACTTTGTAATACTCTTTTATGTATAAATGAGAGGTAGGTTGTAAGACCTTTCTTTATCCATAGTTCAAATCTTTTATCTCCTCTGTTGGGAAGGAATTCGGTATCATATGCACACCATCTGAAGAGTTTTAACATGTTATTAATTCCACATGAATTAACCACCTTCTGCCATACTTTTAATGTAAGATTTATCCAACTGTTTTTAATTTTTTCCAATTGGGCCATCAATCCTTTGTCAGCTATTGAGGCCTGTAGAGGAAAACTGTCAACCAATCCAAATTCTATTTCCTTCCATCTAGCCTTATATTCCCTATTACACCAATATAATAGAGGGGTTATCTGTGAGGCATAAAAATAATTTCTCAGGCAAGGAAGAACCATACCTCCTCCTTCCTTCCTAACTGTAAAGTGTTATATCGAATTCTAGGTTTCTTTCCTTGCCAAATGAAGCGAGAAATCCATTTGTCCCATTCCCTGAATTGATTATCATCCACCTCCACAGGTAAAGTATGGAAAAGATACAGTAACCGAGGAAGAATATTCATTTTTATAGTATTTAACCTTGAATTTAAACTTAAAAAGGGGATAAGATTCCATCTATGCATATCTGCTTTTATCTCTGAGATTAATGGCCCATAATTTACTCGTGACAGCGTTGAAAGATCCTTCGGCAGGGTTATTCCTAAATATTTTAATGATTTAGCTTCCCACTTAAGATCATATGTATCCGGCAATTTTTTGGATGGTGTATAATTTAGGGACATAACCTGCATTTTCTTTACATTTATTTTATAACCTGATATTTTCCCAAAGTCATCCAACAGCATAAACAATCCTATAAATAATTTTTCTGGTTCACTCAGATAGACTAAAACATCATCTGTGAATAACGCCACTTTCTGTTCAATCCCTGCCTTGATACCTCTTACGATTTCACTCTGTCTTATTAGTTGGGCAAGTGGTTCAATATATAGCGCAAAAAGGAGAGGAGAAATTGGGCATCCCTGTCTAGTGCCTCTCTCTAAGATGAAGGAGTCAGAGAGGTCCCCATTTATCTTAATTCAAGCTGTACGGCTGTCATATAGAGTCTGAATTACTTTAATAAACTTTTCTTGAAAGCCGAATCTTCCTAACACTCTGTATAGGAATGTCCAACTAACCGAATCAAAAGCTTTCTCAGCGTCTAATCCTATTACCATTGTCTCCGTCTCGTTCTTATTAACCTGTTCTAATATGTGTAGAGTTCTCCTTATGTTGTCCTGTGTTTGTCTTTGTTGAATAAATCCAGTCTGGTCTAAACGGATTAGGCCAGGTAAGAGCTTTTCCAATCTGTGCGCTAATATAGATGTAAATAGTTTGTAATCTAAATTAAGAACACTAATTGGCCGATAATTGCCACATTCTAGTTTATTTTTACCCTCTTTAGGAATAACTGAAATAATCGCTTCTCTCCAGGAAGGTGGAATTTCTCTTCTCTGCAAGATCCAATTTGTTAAGTAGTAATGGGGCTGTGACTTCAGGGACTTGTACCACTGAGGTAAACCCATCTGAACCCGGGGACTTTCCAGCCTTTAACCTAGAGATGGCCACGTTCAGTTCTTTGGCAGTTACTGGTTCTAATAGACTTTCATTTTGTAAATCTGTAAGTTTAGGTATATCTAAAGAATTCAATAAACTGTCTATATAGGGCTCATTGGAGGCCCAGAGTTGGGAGTACAGCTCTCGATAATATGTTTCAAAACTCTCTTGAATTTTCCCTTTTGTACTCTCCACAAGCTTTGTCTTTGGATTCTTTATTTTATGAATTGTATTGTCTGCTTGTTGATTTCGTAATTTATATGCTAATAATCTAGCTGATTTACCTCCTACTTCATAATTCTTTTGTCTCAGGTAAAGAAAATTTCTTTGAGTTTCCAATGTATAAATATCGTCAATTTCACTTTGTAATTTCCTAATTTCCTGTTTTAGATTTGAATTACTTTTGTTGCTATCTACAACTTGAAGTTGTTTTAATTTTCCTTGAAGGTCTGCTAATTTTTGTGCATTGATTTTTTTCATGTGACTGGTAATGGAAATAATTTTCCCTCTCAGTACAGCTTTCAATGTATCCCATAAGATCACTGGTGCTGTTTCTCCCGTGTCATTAAGGTCTAGGTATTCTTTGATTTCTCCCCTTAATCTCTCCATTACTTTCAGGTTATTGAGTATATGTGAGTTTAGCCTCCATAGTGTTTTCCTCATTTTCCTTTCCAGGATTAGAGACATAGAGACTGGGCTATGATCTGACAGATCAATTGTTGCAATATTACAGCTTTTTATCCCGAGTATATCTGTATTAAAGATAAAGAAATAGTCCATCCTTGAATAGGCTGAATGAGGGAAAGAATAATGTGTATAATCTTTACTAGTGGGGTGTAATTCCCTCCACACATCTATAACTCCCAACTCCTCTGTCAATAAATTAATTTTCCGAGTCAGAGGTTTATTCTGAGTAACTATTCTTGAAGAATCTAATATAGGATTTAATCTAATATTAAAATCCCCTTGACAAATTACTACCCCTTGAGAACTGACCATTAGGTCAAAAATGTGTCTATAAAATGACCATTCACAACCTGGAGGAGCATAAACATTCAGCAATGTTATTTCTGTACCTTCTATTCTTCCTGTAATTTTTACAAATCTTCCATCTTTATCTTTAGTCTCTGAAATATGTTCATAATTAAGAGTACTTGATATTAAAGTAGCTACCCCTCTTTTGTGGCTCAATTTATATGATGAATAAAATACATGCTTAAAGCCCATTCTTTTTAATTTTCCATGTTCAGATTGGCTCATGTGTTTCCTGGAGGAAAGCTATTTGTGCCCTCTCTTTTTTCAATTTAGACATAATCTTATTTCTTTTAATTGGATTCAAAACCCCATTAACATTATAGGAAATTATTTTTACCAATTCAGTTTGCATTTTTCTCTAGTAGAAAAAAAACTCTCCTTTTCTAACCAAACAGTAAGCAATCCCTTCTCAACAGTAAACCAAGACATATAAACACACCCCAGACATTTTTGAACGTATAACATTTGAAAATTTTTCCCGACTTCCCACAGTGAGGCCTGAGCACCGACCCGCCTCAGTTCAGAGGGATAACCTCTATCTTCACCCTGTGTTAGAGGGCCCTCAGCAGTTTGAATAATCATAGAGAATTTTCTCCTATTTATGTCTACACCATAAGAGTGAAGACTTAAGGGCTTCAGCTCAACGGGCTTAGGCGGAAACGGGCGAGGCGAGGAAGGTTTGACGTTCATTTTCTGTTGTTATTTGAGGAGAGGGGCATTATGAGTGAGAGGGCAGTTTGCTGTTCTCGGTGTCGGATGTGGGAGGCCCTGGAGTCTCCAAGCCTCCCAGACGTCTACATCTGTGCCAAGTGCATCGAGATGCAGCTCCTAAGGGACCGCGTTACGGAACTGGAGCTGCAGCTCGATGACCTTCGTCTGGTCAGGGAGAGCGAGGAGGTGATAGAGAGGAGTGGAAGGCAGGTGGTCACGCCGGGGCCATGGGAGGCAGACAAGTGGGTCACGGTTAGGAGGGGGAAGGGGAAAAGTCAGGTGATGGGGAGTACCCCGGTGGCTGTGCCCCTTAACAATAGGTACTCCTGTTTGAGTACTGTTGGGGGGGACAGCTTACCCGGGGGAAGCGACAGTGGCCCTGCCTCTGGCACAGAGTCTGGCCCTGTAGCTCAGAAGGGTAGGGCAAGGAAGAGGAGGGCAGTTGTGATAGGGGACTCAATAGTAAGGGGGTCAGATAGGCGATTCTGTGGACGCAGTCCAGAGACCCGGATGGTAGTTTGCCTCCCTGGTGCCAGGGTCCGGGATATTTCTGATCGTGTCCAAGATATCCTGAAGTGGGAGGGTGAGGAGCCAGAGGTCATGGTACATATAGGTACCAACGACAAAGGTAGGAAAAGGGATGAGGTCCTGAAAGGAGAATATAGGGAGCTAGGAAGGGAGTTGAGAAAAAGGACCGCAAAGGTAGTAATCTCGGGATTACTGCCTGTGCCACGCGACAGTGAGAGTAGGAATGCAATGAGGTGGAGGATAAATGCGTGGCTGAGGGATTGGAGCAGGGGGCAGGGATTCAAGTTTTTGGATCATTGGGACCTCTTTTGGCGCAGGCGTGACCTGTACAAAAAGGACGGGTTACACTTGAATCCTAGGGGGACCAATATCCTGGCGGGGAGATTAGCGGGGGCTACTGGGGTGACTTTAAACTGAATGGTTGGGGGGTGGGAATCAAATTAAAGAGGCTAGGTGTGAGGAGGTTAGTTCACAACAGAGGGATGGGAACCAGTGCAGAGAGACAGAGGGGTGTAAAGTGAGCGTAGAAGCAAAAAGTACAAAGGAGAAAAGTAAAAGTGGCAGGCCGACAAATCCAGGGCAAGCATTAAAAAGGGCCACTTTTCAACATAATTGTACAAGGGCTAAGAGAGTTGTAAAAGAGCGCCTGAAGGCTTTATGTGTCAATGCAAGGAGCATTCGTAATAAGGTGGATGAATTGAAAGTGCAGATTGTTATTAATGATTATGATATAGTTGGGATCACAGAGACATGGCTCCAGGGTGACCAGGGATGGGAGCTGAACGTTCAGGGATATTCAATATTCAGGAGGGATAGACATGAAGGAAGGGGAGGTGGGGTGGCGTTGCTGGTTAAAGAAGAGATTAACACAATAGAAAGGAAGGACATAAGCCGGGAAGATGTGGAATCGATATGGGTAGAGCTGCGTAACACTAAGGGGCAGAAGACACTGGTGGGAGTTGTGTACAGGCCACCTAACAGTAGTAGTGAGGTCGGAGATGGTATTAAACAGGAAATTAGAAATGTGTGCAATAAAGGAACAGCAGTTATAATGGGTGACTTCAATCCACATGTAGACTGGGTGAACCAAATTGGTAAAGGTGCTGAGGAAGAGGATTTCTTGGAATGTATGCGGGATGGTTTTTTGAACCAACATGTCGAGGAACCAACTAGAGAGCAGGCTATTCTGGACTGGGTTTTGAGCAATGAGGAAGGGTTAATTAGCAATCTTGTCGTGAGAGGCCCCTTGGGTAAGAGTGACCATAATATGGTGGAATTCTTCATTAATATGGAGAGTTACATAGTTAATTCAGAAACAAAGGTTCTGAACTTAAAGAAGGGGAACTTTGAAGGTATGAGACGTGAATTAGCTAAGATAGACTGGCAAATGACACTTAAAGGATTGACGGTGGATATGCAATGGCAAGCATTTATAGGTTGCATGGATAAACTACAACAATTGTTCATCCCAGTTTGGCAAAAGAATAAATCAAGGAAGGTAGTGCACCCGTGGCTGACAAGAGAAATTAGGGATAGTATCAATTCCAAAGAAGTAGCATACAAATTAGCCAGAGAATGTGGCTCACCTGAGGACTGGGAGGAATTCAGAGTTCAGCAGAGGAGGACAAAGGGCTTAATTAGGAAGGGGAAAAAAGATTATGAGAGAAAACTGGCAGAGAACATAAAAACGGACTGTAAAAGCTTTTATAGATATGTAAAAAGGAAAAGACTGGTAAAGACAAATGTAGGTCCCCTGCAGACAGAAACAGGTGAATTGATTATGGGGAGCAAGGACATGGCAGACCAATTGAATAATTACTTTGGTTCTGTCTTCACTAAGGAGGACATAAATAATCTTCCAGAAATAGTAAGGGACAGAGGGTCCAGTGAGATGGAGGAACTGAGTGAAATACATGTTAGTAGGGAAGTGGTGTTAGGTAAATTGAAGGGATTGAAGGCAGATAAATCCCCAGGGCCAGATGGTCTGCATCCTAGAGTGCTTAAGGAAGTAGCCCAAGAAATAGTGGATGCATTAGTGATAATTTTTCAAAACTCGTTAGATTCTGGACTAGTTCCTGAGTATTGGAGGGTGGCTAATGTAACCCCAATTTTTAAAAAAGGAGGGAGAGAGAAACCGGGGAATTATAGACCGGTTAGCCTAACATCGGTGGTGGGGAAACTGCTGGAGTCAGTTATCAAGGATGTGATAACAGCACATTTGGAAAGCGGAGAAATGATCGGACAAAGTCAGCATGGATTTGTGAAAGGAAAATCATGTCTGACGAATCTCATAGAATTTTTTGAGGATGTAACTAGTAGAGTGGATAGGGGAGAACCAGTGGATGTGGTATATTTGGATTTTCAAAAGGCTTTTGACAAGGTCCCACATAGGAGATTAGTGTGCAAACTTAAAGCACACGGTATTGGGGGTAAGGTATTGGTGTGGGTGGAGAATTGGTTAGCAGACAGGAAGCAAAGAGTGGGAATAAACGGGACCTTTTCAGAATGGCAGGCGGTGACTAGTGGGGTACCGCAAAGCTCAGTGCTGGGACCCCAGTTGTTTACAATATATATTAATGACTTGGATGAGGGAATTAAATGCAGCATCTCCATGTTTGCGGATGACACGAAGCTTGGCGGCAGTGTTAGCAGTGAGGAGGATGCTAAGAGGATGCAGGGTGACTTGGATAGGTTGGGTGAGTGGGCAAACTCATGGCAGATGCAATTTAATGTGGATAAATGTGAAGTTATCCACTTTGGTGGCAAAAATAGGAAAACAGATTATTATCTGAATGGTGGCCGATTAGGAAAAGGGGAGGTGCAACGAGACCTGGGTGTCATTATACACCAGTCATTGAAAGTGGGCATGCAGGTACAGCAGGCGGTGAAAAAGGCAAATGGTATGCTGGCATTTATAGCGAGAGAATTCGAGTACAGAAGCAGGGAGGTACTACTGCAGTTGTACAAGGCCTTGGTGAGACCACACCTGGAGTATTGTGTGCAGTTTTGGTCCCCTAATCTGAGGAAAGACATCTTTGCCATAGAGGGAGTACAAAGAAGGTTCACTAGATTGATTCCTGGGATGGCAGGACTTTCATATGAAGAAAGACTGGATGAACTGGGCTTGTACTCGTTGGAATTTAGAAGATTGAGGGGGGATCTGATTGAAACGTATAAGATCCTAAAGGGATTGGACAGGCTAGATGCAGGAAGATTGTTCCCGATGTTGGGGAAGTCCAGAACGAGGGGTCACAGTTTGAGGATAGAGGGGAAGCCTTTTAGGACCGAGATTAGGAAAAACTTCTTCACACAGAGAGTGGTGAATCTGTGGAATTCTCTGCCACAGCAAACTGTTGAGGCCAGTTCATTGGCTATATTTAAGAGGGAGTTAGATATGGCCTTTGTGGCTACAGGGGTCAGGGGGTATGCAGGGAAGACTGGGGCGGGGTTCTGAGTTGGATGATCAGCCATGATCATAATAAATGGTGGTGCAGGCTCGAAGGGCTGAATGGCCTACTCCTGCACCTATTTTCTATGTTTCTATGTTTCTATATTGCTATCATTCAAGTTATTCCGTCTAGTTTATTTTCAGATACCAGCTTTCATTTTACCTTTAAGTCCAATTTACTCTTTTCAGTCATTTCTCTTAATTAGTCTCTGTACATTCGCATCTGAATATTTGCAGCTTTTCCTTGTAGTTTGACACTCTGGTTCGTGTGGAACGTCCTCACCCCACTAACTGCCACGACTTCTGCCGAATCCTCTCCAGTAGCGACTCCGGTTGGGTGATAACTTTAATAGGTAGTCCCCGGTCCGCCAGGTCCAACGTTGCCTCCTCCACCGTAGCGCAAGTTTTTGTCCCTTCGTCGTAAAAGACTCTCAGCCGAGCTGGATACAGGGTCTGGAATCTGATGTTGTTTTCCTTCAGGACCCTCCGTGTTTCCGTATATTCCTTCCGTCTGGCAAGAATCCCCGGTGCGTAGTCGTGGTCTAAACTGATTTTACAGTTGCTCCACTTGAAACCTTTCTTTTGCCATGCCCGTTTAAGCACCTCTTCCTTCGTTCTGTTAACTGAGAAATCTGACCAGAATCGATCTGGGCTGGGCACCTGCCGGAGGCTGTGGTGCCAACGCGCGGTGAGCCCTTTCTATCTGTAGGTCTTTTGCAGCCGGTATATCAAGGTTCTCTCTAAGCAGCTTCTCCACCATGGGAATCATCAATCCGGGTTTACCTTCAGTTCCTTTGGGAACTCCGTAAATCCTCACATTTTCCCTTCTTGAGCGGCCTTCTTGATCTATTAGTTTCCACTGGAGCTGGTCTTGTAGCTTTAGTATTTCTGCTATCACTTCCTCTGCGTTTTGTAGCTTCTCTTCAATTCCAACAATCCTCGCTTCGGCTTCGTTTATCCTCGAGTTAGTTTTTACTATTTCTCCTTTAATATCTTCCAGCTGTTTGTTGTTATCTTGTCGGAACTCGCGAATCTCTCCAAGAATCAAAGACAGAGTCACCGATTCCCCTTCATTGTCTCCGTCCTGGCTTGCCGTGGGGGAGCTAGGCCCGTCGCCTTGCTGCATCTCTTTATGTTTATCAGCCTTCGGAGCGGACTTTTTATTCTTGTTCTTAGACATCATCCTTGCCCCTTTTATTAATATAGTTATACAATATTAAGTATTCGTCTAAATTCTATTTTGGGGCTGTTTACCTTCTTTTTGGCCGAGAGACCTTTTCCTTACGCCGCCATTGCCTTGATGACTGATGATGGAAATTTCATATTTAAACATGTCAGAGTGGACCTCTATCCTGTCATTTGTGACACTTACCGATCAGAAATATAAACCAAAGAATTTCCACCAGGAACATCTTGATCTAAGTATACAGAGTAAACTATGACTTTAAAATCATTCGTGGAATGGAAAATAAGCAACTTTCGGGTGCTGAGTGTCTCAAAGTCAAGAAATAAACTTTGATGTGAGTTTACTTGTCTCTTCAGCTGAGTTTTATCTGTGCTCATCCACAGGTAGCAGTGCACTGTGGAAGTCTGGGCTGTACATAGATTTTTTTTTGGGCAGATTAGTCCTTTTTTTAGGGGATTTTTTTCCTTTTTCTGTTTTTTAACTATATTTTTATATTTTATGTATACTCCTTATATATTTTGTTGCTAATCTGTGTGATTTTGGGATGTCTCTAACCATGTGTTACCTGACTGTAAATTCCAATAATTATTATCAATTAATATAATCCCAATTATTATGTACTTACTTTTTGTAATCTGTTTGATATTTAAACTAATAAAAAGGTTGAAAAAGAAAAAGAAATTACCATTTTTACAAATCTACAAGACAAGGCTTCTGTTGGTCTTACAAAAATTTATCTTGAAATGGTAATCAATACAACAAATGCTTCAAATACAAAAGAAATCTTAATAATAATTATAATGATAATAATAATAATAACTAAGCAACAAATACTGAGCACACAGGCTGAAGAGCCCTTGAAAGTGAGTCCATTTGTGTGGGAACAGTTCAGTGATGTGACGAGTAAAGTTATCTGCTCTGCTTCAAGAGCCCGATCGTTGAGGGGCAATAACTGCATCGGATGCTGGTAGCATGAGTCCTGAGGCTCCTGTATCTGATGGCACCAGTGAGAAAGAGCATGTCCTGGGTGATGGCAATCTCTGATGATGGATGCCGCTTTTCTGCGACCATTCTCCTTGAAGATGTGCTCAAAGCGGCCCAGGTGAGTCCTGTAGCCGTTCCTCTGCCTCCTGCGACCACTCCTTAATTCAGCACTTCTTTTGGTATGAGCAGGTCTACAAATGTAACCACATGCACACATTAGTTCCACAGTTATAATTCATTTCTCAAAGCAACTTTCAATGTTGTTTCAGATCAGACTATAGCACATTAATGTTTAACACTAATTCAAATGTTTGAAGAGGGAAAAAGAGATTGGTGAGATTTCACTCTAATCTCTGCTCAGAAACAGTACTCAAAGCTATGATGCATTTTTTCACCTCTGCACAGGATCACTCACCTGGAATGCAAGGGAGGGGGAAATGGTTTTTCCAAGACACTTGCCTTAAACTCATTGGCATCCTATTGCAGAGGTTACTATCAGAAATGATTCCAAGAGACAGCATTTACCAGTGTTTGAATTAAAGAGACCTACGGCTTAGAAACCACTCCTTCGTCCCACCTAGCGTATGCCAAACTATTATAATGCCGAGCCCGATTGAGGTGCACCTGGACCATGACCCTCCATACCTCTCCCACTGTGTACTGATCCAAAATGTTATTATATGTTGTAATCAAACCCAGAATCACCCACTTCTGCCAGCAGCTCGTTGCACACTCACCATTCTGGGTAAAAAAATTCCCTCAGAGACTGGAGAGTGTGTCGGTCATATTCCCCTTAAACATTTCACGTTTCCCTTAACCCCTGACCTCTAGTGCTAGTCTCATACATTCTCAGGTAAAAACCCTGCTTGCATTTACCTTTGACTTTTCGCAGCCAGCAGGTCACTCCAGAGAAGTGGAATCTTCTCCGTTGCAGACTGTCACTCTCAGAGGCCGGCTTGCAGTCTTCCCCTGTTGACTCAGCTGTGGTCGTTCCTTCTTCCCTGGAGGTGCCTGGTTCCACTTTTTCTGCACCTTCCCCCGCAGACATGTCCAGCTCTGGCCTAGAGCTCTCAGCTTGGGCATCAGGGATAGCCAGCTTCTGGCAGGAGGAGGTGGCTGATTCCAACTCTATCATACAATGGGCAGCCTCTTTCAGTGCCTCTTGGATAATGCTGGTTGCCATGGCATCTGCCCATGGAACCAGTCTCTCTGCTGTTGTTTCCTGCACCTTGCCTCCTTTCTTGGACACCTTCCTGCTATATAACAATTTCCTCAGAGGCACATAAGTGGCTGCTGACCAGGTTTTTCCTTCCCCTTGCCCGGGGCTCCTGACTTTCTCCAATGATTTTTCAACTTGTCCCAGATCAGGGTCTTGCGAGGTGCTGGCCTTTGCATCATCCCAATGCTCTTCAACGGGACAAGTTCGCTTCGAAATGCAGCATCTTTTCTTTGACTGTTGGTTGGAGTTGGACTTTTTTATCACCCCTTTTTTTGGGGACTGCAAACATATGAATGATAAACAGCCTGTTGAGCCCTGGCAGTGATGGCCTTCTTGCTTTCTCCAGCACCATTCATCTTGCTGGAAGAAGAGAAGGACAAAGTTAACTAAGTTCTGTCTGTCAAATATAGACACTACTTAACCGATTAACACTATTGGATAAGAACTCTGTCCATTTCTGGTGGTAGCTCTGATGATTTCAAACAAAAGTCAAGGTGCATCATAAAAACACCCAGGATTAAAGTGCCTCCAAACTACTAAAACACTACATGATGCACTGAAAACTCTCAATTTCCCCCTGAATTGGTCAAGGTATTAATTCTCCTTTAGTTTATCTGATGAGACCCCCATACATGGGTATGACCAATATGACAGTGCATCTGGCTGTAACATCCATCAATGTTCAGAGATGGAAAAAGCTGGAGAGAGCAGTGGACTCAGCGGATACATCACTGACACGGCCCTCTCCACCATCAGAGATTCCTACCAGGCTGAGCAGCACAAAGGACCAATCAGCCCACTCGTGCTTCGATTTATGTCCCTGTCCGATGTCAGCATTTGTCATCCACCCTGACTGGGTGTCAACTGATATCTGTCTGATTGTAGGAGATCTGTTATCCTTTGTACAGTCAGTGTCCAGTCCCACATTCAGTGTTGGGCTGGGACTGGTTAGACTGACTGTAGACAAGATAACAGATCTCCTTAAATCAAACAGATATTAGTTGAAACCCTGATAGCTTACTACCATCAGGTCATTACATAGTTTTCTCACAATATCAATTATTTACAGAAACTTGCCCTGCATATCTGCTTTGAAATTAAACCATCTCACTTTATCAGCAAGCCTACCAACGTTGAGGCATTTCGAACGTGGGGAGAAAGATTCCTTTCCTCTTCCATTCTACCTTTTCTGTTCTCTCTTTGCCTCTCAGAACCTTATAACTCAGCCCATTCTGCTCCACAGAAAGCGACACGCATTTGTCCAACCTCTCCCAACACTATATGCCCGCTAATCCAGGTTCATATTCACACAGACACACAGACACACACACCACACACACACACACACACACACACACACACACACACACACACACACACACACACACACACACACACACACACCACATCTCTTCTTACTGACTCCCTTCTCCTGGCGCTCACCTTGCCGTCCGCCCCTTCCTTTGCGAGATGGTCGCTGGTCTCGGGTTTCTCCTCCTCTCGTTCCCGATGGCTGTCCAACAGACTGGGAAGGGCGAGTTCCTGAAGAGATCCGCCCAGTTCCATTTTCTGAAAGTTACCACAACTCTCCAACAGACAATAATGATGAAAGGAACGGAACAGCCCACTCCTCGTCGATTCTCTATACGATGGTTTTCCCCGCTTGGGGTCGGGCTCAGCAATCAATCTGGTTTCCCTCTAAAACACAGTAGATCTCCTCGCACCTGTGGATCAGATGGACGCTGGACTTTCACAACTCTGGCGACCTACTGGATTATGACTCTTCTGCGTTCTCGGAATTCGGCCGGACAGTAACTTTCCTTTTACTGCAGGGTCGGACAGTGCAATCGCTCTCTTTACCAGCGGCGTCTAGTTGGACACGATGTCTCTCCTCCGCAACAACTTCCAACGACACTGACTCGCCTCAAACTAAACAATGCCTGATCTAACCCCCTCCCCCAACGTCAGGTCAGACGCAACAATGGACCCCACCCCAACGTCAGGTCAGACGCAACAATGGACCCCTCCCCCAACGTCAGGTCAGATGAGAAAAGGCCCCCTGGGTCATGTGGGACAGTGGCTCAATATCCCTGCCCCCCCAGCGACTCCCGTGGGTCGGATTGGCCCTACCCTCTCTGTTCCTCTGAGAAACAAAATTACTGTTATTTACAAAACTATGTCTCTTGGAACTTCAACATCACTACAATACTTCAACATAAATACTAGGGACAATAACACTAACTGACACAGACTAAATTAAAATGTTCCCATCCTGATCTGGGATGGTATTGATCCCTTGTCCCGGAACACTTGCGGGGTAGCCGAAGTCACGGCGTGCTTTTCCTCCAGGGTTACCCGGGCACCCACACACCCCGGATAATTCCCGGGCAGTCAGTCTCCAGGACCCGTTAGCTACCCTGGCCAGCCCCAAAGAGCAAGTTTACTGAGACATCCTCCTCCCTCCTTTCACCCCACCAAATGGCATGAGCAAATATGAAGAGGGTCAGGCCACTGTTGCTTTCCCCAGGTAGGCCATCTCCCCCAACAGTACTCAAACAGGAGTACTTATTGTTGACGGGGACAGCCACAGGGGTACTCTCTAGCATCTGTCTCTTGCTGTTCCCTCTCCTGACTGTTACCCACTTATCTGTCTCCTGTGGCCCCGGAGTGACTACCTGCCCATAGCTCCTCTCTATCACCTCCTCACTCTCTCTGACCAGACGAAGATCATTGAGCTGCATCTCCAGTTCCCTAACGTGATCCCTAAGGAGCTGCAGCTCGACGCACCTGGCACAGATATGGTCGTCCGGGAGGCTGGGAGTCTCCATGACTTCCCACATCTGACACCGAGCACAGAAAACCGACTTCACACACACATACTTCCTGTCTGCATTCTACACAGGCAACCTACCTCGCCTCAATTCCTTACCGCCGAAGTCCTGTTGAGCCAAAGCCTTCCTACTCTGTCTCCCTCTTCTCTGTCACCTGCTCCTCTGATGCCTGCTCTATAAAGCTGTCTCCTTTAAACTCTTCTCACTGTTCTAACTGGCTGACATCCACACGCTTGTGCAGTCATACAGCTCTTGTTATACTTTTATGTTGAACTTTACTAAACCCTAATTAAAGTTGATATCCATAATGTCACCCACAATGGTAGGGATCCATGGCATAAAAAGGGTGGGAACCCTTGGTCTTCGGCTTCTGAAGTAAAAATATCAGTTGAACTGAAATATTCACTGTTTCTGTTACCACAGATGCTGCTTGATCTGCTGAGTGTTTCCAGCAATGTCTTTATTTCAGATTTCCAGCTTCATGATTTTCCTCTACCTTCCCTTCAGAATCTTTTGTAGGTGATCAATTCACCCTGAACACTACCAAGCTTATCCCTCATGTTTATTTTTCACTTGTCCTAGATTGCAAATGTCTCCACCTTTACTGAGTGCTTCATGCTTGGGTAAAGCCAGTTGCAAAATTTATGATCTATTTTCCTCATTAAGATGTGTGGCTCTGACTGTAGGAGACTTGGAGCTATAAGTATCACCTTCAGTATATTCTTTGGCCAGCTTAGACCTTGATGTTTTATGTGTCAATGTTCTTACTTTGATTGCATTTGTCATTGCGAGACTGAGAGCTGTCAGATTTTTGCCAGCAAAGCCTCAGAAAAGACTGAATAGGATTAGTGAAAGCAAAGAGCATTCGCTGTTGTCTGGCAGTTAGTGCTGCTGTCGTCGTAGTGTCACAGGTCTGACCCGGATCTTGGGCATAATGTCTGTATGGACTTTGCCCGTCCTCTGTCTCTGACTGGGTGAGTTCTCTCTGGGTGCCACCACCTCAGCAGTGAAGGTGGATTAAGGCTGCAGAAGTGAAGGGTCCCCAGTCGTCTTGGATACCGTGTCACTGGACCCTGACCCCGATCTGTCAAGGACCGGGTGGTGGCTACCCAGGCACCAGCCTCCCTCTGGTAAACAAAATCACGTACAGGCACCCTCCATGAAGAGAATAACCCCCTTGGGAGAACATCATACTCAACTGGAGTGATTGCAACAATACTACCTGTTGGTGTAGGGAGGTGAAAGGGGAGTTGAAGAGTGAGTGAGAGGGAATAAACTGTGGGGCTGCAGGGAAATTCAGAGTAAGGAAGTGAGTAATAGGATCCGGCATGCACCAGACAGGACTCCTTTGGTGCTGGAGTATGGATGTGAACTCCCCCCAAATGGTGAAGTGTCACGATGAACTACCAGACCACGTAGCAATCTTCTTATACTGTTTCTCTCTGTCAAAGTCATACAGGGTCTGCAGGAAAGACTAGTGAGTATCCGAGTCAAATCTATGTTTTGCTTCCAATCACCATTACTAAATGCATTCTGTTCAAACATTAAAAAATCATGCATTCATTACAATTTCAGATTATCTATAACGTGCTTCACTGTCTCACTGTAGGGATGTTAAAGAATCAACTTTAATGCCACTCACTGAAGCAATTCATGTTTTTTTAAACAGTTCTTTTCACTCAGGTACACATCGAAGTTGGAATATAATCAATCATTCCATCTTTTCTCCTTGCATTTCGCATTACTGAGTACATTAGCTAATGACTTGGAAGGTGGAAACCTTTCTCCATGGTCCACTCTCCTCTCCTAAAGTGCTGAAGATCCTTCTTCTTCAGCCCTTTACCTCTTCCAAATGTCAGCTCCCAGCTTCTCACTTCATCCCCCTCCCTCACACACCCACCCAACTTCCTGCTCACCTGGCCTCACCCATCATTAGGGTTGCCAACTTTCTCACTCCCAAATAAGGGACAAAAGTAGCAGTCAAATACGGGACACGTGTTTACCCCAAGAAAGACTACCATGACCATGAAGCCTTGCGCGGGCACCTGTGTGCACATGCATGGCGTGCACATACGTGATGTGTGCATACATGATGTGCGCATGTGTGTACGTGCTGATTTTTTTCTACAAATCGGTTTTGGCTTAATCTCCCCGATTCTGATACACGGCACATACATTATGTCTACTTTATATAGGCTGTGTATTTATCACATCATTCCTGCTTTTACTATATGTTAGTGTTATCTTAGGTTTTATGTGTTATTGGTATGATTTGGTAGGTTATTTTTTGGGTTTGGGAATGCTCAAAAATTTTTCCCATATGAATTAATGGTAATTGCTTCTGCACTTTACGGCATTTTGGCTTACAAACGGTTTCATAGGAACGCTCTACCTTAGCAGGGGAAATATGGGACAAGGGCGGTCCCGTATGGGACAAACCAATTTAGCCCAATATATATGTCCCGGCTAATATGGGACAGTTGGCAACCCTACCTATCACCTCCCCACCTACCTTCTAATTCTGGTTTCTGTCCCTGTCCTTTCCAGTCTTGATGAGGGTCTTGACCTGAAATTTAGACTGTTTATTCCCCTCCATAGATCCTGCCTGACGTGTGGAGTTCCTCCCGCATTTTGAGGGTGTCGCTCTGGATTTCCAGCATCTATACAATCTCTTGTATTTTTGAATGAACCTCAGACAGGAATAAAGAGGTTAGGGCTTACCATGGGAAGGTGAGAACTAAGTTTACAATCAGTTTGCTTGTGATCTCATTGAATGGTGGAGAGGCCTACCCTTGCCTTTTACTGGTATGTTTGCATGCTCTCTGAGCCTGGCTCTCATCCCTGTACGTGAGGTGAGCAAACACAAGCTGTAAGGAGAATGAGGAGCTCTTGTCTGCTTCCAGCCGTACTGCCCTGCAGTTGTCCTCAGATATTTTCTCATCGTATATTGTATGGCATCAGTTTTAAAGTTATCAAAGCTGCTGAAAACATCTTTGGGGTGTCTCTCTCTTCCTGCCCTCCATCCCATCCCAGACATATATCAGAAGTGTTGCATACGCAGTGCCTCCAGCGTTGTCAAAGAACCCCCCCCCCCATCCTTCCCACGATCGCTTTGATCTCCTGGCATCAGGCAGGAGGTACTGCAGCATAGAACTATCAGGCTGGGTAACAGCTTCTTCCCCCAGGCTGTTCCACTTCTTAACACCCTGCTGCCACCCAGCATACATGTCCACTCCATCTGAATTTGGCACGCTACCACCCCGACCCCAGCCCATCACTCCCTAACTCATGGACACACTCTCATCCTGCGCTGGTCACTACGTCACTTATTGCTGCTGTTTCACATATTAAATGACTGCCTGTTTTACTATAACAGTGCCAGGTAATATAGAAAAAAAATCAATTACAGTAAGTATATATACATATGTATATTAAATAGATAAATTAAAAATAGTGCAAAAATGAATAATATCTTACAGAAACATGCACCTCACACTTTATGTCAACCTGCCAATCTTCAGATCACGTCCCTCAGGGACCTGTGCTGATTTTATTTTGTGACTGTATGCGCTGTGTGTGACTATACGGTATGTATTGTGTTCTGCACCTTGTCCCAGAGGAACAATATTTTGTTTAGCTGTATACATGTGTATGTCTGAGTAACAATACATTTGAACTTGAACCTGAACTTGAATGAGAAGTAGTCCGGGGCACTAATCTCTTTGTTAGCAACTGATTACCACTCAGCAGGCACAGCCAGGCCATAGACAGGGTTAAAAAAAAATGATAGCATAGGAGGAGGCCACACAGGTTTGCTGTCTCCTGATGGCCGTGGCAGTGATCTAGAAGGAGCATAGCAATTCCTTGCCCTCATTCTGTGACACTGAAGGTCACCAGCCATGCATCCACCTACAGTAGCCTCCTGCATTTAGGGGCAGAAGGATGCTCCATCAGAATCAGGTTTAATATCGTCGGCCTATGTCGTGAAATTTGTTAACTTGGCGGCACCAGTTCAATACATGATAATATAGAAAAAAATCAATTACAGTAAATATATATATATGTATATTAAATAGTTATATTAAAAATAGTGCAAAAATAAATAATAAAATAAAGTGAGGTGGTGCTCATGGGTTAAAAGTCCATTTAGGAATCGTTCGGCAGTGGGGAAGAAGCTGTTCCTGAATCACTGTGTGTGCCTTCAGGCTTCTGTACCTCCTACCTGATGGTAACAGTGAGAAAAGGGAATGTCCTGGGTGATGGGGATCCTTAATAATGGATGCCACCTTTCTGAGGCAATGCTCCTTGAAGATGTCTTGGATCGGAGGCTGGTTCCCATGATGAATGGGAGCTGACTGATTTTACAACTTCCTGCAGCTTCTTTCGATCCTGTGCAGTAGCTACCCCCGGCCCCATATCAGACAGTGATGTAGCCAGTCAGAATGCTCTTCATGGTACATCTGTAGAAGTTTTCAAGTGCTTTAGGTGACCAAACCAAATCTCCTCAAACTCCGAATGAAAAATAGCCACTGTCTTTCCTTCCTTATAGGTGCGTCGATATGTTGGGACCACAGAGATATTGACACCCAGAAACTTGGAATTGCTCATTCTGTCCACTTCTGATCCCTCTATGAGGATTGATTTGTGTTCCCTCATCTTACCCTTCCTGAAGTCCATGATGGGCTGAGTTAAGATGGCGTCAAGTGGTAAGTGGCCAAGTGGTTAAGGCGTTCGTCTAGTGATCTGAAGGTCGCCAGTTTGAGCCTTAGCTGAGGCAACGAGTTGTGTCCTTGAGCAAAGCACTTAACTACACATTGCTCTGTGTCTGTGTGAGGAGAGGCGCACCACACAGTCTTTCGTTCCGCGCCTTGTAAGGCATGTAAATGCCCGACGGTGGCCTCTTAGGCCTGAGTCGACGATCCCCTCCCTCCCCCTCCCCCCAAGTGGCTATCTCTTTGAGCTCATCTTTGGAAACAGCTTAAATTGGTCTCTTAAGTGTCTCTTTTTTCCCCTTTTCAAGGTATTTGGAGTTCTTTTGAGGTCCGGATCTGCAAGTGGCAATCAAACTGCATGTTTTGTTTTACGACGGATGGAGTTCCCATTCCTAGAGCTCACAGGCCAACTGAATTCCACATCATCCAGGCGTGGCTTGGAAGACGTTGCCTCCGGCGTGAAGCCCTGTGAACGACTGATTCCAGGCTGGTATTGCCAACTGAGCCACCGCGGGAGAAGGAACTTCAGGATTTTGCGGTGGCGGATGCTATACTTGAGTGATCGCTCCCTCTCTCTCTTTCAAATGTTGTGGACAGTGTGGAGGGCTGTCAGAGGTACAACCGGACATTGATGGGATGCAAAACTGGGCTGAGAAGTGGCAGATGGAGTTCAACCCAGATAAGTGTGAGGTGGTTCATTTTGGTAGGTCAAATATGATGGCAGAATATAGTATTAATGGTAAGACTCTTGGCAGTGTGGAGGATTAGTGGGATCTTGGGGTCTGAGTTCATAGGACACTCAAAGCAGCTGTGCAGGTTGACTCTGTGGTTTAGAAGGCATATGGTGCATTGGCCTTCATCAATTGTGGGATTGAGTTTAAGAGCCAAGAGGTAATGTTGCAGCTATATAGGACCTTGGTCAGACCCTACTTGGAGTACTGTGCTCAATTCTGGTCGCCTCAGTACAGGAAGGATGTGAAAACTATAGAAAGGGTGCAGCGGAGATTTACAAGGATGTTGCCTGGATTGGGGAGCGTGCCTTATGAGAATAGGTTGAGTGAACTCGGCCTTTTCTCCTTGGAGTGATGGAGGATGAGAGGTGACCTAATAGAGGTGTATAAGGTAATGAGAGACATTGATCATGTGGATAGTCAGAGACTTTTCCCCAGGGCTGAAATAGCTAAAACAGTTTTAAGGTGCTTAGAAGGAGGTACAGAGGAGATGTCAGGGGTAAGTTTTTTATGCAGAGAGTGGTGAGTGCATGGAATGGGCTGCCGGCGGCAGTGGTGGAGACGGAAGCGATAGGGTCTTTTAAGAGACTTCTGGATGGCTACATGGATCTTAGAATATTAGAGGGCTATGGGTAAAGCCTAGGTAGTTCTAAGGTAGGGATATGTTCAGCACAGCTGGTGGGAAAGTTTGCTGCCGATTCTTGAGTTGGAGAATCTTGGATTAAAAAGCGATGCAGCAGACTGTAATATCGTAACAGCAGCTGTCAGTCTCGCTGTCACTGTGAAAACCCAGAAGGTCGAAGACCGAAGGTTGGTGAGTCTGGAGGCAGATGGTGGACAGGGCCAGAGGTTGTAGGCTGGAGGCCTGATGACTTACAAATTTGTTGCAAGCTAATGTTTGCCCATTGCTGGAGAGGACTTGGAGCCAATTCGAGGCAGCAGATCCAAGGCGAAGTGAAGTAGAGTCAAGGAGACGGAGCCCAGGCCTGAGAGTGAGGAATGAGCCAATGTTTGACTGATTTAAGTGCCGGAACAGATTCGAAAGTTTGGGTATGGGCTAAATTGAGGCAGTGAGGCCTGGCCCTGAGATCACATTGAAGTGGCAAGGTCCGGCTATGAGAGCGAGGAACAAGCCAATGTTTGGCGAATTTAAGCACCGGGCCAGACTGAAAAGGTCAGGGTCTCATGGTCAGAGGTGAGGAGGGGGCCATTGAGCAGCTTGCGTCTTATCTCTGCACTGAACCAAGGCCATGGCCTGTAACTAACAGGCTGCAGTGATGACTGGCTTCATGGGTGTGAACTCACTTTCATGACCTTCAGTCCTGAACATTATTGCTTACTCCTTATTGTTTGCATGATTTGTTCCTTTTTTTCCACATTGGGTCTTTTACTGGTCTTCTTTTTAATGGGATCTACTGGATTTCTTTGTTTTGCGGCAGCCTGTAAGGAGACAATTCTCAAGGTTGTATATAGTATGCACACTTCGATAATAAGTGCATTTAGAATTTACTTTGAGAGTCTGGGCCAAGGACAGGAGGCATGGATTGTTGGAGGGGGTGGGAGGGTGGGAGAGGGGCTTGTTTTGCTGCTGCTATCTTGGTTTGTTCTGCTGTTGTTGCTGCTTGCGTTGTGCCGAACATTGCGGACATGACACGCTGGTGCCAGAGTGTGTGGCCACACTTGTGGGCCGCCCCCAGCTCATCCTTGGGTGTGCATTGCCATGTATGTTTCAATGTACATGTGATAAATAAATTTGAATCCAGACAGACCATTTCGGACCATAGTAACATCAAGGTAAACTGAACCAGACTGCCGAAGATCGTGTCACGGTTACAGAGAAAGTGCAGTGCAGGTGGACACATGAAATGCCAGGGCCACGATGAGGTAGGTTGGGAGATCAAGGGTTTACCTTGAGAATAGAAGAGGTCTGTTTAAGGGTCTGATTACAGCGGGACACAAGCTGCACTTGAGCTTTTGTCCTTTCTGTCTGATGGGAGGGGGAGAAGAGGGAATGACTGGGGATGGGAGGGGTTATGTTGATTGCCTTCCCAAGGCAGTGAAGAGACAGAGTCAGTGGAAGGGAAGCCGGTTTTCACAACCTTCACAGCATATGCTATAGCTCAGCATTTAATACCGTCATTCCCACAATCCTGATAGAGAAGTTGCAGAACCTGGGCCTCTGTACCTCCCTCTGCAATTGGGTCCTCGACTTCCTAACCGGAAAACCACAATCTGTGCGGATTGGTGATAACATATCCTCCTTTCCAACAATCAACACTGGTGCACCTCAGGGGTGTGTGCTTAGCCCACTGCTCTACTCTCTATATACACATGACTGTGTGGCTAGGCATAGCTCAAATGCCATCTATAAATTTGCTGATGATACAGCCATTGTTGGTAGAATCTCAGGTGGTGATGAGAGTGCATATAGGAGTGAGATATGCCAACTAGTGGAGTGGTGTCGCAGCAACAACCTGGCACTCAATGTCAGTAAGACGAAAGAGCTGATTGTGGACTTCAGGAAGGGTAAGATGAAGGAACACATACCAATCCTCATAGAGGGATCAGAAGTGGAGAGAGTGAGCAGTTTCAAGTTCCTGGTTGTCAAGATCTCTGAGGATCTAACCTGGTCCCAACATATCGATATAGTTATAAAGAAGGCAAGACAGCGGTTATACTTCATTAGGTTCAAAAGGAAGTTTACAACAATGATCCTGGGAATGAAAGGGTTTACATATGAGGAGCATTTGATGGCTCTAGGCCTGTATTCTCTGGAGCTTACAAGAATGAAGTGGATTTCAATGAAACCTATTGAATATTGAAGGACCTAGATAAAGTGGACATGGAGAGGGTGTTTCCATGTCCTGGATGGGTGTCTAGGACCAGATAGCACAGCCTCCAGTACAAATATGTCCCTTTAGTACAGATCTGAGGAGGAATTGATTTAGTGAATCTGTGGAATTCATTGCCATAGACAGCTGTGGAGGTCAAGTCATTTAAAACAGATTAATAGGTTCTTGATTAGTAAGAGTGTCAAATGTTATGTGGAGAAGGCGGGAGAATGGGATTGAGAGGGATAGTAAATCAGCTATGGTCAAATGGTGGGGTAGACTCGATGAGCTGAATGGCCTAATTCTGCTCCGGGGTCTTATGGTCCCATGTTCCTGTCAACTGTAGTGAAGAGTCTAGGACCAGAGGGCACAGCCTCAGAATACAAGTTTGGCCCCTTAGAACAGAGATGAGGAGGAATTTCTTTAGCCAGAGAGTGATTAATCTGTGGAATTCATTGCCACAGACTGCTGTGGAGGCTAAGTCGTTGGATATATTTAAAGTGGAGGTTGATAGGTTCTTGATTAGTAAGGATGTCAAAGATTACAGGGAGAAGGCAGGAGAATGGGGTCGAAAAGTATAATAAGTCAGCCATAAGGAAATGGCAGAGCAGACTCAATGGGCTGAATGGCCTAATTCTGCTCCTATGTTTATGGTCTTATGTTTCTGACAACTGAAAATGTTGACTTCTCTCTCTGGCTGAGCCTGTTAGTGAATCAGCAGCCGGCTAGGAGTAGCAAAGATCTTCAGCACTGTCGTGGAAGGAGCCGGATGTATAGATGTTCTTTGCTATGATATCCGTGACAGCCACTGGCAATGCTGTCCTTTGCCTACTCTGAGATTGCAATTGAATCTGCAGTAGACGACGGATTTCAGCAAGGGCATCATCAGTGATGTAGAAACATCTCACAGATGTTGAGGGTGGATGAGACTTCTGCTGATTACCTTTCTTCCCTTCTTCTGCCTTCTTGTATGGGTGGGAATCACATCAGAAAGTAGATCAAAGTATAATGAGCAACTACTTGAATTCCCTATACTTTTCCCCCTTTATTGGTCCTGTTGCTCCTCCTCTTACAGGACCATTGTGATGGAAACATCCTATCACACTGACCTAGCCATCTGAAATATGAAACAAGCTTGATGGCCGAGCTGGTCTTTTCTTGCTCTTCATTTCTGCAGCCCAGCACCCTCTATGTGTGTGGTAGTCCTTCAGAGTGGAAGAAGACACGCTGTTGTGCAGTTCATCTGTGGACACGGAGATGGCTCTGCAGTCGCAGTCTGGAAGCGCAAAGTCTAGCACAATGGGGGCACTGGAAGTCCGTTGTTGTAATAATTGTGGATGCTGTTCTGTGACGCCGCTCATGGTTTTCCATCAGTTTTTGGCAGCGCCTGTCTTCAAAACTGGTGTAAGCTTCATAGCACAAGGCTCACCAGCGGGTTCTGTCAGCAGCCGCAGCTTCTAGTTCCCTTGGCTGGATGTCACAGTGGCGTAGGGTTTCCTTCACAGCGTCTTTGTAGCGCTGATGTCTCTTTCCGGTCTCCAGTTCACCATCGAGCAGCTGGTGAGACATACAGTGGCCATCCATTCTGATGACATGTCCCACCCACCGCATCTGGGCTCTGATCACCAGGGACTCAATGCTGGTGGACTCCGCACGATCCAAGACCTCCAGGTTGGAGACACGGTCTTGCCAACGAATGCCAAGGATGGAGCGGAGGGCGCGCTTGTGAAATTTCTCCAGTTGTTTGATGTGTTGTCGGTACAGAGTCCACGTCTCACATTCATATAGGAGAGAAGGGATGACCACAGCTCTGTAGACTTTCAGCTTTGTGGAGATGTGGACGTTGTGTTGATTGAGCACTCTGCTACACAGCCTCCCCAGTGCCTGGCTGGCCTGGCTGATCCTAGAGTCAATTTCTTTGTCCAAAGACCCATCACTCGAGATGACGCTTCCCAAATATTTGAAGCTGTTTGTATTTGTCAGCTGGGTCTCGTCAACAGTGATTTTTGGTTCTCTGGGGTTGGTGTTTGGCACGGGCGGGTGAAGTACTTTAGTCTTGTTCAGGCTGATAGTCAGGCTAAAGGGCGTAGCAGCGTCTGAGAATTTGTTCAGCATCAACTGTAGATCTCTGTCTTTGTGCGCCAGGAGCGCACAGTCATTAGCAAAGAGGGTTTCTTGAATGACTGTATGGAGGCACTTTGTCCGTGCGTTCAAATGGTGACGGTCAAAGAGAGAGCTGTCCAATCAGTACCTGATGTACATTCCCTCCCTAAGACCTTGGACAGCACATGACAACATGCAAGTGAAGAACAGATTGAACAGGACTGGGGCTAGTACACAGCCCTGCTTCACCCCACTGGAAATGGAAAATGCAGCTGACGTATCACCACTGCAAAGGACCTGTCCTTTCATTCCGTCGTGGAGCAGCTGAATCATCTTCACGAATTTCCTCAGGCATCTGTAACGTCTCAGGGTGATCCAGAGAGCCTCCCTGTTTACAGTGTCAAATGCCTTTGTCAGGGCAATGAAGACAGAGTAAAGAGGCTTGTTCTGCTCAATGTACTTCTCCTGGACTAGCCTCATGGCAAATATCATGTCTACTGTACTCCGTTCTGGCCGAAAGCCACTCTGCGCCTCTGGGAGTATGAAACAAGCTTAACGGCTGAGCTGGTCTTTTCTTGCTCTTCATTTCTGCGGCCCAGCACCCTCTATATTTGGTATCATTCCAGACAATAGTGCCTCTCTTTATCTGTACATAAGTTCTTCGACTTGCTCTCATATTTATCAGATGTCCAATCCTGATTCTCTGAAGAACTGAAATGCACGCGGCTTCTTTGAATCTGGAAGAAGCGACACATTTACAATTCAAAGATAAAATTTAAATGTCAGGGAGTAATATGAATTATGGATATCTTATGGCTTCCGACCAATTTAATTCATATGCACAGTTACTGAACACTTGAGAGCAAGGGAAATGTGTAATACCGTGCTGAATTCATGCAATATTACTAAAGTTATAACATTGCTAGTTCATTAATATTTAAAAGCTTTGCTCCCTCTTGTTGCCTGACTGCAATTGACACTCTGCCTTGCTAATCCTTAATGCAATCAATACACTGGTGTATTATGGGTGAAATAATTAATTTCCATTAACAGACTTTGCAATGCTTAATGAAGGATATCGTGGAAGTCAAAGAATGACATGAGACTGTGTTATCAGTTGAGGATCATGTAAAGTTTGAAAAATGATTCAAAGTGCATCAGTATTTATTTGGCAGTCAAACAACCTTGCTGTTAAGCGACAACATTCCTGCTCCCAAACACGCAGGAAGAGTCACGGGTAATTAAGTATGTCTCAGTGTTGTCAGGAGCCAATCTGTGCAGAGCAAGATCCCACAAGGATAATGATCAGGCATTGGCTGATTGGGACATAGGGTGCTGCACTTCCTCAAGCGAAGCCGCATAATCTTTTATGTCCTGTTGAGAGAGTGGGCCAAAGACCACAGCTCCTGATGATGCAGCATTCCCTCAGTACTGCACTGAGAACAAGGGTGCGGACGCATCCCCGATGATGAAGTATTCTCTCAGTACTGCACTGAGAACAGCGTTCTCTCTGGCTGGCTCAGGATCTTAAGCTGGGACTTGAATCCACTGGTGTTTGATGGTAAATGGCCTAGCTTAATGAGGAGATACAGCACAACATCAGGCCCACAATGTCACAGACCAAGTTCAGACTTGATCGCTGGTGCTATCTTGATGAAGCTTGCACCTTCTCCCTTTCGACACACACAAAATGCTGGAGGAAATCAGCAGGCCAGTCAGCATCGATGGAAAAGAGTACAGTCGACATCTTGGGCCGAGACCCCCCCCCCCCCCCCTGCCCCCCCCCAGCAGGACTGGAGAAGAAAAGACGCTGGGTTCCTGCAGATTTTCTCTTGCTTGTGACCTTCCCCCTTTGACTGGGTGGGTTTGCTCAGTATGTTATGGTTTCCTCCCACACCTCCGAGACGTGCTAGATTGTTAGTCAGTAATAGGAGAAGTGAGATGGATGGTGGGGGCAGCGGAAGCACAGGGAGGGAGAGGACGAGTTACAGGATTATTGTCATGTGTACTGAGATACAATAAAAAAAACTTTATTTTGCATGTCTCCATACAGATAATTTCAAAACATCTAGGTAGTAGAAAGTGAAAATCAATAGTAGCATGCAGAATATACTTTATACAGAACATAGTGTTGCCATTACAGAGAAAGTGTGGTGCAAGTCATGAAAAGGTAGGTTGTGAGATCAAGGATTCTTCATTTCATGTTCTCGATATTTATTGCTTATTTATTACTCTTATTTTGTTTTTGGATTTGCAATTTGTTGTATTTTGCCCATTGGTTGCTTTTTCGCCCTGTTGGGTGCAGTCTTTCATTGAGTCGATTGTGGTTCTTGGATTTACTGAGTACGCCCGCAGGAAAACGAGCCTCAGAGCTGTATATGGTGACAGATATGTACTGTACTTTGGTATTAAACATACTTTGAACTTTGAACAAGAGTTGTATAACAGTGGGATAGAAATAATCCTTGTGCCTGGTGGTGTTTTTAAGCTTCTTAATGTCAGTTGCTTGAAAGGAGAGGGGAAGAAGAGTGATTGATCGGGTTGGAAGGTGTCTTTGGTTGTGTTGGCTGCTTTCCCAAGATAGAGGGAATGGAGACAGTCTGTGGTGGGGAGGCAAGATTTCATGATGAACTGGGCTGCGCTCACAAGTCTTGGCAATTTTTTTGCTGCCTTTGGCATTCTGAGGTACCCACCTGCTTCAAGCAGGCTTCAATTATATCAGTTCCTAAGAAGAACGTGGTAATCTGCCTCAGTGATTATCATCTAGTACAACATACATCCACTGTGATGAAGTGCTTTGAGAGGCTGGCGATGAAACCAATCAACTCCTGCCTGAGAGGCAACTTGGATTAACTCCAATTTGCCTTCCGGCACAAGAGGTCCACAGCAGATGCCATTTCATTGACTCTTCACTGGACCATCTGGACAGTGAGGCTGCATACATCAGGATGCTCTTTATTGACTACAGCTCAGTATCCAGTACTAACATCCCCTCAAAACTAATCAACAAGCTTCAAGACCTTGACCTCTATACCTTCTTGTGCAGTTAGATCCTCAATTTCCTCACTTGCAGACGCCAGTCAGTTCAGATTGGAGACAAAATCTCCTCCAGAATCTAGATCAGCACAGGAGTACCACAAGGCTGTGTGAGAAGTCCCCTGCTCTACTTGCTTTACACCTATGACTGTGAGACTAAGCACAGCTCCAATGCCTAAGTTTGTTGATGATACCACTGTAGTAGGCCAAATCAAAGGTGGTGATGAATCAGCATGTAGGAGGGAGATTAAAAATCTGGCTGAGTGATGAGTTTATTCAAAGTTAACAAGACCAAGGAGCTGATTATTGACTTCAGGGGTGGGAAACTGGAAGTCCGTGAGCCAGTCATCATCGGGGGAATCAGAGGTGAAGAGGTTCAGCCACTTGAAGTTCCTCAGTGTTACTATTTTGTAGGACCTGTCCTGGACCCAGCAAGTAAGTATAATTATGAAGAAAGCACGGCAGGCCTCACCTTCCTTATAAGTTTGTGAAGTTTCAGTATGTCATCAAAACCTTTGACAAACTTCTGTAGATGTGTAGTGGAGAGTATATTGACTGGTTGCATCAGAAATTAGTATGGAAACACAAACGCCCATGAATGGAAAATCCTACAAAAAGTAGAGGATAGAGCCCAATCCACCTTGGGCAAGCCCTCCCCAATATTGAGCACATGTACGTGAAGCGCTGTCACAGGAAAGCAGCATCCATCGTCAGGGACCTCCACCACCGATGACCTGCTCTCTTCTCACTGCTGCCATCAGGAAGAAGGTACAGGAGCCTCTGGACTCACAATACCAGGTTCAGGAACAGTTATTACCCCTCAACCATCAGGATCCTGAACCAAAGGGGATAACTTCACTTAACTTCACTGAGTGAATCATTACTGAACTATTCCCAGAACCTATGACCTCACTTTCAAGGACTCTTCATCTCATGTTCTCAATATTTGTTGCTTATTTATTTAATTTTTATTATTTCTTGTTTTTTAAATTTTTATATTTGCACATCTGTTGTCTTGAACACCGGTTGTCTGCCCTGTTGTTGTGGTCTTTCATTGATTCTATTATGGTTATTGGATTTATTGAGTTTCCCAGCAAGAAAGTGAATCAGGTTTGTTACTGGTGACATATACTGTATACATTTTGATAATCAATTTACCTTGAACTCTCAACTTTGAAAGGGAGTTGGGATTTTAGCCAGTAGGTTAGAGAAGGTGATGAGGACTCAGATCCAGAAGTTACAGTCCTTTCTAATCAAAACACACAACATTCTGGAAGAATTGAGCAGGTCAGCAGCTTCTATGGAGGAGAATGTCCTGATGGTCCTGATGGAGGGTCATGGCCCGAAATGTTGACTGTATATTCCCCTCCATAGACACTGCCTGACCTGCCGAGCACCCAGCATGTTATGTGTGTTGCTCTGGAGGGGAATAAACGGTTGGTGTTTAGGTCTTGGCCACAAATGCAACTGTTTGCTTTGCTATATAGATGCTGCCTGACCTGCTGATTTCCACCAGGATTTTGTGTGGGTTATACTCTGGATGCCCAGCATCTGCAGAAACTCTTGTATTTAGTCCTTTCCAGTCTCTGCTCTGCTGGGCTCTGATGAGTCACGGGGAATCAGTAAGGATCAGGCAAGCTCTAAACTCTAAAAGAGCTCCCAAGCTCTCTAGCCATGGTTACAGAAAGCCTGCCTTAAGCATGTGTTATTTGATTTTTACATTGGTCAGGCAGAATAGCTTCTTCCACATATAGTAGGCAGTGGGTAAGAGGAAACATTTCAATCAATGGCAATCCAACTTTGCCCCATCTGGAGTTTGAATAGGACAGCAGTTGCCAATAACAACCTCCTGATAGAAGTATGCATGATTCTGAGGTACACAAGATAGGATAGATTGCCAAGAACTTTTTCCCATGGGCAGGGACATCAAAAATCAAAAGGACGTAGATTTAAACATAGAGCGTAGAACATTACAGCACAGTACAGGCCCTTCGGCCCATGATATAGTACTGACCTTTCGACCTACTCTAAAATCAATCTAAATCTTTTCTTCTACATAACCCTTCATTTTTCATGTGCCCATCTGAGCATGTCTTAAGTGTCCCTAATGTATCTGCCTCTACTAACACTCCTGACAGGGTGTTCAATGCACCCACCACTCTCTGTGTAAAGACACCTCCTCCTATACTTTCTTCCAACCAATTTAAAATTGTGCCTCATTGTATTACCCATTTCTGCCCTGGAGAGGAAGTCTCTTAGCTTGATCTATGCCTCATCTCTCTCATCCTCCTTTGCTCCAAAGAAAAAAGCCCTAACTTGCTCAAACTATCCTCATAAGGCATGTTTTCCAATCCAGGTAGGATCTTAGTAAATCTCTTTACCTCCTCTGAAGCTTCCTGTAATAGGGTGACCAGAACTGAACACAATATTCCAAGTGTGGTCTAAGCAGAGTTTTATAGAGCTGCAACATTATTTTGTGGCTCTTGAACTCAATCTTTCAAAAAAATGAAGGTGGGAAGAAATTGTTTTAAAAGGTATCTGAAGGGGTAAGGAGTTTACACAGAGAATGGTAGAAACCTGATCTTAATGCAGGGTTTTGACCTGAAATGATAGCAATTCCTTTCTCCTCACAGATGCTGTTTGACCCACAAAGTTCCTCTAACAGATTGTTTGTTGATCTTGGTCATTAATCCTCAGTTCGAGTCCCATTAGAACCACTTGTCGCCAGCCCTCATCACACTCTGAATGCAAACATGGACTCACGAGCTGAGTTCCAGAGTTGTGTGCCTCCCTTGACATCGAGGCAACATTTGACTTCGAAGAACTGTAGGAAAACTGAAGTCAAGGGAAAACTCTCCTGTGTTTGGAGTCTTGGAGTCACACAGTGGAAGATGGGGGGTGGTGGTTGGAGGTCAGCCATTCCAGTCTTGGGACATCACTGCAGGAGTTCCTCTGGGCAGGGCTCAAGGCCCAACCATCTTCAACTACTTCATCAACCATAGCATGCATATGTTGTGAACATACTTAATGGCTATAATATTCCAATGTGCATCATGGGGGTCACTTAGTCCAGAAATGCCAAGCCATGTGAGAAGACTTTGAGGCCTGATGACCAACAGCTTGCTGATTGACAGAGACATGGAGGACCCTTTGGAAAGAGGATTAAGAGCTAGAATGACAGAAGGGTTTTTGGGGGTGGGGGTGGAATTCTACAGTCTTGGCGGCTGAAGGGGTAATGACCGGTGGTGCAGCGTTCATCTCGGGCACACACTGAGCCAGAAGTGGAGGAGTGCAGGTATCCGAGGCACAGCTATACTGTGTTGGAGTGGGGCACAGAGACAGCAGGATGCTAGACCATCGATGCAGAAACAAGTATGAGAAATTCCAGGCCATGCTAAATCAGGAGCCAGTTCAGGTCAACAAGCACAGGAGCAGTGGGTGAGAGCGATATGTTGTGAGTTAAGCTGATTTTGGAATAACTTTCAATTTACCCGAAGAAAGAACTCACTGGACTGGCTAAAAGAGCATTTAAATAGAAAAATGTTGTGCAGGGATGAGCTTTACAGCAGTAGCTGGGCAGAAGCAGAGGATAAATGTTTCAGTGTGCGTTCATCATCTGGGACAAAAGAGTCAGGAAACTTGTAAAACTTTGGCTAGGCCACACTTGAAGTATTGTGTGTAGTTCTGGTCACTCCATTACAGAAGAATTTGAGAAGAGATGTTTACCAGGATGTTGTCTAAATTGGATGATGTGAGCTACATGGAGAGGTCGGACATACTTGGGCTGTTTTATTCCAGAGTGTTGGAAGCTGAGAGGAGGCCTGACAGAAGTTTACAAAATTGTGAGAGAGTGTAGAGAAAACAGAGGAAAGAATCTTTTTTTCCATGGCAGAAATATTGAATAGTATGGGCATAGCTTTTAAGCAAGAAGGGGAGAGTTCAACAGGCAATGCGGGGTAAGTATTTTTACACAGAGAGCAGTAGATGCCTGGAATGGGCTACCAGGGGTGGTTGTGGAATCAAATGTGACAGAAATGTTTAAGAGGCTGTTAGATAGGCACACGAATGTGCAGGGACATAGATCATGTGCAGACCAAAGGGATTAATTTAATTTGGCATTGTGTTTGGCACTGACAAAGCGTGCCAAAGGCCTCTTCCTGTTCCATACTGATCTATACTCTAAATCAGGAAGTGATCCAAAGTGGGAAAGAGGAACAAGAATGTAGAATCTCCACAAAAGCTCTGAGCAAGTCAGGAGATGAGAGGTTGCCAACAATATGGTGCAGTTCCAACAAAAAGCCTTTGAAAGTGTGATGCCTAGAGATCTGGAACTGCAAGTTCCTTTCAGTTTTGAAGGGCAAGACTGGCAGGTGTCCGGAATCCAGGTTGAAAAGAGATTTTGAGAGTCTGGTTAAGGAAGAGTGAAGCATACGCTGTCTGCAAGCAATTGGGAATGAGTGACTCTCTTGATGACTTCAGGAAATGTACTCTTAAGAGAAAAGTTAAGAGGGCAAAAGGGGATATGAGAAGAATCTGACAATAGACAATAGACAATAGGTGCAGGAGTAGGCTATTCGGCCCTTCGAGCCAGCACTGCCCTTCACTGTGATCATGGCTGATCTTCCACAATCAGTACCCAGTTCCTGCCTTATCCCCATAACCTTTGATTCCCCATAATCTGGCAGGAAAGATGAGATAAAAACCCAAGAGATTCCATTAAGAGCAAAAATGACGGCTAATGAGATAATAGGTCTCCTTGAAGATAAGCATGGCTGTTGCTGTGTGGAATCAGAGGAAATGGGAGAGATTTTTAATGAGTATTTCTCCACAGTTTTTACTGTGGAACGTAAGGCAATGGAGAACATGAGTGATGTTAAGACCATAAGACTATAAGATATAGGAGAAGTAGGCCATTCAGCCCATTGAGTCTGCTCCACCATTCAGTCATGGGCTGATCCAATTCTCATTGTCAACCCCACTCCCCTGCCTTCTCCCCATACCCTTTGATGCTCTGGCTAACCAGGAACATTTCTATATCTTTAAATGTACTCAATGACTTGGCCTCCACAGCCACTCATGGCAACAAATCCCACAGATTTACCACCCTCTGACTAAAGTGATTTCTCTGCTTCTCTGTTCTGAATGGATGTCCTTCAATCCTAAAATCGTGCCATCTTGTCCTAGACTCTCCTACCAAGGAAAATAACTTTGCCATATCTAATCTGTTCAGGCCTTTTAATATTTGGAATGCTTCTGTGAGATTCCCCCCTCATTCTCCCGAGCTCCAGGGAATACAGCCCAAGAGCTGCCAGGCGTTCCTCATATGGTAACCCTTTCATTCCTGGAATCATTCTCGTGAATCTTCTCTGAACCCTGTCCAATGTCAGTATATCATTTCTAAAATAAGGAGCCCAAGATTGCACACAATACTCCAAGTGTGGTTTCACGAGTGCCTTATAGAGCCTCAACATCATTTCCCTACTCTTATATTCTATACCTTTAGAAATGAATGCCAAAATTGCATTTGCCTTCTTCACCACCAACTCAGCCTGGAGGTTAACCTTTAACATAGAAACATAGAAAATAGGTGCAGGAGTAGGCCATTCGGCCCTTCGAGAATGCACCGCCATTTATTATGATCATGGCTGATCATCCAAATCAGAACCCCGCCCCAGCCTTCGCTCCATACCCCCTGATCCCCGTAGCCACAAGGGCCATATCTAACTCCCTCTTAAATATAGCCAATGAACCGGCCTCAACTGTTTCCTGTGGCAGAGAATTCCACAGATTCACCACTCTCTGTGTGAAGAAGTTTTTCCTAATCTCGGTCCTAAAAGGCTTCCCCTTTATCCTCAAACTGTGACCCCTCGTTCTGGACTTCCCCAACATCGGGAACAATCTTCCTGCATCTAGCCTGTCCAATCCCTTTAGGATTTTATACGCTTCAATCAGATCCCCCCTCAATCTTCTAAATGCCAACAAGTACAAGCCCAATTCATCCAGTCTTTCTTCATATGAAAGTCCTGCCATCCCAGGAATCAATCTGGTGAACCTTCTTTGTACTCCCTCTATGGCAAGGATGTCTTTCCTCAGATTAGGGGACCAAAACTGCACACAATACTCCAGGTGTGGTCTCACCAAGGCCTTGTACAACTGCAGTAGTACCTCCCTGCTCCTGTACTTGAATCCTCTCGCTATAAATGCCAGAATACCATTCGCCTTTTTCACCGCCTGCTGTACCTGCATGCCCACTTTCAATGACTGGTGTATAATGACACCCAGGTCTCGTTGCACCTCCCCTTTTCCTAATCGGCCACCATTCAGATAATAATCTGTTTTCCTATTTTTGCCACCAAAGTGGATAACTTCACATTTATCCACATTAAATTGCATCTGCCATGAATTTGCCCACTCACCTAACCTATCCAAGTCACCCTGCATCCTTTTAGCATCCTCCTCACAGCTAACACTGCCGCCCAGCTTCGTGTCATCCGCAAACTTGGAGATGCTGCATTTAATTCCCTCATCCAAGTCATTAATATATATTGTAAACAACTGGGGTCCCAGCACTGAGCCTTGCGGTACCCCACTAGTCACTGCCTGCCATTCTGAAAAGGTCCCATTTATTCCCACTCTTTGCTTCCTGTCTGCTAACCAATTCTCTATCCACATCAATACCTTACCCCCAATACCATGTGCTTTAAGTTTGCACACTAATCTCCTGTGTGGGACCTTGTCAAAAGCCTTTTGAAAATCCAAATATACCACATCCACTGGTTCTCCCCTATCCACTCTACTAGTTACATCCTCAAAAAATTCTATGAGATTCGTCAGACATGATTTTCCTTTCACAAATCCATGCTGACTTTGTCCGATGATTTCACCGCTTTCCAAATGTGCTGTTATCACATCTTTGATAATTGACTCCAGCAGTTTCCCCACCACCGACGTTAGGCTTACCGGTCTATAATTCCCCGGTTTCTCTCTCCCTCCTTTTTTAAAAAGTGGGGTTACATTAGCCACCCTCCAATCCTCAGGAACTAGTCCAGAATCTAACGAGTTTTGAAAAATTATCACTAATGCATCCACTATTTCTTGGGCTACTTCCTTAAGCACTCTGGGATGCAGACCATCTGGCCCTGGGGATTTATCTGCCTTTAATCCCTTGAATTTACCTAACACCATTTCCCTACTAACATGTATTTCGCTCAGTTCCTCCATCTCACTGGACCCTCTGTCCCCTACTATTTCTGGAAGATTATTTATGTCCTCCTTAGTGAAGACAGAACCAAAGTAATTATTCAATTGGTCTGCCATGTCCTTGCTCCCCATAATCAATTCATTTGTTTCTGTCTGTAGGGGACCTACATTTGTCTTTACCAGTCTTTTCCTTTTTACATATCTATAAAAGTTTTTACAGTCAGTTTTTATGTTCCCTGCCAATTTTCTCTCATAATCTTTTTTCCCCTTCCTAATTAAGCCCTTTGTCCTCCTCTGCTGAACTCTGAATTTCTCCCAGTCCTCAGGTGAGCCACTTTTTCTGGCTAATTTGTATGCTTCTTCTTTGGAATTGATACTATTCCTAATTTCTCTTGTCAGCCACGGGTGCACTACCTTCCTTGATTTATTCTTTTGCCAAACTGGGATGAACAATTGTTGTAGTTCATCCATGCAACCTTTAAATGCTTGCCATTGCATATCCACCGTCAATCCTTGAAGTGTCATTTGCCAGTCTATCTTAGCTAATTCACGTCTCATACCTTCAAAGTTACCCCTCTTTAAGTTCAGAACCTTTGTTTCTGAATTAACTATGTCACTCTCCATCTTAATGAAGAATTCCACCATATTATGGTCACTCTTAACCAAGGGGCCTCTCACGACAAGATTGCTAATTAACCCTTCCTCATTGCTCAAAACCCAGTCCAGAATAGCCTGCTCTCTAGTTGGTTCCTCGACATGTTGGTTCAAAAAACCATCTTGCATACATTCCAAGAAATCCTCTTCCTCAGCACCTTTACCAATTTGGTTCACCCAATCTACATGTAGATTGAAGTCACCCATTATAACTGCTGTTCCTTTATTGCACACATTTCTAATTTCCTGTTTAATACCATCTCCGACCTCACTACTACTGTTAGGTGGCCTGTACACAACTCCCACCAGCGTCTTCTGCCCCTTAGTGTTATGCAGCTCTACCCATATTGATTCCACATCTTCCCGGCTTATGTCCTTCCTTTCTATTGCGTTAATCTCTTCTTTAACCAGCAACGCCACCCCACCTCCCCTTCCTTCATGTCTATCCCTCCTGAATATTGAATATCCCTGAACGTTGAGCTCCCATCCCTGGTCACCCTGGAGCCATGTCTCTGTGACCCCAATTATATCATAATCATTAATAACAATCTGCACTTTCAATTCATCCACCTTATTATGAATGCTCCTTGCATTGACACACAAAGCCTTCAGGCTCTCTTTTACAACTCTCTTAGCCCTTATACAATTATGTTGAAAAGTGGCCCTTTTTAATGCTTGCCCTGGATTTGTCGGCCTGCCACTTTTACTTTTCTCCTTTGTACTTTTTGTTTCTACCCTCACTTTACACCCCTCTGTCTCTCTGCACTGGTTCCCATTCCCCTGTTGTGAACTAACTTCCTCTCGCCTAGCCTCTTTAATTTGATTCCCACCCCCAACCATTCTAGTTTAAAGTCACCTCAGTAGCCCTCGCTAATCTCCCTGCCAGGATATTGGTCCCCCTAGGATTCAAGTGTAACCCGTCCTTTAGGATATCCTGCACAAGGACTCCCAAGTCCCTTTGCATCTCTGCATTTTGAATTCTCTCCCCATCCAAATAATAGTCTGCCTGTTTATTTCTTCCACCAAAGTGCATGACCATACACTTTCCAACATTGTATTTCATTTGCCACTTCTTTGCTCATTCCCCTAAACTATCCAAGTCTCTCTGCAGGCTCTCTGTTTCCTCTACCCACTCCTCCACCTATCTTTGTATCATTGGCAAATTTAGCCACTAATCCATT
This sequence comes from Mobula hypostoma, assembly GCF_963921235.1. Taxonomy (NCBI): domain Eukaryota; kingdom Metazoa; phylum Chordata; class Chondrichthyes; order Myliobatiformes; family Myliobatidae; genus Mobula; species Mobula hypostoma. The sequence goes on along the minus strand of NC_086104.1, from coordinate 91,645,277 downwards.
AATCCCATAGTCCAAATCATTGACATACATCATAAAAAGCAGCGGTCCCAACACCGACCCCTGTGGAACTCCACTGGTAACCAGCAGGTAGCCAGAATAAGATCCCTTTATTCCCACTCTCTCTATTCTGCCGACCAGCCAATGCTCCACACATTCTAGCAACTCCCCTGTAATTCCATCGGCTCTTATCTCGCTAAGCAACCTCATGTGCGGCACCTTGTCAAAGGCCTTCTGAAAATCCAAGTACACCACATCTACTACATCTCCTTTGTCTACCCTTGGGGTCCCCAACCTTTTTCACACTGCGGACCGGCCGACCGGGTGGGTGGGGGGGGTGTAGGGTTGCCAACGGACGAGAGTAGCAGTCAAATACATTGAGTTTACCCCGAGAAAGACTACAATGACCATGAAACCTTGCGCGGGCACCAGTGCGCATGCGTGACCTACCGATTTCCACCCCCCCTTCTACAAATCGTTTTCGGCGATTCTGTCCGGGGGGGGGGCGCTGTTAATCACGACCGGAATATAGGTGATAATGATACACTCAATTTCATTTCTAAGAGGGTTTATCTAACGAATTTAATATTAAGCACACAGCGCATATTTTCCGCGCATGAATATAGTGATGTCAATTATCGGGGAGGACAGGGGAGCTTCAAGTAAGTGTTGAACGAACTTCCAGTAGAAGTGGCAGAAGCAGGTTCGATATTATCATTTAAAGAAAAATTGGATAGGTATATGGACAGGAAAGGAGTGGAGGGTTATGGGCTGAGTGCAGGTCGGTGGGGCTAGGTGAGAGTAGCGTTCGGCATGGACTAGGAGGGCAGAGGTGGCCTGTTTCCATGCTGTAATTGTTATATGGTTATATAAGTAAGTCAATAGCATCATAACATTTTAAGTAACATTTGTATATTAAACACACAGCACATATTTTCTCCGTATGAACATATAAAATCATTGCAACACACCAATATCACGAATCAATGGGAGTCCTGGGCTTGTTTCCCTGCAACAAGGTGGTCCTATGGAGGGGTGATGGGAGACAGCGATTCTCGAAGGTAGTTCCTTATGTCCAGTCTATTCCGCAATTCAGTTTTCATTGCATTCAATGCAGAAAACTCCGCTTCGCAGAAAAACGTTGGAAAGGAAAGCAACGTTTTCAGTGCTTTCGTGGCTATCTCAGGATATTTAGCCTTGACTTTGATGCAGAATGCCAGCAGAGATGTTATGTCAAACATACTTCTCAGCCCGCCGTCATTTGCAAGCTCAAGGAGTTGATTTTCTTCCCGTGCTGACATAACGCATGTGTAATGACCTCACGTGCGTTCAAGCTCAATAGTGCATGACAGGGAATGAGGAAAGGTGCAGCTGAGTCATATCGCCACATCATATCGTTTCCTCGTGGCCCGGTAGCACATACTTTGGTGGTTGGGGACCGCTGGTCTACCCTGCTTGTAATTTCCTCAAAAAATTGCAGTAGACTAGTCAGGCAGGATTTTCCTTTCAGAAAACCATGCTGGCTTTGGCCTATCTTGTCATGTGCCTCCAGGTATTCTGTAATCTCATCCCTAACAACTGAATCCAACAACTTCCCAACCACTGATGTCAGGCTAACAGGTCTATAGTTTCCTTTCTGCTGCCTCCCACTCTTCTTAAATAGCAGAGTAACATTTGCAATTTTCCAGTCATCCAGTACAATGCCAGAATCTACTGATTCTCGAAAGATCATTGTAATGCCTCTGCAATCTCTCCAGCTACCTCCTTCGAACCTGTCGGTGCATTCCATCAGGTCCAGGAGATTTATCCACCCTCAGACCATTGAGCTTCCTGAGCACCTTCTCAGTTGTAATTTTCACCGCACAAACTTCACTTCCCTGACACTCTTGAATGTCCGGTATACTGCAGGCATCTTCCACTGTGAAGACTGATGCAAAATATGCATTCAGTTTCACTGCTATCTCAGCGTCTCTCATTACAATATCTCCAGCGTCATTTTCTATTGGTCCTATATCTACCCTCAACTCTCTTTTACCCTTTATATACTTAAAAGCTTTTAGTATCTTCTTTGATAGTAGTCACCAGCTTCCTTTCATAATTTATCATTTCCTTCCTAATGACCTTCTTAGTTTCCTTCTGCAAGTTTTTAAAAGCTTCCCAATCCTCAATCTTCCCACTATCTTTGGATTCCTTGTATGCTCTCTCTTTTGCTTTTACTTTGGCTCTGACTTCACTTGTCAGCCATGGTAGTGTCCTTTTTCCATTCAAAAATTTCTTCTTATTTGGAATATATCTGTCTTGCACTTCCCTCATTTTTGGCAGAAACTCCAGCCATTGCTGCTCTGCTGTCCTTCCTGCTAGTGTCCCTTTCCAGTCAACCTTGGCTAGTTCCCATCTCCTGCCATTGTAATTTCCTTTATTCCACTGAAATACGGACACATTGGAATTTAGTTTCTCCTTCTCAATTTTCTTTTTTATTTAATTTTATTTTTATTTGGATAAGGAATTCACAATTATCATGTACTTTTTTCACACATATAACCTTTTCCATTTTTTTATATGTATAAAACTACAATTATTTATACATTCTTAAGTACACATTGAGATGATATAAAAGGAAAATAAACATTTAAATAGATAATTATGTACTGTGGTAAATCTAACCTATTAGGCTGAGTAATGAAATTAGTTGTTAAGATAAATGGTAATAATAGTTTCCATACAACCCTTCTGGACCATTTCCACTGGTCCAAAATGTTGCATACAAGCCTGTATACCAACCATTGTAGTTGTTTATATCCCAATTTGTTCGTGCTTGTTCCTGCCCGCAGACATAATTATCCAATCCCTATGTACTTATTTACTTAATTTTTTCATTTTTTTTATCCCTTTCCCAAATCTTTCCCTTTACTTGTGTTAATTCTCTATTTTCCAAAAAAAAACAAACATTTAGACTAGGGGTGCTTACGTTAGCAATATTACTGTGTTGATGAGAAGAGCAATATAAATCATTAGGAAAGTCATCTAAAGTCTGCTCGCATTGGGGTTATATATTCAATCCATTTATTCCAGATTTGATAAAATGTTTCTTTTTGAGTTCTCAGGGAGTAAGTCAACTTTTCCATTTTAAATATTTCCAAGATAATTTCGTACCAATCTTCTGATGTAGGTGGTATTGGATTTAGCCATTTTCTAGTGATTGATTTCTTACTTGCCGCTAAGAGGGCCTGCAGCAACTTTATATCTTCCTTCTGTTCAAGGAACAATACATGCCCCAAATAGAGCGTCTCAAAGTTCAGAGGTATCTGGGACCTAAGTACCTTAACTAATGTTCTATGAATACCTTCCCAAAATAGACTTAATTTAGGGAAATCCCAGAAAATATGAAAATGATTTGCCTCCTTGGAGCCGCACCTTCTCCAACACATCACATTTGTATCTTTATATTTTTCCTGATATGGGGTCTTGAAGTATCTTATAATGTTTTTCCAACAATGTTCTCTCCAAGTCAAAGAATTAGTCGAGGACCATTGAAAGCTGCAGATTTTCCCCCAAGCCTCCTCTGAAAGTACCAACCCCGCTTCTTTCTCCCACTTCTCTTTAATATACAGTGTATTTACATTTTTAGCATGGGAGAGTGCATTATATAGGCGAGAAACTGATTTACTAGGTATTGAACTGCAAGCCGAATTCAGAATCTTGAAAAATTCTAATTCTACTGTTGATAGGTCTGTATATCTACAACTCTGGTTAACATAGTTTCGTATTTGAAGGTACCTAAAAAAGTCATTATGTTCTAGGCCATGTTTGTCCTGCAGGATTTGGAAACTTTGTAATACTCTTTTATCTATAAATGAGAGGTAGGTTGTAAGACCTTTCTTTATCCATAGCTCAAATCTTTTATCTCCTCTGTTGGGAAGGAATTCGGTATCATATGCACACCATCTAAAGAGTTTTAACATGTTATTAATTCCACATGAATTAACCACCTTCTGCCATACTTTTAATGTAAGATTTATCCAAGCATTATTAAATTTTTCCAACTGGGCCATCAATCCTTTGTCAGCTATTGAGGCCTGAAGAGGAAAACTGTCAACTAATCCAAATTCTATTTCCTTCCATCTAGCCTTATATTCCCTATTACACCAATATAACAGAGGGGTTATCTGTGAGGCATAAAAATAATTTCTCAGGCAAGGAAGAACCATACCTCCTCCTTCCTTCCCTAACTGTAAGGTGTTATATCGAATTCTAGGTTTCCTTCCTTGCCAAATGAAGCGGGAAATCCATTTGTCCCATTCCCTGAATTGATTATCATCCACCTCCACTGGTAAAGTACGGAAAAGATATAATAACCGAGGAAGAATATTCATTTTTATAGTATTTATCCTTGAATTTAAACTTAAAAAGGGGATAAGATTCCATCTATGCATATCTGCTTTTATCTCTGAGATTAATGGCCCATAATTTACCTGTGACAGTGTTGAAAGATCCTTCGGCAGGGTTATTCCTAAATATTTTAATGATTTAGCTTCCCACTTAAGATTGTATGTATCCTGCAATTTTTTGGATGGTGTATAATTTAGGGACATAACCTGCGTTTTCTTTACATTTATTTTATAACCTGATATTTTCCCAAAGTCATCCAACAGTGTAAACAATTGTATAAATGATTTTTCTGGTTCACTCAGATAGACCAATCTCCTTCTCAATTTTCAAAGTGAACACGAACATATTGTGATCACTATTCCCTAAGGGTTCCTTAATCTTAAACTCTCTTATCACCTCCGGATTATTCCACAACACCCAATCCAGTACAGCCGATCCCCTAGTGGGCTCAACAACAAGCTGTTCTAAAAAGCCATCCCTCAGACATTCTACAAATTCTCTTTCTTGAGGTCCAGTACTGGCCTGGTTTTCCCAATCCAATTTCATGTTGAGGTCCCCAAAGATTATCATGACATTGCCCTCTGATACGCCTTTTCTATCTCCTGCTGTAATTTGTAATCCACATCCCAGCTGCTGTTTAGAGGCCTGTATACAACTGCCAATAGGATCCTTTTACCCTTGCCGTTTCTTAACTCAACCCAGAGAGACTCAGGCAGGAATTGATATGTTTCATCATCAATCTCTTCATCACTATGGACGTAAGTGCTAAGGCACAATAGTCATTGAGGCAGATTATCATATTCTTCTCAGGTACTGGTATAAGAATATAAGAACAAAAGAAATAGGAGCAGGGGTAGGCCATCTGGCCCGTCAAGCCTGCTCTGCCATTCAATAAGATCATGGCTGATCTGGCCATGGACTTATCTCCAACTACCAGTCCTGATGAAGGGTTCCGGCCCCAAACATTGACCGATCTTTTCCACGGATGCTGCCCGACCTGCTGAGGTCCTGCAGCGTGTTGTGAGCGTTGCTCCAACTATCTGCCATTTTTCCATAACCCTTAATTCCCCTACTATGCAAAAATCTATCCAACCTTGTCTTAAATATATTTACTGAAGTAACCTCTTGCTTCGTTGGGAAGAGAATTCCACAGATTCACCACACTTCCGGAAAAGTAGTTCCTCATCTCCGTCCTAAATCTACTCCTCCGAATCTTGAGGTTATGACCCCTAGTTCTAGTCTCACCTACCAGTGGAAACAATTCTCCTGCCTCTATCTTATCTATCCCTTTCATAATTTTATATGTTTCTATAGGATCTCCTCTCATTGTTCTGAATTCCAGGGAGTACAGTCCCAGGTGACTCGATCTCTCCTCATAGTCTAACCCCCTCATCACTGGAATCAACCTGGTGAACCTCCTCTGCACCGCCTCCAAAGCCAATACATCCTTCCTCAAGTAAGGAGACCAGAACTGCACACAGTACTCCAGGTGTGGCCTCACCAGTACCCTGTACAGTTGCAGCATAACCTCCCTGCTCTTAAATTCAAACCCTCTGGCAATGAAGGCCAACATTCCATTTACCTTCTTGATAGCCTGCTGCATCTGCAAACCAACCTTTTGTGATTCATGCACAAGCACTTCCAAGTACCTCTGCACAGCAGCATGCTGCAATTTTTTAACCATTTAAATAATAATCTGCTCTTTCATTTTTCCTTCCAAAGTGGATGACCTTGTATTTACCAACATTGTACTCCATCTGCCAAACCCTTGCCCACTCACTTAACCTGTCTATATTTCTCTGCAGATTGTCCTTATCTTCTGCACAATTTGCTTTTCCACTCAATTTAGTATCATCAGCAAACTTAGATACACTACACTCAGTTCCCTCTTCTAGATCGCTAATGTATAATTGAAGCCTGTTTGAAACAGGTGGGTATCTCAGACTGCCAAAGTGAGAGGTTAAAGATAACAGTGAATACACCAGCCAGTTGATCAGCACAGGTCTTTAGTACTTGGCCAGGTACCCCATCAGGGCTGGATATTTTCTGTGAATTCATTCTCCTGAACGATGCTCTCATGTCAGCCTCAGATACTGAGATCACAGGGTCACTGGGGGCTGTGGGAGTCCATGATGGTTTCTTCATGTTTTGATGGTCAAAGCAGGTATAGGAGGCATTGAGCTCTTCTGGAAGGGAAGGTCTGTTGTCACTTACGTCACTTGATTTCACTTTGTAGGAGGTAACAGCATTCAAGCCCTGCCACAGCTGTTGGGCATTCTCCATTGATTCAAGCTTAGTCCAGAATTGCCAGGTCACCTGTGAGCAGACTTTCTGGAGGTCACACCTGGACATCTCGTAACTTGTTTGCTCGCCAGACTTGAATGCCTCTGAACTGGCCCGCAGCAGATTGTGGACCTCATGGCTCATCCGGGCCTCTTGGCTGGGGAAGTCTCTGAATGATTTTGTGGGGACACACTCGTCCACAACTGTTTTAATAAAGTCTGTGACAATCATGGTGTATTCATTCAGATTCATATGTGACATACCTCAAGGAGATCTGTGATTTTTTTTTCGTGAGAATGATGTAATGGTCTTTTGGAGGTCACCTGATGTAATTTTCCTGCCAATGTGAGGTCACGTGATGACTTGTGCACCACGGGTATATAAGGGAAGACCTCAGATGATGCAGTTTAGTTTTTAGTTTTTAGTTTTCCAGCTAGAACGTGCATCTGCGCCTCCGTTTCTGTTGCATATTTATTTTATGACGCAGTTCCATTTTTTTAAAAAACGGATTGTTGCATTCTGTTGCAAGGTACAATCGTGCTAGATTGGCAGTTTTTGCTAGATGCGTTGATGTACCTTATTCCAGCAGTAGTAGGGGAGAGTGAAGACTTTATCGAAGTACAGGACCCGAAGGATTGAGAAGAGTTGGTATCGTTCAACAGTTTAACAAAGGATCGACCTTATTGAGTCTTCGTTGAAGGATTAGTGACCTGCATCGAGATAACTCTTGCCAAAAGAAAAAAGAGTTCGTGCAAGGTTTGCTGTCTAGAATTTAAGACCAGTTGTTTTAAACTGTTTATTTTCTGCATCATGAATCCTTTGGACAGAACCAGCAGGAAAGTCGCGAATATGAAGAAATCCTTCTCCAGAGAAATCTCTCCCAATTGAATGTATAAATCTGTTGGACTTTCGAATTTACCATTTTAAGAACTATATCTGACTTTACTGCTTTAAGAACTGTTTTCGCATTTAACGCTTTAAGAACCAGTGCTGACTGACGATTTGTTGAACAGCTGCATAGCGATTAACTTCCGGTTAAGGTTTTTGTTTGTTTTTTTTTATCGTTTATCCGTGTTTAATAAACGTTTGGTAATTTTTATATAACCCGTCTCAGTTGATATCCATTGTTGCTGGTTACGTAACACATAGATGAATCCCTGAACACAGCCCACTCCACCGGCTTGAAGCAATCCTGCAGCCACACCTCTGCCTCCATGAGCACCTCTTTGTTGTCCTAACCTCTGGAGCCTTGTTCCTTACCTTTTGCGTGCTGGCAATAGGACAGCCAAGTGAGCAGATTTCCCGAAATGCGGACTAGGCACGGAGCGGTAGGCATTCCTTATCATAGTATAACAGTGGCCTAGTGTGTTGGGACTTCTGGTGCTATAGGTTATATGCTGATGGTGACTGGGCAGGGATTTCATCAAATAAGCCCGGACGAAATCCCCAGATATGGTTTGAAATGCGTTAGGATGGGCTGTTTCTTTTTTGATGACGTCATCATGCAGTATCTCAAGCGCTTGATTATAGTTGGCTGCTGGTGGTATGTAAACTGCGGTCAGGAACCTGGAGGAGTATGCTCTTGGTAAATAGAACAGGCAGCATTTTGGTCTTCAGGGTCATGGGAATCTGTGTACGGAAAAACTGCCGCACTGGAGTGCCACCGACAATTTATCATGAAACACATAACCCCATCTTTTGCCTTTTCTGAATCAGCAGTTCAGTCTATCCTGTGAATCGAGAAGCCTTGAGGTCTGATCACCGTATCTGGCACACTCTGATTAAGTTACACCTCAGTAAAACACAGAACACAACAATTCCTCATTTTCCTACAATACAGCAATCTTGCCCTTACAGTAGATGTTAAGCTTGTTCTCCATTAGGTAGGGGGAGCCTCGTCTGTCTGCATTCCAGCCTGGCTTGGAGTGCCCCCTCCTGTCTCACTTAAGGCCATAGCAATGAGCCTTCATCTGCGTAAAGGTGTGTACAGCTTGCTTGAGAGATAAGTCCACTGAGTCCTACAGAAGATCGTGAAATCGATTTAAAAGTACTTTGCTTAAAGGGAAATTACATGCTACCGATTGCAGTGAGAATAATTCAAAAGGGGTATATTTAGAAGTATTGTATGTAGCCTGCAGAACGTCACTGTGGTTCACTGGCACCATCTTGAATGCCTACATTGCATTTGCCTACTTTACTACTGATTCACCTGCAAGATGACCTTCAGGGAATTCCGCATGAGAACTCCCAAGTCCCTTTGCACCTCTGATTTCTGAATTTGCTCCACATTTGGAACATAGTTTATGCCTTACTCTTTCTACCAAAGTGCATGACCATACACTTCCCTATACTATATTTCATCTACATCTTACTTGCCCATTCTTCTAATCTGCCTAAGTCCCTCTGCAGATGCCCTGCTTCCTCAACACCACCTAGCTTGCCACCCATCTTTTTATCATCCACGATCTGGTCACAAACCCAATGCTTCTATATCAGCATACCCCTGTCCTCCACCACCATGACATATACACAGCAGGAACATCTCCACCTACAGGTCACATCCAAGCCAGATTTGCACACTTCTCCAGCACTATATAGCCATCCTTGGGGTATTGGCACTCCTTCATCATGCCATCGTCCTGTTGACCAGAAAGAATTAAAATCTGAAGATCAGTGAACTGGAATGAGCCAGAGCCAGTGGAAGCAGACAAACCAAATGGCTTTGTTCTTACCATGTGTGAAGGAATGGAGAGTGAGAGTGTTTTTGCAGTTCCCATTTTATGAACTGATTCTAAATCAGAGTGGACACAATGAGGTTCCAGTTGATGACCTGCTAAACCTGAGACCATTTCCAAATAGAAAGCTGTTTGTTTGATGATATAGAAATGCTAGGCTTGTAGAAAGAACAGCCTATGACCTGAGAGAGCCTGAGCCCAGAGTATGGCTGACTCAACTAAACAGGTTTGAACTCGTCTGATTTGGAAATAACAAAGAAAGCTTCCTGAGGCACAAATCTGAGGTCAATCCCCAATGATGATGGATCTTGACCCAAAATATTGGCTTTTTATTCCTCTCCATGGATGCTCCACAGGACTTCTGGTAAGATGGCGACATGGTAAAACGCAGCAGCCTCTCGGGGCCAACCAAAGGTGCTCTTTTCTTTTTAAAATGTCTTTTTTATGATTGTAAGACTATACTGGACTCCGCGAACAATGGCACAGCAGGTCCACTGCATCAGTGATCTGTTCGTTGTTCGGAGCCACCCGCCAGGGCGTCGAAGGAGCTGGTGGATGAGTTGGAGAAGGAGAAGCCAGATCTTGGTTTATAGCTCCGAGGTTGTGCTCCCAATGGTTTTTTCCCCCCATTTTTTTTTGTTAGTAGGGATTTTTGTTTTAGTTAGTAGGGGTTCTTTTTTCCAAAAAAAAGTTTTAACATTTTGTTTTTTCTTATTATTAGATTAGATTAGATTATGAGGACACTCAGTCCTCGTTTATTGCCATTTAGAAATGCATGCATTAAGAAATGATACAATGTTCCTCCAGTATGATATCACAAAAACACAGGACAGACCAAGACTAAAACTGACAAAAACCACATAATTATAACATATATTTACAACAGTGCAAAGCAATACCATAATTTGATAAAGAGTAGACCATGGGCACGTTAAAAAAACAGTCTCAAAGTCCTGATAGCCCAATCATCTTATGCAGACAGTAGAAGGGAGAAATTCTCCCTGCCATGAACCTCCAGCACCACAAACTTGCTGATACAGTCCCCTGGAAGCACCCGACCACAGCCGACTCTGAGTCTGTCCGAAACCTTCAAGCCTCCGATATATTATTGATATATTGTTTAGCTTGTTAATCAGTTATTTGATAATTTAATTCTGACACGTTGACTTGATTACTTTAATGTATTTTTTGTTGATTTTCAATAATAATGAATAAAAAAGATTTAAAATGAGATCTTGGCTCGGAGAAAGTGAAGCTGGCAGTTGGACCAGAGAAAATGAAGCTGGTGGTCGGGCCAGAGAAGGTGAAGCCAGTGGTCGGGCCAGAGAACAGGCTGGAGAAGGTTCAGAGGAGCTGACCTGGGTGCAGATGGTGCTGCTGCTGGCTACTCGTTGGTGTGTGAAAACAATGCGCAGCATAACTGAGTGACTGTCTAGGCTGTTTCTCTTGTGATTGCAGGACCCTGCTGGACATCAATATCGTGAGATGCTGCAGTCCTGTTTCCCTTCTTTGGTGGTGAGACGGGCGGTGAGGCAGCAGCGTGGCCTTGGTTGTACAGTAGCAACAACTGGACCTCAAGTGGGCTTGCCTGCTGCTGCTGTCTGGGTGAGACGATGCTGGACGCAGTGTAGTGTGAAGTCCGTGCTCGGTTGGGAGCTGCCCTCCAGTGTTTGTCCAGCAGAATGACAGGCTGGATTGCCGGGAGCCGTATCATCAATTACAATTGAGTTGCTCAAGGACTTGGACTATATATTTGTTTTCCTGTGTAATGATGTGTGTGTGTATTTTTTCTCTCTCTTGCTATTTTGAATGTGTCATGCACCTTGGCCCAGAAGAACGCTGTCTCGTTTGACTGTATCCATTTATGGTCTGAATGATAATTAAGCTTGATTTGATATAGATTTTTTGCCTGACCTGCTGAGCTCCTCCAGCATAATGTGTGTGTTATTCTGAATTTCCAACACCTGCAAAATCTCATCTGTTTATAAGGAAGATCCATCAAGTAATACTGATTGTAGCCTTGGGCAGATCCATTGAGAAACTGACACAGGTCAGTCAGGTGATCCTGAGCTGATGCAATTGAAACATAACAGGTTGATCTGATAAGAAAGACGTTAAGTATGAAGGATTTTGTAAATATAGGCAGTGACAACTCAGGAAACCAACTACTATGGAAGTGGATGACCCCATGTTGGAAATGTGGTGATTATGTTGAAATCAAGTGGGACTCTTGGCCAGAATAGACTCTTTCTCTTGGGTATTCCTTCCTTTTATTCTTTGACTGTTCAGGGAGGTTTAGGGAGACCTAGTGGCTGGTACTTAGGTTTGAATAATTTGCATGCTTGTTGTTAACTGAACCAATAATGGCATTTGTCAGTTAATATAGATTCTCTCTTTGCTTGACTGATCATTATTGCTGAAGGTGAATACCTATAACAGTCCCCTCACCTGTCAGTTGGTTGAGATTCAAGAAGTGGCTGACAACCAGTTTCTCAGTCAGTGAGGGACAGGAATAAATTCTGGCCTTGCTGGAGAAGCCCACGAAACATAGAGTCATAGAGCACAACAACACAGAAACAGGCCTTTTGGCCCATCTAGTCCATGCTGAACTGTTACTCTGCTTATTCCCATTGACCTGCAACTGGACCATATCCCTTCATACCCCTCCCATCCATGTACCTATCCAAACTTCTCTTAAATGTTGAAATTGAACCCGCATCCACCACTTTCACTGGCAGCTCATTCCACACTTGCACCACACCCTTACTGAAGTTCCCCCTCATTTTCCCTTTAAACATTTCACCTTTCAACTTTAACCCATGAACTCTAGTTCTGGTCTTACCCAGCTGCAATGGGAAATTTGCATTTTCCCTACCTAAACCTCTCATAATTTTGTATATCTTTATCATGTCTTCCCCAATTTTCTGACGCTTGATGGATTGAAGTCCTATTCTATTCAACTTTTCCCTATTATATATATTCTCAAATCCTGGCAACTTCCTTGTAAGTTTTGTCTGTACCCTTCCAATCTTACATACATCTTTCCTTTAGGTAGGTGACCAAAACTGCACACAATACTCCAAATTTGGACTCGCCAACGTCTTCTACAAGTTCGACATTTTGTGCCAACTCGTACACTCAATGCTTTGATTTATAAAGGTCAATGTTCCAAATGCTGTCTTTGTAACCCCATTTACCTGTGACGCCACTTCCAAGGAATTGTGGACCTGTGTGCCCAGATCCCTCTATTCTACCACACTCCTCAGTGCCCTTTTGTTCACTGTGTAAATCATACCCTGGCTTGTGCTCCCAAAGTCAAACACCCCCAGACTTGTCTGTATTCAATTCCATGTCTCACTGCGAGCAGTGTTACAAACGTTTGCCAGGCTGCTCAGCTAAACTGACCAACCACACCACTGCTGGTCCATGAGCCACAGCAGGGTGTTCACGTCTGTACTGAAAGTCCTCACCAATCACTGGGCACCCACTCTCGCTCTTTTCAAATTGCGGGCATTCTGGCCATAAGGTCCTTCTCCCGGTCACCACTGGTCTGAGCACGAACCCACTTCTGATGCAGTCCAGGTGTCCAGGTACATTGTGCCTGGCCAGAAAACCCAAGGGCCCTATTACAGTATCACAGCATCACAGCAGGGGTACAAACCCATTGACTCAACCCACTGGGTCAGAACCTATTCCGACCAAGATGAGTACGTACGCTTTTCACTGTACCTTGGGACATGTGACAATATTAAGCCAAAGCCAATATAAAGATGCCTATCTAAGCTAGTACTATTTTTCTGTGTTTGGCCCATATCCCTGTAAACCGGGGATTCCCAATCTTTTTCATGCCATGGCCCAAAACCATTAAGCAAGGGGGTCATGGACCCCCAGTTGGGAACCCCTGCTCTAAAGTTTTACGATCCATCCAAATTCCTTTAAAACATTGTGGTTGTAAGCCCCCTCTACCATTTCTTCTGGCACCATACCTCATGTGCTCAATAAAGGCACCCGTTAGTCTTGCAACTCCATGGATATGTGCCTGGAAAGTCTTCACTCTCCAGGGTGCAGGCCTAGGCAAGGTTGTATGGAAGACCAGCAGTTGCCCATGCTGCAAGTCTCCCCTCTCCACGACACCAATGTTGTCCAAGGGAAGGGCATTAGTACCCATACAGCTTGGCACCGGTGTCGTCGCAGAGCAATGTGTGATTAAGTGCCTTGCTCAAGGACACAACACGTTGCCTTGGCCGGGGCTCGAACTTACGACCTTCAGGTCACTAGTCCAATGCCTTAACCACTTGGCCATGTGTCCACACTGTACTCAATATTTATTGCTTATTTAGTTACTTTTATTTCTTTCTTTTGTAATTGCACAGCTTGTTGTCTTTTGTACACAGATTGAACCAAATTTGGCGCAGTCTTTCATTGATTCTATTATGGATTTATTGAGTTTGCCTGTAAGAAAATGAATCTCATGTCTGTATATGGTGATATACATGTACTTTGATATACCCACCACCCTGTATGTGAAAAATATTGTCCCTCAGGCCCCCTTAAAATCTTACTCCTTGCACCTTAAACCTGTGGCCTCTGGTTATGCCCTGTGACTCATTCTTATGCATGACCTACACGATTTTATTAACCTCTGTAAAGTTACTGTCCAGCCTCCTTCACTCCACGGGGAAGTCCCAGCCTACCTAGTCTCCCCTTATGACTCAAGCCCCCCATTCTGGCAGCATCTTGTTACTGCAAGTGTCCATGTGTGTGCAGATATTCATCAGCCGAACGTTCAGGGCATCACAGTCCGATGGTATTAGGAACTCATCTCCACCCCCACCATCACCTTGTGATGTCAGGCTTCTGACAGAGCCAGCTAGCGCTGTCTGTCAGCTCCCCCTGCCAAGGAGGACCATCAGTTCGTTGCATTTTGTCCAGATCTCTGAGGTAGTGGGTGCCTATAGGCAGTCCATCACATTCAGGGCCAGGCATCTGGACAACACGATGAGGCAGTACAGCAGAGTAGGATGCAACACTTTCCAGCACCAACACTAAGATCTGGGTTTGATTCTCACCGCTGCTTGTCAGGAGTTTGTACATTCTCCCCATGACTGCGTGGATTTCCTCTGGGTGCTCTGGTTTCCTCCCAAATTCCAAAGACATAAAGTTAGAGTTAGTGAGTTGTGGGCATGCTGTGTTGGCGCCGGAGGTTTGGTGACACTTGCGGAGTGCGCAGCACAACCCTCGCTGATTTGATTTGATGCAAAATGATGCATTTCACTGAATGTACACGTGATAAATAAAGCTAATCTTTTAACACCTGGACGCCATCGCCCTGTGGCACGTGCTTAAATTTGTACTGGGCAAAAAGGGTCACCACTGATGGCAAAGCTCATCAAAACTGGGGTGAGGCCAGAGAGAGATTTTAGGAGAAGAACATTTCAGTAAGGTAAAATGCAGCAGAAAGCAACATCTCGATGCACATGACTGACCGACCCTGCTCAGACCCTGCTTGCAAGTCAGAAACGTGACTGTGAACCGAGCTACCACACAGCAGGGATACCTGCTGACCTACAGCAGCCCATTCTGCTGGTCTCCCAAAAGCTCGCTTGATCTGTAGCTGCCACAAGTCAGGTATTCATAAATTGGTCGCCCCTTTCGTTATCATTGATTGGTTGAATTAATTCTATTAAAATGAATGTTTTACCTAAATTTATATACCTCTTTCAGTCTTTACCCGCTTTTATTCCTAAATCCTTTTTTGACTCTCTGGACTCTATTTTATCCTCCTACGTATGGAAAAATAAACATCCTCAATTGAATAAAGTCCATCTCCAGAAAGTTAAAAAGAATGGAGGTTTAGCTTTACCAAATCTTAGGTTTTATTACTGGGCAGCTAATATACGGAATCTCACGTTTTGGTTATACTACATTGACCACGAGGACTGTCCCGGGTGGGTTTCTTTAGAAGCTAACTTGGTTAATAAATTTTCTATTATCTCTCTTTTGGGATCTTCACTTCCTTTATCCTTAAGTAAGATTACTGATAATGTGGTAGTCAAACATACTTTTAGGATTTGGATACAATTTCGAAAACACTTTGGTTTATTGAGATTCTCTCTTTCTAGTCCCATTTTTTAAAATTATTTTTTTAAGCCTGCTATGATTGATGTAGTTTTTAAACAATGGGAAGGATTGGGCATTACATGTTTCCGGGATCTGTTTGTTGGAGGAAGTCTTTCTTTGTTCGAACAATTGTCAACTAAGTATAGTTTACCAAAAACCCATTTTTTTGAGTACTTACAAATTAGAGATTTTCTGCAATCTTAATTATATACATTTCCTAATAGTCCTGATAAGAACATATTAGTTGAAATTCTCAATATGAAATCATTTTATACTGGTTCAATATCCAATATTTATGACATGCTGTTGGGAATGAGAAATGATTCTTTAGACAAGGTCACAAATCTTTGGGAACAAGATTTACAGACTTGAATTTCTAAAGAAACTTGGAATGAGATTTTTAAATTGTTTAATACTTCATCCTTATGTGCTTGTCATTCCCTCATACAAATTCCCTCAGAAGGCTTATATGACCGAGGATAAATTATCCCGTTATAATATGGATATATCTCCCTACTATGATAGGTGTAACAATGGAGAAGATTCATTTATTCATATGTTTTGAACGTGCCCAAGTCTTGGAAAATATTGGAAGTAAGTATTCCAAACTTTTTCTGTACTCTTTAAAGTAAATTTTAAGCCTAATCGATTGAGTGCCCTATTTGGTATTGTTGGAAGGAAAGATACCATTTTGAAGACATCTGATTTGCATATTCTGGCTTTTACCTCTCTTATGGCTAGGAGGGCGCTTTTGTTTAAATGGAAGGATGCTGTTCCGCCTGACCATGCTCAGTGGTTACGCAATGTTATGGCATTCCTAAATTTAGAAAAGATTCGATGTTCAATTTCTGAATCTAACCGAGATTTTCAAAATTTGTGGGGGCCGTTTTTAAATTATTTTCATAATTTTTGACTTTTCGTCAAGTACAGAAGTAGGTTAATAGCATATTTTATTATCTGATAAGTTTTTTTTCTTTTTTTTTCCCAAACAGCTTCGACTTTGGTAGTGGGTGTAGATCTTTTTTTAATAAAATTGTTTATATTCTAATATATGAATTAATCTAATCTATATGAATATAGAGTAAGGAGTTCGTTAATGTGATTCAATATACTGTATCTGGTATTATTATATTTTTTCTTTTGTTTTATAATATGTATTCTCTTGGACTTTGTATTCTTCTATACAGAAGTCAATAAAAATATTGGAAAAGAAAGAAGGTATTCATCAGCTGAGAAGGACCCTTTTCCATCTGCAAGCAAAAAGAGTGCCACACCTGCCCCTTCATCTCCTCCCTCTCCTCTGTTCAGGGCCCCAAACAGTCCTTCCAGGCGAGGCAACACTTCACCTGTGAGTCTGTTGGGGTCATCTACTGTGTCCAGTGCTCCCTGTGTGGCCTCCTGTATATCGGTGAGACCTGACGTAGATAGGGAGATGCTTCGCCGAGCGCCTACGCTCCATCCGCCAGAAAAAGTGGATGCCCATTTTAATTCCACTTCCCATTCCCATTCCAGTATATCAGTCCATGGCTTCCTCTACTGTCATGATGAGGCCACACTCAGGTTGGAGGAGCAACACCTTATATTGTGTCTGGGTAGCCTCCAACCTGATGGCATGAACCTCAATTTCTCAAACTTCTGGCAATTGCCCTCCACCCCACTTCACTATTCCCCGTTCCTGTATCCCTCTCTTATCTTATCTCCTTACCTGCTCAACACCTCCCTCTGGTGCTCCTCCCCCTTCCCTTTCTTCCATGGTCTTCTGTCCTCTCCTATCAGATTCCCCCTCCTCCAGCCCTTCATCTATTTCACCAATAAACTTCCCAGCTCCTTACTTCGCTCTCTCCCCCCTCTCCCAGTTCCACCCATCACCTGCCACCTTGTACTTCTTCCCTCCCTCCTCCCACCCTCTTACTCTGACTTCTCCCCTTTAGCCCGAGACGTCGACTGTATTCTTTTCCATAGATGCTGCCTGGCCTGCTGAGTTCCTCCAGCATTTTGTGTGTGTTGCTTAGGTTCTGCCCCAGGGTCAGTCTTTATAACCCTATTCCTACTTTAGCAACAGAGCACCATGGATCAGGTCTTGCATTAACATGGATTTGTTTCAGATCGAGTGTGTGTTTTTTTTTGCACCAATGTCTAGTTTTGCAAGGTATTTTTTTTATCACTATCTTGTATAGTGTGTGTTCTGTGCGTTGTCTGTACCTACATGCCTGTGATACTGTCACAAGCAGGTTTTCCCATTGTATCTACACCTCACTTTACTTGTGACTATGGCAATAAACTTGACTTTGCATGGTGGTGATAATGATCAGGAGATTCATCAGAAGACAGAAAAAATTAATTTTGTTTTACTTATGTACCCTTGCTGTAATGTATCTGTGCTGTATTAAAATATCTATATAAACGCTGATCTTTTTTGTCCTGTCACTGAGTAAAATATACTGTAAGTGCAGAGAAAGATGTCCAGATGTCAGTAATACTGTGATCATCAAAGATAGACAATATAACTGAGGGATGAAGTTCTCATTTTGCCCAGTGCCGTGCCACAGTGAATGGCAATTGCATATTGTAGTTATCTCATTAGAAACTTCTGCCTAGAAATTGCCAGATCTCAGTTATTTTCGATCCCTGTGTTCTTTTAGGAGTTCAAGAGTGACTGAGGAACTTTGATTCTTCATGATCATTTATTTTAAAGATTAAGCACAGATACAGATACTAAACAGACCAAGCAACAGTGACGCAAAGCAGATGGGAGATGAGAAATTAAAGAGAGTCAATATGGCACTTCTGAAAAATTTATCAGCTTTATACTCCAGGTAACAGAAATTCCTAAGATAACAGAATCCAATTAAAAGGCTGCACAATTATGACAATTATAACATGTGGGTAATGTGCTAACATTGGCCAATTAAATAATGTAAAAAATCTCAAACCATTATGTAACTGCTATCAACACACAGACAAGATGCTGGAGGAAAAGAGTAAACAGTTGATGCTTCGTGCCGAGGCACTTCATTAGGACACAGGGTCTCAGCCCAAAGTGTCGACTGTACTCTTTTCCTTAGTTGCTGCCTGGCCTGCTGAGTTCCTCCAGCACTTTGTGTGTGTTGCTTGGATTTGCAGCATCTGCAGATTTCCTTGTTTATGTAACTGCTATACCACTTTCTGCCAGTAGGCGGAGGCAAAACTCTGCATATTGTGAAAAATACATGAGTTTGTTAGATACAAGTTGTTAAAAATGCAAATAAGAAGTTATTCTCGCATTAATTTAACCAATATCTTATAAAAAAAGATAAAAATAACAACCTGTTCCAACAAAATTAAAGCTGGTGAACTTGCGGAATACATAAACATGAGGAATTCTGCAGATGCTGGAAATTCAAGCAACACACATCAAAGTTGCTGGTGAACGCAGCAGGCCAGGCAGCATCTCTAGGAAGAGGTACAGTCAACGTTTTGTGAAAAGGTGTGTATACAAGTGGAACTACAGTGGGAGACAAACGATTCCCGGTGGGTGCTTCATGGGACCTTTCTGACTGGCACACCACTGACCATGTGGATGCATCACATCTTAAAGAGGCAACTGTGGAAGAGCAGTGTGGCGGTGAGGTGAAGTGCAGTCAGGAGAGGATCTGCGCCTTGATCAAACCTCATGGTCCAAGAGATCTTGGGGTATTCCTAGGTGCAGAGAGTTCAAGGGGGCCTGTGGTTACAGGAGTGAAGAGAGAATGACTGACATGGGTCCATTCCGCCTGTACTTTGGAAACAGGTACAGAGGTGCTTGTATTCAGAGTGCAGGCCTCTGAATTACTGCCTGTTTACCAGTCCTGAGGCCATGTGCTGCCTACTTCCTTCATCAGCAAAGGTGGTAAATTGCACCCCAAAATCTTGGATTTGAAACCCAGGTCTGCATTTTACACAGGTAAAGCCAAGTGTGAGGGTGGATCTAATTTTCAGGCTTAAATACCTTAAAAATGTGAGTAGACTCATGCCAGAAAGTTGAAAGAAACAATGGATAGCTTAAGAGTTTCTTTTAATAATGAACAATGCCAAACTGCTGTGTTTCCCTCATGTAGAAAGATGCTTCAAGGCACATGGTAGGGGTGTAACTGGAGACTGGCAGAGTGTGAGAAGATGCCAGGAGATTTGCCTTGAGGAAGTGACAAGTTGGAGAGTTTGGGGAGTCAGGGCCAGATTATGGGGTCCATATGCCTGACGGCAATCCCAACGTGCTCAGCAGGATTCCATCAGGTCTTCAATCTCCTGTTCAATGCCAGAAGGGGTTACTCGATGGGCTGAATGGCCTAATTCTGCTCCTATGTCTTATGTGCTATGGTTACCTGTGGATAGTTCCCATAGGCTTGACACCTCCTGTAGCTCTTGGTCACCAGTGACGAGGAACTGAATCCCAAGGAGGGAGGGACTTGGACTCCACGCCAGAGGCTGCTGCGGGGTGTTCCCTCCACCTGCTCTGAGCAAGTGGGGCTGGTACACGTCGGGAGAGGGAACCGGGCAGCCAGCAGTCAGGCAGAGGGTGAAGCCGGGGAAATACCTCCACAATGCACGACAGTGACCCCAGACAGAGAACATGTGAAGAGAATGTGCAAATCTGCAAGATTATTTGCTCCTTTGACAATCTAAAGGGCTTCTCAACCAATGGAGGAACACTGCTGTGACAGTCACAGAACAGACTGAGTCCTGTTTCAGGGTTTCAACCGAAAACATCGACAATTCTATGATGCACAGTGCCGGGTATCCTAACTGGGTGCATTATGGCCTGATATGGAAATACCAAAGGCCAGGAATGGAAAAATCTACAGTAAGTGGTGGATAGAGCCCAGTTCATCACAGGTAAAAGCCTCCCCATCACTGAGCAGGAGACTTAGGTCCCACACCAGGTTCAAGATCAGTTATTAACCTTCATCCATCAGGCTCCTGAACCAACATGGAGAACTTCACTCACCTCAATCTGAACTGATTCCACAACCTACAGAGTCAAGGCTCAACAACTCATGTTGTCAGCATTTATTTATTTATTTGCACTGTGTCATCTTTTTCACATTGGTTGTTTCCCAGACTTTGTCAATGTATAGTTTTTCAAAAATTCTGTTGTATTTCTTTATTCTCCTGCATATGGCTGCAGGAAAATGAATTTCAGGTTAGTATATGATGACACATAGGTACTTTGACAGTAAGTTTGCTATGATTTTGAATTCCTTTCCTCCCACAGATGCTGCTCACTCACTGAGTTCCTCCAGTAGATTGGTTGTTGTTGCAGAATCCAGCTGCTGCTGTTCCTTGTGTCTCTTAATGAAGGCTGTTGTTTGTTCAGCCACAAATGGGCCATGGTACCTCTACTTTCAATGGTCGAGGGTAACCATTGACTAGGACGTTCCAGAGATTTTCACCTGGTTTTCTTCCATCGGCGCCAGGGGATCATTAATGTTTACACGAGAAGGCGGAGAGGACCTTAGCTTCAACTTCTCATCCAAGGAGCAGCAGTTAAGATGGTGCATGACCCCTCTCTCCGCATTGCTTTAGCACTGGAAGCCTGGATTACCCAGGTCTCACCAGTAGGACATAAACCCACCAAATCCCAGCCCAGAGACTACAGGGTTCCTACTACACCCTGCCTGATAGAAAGCGGTAACATTATTATTAATAGCATCTAAAATTTACGCCAGGACATTTGCGAGGCAAATAGCTTTTCATTTGAAACACCATTAACCATTCAGTTAGCATTTGTACTAAAATGAGGCTGATTAGAGAGGGTAGTGTTTGAATTCTCATTGAAATGATTCCACACAGGCTGAACACCAGTATATTAAGGAAATTCTTTTTGCCATCCTGACAGACTTTATCCATGTACTGATGCAACACTAAATTACTGGGAAAAGAAGATTTATGACATTGTTCAAAAACAATTCAGAGCTACAGAATTCAAGAGAGCAAATTCACTTCTGTCAGTTCCCATCATTGATGTTGAGTGGATTTTTAAAGAGTATTGAAATATTGCAACAGAACACATGATAGATTCGCAAACTATATCCACAAATCAGCCTCCTTATAAAGTGATGGTTTGACCATGTACTATGTGAGAGGGTATCATTAACAATGTTAATTCTAAGCAGCATAGGAATCCTAAAATAAAACCCATAACTGAACGTTCAACAGCAGGCTGGGTTACATCAATCGAGAGGAAAGTATTGATAATATTATAGCAATAATCTTTAGTCTTAATTGATGAAAGGCAATCGACCTGAAAAGTTAACTCTGCTTCTCCCTCCACAGCTGCTGCCTGACCTGCTCTCTGTCTTCAGCATCTTTTTAATCTAAATCCCAATCAATGGTGTTGTGGGTTGAATCTAGGAATGGGAGCGGTATTTTAAATTATAATTATGTTCTTCTGGCTCAGCGGGTTAGGGGTTCGATTCCCACCCAGAGACAGCAGCTATTACCCAAAAGAGAAGATGTCTCAGGGTCATGAGATCCATCATTAGCGATCACCCCTCTCCTCAATAGTGCTATCAGACAGGAACCTGAAGGCACACACCTCAAGGTTCAACCAAGTTTCTTCCCCACTGCCGTCAGGTTCTTAAACAAACTTGAAAACCCCAAAGCTACCTCAAACTATCCTTCACTTCTTCTCTCTCTCAACTTGTACCACTGTCATTATGTTTATTTTGTCATGTGAGTTATCTATAATCTATGTTAATTTAAGGTTTTGTTAATTTACAGTGTCATAGAGTCATAAAGCACTATACTGCATAAATAGGGCCTTTTGCCCATCGAGACCATGCCAAACTGTTATTGCCTCGTTGCAACAACCCACACCTGGACCATAGCCCTTTATGTCCCTCCCATCCATGTACTTGCCCAAACTTCTCTTAGATGTTGCAATCGGACTTGCATCCACACTCGCGTCACCCTCTAAGTGAAGAAGTTCTCCCTCAGGTTCCCCTTAAATATTTCACCTTTCACCCTTAACTTATGACCTCTAGTTTTACTCTTACCCAACCTCAATAAAAAAAGCCTGTTTGCAATTATCCTATCTATACTCCTCATAATTTTGTGATTTTAATAAGATCTCCCCTCACTTTCCTATACTCCAAGGAATACAGTCCGAACTTATTCAACCTTTCCCTATAACTCGGGTCCTCAAGTCCCAGCAATATCCTTGTAAATTTTCTCTCTATTCTTTCAATCTTATTGACGTCTTTCCTGTAGTAGGTGACCAAAATCTGCACACTGTACTCCAAAAGTTGGCCTCACCAACATCTTATACAACTTCAACATAACATTTCAACTCCTGTACTCAATACTTAGACTTATGAAGGTCAACGTACCAAAAGCTCTCTTTATGACCCTATCTACCTGTCATGCTACTTTCAAAGGGTGATGGATATGTACTCCCAGATCTATTTATTCTAACACACTTCTCAGTGTCCTACTCTGGTTTGTCCTCCCAAAGTTGAAAACCTCACACTGGTCTGCATTAAAGACCTGGCACCACAGTAGCATAGTGGTTAGCATGACGGTATTACAGCTCGAGGCATTCCCAATGTCCTCTGTAAGGAGTCTCTGCAGTCCTCCCCGCGGAATGTGTGGCTTTTCTCCGAGTCCTACGGTTTCCTCCCATAGTCCAAAGACGTTAATTTGTCATTGTAAATTATCCCGTGATTAGTTTAGGGTTAAATCAGAGTTTCAGAGTTTTTAGGGGTTGCTGGACGATGTGGCTCGAAGGGCCAGAAGGGTTTATTCCATGTTGCATCTCAATATAAAAATAAATAAATAAATCCCACCTGCCATTTTTTTTAGATTATGAGGACACGCAGCCCTCTTTTATTGTCATTTAGTAATGCATGCATTAAGAAATGATACAATGTTCCTCCAGTGTGATATCACAGAAACACAAGACAAACCAAGACTAAAAAAACTGACAAAAACCACATAATTATAACATATAGTTACAACAGTGCAAGCAACACCGTAATTTGAGAGAAGAACAGACCATGGGCACGGTAAAAAATGTCTCAAAGTCTCTCGAAAGTCCCAACATCTCACGCAGATGGTAGAAGGAAGAAAACTCTCCCTGCCATGAGCTTCTAGTGCCGCAAACTTGCCGATGCAGCATCCTGGAACCACCCGACCACAGTCCGACTCTGTCACAGTTGGGGGGCATTGGGAGCACGGGTGGACTCAAATGCAAGACACATCTTGTGAGGTTAAGTAAATTTAGTTTATTGTTTGATACCAGGAGAGCAAAGCAGAAGCAGGAATAGCGAACTGGACAAGGACTCTGGACTACGACTAGGCTGGGACAAGGGTCTGGGCTAGGACTCGGAATCAGATCCCAGAACTAGGGGCGACATGAAGAGGCTATGGTATGGACTCCGAGCTAGGGACTGGGCAAGGACCCAGTACCTGGGTCTTGCCTTGGGCTTGGACCCCAGAACCAGGCATGGACATGACATGGGCTAGGGAAAGGAGGAACATGGGAACACAGAGCCTCGGTCTCGGGAGAGCAGGTACATGGAACCGTGGACACATACACAGAACACAGAGTCGGGACCCCTCCTTGGGTACAGGACATAGGGCCGGGACTCATGACCCCCCACGGGGCAACGGCAAGACGGCCTGACTTACCCCATGGAGGCGAGGACAAGACAAGACCAACACGAAAGAACACCAGACAGTACCTATCTAGTTCCGGCGATAGAACTAGACCGAAGTGCAGGCGAGGGCTGCAGACGAGGGCTAGAGGCGAGAGGTGCAGAGAAGGGATTCAGACAGGGGGGTAGGACAGGAATCACAGACCGCCAGGGCCAGGACTTGACTCGGAACTTGGATGCCGCCAGGGCCGGGACTTGACTTGGAGCCTCCGGGTAGTGGCGAGCTCTCGACTCGGCCTGGGAACAGTAGACAGCGGTTCTTGATTCCCTCCAGCGGATTAACTGACAGATCCACCTCGGTGAGGAAACTTTGCAGGCTTGCTTTGGCGAGGTAACTTGACAGGGTTGCTCCGGTGAGGAAAGGCGAATTACTGGCACTCGCTTCGGGCGGAGACTAGGCTTGCTCCAGCCAGATGACATTGGCACGCCGTACCTTTGGTGACTTTGCAAGTGCTCCCATGCCGAACAGCTGAAAGCCGGAGACTATAAACTACCGGTTCAGCCGAGAGTACATTGCCTCTAATCACCAAGGCTGAGGGACACGGGAAAACAGGGAAGCAAAGGGAAACAGGGAGTCAACAGTCCGGATCGTAACATAAACAAAGTGAATTTAAAGAGACCCCGATCCGGACCATGACAGACTCTCAGTCCGTCCGAAAACATCGAGCCTCCAACCAGCCTTCCAACACCGAGCACCGAGCACCATCTCTGCCGAGCGCTTCGACCCCAGCTCCAGCCGCCAGCAACAGGCAAAGCCGAGGATTTGGGGCCTTCCCCTCCGGAGATTCTCGATCGCACAGTAGCAGTGACAGTGAATCAGGCATTTCAGAAGTTTCAGCCCAATTCTCCAGCTGGTCCGAATCCCTCCACAAACTTTGAAAGCTTTCTTCGCTGTCCAGTACACCCCCAATCTTGGTGTTATCCACAAACTTGCAGATCCACTTTACCACATCATTGTCCAAATAATTAATATAGATGACAACAACAATACACCCAGCTCTGATTCTTGTGGCACACTATTAGAAACAGGCTTCCCATCTAGTTAAAGACCCAGGGCTGTTCTACTTAAAGTTACCCATGATGCCTGGGACAATGTTTATTCCTCAATAGCATTACTAAAACAGTCTCGCTGGTTGTGATTTCATCTTTGTATAGAAAATAGTCTACATCTTTATTCATTCTACCAAAGTGCATGAGCGTATAATTCCCTACATTGTATTCCCTCTGCTTTCTTTGCTCATTCTTCTAATCTGTCCAAGCCCTTCACCAGACTGCTTACTCCCTCAACACTCCCTGTTCCTCCACTTATCGTTGTATCATCTATCAACATGGATACAAAGCCACCAATTCTGTCATCCAAATCATTGACATTTAATGTGAAAAGAAGCAGTTCTAATGCTGACCCCTACGCAACACCACTTATCACCAGAAGCCAGAAAAGGTCCCCCTTTATTCCACTCTGTGCCTCCTGCCAGCCAGCCAATCTTCTGTCCATGCTAGTATCTTTCCTGTAATACCATGGGTCCTTATCTTGTTTATCAGTCTCTCCTGCGGCACCTGCTGAAAATCCAAGTAAACAGCATTCCCTGACTCTCCTTTGTCTATCCTGCCTGTTATTTCCTCAAAGAATTCCAACAAATTTGTCAGGCAAAATTTCCCCTTAAGGAAACCATGCTGACTTTGTCCTATTTTATCATGCGCCTTCCAAGTACTCTGACAACAATGGACACCAACAGCTTCCCAACCACTGAAGTAGGGCTAACTGGCCTATAATTTCCTGTTTTTTGCCTCCCTCCCTTAAAGAATGGAGTGACATTTGCAAATTTCCAGTCCTCCGAAACCATTCCAGAATCTAGTGATTCTTGAAAGATCATTACTAATGCCTCCCCAGTCCCTTCAGCTACTGAAACTCTTTCAGAACCCTGGGCTGTAGTTCATCTGGTCTTGGTAACTTATCTACAGTCAGACCTTTCAGATTCCCAAGCACCTTCTCCTTAATAGCAACCACACTCACTTCTGCCCCCTGACACTCTCGAACTTCCGGCATTCTGCTGGTGTCTTCCACAGTGAAGACTGATGCAAAATATTTATTGAGTTTGACCTCGATGTAATTGTGTATGAAATGACCTATTTGGATGGCAATCAAAAATGCTTTTCCTATTTATCTTGGAAAATATGACATGAATAAACCAACTACCAATTACCAACTGCCAACCAGTAAATCCCTTCAACCCAGGGACTGGCTTAGTAAACCTTAGAATACTACCTGCAATGCAAGGGTATTGTTTTGTAGTAGGGTATAGTGAACTCAGCAGGAGATTCTGTAACACAGCAGAGAGGGATGGTGTAGAGGACGTAAGCATGTAGTAGAGAGATAACAGGAATCCTTACAGAGTTGGTACCAAGCAGTGAAAGTCTGTAACAGGCTCGACTGGCTTGAGCCACAAACTGAATGTCGAGGTGAACTATCGTAAATTCATGCCTGGATACCAGCCTGGAAATGGCTTCATAAAATTCCAGGATGGATCCTTGCCGTTGTACATATAAGGTAAAAATGGAACTGCACACAGCTCACATAGAACAGAGGTACTGAAGTTTGATATTGCAAACGGCTTTACCTCACTGCATGTACCTGTAACGCCCTGGTTAAGATTTTTACTGTTATGTTATAGGTATTTCA
Source organism: Mobula hypostoma (assembly GCF_963921235.1). Taxonomy (NCBI): domain Eukaryota; kingdom Metazoa; phylum Chordata; class Chondrichthyes; order Myliobatiformes; family Myliobatidae; genus Mobula; species Mobula hypostoma. Next base: position 91,618,401 of record NC_086104.1, on the reverse strand, counting down.
TTTTAGCAGTTCTGCTTTCAGCCTGTTTGGGTTTGAGCTAAGATAAGGGGATGGTGGAATTGGGAGAAGTTTCTAGAGAACGCTGGGCGGAGACATTTTTGTGAGGGATACTGATGTGGGTCGAGGTCTTTGGTGGGAGTTGGGAGAAGACAGGAGGGAAGATGGCTGAGGACGCCGTCCCTGTTTCATAAGGTGCTTTGTGCAGATGAGTGGCTTCAGGGAGGAAGGACCAAAACTCTCATGGGGGAGCCCGTTCGTTCGAGATGGATTTCAAATGACATTCGGAAGGTGGTGTGTGCTTTCACGCAAACCGTGAGTTAAAGACAACTTCAAGAAGAGCTCCAACATATGTGCACATTGACTGTTTAATTATGAGAGTCCTTTTGTTTTTTTTCTTTAATAACTCTGTGGTTAAGTTAACGTTCATAAATTATTTATAATTGAATGCAGTGTACAATCTGTTATTTCATGCGAAGGATGATTGCAGGGTGGGGGTGGGGGGCAGTAAATTACACAGCATTCACACAAACCAGGGTTCAGGTTGGCGTGACATCTCAACGTCAGGGGTTTGGCAGGACCCAAATCATACCCTAGATGTACGGAGCCTAAGAAAGGTGGTTTTCTCACCACTGAGTCCGGTGACTTTACCAAAGGGCTAACGAGCCACAGCTCTGGACATGCCCCCATCGAAAGGAGTTTCACACATTGCATGCAGGATAGAGATATTGAGGGAGGGGCATGGAAGTAGATAAGAAATAGTATAAGAATTATGGAAACTATGGATCAGAAAGAACAAGTGACTTCCTTGTTGATGTTACTTGCAGTAAAAAGAAAGTTTGCTCTGAAGGTAAACCTCAGACTCCATGTGAATTCTTTCCATCTACAAATCCTGAAGCAAGAAGTATTCTTGGTGCACTCTTGTTCAGCTGCATCCACACTTTCCTTGTTATAGACTGCATACCGCTTGCAATAAAGAGCAACATTGCATTAGCCATTCTAATCCCTGGCTGTGCACATACTGTATACTAACTTCTCGTATTTCATGTACCAACAGCCTAGGTCCTCTTGTATTGCAACATTTTGTAGCCTCACTCTCGTTAATTAATAGCTTGCATTATATATGTCAATCAAAGGTGGATAAATTCACAATTATATCCATCTGTTAACTACTTGTCCATTCACTTAGCCTACCTCTATCCCTTTGTATGCTCCTTGTATCCTGCTCTCTACTTGCAAACCCTATGGCCACAGTACACTTGTTGCCTTTTTCCAACTCACCAATGTAGATTCAAAATAACTGAGATCCCAACATGGATCACTCTGGCACCTAACTATGACTGACTTCCAATCCAGAAACAATTCCTTTCTCCCACCTCTGGCTGATTAACAGTGAACACTTTCTTACCATTCCAGACCTTTATGTCTTCCGTCTTATGTAGCAAGATTTTATGAAGCATGTTATTGAGAGCCTTCTGGAAATTCAGAAACACTACATCTCTTGGCCTGCTTTAACCCACCCTGTTTGTTCCACGCTCAAAGAACTGGAGCATTGGAGGCTGCAGGGGAGACCTGCTGGAAGTTCATGAAATTCAGAGCGATGTATTTTGAGTAAGCAGCTGGCATCTTTATCCCAGCGTTGGAAAGTAGTGCTGGAAGACCACCAAAGTGCACCTTTTACCAAATTAATGATTTTCCAGTAGCACTTGACATCTGCCTCAGTGTCCCTGGGAAGAGTCTGTAATCCAGAGAGTCCTCTGTTCTGCTGCTGCTCAGGATGAACATGACAAAGACCTTTCTATTCCTTTTTAAAACTTCTTCCCAAAAGAAACTGTTGAAATTGGTTTGGTCGAGGACATTGCCTCTCCAACTGAGCACATCCCAACCTTCTTTCTTTATGCAAGGTGTAATTCCAACACTAGGGCATTCCCCTTTGGTGCTCATTGACTTCTGTTCTTAACCAGATACTCTGATGCCTCACTCAGTCAAATTCAACCTGACACCACAGGAACTCATTCTCTTCTCACCCCTCTAATGCATCTCTTTGGTCCACGTAGCGATCAGGACCAGGATGATGACTGAAGCCGAATGGTTCTGGCAAAGCCAGATGGTATCAGTGAGAAGGGCATTGGTAAGTGGTGTTTGGAGTGTGGACAGATGGAGAGTGGACAGATTTACTGGTAAAGGAATGGGGATATATTTCCAGATCAGGTTTGTGTTGACTTGGAAGGGGACTGCAAGCGTTGGTGTTTCTCCATGCAACTCCTGCCCTTATCTGGGTGGTAAAGGTTGTGTGTTTGAGGGCAGTTGGGCAACCCAGGCAGGTAACTGCACACAAGGGTCCTGGAGGAACTCAGTGGGCCAGATGGCATCTATGGAGCTGTTTCAGGTTGAAACCTATTACAAGGACCAGAAAGAATGAGGGCAGATATTCAGTATGAAAAGGTAGCAGGTGCTGGGGAAGAGCTGGCCGGTGATAGGTGGATCCAGGTGAAAGGGCTGATAGGTAGATGAGAGAGGGGGAGGATCAGAATGATGTCAAAAGGTGAAAGGTGAAGGTGAAAAAGTTGTGGAATAAATATACAATTTTAGTGACTGTTATATAAAAAGATATTTCTTCAGTTTTGAAAGAAGCAGAATCTGGTCAATGATTAGATGAACACAGTTTAGTGATGAGTGGATGGAATGAGAAGGAAATAGGTTTGTCAGCAGTGATTGAGGTGAGTACAAAGTGAAATGGAAGAGATTTAATGGAGGATGGTGAATTTTGGTGTGAATTACTGAGATGGGGAACGTGTTTTACACTGTCATACAAAGGTAAGAATGACCTGTTCACTCCTCCCTGAACTAGTTTCTACCACTATTTCCTTCAAACCCACTCATTTCATTGTGTGGAATAGGTGGAAAATCAACCTCATGCCATTTGAATCTTATAGATCAACTATAATATTCATGGATATCACAGTGAATGGAGAGAAGTAGAAGTCTTGATAATGGAGCAAGCACACATTGCAAAGAGTGGCTATTATATGAGGGCAACTTTCAGACAGAGACAACATCTTGAAAGGATGACAAAAAACAGGCATAGATACCCTTGTCCCTCTTGTTCTACCTACCAACCCATCAGACCCCATATCCAACACATTATCCTCCACAACTTTCGCCATCTGATTGAATTTTTTGAGGATGTGACTAAACACATTGATGAAGGTAGAGCTGTAGATGTAGTGTATATGGATTTCAGCAAGGCATTTGATAAGATACCCCATTCAGGGCTTATTGAGAAAGTAAGGAGGCATGGGATCCAAGGGGACATTGCTTTGTGGATCCAGAACTGGCTTGCTCACAGAAGCCAAAGAGTGGTTTAGACGGGTCATATTTTGCATGGAGGCCAGTAACCAGTGGTGCGCCTCAGGGATCTGTTCTGGGACCCCTACTCAGTGATTTTTGTAAATGATCTGGATGAGGAAGTGGAGGGATGGGTTAGTAAATTTGCTGATGACACAAAGGTTGGGGGTGTTGTGGATAGTGTGGAGGTCTGTCAGAGGTTACAGCAGGACATCAATAGGATGCAAAACTGGGCTGAGAAGTGGCAGATAGAGTTCAACCCAGACAAGTATGAGGTGATTCATTTTGGAAGGTCAAATATGATGCAGCATATAGTATTAATGGTAAGACTCTTGGCAGTGTGGGGTATCAGAGGGACCTTGGGGTCCGAGTCCAAAGGACACTTAAATCTGCTGCGCAGGTTGATTCTGTGTTTAAGAAAGCATATGGTGCATTGGCCTTCATCGATCGTGGGACTGAGTTTAGGATCCTGGTCAGAAGTTAGAGGCTTTTTCCCAGGGCTGAATGGCTAGCATGAGAGGGCATAATTTTAAGGTGCTTGGAAGTAGGTACAGAGGAGATGTCAGGGGTAAGTTTTTTGACACAGAGAGTGGTGAGTGTACGGAATGGTTGCCGGTGATGGTGGTGGAGGCGGATACAATAGGGTCTTTTAAGAGACTCCTGGACAGGTACATGGAGCTCAGAAACTTCTTAGAGCCAAGGTAATTTCTAAGGTAAGGACATGTTCGGCACAGCTTTGTGGGCCGAAGGGCCTGTATTGTGCTGTAGGTTTCTACGTTTCTATGTTTCTACTCCAAAGGAACCCTACCAGCGAATGTATCGTTACCGCCACCACCTCCCCCCACCCCAGCTCTGCTTTCCACAGGGATTGCTCCCTCTGTGATTCCTTTTCCATTCATCCCTCCCTACTAATCTCCCTTCAGATGATACTAAGATAGGTGGCGTTGTGGATAATGAAGTAGGTTTTCAAAGCTTGCAAAGAGATTTGGGCCAGTTAGAAGAGTGGGCTGAAAGACGGCAGATGGAGTTTAATGCTGATAAGTGTGAATGCTACATTTTGGTAGGACTAATCAAAATAGGACATACATGGTAAATGGTAGGGCATTGAGGAATGCAGTAGAACAGAGGGATCTAGGAATAATGGTGCATAGTTCCCTGAAGGTGGAATCTCATGTGGACAGGGTGGTGAAAAAAGCTTTTGGTGTGCTGGCCTTTATAAATCAGAGCATTGAGTACAGGAGTTGAGATGTAATGTTAAAATTGTACAAGGCATTGGTGAGGCCAAATTTGGAGTGTTGTGAACAGTTCTGGTCACTGAATTATAGGAAAGATGTCAACAAAATAGAGAGGGTACAGAGGAGATTTACTAGAATGTTACCTACGTTTCAGTACCTAAGTTACAGAGAAAGGTTGAACAAGTTAGGTCTTTATTCTTTGGAGCGTAGAAGGTTGAGGGGGGACTTGATAGAAGTATTTAAAATTATGAAGGGGATTGATAGAGTTGACGTGGATAGGGTTTTTCCATTGAGAGTAGGGGAAATTCAAACAAGAGGACATGAGTTGAGAGTTAAGGGGCAAAAGTTCAGGGGTAACACGAGGGGGAACTCCTTTACTCAGAGAGTGGTAGCTGTGTGGAACGAGCTTCCAGTAGAAGTGGTAGAGGCAGGTTCGATTTTGTCATTAAAAAAAAAATTGGATAGATATATGGACAGGAAAGGAATGGAGGATTATAGGCTGAGTGCCGGTAGATGGGACTAGGTGAGAGTAAGCGTTCGGCACAGACTAGAAGGGCCGAGATGGCCTGTTTCCGTGCTGTAACTGTTATATGGTTATAGGTACTAAGTGGTACACCTGCCCATACATCTCCTAACTCAGGGGTCCCCAACCTTTTTGGCACTGCGGACCAGTTTCATATTGACAATATTCTTGTGGACCCGCCGATCCGGGGTGGGGGGGGGGTTGCCAACGGACAAGAGTAGCAGTCAAATACGTTGAGTTTACCCCGAGAAAGACTACAATGACCATGAAGCCTTGCGCGGCCACCAGTGCGCATGTGTGACTTGCGCATGCGTGCACATGCCGATTATTTCTCTACAAATCGTTTTCGGCGATTCCGTTCGGGGGTGGGGGTGGGGTGTTAATCACGACCGGAATATTGGTGATAAGTGACTAATACACTCAATTTCGTTTCTAAAAGGGTTTATCTAACGAATTTAATATTAAACACACAGCGCATACATTCCTCGCATGAATATAGCGATAAGTCAATTATCAGGGGAGGACAGGGGAGCTTGAAGTACGTGTTGAACGAACTTCCAGTAGAAGTGGCAGAAGCAGGTTCGATATTATCATTTAAAGTTAAATTGGATAGGTATATGGACAGGAAAGGAATGGAGGGTTATGGGCTGAGTGCAGGTCGGTGGGGCGAGGTGAAAGTAGCATTCAGCACGACTAGAAGGGCAGAGATGGCCTATTTCCGTGCTGTAATTGTTATATGGTTATATAAGTCAATAGCATCATAACATTTTAAGTAACGTTTGGATATTAAACACACAGCACATATTTTCCCCGTATGAACATATAAAATCATTGCAATGCACCAATATCGCTGAATCAGTGGGAGCCCTGGACTCAAGACGGTCCTATCGAGGGGTGATGGGAGACAGCGATACTCGAAGGGGGTTCCTTGTGTCCAGTTTATTCCGCAATTTAGTTTTCGTTGCATTCATTGCAGAGATATGTTGGAAATGGAAGCAACGTTTTCAGTGCTTCCGTGGCTATCTCAGGATATTGAGCCTTGACTTTGATCCAGAATGCCAACAGAGATGTTATGTCAAACATACTTTTCAGCCCGCCGTCATTTGCAAGCTCGAGGAGTTGATGTTCTTCCCGCGCTGACATGGACGACGCATGCGTAATGACCTCACGTGCGTAATGGCTCAACAGTGGGCGTGACAGGGAATGAGGAAAGGTGCAGCTGACTTCTATCGCCAAATCATATTGTTTCCTTGTGGCCCGGCAAGGAATGAGGAAAGGTGCCACCCATGACAGGGAATGAGGAAAGGTGCGGCTGACTCATATCGCCAAATCATATCGTTTTCTCGCGGCCCGGTAGCGCATGTTCTGCGGCCCGGTGGTTGGGGACCGCTGTCCTAACTCACTTTCATTCCGAGCCCCAAACCACCCTTCCAGGGGAGGCAGCATTTCACCTGCAAACCTGCTGAGGCTGCCTATTGTGCACAGTGTCTCCGATGTGACCCCTTCTACATTGGTAGGATCGTCATAAATTGAGAGACTGGTTCATCGAGCTCCTCTGCACCCGCCACAAGCGGGACTTTCTGGTGGCCAAGTAGTTTAATTCCCATTCCCATTCCAACATGTCAATCCATGTCCTCCTCTTGTGCCACAATGAGGCCACTCTCAGGGTGGAGGGGCAACACCTCATATTCCATCTGGGTACCCTCCAACCCTTGCCCCATTCTCTTTTCCCCACTCTGACCTTTTACTTCTTCTCACCTGCCTATTACTTTCCCCTGGCTCTCCTCCAATCTATTCTCCAGCCTCCTGGGTTCACCTATCACCTTCCAGCTAGCCTATTTCCTCTCCCCCCACCTTTTAATTCAGGCATCTCACCCCTTCCCTCTCAGTCGTGACGAAGGGTCTCAGTCCGAAACGTCAACTGTTTACTCTTCCATAGATGCTGCCTGGCCTGCTGAGTTCCTCCAGCACTTTGTGTCTGTTGCTTTGGATTTCCAGCATCTGCAGACTTTCTCTTGTTTGTGATAGATCTCTGTAATGGCCACATCAGGCTGGCCTAAGTATTATGGAGGACTTGAAGTATGCAAGCATCGACTGCTTCATCATCAAAGGAGATGTGAATGGAATTGAATGTTGTGCAATATGAGAGAACATCCCAAATTCTTACATTGCCATGGAGACAAGGTCATTGAAGAAGCAATAGAAGATGTTTGTGGTTAGGACATTGTCCAGTGACATCCCAGGGCAGAGAGACTCGATCTGCAATAACTGCACCTTCCCTAATGCAAAAGGGGCACTTAACTCCTGGTGAGAAATTGGGAATGAGGAGATTATCAAATTACTGTTCCAAGAGCTTTTACTGATCCACTGATCAACTGGGGTGGAATGCAATCACTGTAGAGTTAAGACCTCGACTGCATGTTCACAGGTTTCCTTCTTCAACAGTTGTCTGTTAGTCTGTAAGGAAAGGGGCACACTGAAACTGGGATGTAGATCCAGTGGTTGTCTTCTATTGAGACACTCCACAGTAGGAGGGACTACAATGTAAGCATTAGGAGGCAGCTATATAAATGCATGAAGGAAGCTTGGAAGATGCTTCTGTGGAGGATTAGAGTTGGCAAAGACCTATGGGGCCCAATGACATGTTTCTGTGATGTGACTGAAATCAGTAATGCGGTAAAAGAGCATGGTTCAAGGCGCAGAGTGGAAGGAAAAATGTTTGTCTGAAATACAAGGACAACTGACTGGAATTGGAAATGTTTTAGGAAGATTTATAATTAATTAGCTTAGAGAGATGGAAAGAGAGATCTTACAGTGCAATAGACCAATGATATCTTTATTTCATAAAGCACGTTATATACATCATGTTCACTTCACACAGTATGGAGAGAAGAAAATTAAGTAAATAGCGATAAATAGCAGCATTTGGTCAATGAGAAGGTGGGAACCCTGACAGAGCAGCATACCCACACTACATTGGATAATGTCCTCAAACCTTAGGACTGGGATTTGAACCTACAACTTTCCACCTCAGTAGTGAACTTCCATCCAGTTGACAGATGGCTACAACTAACACATCTGAATGGAACTGGTGGGATGGACAGGAACTAGTTCATCAGGAGGAAGCCACAAGAGTTGAGGCTGCACTCTTGTGCGATTGTCTGACCTGGTTGATTTGAATATGCTCCATTGGTGCTGCAGTATTTCTGCTTTTCTGTTGCCCTCATGTAAATGACCAGCTAACCATCACACTGCCAGAAGCGCGCTGTAGACCCACCAGAGTTCCAGGAGGAAGTGTGCAACCTGCCACCAAGAAGTGTGAAAGCACCCGAGCAGAAATAGCTCAAAATTTCAATGACACTCGAATGAACTGGGAAATGGTTAGTATTATATGAATGGGGGCACAGAATTCAATAATTTCATTTGGAACCTGTTTCAGCTTACAAGATGGGATTGGGTCCAATTCTGTATTTTTTGTTAGAGAATGAAGCTAAGCAGGTGGATGGAGTATCAAAGAGAGAGCATCTATGTAGTAGTGATCTTAATTCAGTCCAGATACGTCATTAAGCATAGAATGGGATAAAGATAAAAGACTAATGCTTCCAAGTTGGGGTAACACCAATTCCACTTGTCAGAGAAGTAATTTTGTAAAACTGGTCTGGAAACAACTACTTGAAGATGATTCAGTCTCACAACAATGGGAAGCTCTTGAGAAAGAAATTAAAGGTGTTCAGAGTGAACAAGGTCATACTGAGATAATGGGTGGGACAGATCCCGGGTGCAGAAGGGTTCATGCCAAACAGTGATGGCTTTATGCAGCAGAACGTCTGGAAGAATATAAGATGCAGCAAAGAAATGAAAGGGGAAGTTAGCAAAGCAAAGGGGAGTGTGGAAAAGTTTGGCAAGTGGAATCAAATAAAATATTTTCTAAGTACATAAAAGTATGTGCACCATTGGTTACTATAAAGACAACTTGTTTGAGGGTCAGAGAATGTTGGTAAGATTCCTGACATACTTCTTGTGTTTCTGTTCAGCTGAATGAGTGCGATATCAGATGGGATAAGCTGACGGAGGAAATATTAAAGACTTGAAAATCGATAGATCTTCAGGCCCAGGAGTGCTGTCAGAGACTGGAGGACTGCTGATGTTATGATGGAAGAAGACAGAAACCAAATAATTATAGGCCAGTATATCAACTTGCTTGGTGGGCACATCATTGAAATCACTCAGGTTCATCCTGAAGTATCAGTAAGAAAGGCAGACATTAATCTGAATGTTGTTGGCATGGATTTATTCTGTGACTTTTTGCTATGACATACAAAGTTGAATTTCTGATGAAGTAACAAGAAGGCTGATGATACCAAAAATGTTTGATGTGCCTGCGTGGATCTTCATAATCTTTTGAATAATGCTCCACAAAGCAGGATGGTCAAGCCAGGAGATTCAGAAGGGAGTGGGAGATTGAGTCCAAAATTGGATAAGTGTCAGGAAACAAAGGGCAGGAGTTGTTGAGTGTTTCTGTGACTTGAAGAGGTTCCCAATGAGATTTCATAGGACTCTGTATTCCACCACTTGTCTTTGGTGATTTAGGCATCATATTGAAGTGCAACCTTGAAATTTATGTATAACACTGTCCATGTGACTGATATTGAGAAGGTAAACTTTAGACTGTTTTCTAAATAGACGGCCTGGCAAATGAAAAATGGAAATAATGTTATTGTCAAGCCATGGCATCAATTTAAGGTTATGGTTTGGGGTGAGTGGGAGCTCCACTAGATCTGTATACAACCCTGGTTAGGCCATAACTTGAGTAGAATATACACTTCTAAAAGGACAAATAAAACAAATACTATTTAGAGCATATCGTAGATCACCATGGGGTCCAAGGGAGATAGAGGTAAAAATCTTCAACAAGTATCTGAGAAGTGCAAAAGAACAATTGCCAAAATGATGAAGGACCATTACACAGCTTGAACTGGGAAATAGTCAGTGTGATATTGAAGTAGATAGAGCATTCAAAATGTCATCCAGAACATTTCAGCCCAACAAGATGAGGTTGGGTACAATTATGTATTTTGGTTTATCAGAGTTACTTGGTCAGATGGAGATCATCAGGGAGAGAGCATCTGGGTAATAGTGATCTTAATACAGTTTACGTAGATTTTGCATTAAGAGTGGAATGGGATAACGATAAAATAGGAGTCAAGGTTCTAAATTGGGGAAATACCAACTGTGCAGTGGTTTAGTCAAACTAGAGTAGAAGCAGCTGCTTCGAGATGATTCAGTTTCAGAGCAGTGGGAATCACTTGAGAAGGAAATAAGAAGGACTCAGGATGAGCATGAGTGATGGCCATGTGTTTAATGTGGACTGTTTCTTTACTAGACAACCCAACTATCAGGTGGCGTCAGATGAATTAATTGGTAGGATTAAGGGGGAAGAAGAGAAATCTTTTCACCCAAGGGTCACTGCATGAAAGGGTGGAAGAACCAGAAGTCAGTCTCACATTTAAAAGCCTTTGAATGTACACTGAAGAGCGGTAACCTGCAGGGATATGGAAGGTAGGGAGTGGCTGGAGAGTTCTCTCTGCACAAAAATAGAGATGAACAGCCTCTTTGGAGTTGCAACTATGATCTTATAATTCTTTTCAAAATCCAGACAGATTCTGTGACCCAGGGTATCTTTGCTAGATGCTGTGCACTGCTCCTGTGTTGTCCTCAGGATGATCAATTCCAGAAACTGTCTCTGGTTCTTCATCTCCTCCTATCCCTAGTTTGTTCAACTTCTGTCCATTCAGAGTCTCAATGACTCTGGAAAGGATGTTTCAAAGCAGTACTCACTGACAGCTTCTAATAACACCACGCATCACATAATAAACTGGGTTTGCACAGACAGTGTTTCTCAAAACCTGTTTATTTATTATCCATCCATTTCACAGTGCCATGGAACACATTTTCAGTTTAAAGCACAGTGTAATTGCTTGTACTTTAAAGTTCTGAAGAACACCAAGTACTGAGGAGACCTTGCCTTTGTGGGCTTGTATAAATTCGGTGATGGGGAGGTCAGAATCAGCTTTCCCTTTGATTGGTCAGTGCAGATAACAGGCAGCAGACGGTGACTCTCCACCAGCTATTTCAGAGCCAAGATCAACCTATCAACGACAGTCCCCACCCAATTTCTTACGTTTCCTTCAAACCCACCCCTTTCAGTCTGTGGAATTCATATCAGTGGAAACATCTGACTGTCCCTTGTTAACTATAACCAATTGCACCATCTAAACACAGATCAAAAGCTTTCTTTATTTTCTTAAGCATGTTTCATGAATCCTGGTGAACCTTCCACTTGACCGTAACATGAATGTTCTAATTTACAGTTTTAAAGCTCCTGATCAGTTATTTCAATCAGGGTTTTCCTGGTCTGCAATGATAGCAATACCACTAGACCATGGTTAGAATTGACAGATCTTTCCCTAACTTTTAATTACATTCCTTATGACCACAAAGGGATATTTCATGACATTTATCATCTCCTCCCGGAACTTCCTCTGGGTGATGGCATAAATAAACATGTTGGTGCAGGAGCTGAACAACTGAAACATTGTTCCAATGGTGTCTACCACAACATAATCAAAAGGTATTCCTACGTATTGTCCAGTAATTCTTTGAACTGCTAGACTGAACACCCGAACTATCCAGAAGAGGACAAAACTGGTTGAAATTGCGAAGAGCAGAATGATGGACCTTTTTCGATTCTTCATCTCTGGGTCATCCTTCTTTTCCCCACTCTGCTGACCCCTCAGTCTCCTGCGGACTGCACTGGCCTTCAGGATGTGCCTGACAGTGACAGCATTGAGCAGCAGGATCAGCACAAAGGGGACGATGGGGGTTAAAAATCCGTGCCCCCAGTCAAATTGTTGCCACACGGGGGAAGTTATGAACCAATACGATATCACGCAGAAATATGGCTGGTACTTGAAATACCACGGGATGTTGGTCAACACGCTCAGCAGACTCACCACTGCAATAACGATAGCTGCACCTTTTTCAGTGCAATATCTGGTCTTCAGCCTCTGGAAGCAAATGGCCACTGTGCGGTCCAAGGTGAAGCCAACAGTGAGCCAGACAGAGCAGGAAACAGAAATGTAACCTATTGTATCTACGACATTGCACTCGGGAGAGTAATAAAAGCCAAACACCCTTTGGAGAATGACGCGAAATATGACGACCAATAGATCCGCCACAGCCATGGCTACAAGGTATGAAGTGACAACTTTGGAGAGTCTACACCGCCCTCGCAATAGTGTTACAAATGCCACCACGTTTGCTGTGAATTTTGGAAAAGTAAACATAAATTTGTCAACTGAAGGGGAACAAGTAGAGTCATTGTTAATTATTGCAGGTTCAATAGCTGAGATGAAATAAATGGGGCGACCAAATGGGTAAGCAGGTACATTGTCAATGAAACACAACATATACCAAGTTTGGAATTGGATGAACTGGTGCAGTAATGTTCAATACAGCCTCAGTAGATGACAGTGGAGTTTCCATATTTACCCCAGACATGGGCCGGAAATGGGGTCAAGGAGGCAATGAGGCTCCAGTCAGTCACTCATCGGAGCTCCCTATACGGTTGACAATGGGAACCACTTGGATGAGTTGAGGAGTTGGACAGCCAGCTGGTTTAACTCGTCCTCACAGGGAACATCTTGTTCACTCACTTGGTTTGAACAAGAAGTGTTGCCAAGTGAACCCACAAAGTTTCCAGCTGTGTCCACCCCAGGGTTGAATTTCCGGAACATTCCTTGTTCCATTTCACATGGGTCTCATTCCTCTCTCTTCCCCTCATGGTTTTGACTGATTGAGGCCAGTTCCTGCTCATGCCCTGAATAGAAAAGCTTCAGGAATTTTGCTGCAATTTCCAATTGTTTGTTCCGTTTTCAGCTCTTCACCTCTTGCCTTTTCTATCTCAATTTCTAGAGATGGGTTAGCAACCGATATCCACCAGGGAGACCTTGTGTTTATATTCATTAAATATCTACATATCCCTGGGAAAACATGGGATGAATAATCTTACATTTTAGTTGGAGATATGCACCAACAAAAGTCTATTTACATATGATACATTGCATGATCTGGAAGTAAACTAGCAGGGCTTGAAATAATTGAAGTCGTTAGTTTGGATCCAGTGCTCAAAAAGTGCAAACCCCACTGTACCTGGTGAAGGAGACTGAGCTATTAAGACTGAAGCCTGGCAGACGCGGTGGAGAGGTAGTAAATACAATTAAGAAAGCGGAGAGGAATATTAGTGGCCAGTCAGAGCTGGAGTAACAATCATAAATAAGCAATATTGAACAAATCCATCATCAAGTTCCATTATTAAATCTATCAAAGTGGTAATGGTTAGAATGACTTACACAGAACTCCAATGATTGCCAGGATCCGGTAGTAATGAGGTAAAAAATCATTGAAAAAATAGATTACACGATCTCTCATCATGCTTGCAGAAAATCACAATGCCCTCCAGCGGGGAAGAGTTAATGTTGACTCCACTGCCTGAGTCCACTCCCTCAGTGACCACCTGTACTTATAGAGGCAAGTGGCATCCACAGGGACCACAGGGTGACGTGATTATTGTTAGTTACCTGGATCAGGATAAACACGTTACAACATTAGCTCCATGTCTGACGCATCAATTAACAAATGAACAACAGAGTGTGGTCAGACACACCTGGTGTTCAAGCACTGGGATGGAAACTGAAGGCCACAGGCTGGAAACACAGAGGAGAGTCTTCAATGTATCCTACCTGTTGTGGGTTTGTAACGGTGACCCACTCACACCTTCTTCCATCTCCTGTCCCAATATCTTTACCGCTTGGTAAGCCCTTGCTGCATTCTGCTCCTCAACCCCATACACTCACACAGAGCAATCTCCTAACCTCTACTTCCAGCTTTTGGCAAAAAATTAAAGCCCTCATGTCTGTCATCATTCTCCACTTCTTACTCAGTGGCTCAGGCAGACTAATGGAAATTTTCCTGGAGTAACATTGTCTGGCTAGAGCTCTGTGACTAATAGTGTTCTGCAGGGATCTATACTGGGAACCCTGCTCGAATGACTTGGGTGAAAATATGGATGGATGGGTTAGTAAGTTTGCAGATAAGGGTATAGATCTGTTGCAGAAATGTGAGGTGTTGCATTTTGTGGGATCAAAGGTACTGAGTCTGCCTCTGTGACTCAGAAGTTGGGAGGGAGAAGAAGAGGCATACTGTAGTGATAGGGGATTCGTTGACTAGGGGAACGGACAGGAGATGATGCGGGCAAGAATAAGATTCCTGAAAGGTATGTTGCCTCCAGGTGCCGGGGTCTGGGATATGTCAGACTGAGTCCTCAGCATTCTTAAATGGGAAGGTGAACAGCCTGAAGTCGTGGTCCATGCAGGGACCAATGACATGGGTGGGACAAGTGACGAAGCTCTGCATAGGGAGGTCAGGGAGTTATGTATTAAGTTAAAGTGTTGTGTTTTCAGAATTACTACCCGTGCCACATGCTATTGAAACCAGGACGAGGAAGATTATATAGTTTAAAACGTGGCTAAGGAATTGGTATAGGAGGGAGGACATAACATTTTTGGATCATTGGGCTCTCTTCCAGGGAAGGTGGGATCTGTACAGAAGGGATGGTTTGCACCTGAACTGGAGGGGGACTAATATTGTAGCGAGAAGGTTTGTTAACGCTGCACAGTTGGGTTGCAGGGGGATGGGAACCAGCGTGCCAAAACGAGTTAGTGGAGAGGTTGTGGAGCCAGATGTTGGTAAGACCTCAGACAAAGTTAAGAATCAAAAGGTTGAGCATGGTGTGACTAGTGTCCTGAGCTACATACAGTATATTTCAATGCAAGAAGTATTGTAGGAAAGGCGGATGATAGAGCTGAAGGTGAGGTAGCTGGTTCATAAACAGAGGTAATGTGTAGTGAGGAGAAGCTGTTGATAGGGCAAAACTGCAGTCAACTGGATAAGTTGCAATGGAAAAGACAAAAATGAAAAGAGTGAATACAGGACTGAAGGTGTTATTTTTTCAATGCGTGCAGTATATAGAATAAGGTAGATGAACTTGTAGCACAGTTGCAGATTGGCAGGTATAATGTAGGCATCACTGAGTCATGGCTGAAAGAAGATTATAGCTGGGAGTGTGCTGCTCAAGGATACACATTGTATCGAAAGAACAGGCAGGAAGGCAGGAAGGCAGAGGGGGTGGTGTTGCTCTGTTGGTAAAATATGAAATCATATCATTAGAAAGAGGTGACATAGGGTGGAAGGTGTTGAATCATTGTAGATAGAGCTAAGGAACTGCAAAGGTAAAAAGACCATGATGGGAGTTGTATACAGACCCACAAACAGTAGTAAGAATGTGGTCTACAAATTACGTCGGGAGATGGAAAATGCATGCCAAAAGGGCAATGTTACAATGGTCATGGGAGATTTCAGTATACAGGTAGATTGGGAAAATGAGGTTGATGCTGGATTCCAGGAAGGGGTACTTCTAGAGTGCCTATGAGATGGCTTTTTAGAGCGGTTCGTGTTTGAGACCACTAGGGGCTCAGATATTCTGGATTAGGTGTTGTGCAATGAACCAGAATTCATTCGAGAGTTTATGGTAAAAGAAACCTTAGGGACAAGTGATCATAATATGATTGAATTCACCCTGAATTTTGAGAAGGAGAAGCTAAAATTAGATATATCAGTTTACGGTGGAGTAAAGGGAATTACAGAGACATGAGAGAGGGATGGCCAGAATTGACTGGGAAGAAACACTGGCCGGGGTGATGGCAGAGCAACAAAAGGTTGGAATTTTTGGAAGCAATTTGGAAGGCACAGGATCTATACATCTGAAAGATGAGGAAGGATTTTAAAGGAAAAATGACACAACTAGATTCTGGACTGGTTCCAGAAAGCTGAAAAATTGGAAATGTCACTCCATTCTTCAAGAAGGGAGAGAGGCAGAAGAAAGGAAACTATAGGCCAGTTAGCCTGACCTCAGTGGTTGGGAAGATGTTGGAGTCAATTGTTAAACATAGAAACATAGAAAATAGGTGCAGGAGTAGGCCATTCGGCCCTTCGAGCCTGCACCGCCATTTATTATGATCATGGCTGATCATCCAACTCAGAACCCAGCCTTCCCTCCATACCCCCTGACCCCTGTAGCCACAAGGGCCATATCTAACTTCCTTTTAAACATAGCTAATGAACTGGCCTCAACAGTTTGCTGTGGCAGAGAATTCCACAGATTCACCACTCTCTGTGTGAAGAAGTTTTTCCTAACCTCGGTCCTAAAAGGCTTCCCCTCTATCCTCAAACTGTGACCCCTCGTTCTAGACCTCCCCAACATCGGGAACAATCTTCCTGCATCTAGCCTGTCCAATCCCTTTAGGATCTTATACGTTTCAATCAGATCCCCCCTCAATCTTCTAAATTCCAACGAGTACAAGCCCAGTTCATCCAGTCTTTCTTCATATGAAAGACCTGCCATCCCAGGAATCAATCTGGTGAACCTTCTTTGTACTCCCTCTATGGCAAAGATGTCTTTCCTCAGATTAGGGGACCAAAACTGCACACAATACTCCAGGTGTGGTCTCACCAAGGCCTTGTACAACTGCAGTAGTACCTCCCTGCTCCTGTACTCGAATCCTCTCGCTATAAATGCCAGCATACCGTTCGCCTTTTTCACCGCCTGCTGTACCTGCATGCCCACTTTCAATGACTGGTGTATAATGACACCCAGGTCTCGTTGCACCTCCCCTTTTCCTAATTGGCCACCATTCAGATAATAATCTGTTTTCCTATTTTTGCCACCAAAGTGGATAACTTCACATTTATCCACATTAAATTGCATCTGCCATGAGTTTGCCCACTCACCCAACCTATCCAAGTCACCCTGCATCCTCTTAGCATCCTCCTCACTGCTAACACTGCCACCCAGCTTCGTGTCATCCGCAAACTTGGAGATGCTGCATTTAATTCCCTCATCCAAGTCATTAATATATATTGTAAACAACTGGGGTCCCAGCACTGAGCCTTGCGGTACCCCACTAGTCACCGCCTGCCATTCTGAAAAGGTCCCGTTTATTCCCACTCTTTGCTTCCTGTCTGCTAACCAATTCTCCACCCACACCAATACCTTACCCCCAATACCGTGTGCTTTAAGTTTGCACACTAATCTCCTATGTGGGACCTTGTCAAAAGCCTTTTGAAAATCCAAATATACCACATCCACTGGTTCTCCCCTATCCACTCTACTAGTTACATCCTCAAAAAATTCTATGAGATTCGTCAGACATGATTTTCCTTTCACAAATCCATGCTGACTTTGTCCGATCATTTCACCGCTTTCCAAATGTGCTGTTATCACATCCTTGATAACTGACTCCAGCAGTTTCCCCACCACCGACGTTAGGCTAACCGGCCTATAATTCCCCGGTTTCTCTCTCCCTCCTTTTTTAAAAAGTGGGGTTACATTAGCCACCCTCCAATCCTCAGGAACTAGTCCAGAATCTAACGAGTTTTGAAAAATTATCACTAATGCATCCACTATTTCTTGGGCCACTTCCTTAAGCACTCTGGGATGCAGACCATCTGGCCCTGGGGATTTATCTGCCTTCAATCCCTTCAATTTACCTAACACCACTTCCCTACTAACATGTATTTCGCTCAGTTCCTCCATCTCACTGGACCCTCTGTCCCTTACTATTTCTGGAAGATTATTTATGTCCTCCTTAGTGAAGACAGAACCAAAGTAATTATTCAATTGGTCTGCCATGTCCTTGCTCCCCATAATCAATTCACCTGTTTCTGTTTGCAGGGGACCTACATTTGTCTTTATCAGTCTTTTCCTTTTTACATATCTATAAAAGCTTTTACAGTCCGTTTTTATGTTCTCTGCCAGTTTTCTCTCATAATCTTTTTTCCCCTTCCTAATTAAGCCCTTTGTCCTCCTCTGCTGAACTCTGAATTTCTCCCAGTCCTCAGGTGAGCCACTTTCTCTGGCTAATTTGTATGCTACTTCTTTGGAATTGATACTATCCCTAATTTCTCTTGTCAGCCACGGGTGCACTACCTTCCTTGATTTATTCTTTTGCCAAACTGGGATGAACAATTGTTGTAGTTCATCCATGCAACCTTTAAATGCCTGCCATTGCATATCCACCGTCAATCCTTGAAGTGTCATTTGCCAGTCTATCTTAGCTAATTCATGTCTCATACCTTCAAAGTTACCCCTCTTTAAGTTCAGAACCTTTGTTTCTGAATTAACTACGTCACTCTCCATGTTAATGAAGAATTCCACCATATTATGGTCACTCTTACCCAAGGGGCCTCTCACGACAAGATCGCTAATTAACCCTTCCTCATTGCTCAAAACCCAGTCCAGAATAGCCTGCTCTCTAGTCGGTTCCTCGACATGTTGGTTCAAAAAACCATCCCGCATACATTCCAAGAAATCCTCTTCCTCAGCACCTTTACCAATTTGGTTCACCCAGTCTACATGTAGATTGAAGTCACCCATTATAACTGCTGTTCCTTTATTGCACACATTTCTAATTTCCTGTTTAATACCATCTCCGACCTCACTACTACTGTTAGGTGGCCTGTACACAACTCCCACCAGCGTCTTCTGCCCCTTAGTGTTACGCAGCTCTACCCATATCGATTCCACATCTTCCCGGCTTATGTCCTTCCTTTCTATTGCGTTAATCTCTTTTTTAACCAGCAACGCCACCCCACCTCCCCTTCCTTCGTGTCTATCCCTCCTGAATATTGAATATCCCTGAACGTTGAGCTCCCATCCCTGGTCACCCTGGAGCAATGTCTCTGTGATCCCAACTATATCATAATCATTAATAACAATCTGCACTTTCAATTCATCCACCTTATTACGAATGCTCCTTGCATTGACACATAAAGCCTTCAGGCACTCTTTTACAACTCTCTTAGCCCTTTTTAATGCTTGCCCTGGATTTGTCGGCCTGCCACTTTTACTTTTCCCCTTTGTACTTTTTGCTTCTACGCTCACTTTACACCCCTCTGTCTCTCTGCACTGGTTCCCATCCCTCTGTTGTGAACTAACCTCCTCACACCTAGCCGCTTTAATTTGATTCCCACCCCCCAACCATTCTAGTTTAAAGTCACCTCAGTAGCCCCCGCTAATCTCCCTGCCAGGATATTGGTAAGTATGAAGTATCAGCGTACTTGGGGGCACATGATAAAATAGGCCATAGTCAGCATGGTTTCCTCGAGGGAAAATCTTGCCTGACAAAGCTGTTGAAAATCTTTGACAAAATAACAAGCAGGATAGACAAAGGAGAATTGGTTGATATTGTGTACTTGGATTTTCAGAAGGCCTTTGACAAGGTGTCACATATGAGGCTACTTAACAAGCTACGAGCCCATGGTTTTACAGGAAAGATTCTAGCATTGATAAAGTAGTGGCTTATTGGCAAGAGGCAAAGAGTGGGAATAAAGGGAACCTTTTCTGGTTGGCTTCCAGTGACTAGTAGAGTTCAATAGTGGTCTGTTTTGGGACTGATTCTATTTATGTTATATGTCAAGGATTTGGATGATATAATTGATGGCTTTGTTACAAAATTTGCAGACAATTTGAAGATAAATATAGGGGCAGGTAGCTTTGAGAAAGTAGAGAGGCTACAGATGGACTTAGACAGATTAGGAGAATGGGCAAAGGAATGGCAGATGGAATACAGCATTGGGAAGTATATGGTCATGCACTTTGGTAGAAGAAATGAAAGGGTTGACTATTTTCTAAATGGAGAGAAAATAGGAAAAACTGAGGCACAAAGGGACCTGGGAGTCCTTGTGCAGGATTCCCCAAAGGTTAGTTTGCAGGTTGAATCTGTAGTGAGGATGGCAAATACAATGTTAGCATTAATTTCAAGAGGACTGGAATATAAAAACAAGGATATAATACTGAAACTTTATAAAGAACTGGTAAGGCCTTACTTGCAGTATTGTGAGCAGGTTTGGGCTCCTTATCTTAGGAAGGACACACTGAGACGGGAGAGGGTTCTAAGGAAGTTCACAAAAATGATTCCAGGATTGAATGGCTTGTCATGTGAAGAGCATTTGATAGCCCTAGGCCTGTATTCACTGGAATTCAGAAGAATGTTGGGTGACCTCATTGAGACCTATCAAATGTTAAAAGGCCTTGATAGAGTAGATGTGGAGAGAATATTTGCTATGGTGGGAGAGTCTAAGACCAGAGGACACAGCCTCAGAATAGACGGGCATCCTTTTAGAATGGAGAGGAGGACAAATTTCTTTAGCCGGGGAGTGGTGAATCTGTGGAATTCTTTGCCACAGGCAGCTGTGAAGGCCAAGTCTTTATGCATGTTTAAGGCAGAGGGTGATAGATTTTCCTTTGGTCAGGGCATGAATGGATATGGGAAGAAGGCAGGAGACTGGAGCTGAGAGGAAAATTGGATCAGCCATGATGAGCTGGTAAAGCAGACTCGATAGGCCGAATGGCCTAGTTCAGCTCCTATGGTCTTTTGGTCATTATCTTAGCATCTAACTCCCTGAACTCACTTTGCAGATGCTCATCACTCTTCCTACCTATGCCACTGGTACCTGCATGGACCACGACCTCCAGCTGTTCACACTCCCATTTAAGATTGACGAGGACTCAATCCGGATGTCCCGCACCTGGCAACTAGGAGGCAACATACCATCCGCAAATCTCTTTCTCATCCACAGAACCTCCTTTTTGATCCACTAACTAGCGAAACTTCTACTACTACCCCAGCTCGCCTCTTCTCCCCCGCCTTCCCTTCAGAACCGCAGTGTCAGACTCACTGCCAGAGGTGTGACTGCCATGACTTTCCTCTGCTAGTTCAACCTCCCCAACCGTGCGTGTGTGTGAGGCCCACTCTCATCGTTTTCTTTTTGCTTCAACATTGTGAATCTTTGCAGCTTTGGTGGCACCGTGACTGAGAAGGCGGCACCAGGACGAGTGAGTCAAGGCTGCACGTTCCCAAGAAGTGTGATCGGTCTCAAGGGCCTTAAGCCAAGTTTTGGGTGTGTCCTTGAATCGTTTTCACTGACCCCCAGGAGAGCGCTTCCCTGTGGACAGTTCCCCGAAGAACAGCTGCTTGGGGATGCAAGCGTCCAGTGTAGAAGACTGGCAAAGAATGCAGCATGGTATAGATCAGCTGCAGATAGACATCCTGACAACATGCCTGCCGAAGTTTCGTCAGCAATGTGTGGACAGTGGGCATGTCTGCTGCAGACAGCACTTCCGTGCCAGGAATTCCGTCTTGCCAGTTGATTTTCATCGTCTTCTGTAGACATGACAAGTGGAAGTAGTTCAGTCTAAGCATGTGGATCATTACACAGTCCACATTTTGCATGACAGTGTGGTAGACTTTCGATTATGAAGACATGCAGTCCTCCTTTATTGTCATTTAGTAATGCATGCATTATGAAATGATACAATATTTCCTCCGGTGTGATATCACAAAACACAGGACAGACCAAGACTGAAAAAACTAACAAAACCACAAAATTATAACACATAGTTACAACAGTGCAACAATACCATAACTTGATGAAGAGCATGATCAAGAAACATCTTGATGAAGTTTCAGATTGGTCTGCAGAGTAATTCTCCTTCACCCCCAGAGAGTGTCACGTAGTCTCCCAAAACTGGCACTGGCCTTGGTCATCCTGCAGCAGACCTCACCGTCAATGTGATCCGCTCTTGACAGGTTGCTGCCAAGATACGTGAGCTTGTCGACAGCCTGGAGTCTAGCTGGATGGCTCCACATAGGGTTGATCTGGGGCTGCGTGGTGCATGACTTCCGTCATCTTGGTGCTGATGGAGAGACCAAGGTTGTCTCATGCAGTGGAAAATTTGTTGATGATATCGTGCATTAGGGAAATTCTAGGCAGTTTCTAGAGCAGGATACATGGTCGGCACAACATTGTGGGCTGAAGGGCCTGTAATGTGCTGTAGATTTCTATGTTCTATGTCGAACTCAGACCTTGCGCTAAATGCGCAGTCATTAGCATATGAGTCTCTCAGTGCCATCTCTTTGACCCTAGTAATGGCTTGAAGCCAACACAGGTTGAACAGTTTGCTATCTATCCTGTATTGGATGTGGATTCCAGGATCACTGCCCCGGTTGCATCAGTCAGCATCTCACTGAGTGTCACACTGAAGAGGGTGGGTGCCAGCACACATCCCTGCTTGACCCCATTTGCGATTGAGAAAGCAACAGAACAGTCACCATCATCGAGCACGTGGGCTGGCATCCCATCGTGAAACTGCTTGACCATCGTAATGCACCTGATGTCGAGGGGATTGGCTGCAGGGGTTCTCCGCACTGGCTCCTTCACCCTTTTCTCCCTCTTGACTGTCACCCAGTCTCCTGTGTCCTGCACCTTGGGAGTAACTACCTCTCCGTATGCCCTATCTATCACCCTCTTGGCCTCCCTAATGATCCGGAGTTCATCCAGTTCCAGTTCCGGCTCCTAATACAGAGTGTTAGAATCTGCAGTTGGACACCCTTTCGTGCAGGTCTCCCTGCCTTCCCACATCCTGCAGGAGGAGAATTCCACTAACCTGCTCGTCATCCCTACTGTCCCTAACAGAGCAACTACAGAGAAGGAAAAACAATAGACTGTGGGAGAGAAAAAATGCTCTACCTAAAGCCATTCTGACGGAAGCTTCAAAGAGCTAAAGCCTCAAAATCCCCTCCAATTCTGTCCACTCTGGCAATGGCCACTCCGCCTGGCCCTGCCTTATTTTAATTTGTTCTTGTCAATCAATCCTGCTGAGTGAGCTACATCTCCTCAGGCTTCCGATCTCTCCAGTTTGGTACTACCCAAAGCTCCAACCAGCTGCGAATCACTGCCTTTTCTGCTCTATCAAAGAGCCTGAGTGTACGACTTCTTTGCTCATCGCTCCAAACTGCAAGTCTCTGCCTTTTCTACTCCATCAGTGAACCTGAGTGAACTATGTTTTCTCAGTCCTCTGATCTCCGGATGGAGGCTGCTGAAAGCCTTTGTTTCCAGGATGTCAGAGATACCCTCCTTCTTCAAGAATGAGTTTCCCCTCCTCCACTGCTGATACTGCCCTCACCAGCATCTCCTTCATTTCTCAAACATCCACGCTCATCCCATTTCCTCCTGCCCCGCCTTAACAGTGATAGAGTTCCTCTTGTCTTTACCTACTACCCAATGAGTCTCCACATCCAACACATTATTCTCTGCAAATTCTGCCTTCTCCAAAGGGACCCTATCGCCAAACCTATCTTTAACTCTTACTCCCTCTGCTTTCCACAGGGATTGCTCCCACCATGATCCCCTTGTCCATTTGTCCCTCCCCACTAACCTCCCTCCCAATATTTATCCCTGCAAGCAGCCAAAATGCTACCCCTGCCCATTCACCTCCTCCCTCACCTCCATTCAGGGCCCCAAACAGTCCTTCCAGGTGAGGGAACACTTCAGCTACGAATCTGATGGGTTCGTCTATTATGTCCAACGTTCCTGATGTGGCCTCCTCTACACTGGTGAGAACTGTTGTAAATTGGGGGACTACCTCTGCTCCATCCGTCAAAAATTGAAATGCCAAACATTTTAATTCCAATTCCCATTTCCATTCTGACATGTCGGTCCATGGCCTCCTCTTGAGCAACAATGAGGCCACTCTTAGGGTGGAGGAGCAACACATTATATTCTGATTGGGTAGCTTCCAACCTGATGGCATGAATATTGATTTCTCTTTTTGGTAAGAAAATATAAATTCCTTCCCTCTCCGCTCTTCTATTCCCCAGTCTGGTCTCTTACACCGTCTAACCTGCCTAGCACCTCCCTATGGATCCCCTCCCCCCTCCCCTTCTCCTATAGTCCACTCTCCTCTCCTATCAGATTCCTTCCTCTCCAGCCCTTTGCCTTTCCACCCAGCTTCATCTATCACTTTCTCAATACCCTCCTTCCCCTTCCTCTGCCTTCTTATTTTGACATCTGCCCCCTTCCTTTCCAGATCTGAAGAAAGGTCTCACCTTGAAACATTGACTGATTATTAATTTCCATGGATGCTGCTTGATCTGCTGAGTTCCTCCAGCATTTCATGTGTGATACAATAGATTCAAGATTGCTTATTGCCATTTCCAGTACAGAAATGTAAAGGAGAATGATATATTTGTTACATGGTCCTGCCATGCATGTTACATAGCCTCCTCCCTGTTGGGAGTGTGACAAATAGTCCAAGAGCAGGGTTGTTGAGATTCTTCCTGGCGTTACTGGCTCCAGAGCAGTTTCCATTCCATGCAGTGATGCAGCTTCTTAGAATGCTTTTGATTGTGCATCTGTGCAACGACGTCCGCCCCCTCAGAAAGTCGAGGAGTTGGGCAGCTTTCCTGATTATGTACAACCTGTTCTGGGACCATGAGAAGTTGTGCGAGATGTGCACTCCCAGGAATTTGATTTGCTTGCTGTTTTCACTGTTGTGCCGTCGAAGTAAAGAAGGGTGCGAGTGATGTGAAGTCGATAACCATCTCCTTTGTCTTGTTGCCATTGAGGAAGAGGTTATTTGCCAGGCACCAGGCCTTGAGCTCTACCACCACCGTCTCTTCATTGGTGTGAGCCCTGCCATTGCTGTGTCGTTGATGAACTTGACTATGTAATAATTTGGGTGTTTGACTGTGCAGTTGTGTGTGAGCAGAGTGTACAGCAATACGGCCAGCACTCAGCCCTGGGGGTTGGGGTGGGTACCCACGTTGTGGATGATGGGGAGGGAGGAGTGTTTGTGCATCCTGATTGTCTAAGGTCTATTGGTTTGGTGTCCAACCCCCAGTTGCACAGTGGTGCATTTAGACAGACGAGTAGGAGTTTGTTCACCAAGGACAATAGTGTTGAATGCCAAACTGAAATGCAGAAACTGCACTCTGACATAAGTGCCCTTAGTTTCCAGGTGTGTCAGGGCCGGGTGCATGACAGATGCTGTGGCAACTGTCATAGGACAGTTTTGTCAGTAAGCATGTTGGTGAGAATCCAATGTGACAGGAATGGAGGTTTTGCTTTGTGCTATTACCAGCCATATAAAACACTCCATGATGATTGGTGTCAGTGCCACAGGGCGGTGGTCATTTAATTCAAAAGATGTAGGGTTCTTCAGTACTGGGGTGATGATGACAAATCTGAAGCATGTGAAGACAGCAGCCTGGATGAGTGATGCTCATGAAGTTGTCAGCGAGCTCGTGTGCACACTCCCCGAGTACTCAGCCGGGGATGTTGTCTGCTCCAGCTGCCTTACAGGTTTGACTCTCTGCAGAGTCCTTCTGATGTCTGCTGCTCTTACAGACAGTGGCTGCTCTCCTGGGAGAGGAGTAGCTTTCATGGGCAGCATTGTGTTGCATGCCTCGAAGTGTGCATAGGAGTTAGTTAGAGTGTCAAGGAGGGAGGCATTACCAGTACACTCAAAGGTGATTTTCCTTGTGTAATCAGTAATGCCCTTGCTGGCCAGCTACATACAGCAGGGATCATTATTGGACAAGTGTTCCCGAACTTTTTGAGCATACCAATGTCGTTTACACACTTATGATGGATGAGGCATATTCCTCAAGAAATGTGTCTTCTCTGTTTGTGGTGGCCTCCCTGAACATCTGCCAGTTAACCTAAACAGTCCTGAAGCATAGAGACTGCTGGGGTTATCATAATGGAGAAGTGATCACAGGCCAAGATGAGTGCATGGGATGGCTGAATAAGGGCCATGTTTCTTTGTATAAACATGGTCTCGTCTGTTTGTTCCCTTAGTAGTCATGGTGATGTGTTAGTGGAATTTGGATAAAATGTCTTTCAGGTTAACATCACTGAAGTCTCCAACAATTATGAAGAAACTGTCCAGTCTCGTATTTTGTAGAGAGCTGATAATACTGTAAAGCCCTCCCAGTGAGTCCTTGGTGCCCCTACTCAGGGGGATGTAGACAGCGGTGGTGAACACAACAGTAAACTCCCTGAGCAGGTAATGTGACCGGTATTTAATTACAAGATGTTCAATAGCCCCAGAACAGTGATTGCTGACTACAGATGAGTTTGCGCACCAACCTGTGTTAATGTTCATACAGATTCCAACAGGGAGTTTCTGTCTGCGTGGAACAGAGTCATCAAAGTGGTGGATAGAACCCAGTTCATCACTGGAAAAACCCTCTCCAACACTGAGCACATCTACATAAAGCACTGCCATATGAAAGCTGCATCCATCATCAAGGACCCCACCATCCAGGCCCTGATCTCCTCTCGCTGCTCCCATGAGAAAGGTGGTATGGGAGCTTTAGACACCATAACTTAGACCCTAGGTCTTACCAATTTGATTGAGTTTTTTGACAAGGTGAATGAGAGAGATTGATGAGAGCGGGGCAGTGGATGTTGCCTCCATGGATTTTAGTAAGGCATTTGACAAAGTCCCTCATGGGAAGCTAATCCAGAAGATTATGGTGCATGGGCTCCACAGTAAATTGGCTGTTTGGATTCAGAACTGGCATGTGCATAGAAGCCAGCGGGTAGTGGCTGAAGGGACTTATTTGAGCTGGGGGTCTGTAATTAGTGGTGTTCCACAGGGGTCTGTGCTGGGACCTCTGCTGTTTATAAATGACCTGGGTGAAAATGTAAATGGGTGGGTTAATAAGTTTGCAGATGATACCATGTTTGGTGGAGTTGGGTGAAGTGTAGGAGACTGGTAAAGAATAGAGCACAATATAGATCAGATGCAGATATGAGCAGAGAAATGGCAGATGGAGGTTAAGCCAGATAAATGTGAGGTGTTGCACCTTGGTAGGGCAAATGCAAGGACACAGTGCAAGAAGACACTGTTAAGGGCAAGATCCTTCACATGTTGCTGAGCAGAGAGATCTTGGGATCCAAGTTCAAAGCTCTTTGAAAGTGGCTACACAGGTTGATAAGGTGGTTAAGAAGGCTTATGGAATGCTTGCTTTTATTAGTCAAGGCATTGAGTTCAAACATCCCAAGGTTATATTGCAACTTTATAAATCTGGGGTTAGTTCACATCTGGAGTATTGCACACTGTTCTGGTTGCCCCATTTTAGGAAGGATATTGAGGCTTTGGAAAGGGTGCAGAAGAGGTTTACCAGGATGCTGCCTGGTTTAGAGGACGTGTGTTTTCATGAGAGGCTGGATAAACTTGGATTGTTTTCTCTGGAGCGCCGGAAGCTGAGGGGAGATCAGATAGAGGTTTATCAGATTATGAGAGGTATAGATAGAGTGGACAGAGAGTATCTGTTTCCCAGGATTGAAATGTCTAATACCAGGGGGCATGCATTGAAGGTGAGGCAGGGTAAGTTCAAGGGGGATGTGAGGTGTAAGTATTTTACTCAGAGAGTCGTGGATGCCTGGAATGTGCTGCCTGGTATGGTGGTAGAGGCAAATATATTAGAGGCTTTTACTAGATGTTTAGATAGTCACATGGATGTGAGGAAGATGGAAGGATATGGACATTTGTGTCGGCAGGAGGGATTGGTGTTTGGGCAATTTGGATTTGCTTTGCATAAAATTGTGTGCCAAAGCGCCCGCTCCTGTGTTGTACTGTTCTATGTTCTACACCATCAGGTTCAGGAACAGTTATTAGCCCTTCAACCATCAGGCTCCTGAACCAACTCACCCCAATGAACTGATCACTGAACACAATTTATAAAGCACCTGTTCCTGTGTGTACTGTTCTATGTTCTATACCATCAGCTTCAGGAACAGTTATTACCCTCCAACCATCACTCACCCCAATGAACTGATCATTGAACACAATTTATAGACTCATTTTCAAGGATTCAACAACTCATGTTCTCAGTTTTATTTATTTATTATTACTTGTTTCATTCTTAATTTGCACAATTTATCAGTCTTTGTGTGTAGTTTTTTTCATTGATTCTATGTGTTCTACTGTGAATGCCTGCAAGGATATGAATCTCAGGGTAGTATTGGGTAATGTATTGAAGTCTGATCATGACATTTACTTTGAATAGCTGTGATGTCAGTGAATGGTGGCTGAGTGTCCTCCTGGTTCTTCTGTTCCACTGTCACTGAGTCAGCAGCAGACAGGATACAGCACGACCTTGTCCAGTTCAATGGGCAGAAACTATGACTGTGCAGAGATAATTCATTTACATGGTGGCTGGTATTAATTACAGTCATTAAACAAACAAGTAATTGAATACTTGCATTATAGTTAGTGTAGTGAGAACAATTAAGATAAACCACAGTGTGCACAAGTCTATCGAGAGAATTCCCAAAATCCCAGGTCCCTGCTTTAGCTGTAGGAACAACAAACACCGTGAAACCTAGACCCCTGCAAGAGTGAAATAACGTACAATCCCAGAGTAATGCCCTGCATCACAAAGTAAGCTTTACAAATGTGTTGAACAGTCAGGTGAAGAGTTTGTGTTGACCAGAACTACCTCCGGCCCGAGTTCGTTCTGTGTCTCATTGCCGGGTCCATTAATCTTCTCAATAACACACCACGTCCTTTTCCAGAGTCAAGGTGGAGGTGTAGATTCCCTGTGAGCACCTTGATCTCATTGTCTTTATTTTATTCCTGTTCTTTCCATTACATTGCACCTGGAATACAGTGTACAGTGTTGATCACTCTGTTATAAGAAAAAAAATTTTAAAGCTGGAAAGAGAGCAGAAAATATTTAATAGAGTTTGCCAAGATTCAAGAGCCTGATGTTTAGAGAGAGGCTGAGCAGCCTAGGACTTTACTCCTAGGAATGTCAGAGACTGAATTGAATTGAATTGACCTTATTACTTAGTCCTTCACATACATGAGAAGTAAAAATCTTTACATTACATCTCCGTCTAAATGTGCAATGTGCAATTTATGGTAATTTATAATAAATAGTATGTACAACAGGACAGTCAATATGGCATAGAAATACAATTGTATCAGCATGAATTAATCAGTCTGATGGCCTGGTGGAAGAAGCTGTCCCGGAGCCTGTTGGTCCTGGCTTTTATGCTGCGGTATCGTTTCCCGGATGATAGCAGCTGGAACAGTTTGTGGTTGGGGTGACTCGTGTCCTCAATGATCTTTTGGGCCCTTTTTATGCACCTGTCTTTGTAAATATCCTGAGCAGTGGGATGTTAACATCTGCAGATGTGCTGGGCTATCCACACCACTCTCTGCAGAGTCCTGCGATTGAGGGAAGTACAGTTCCCATACCAGGCAGTGATGCAGCCAGTCAGGATGCTCTCAATTGTGTCCCTGTGGAAAGTTCTTAGGATTTGAGAGACCCATACCAAACTGTCAACCGTCTGAGGTAAACGAGGTGCTGTTGTGCTTTTTTCACCACACAGCCAGTATGTACAGACCATTTGAGATCCTCGGTGATGTGTATGCCGAGGAACTTAAAGCTGTTCACCCTCTCAACCCCAGATCCATTGATGTCAATAGGGGTTAGCCTGTCTCCATTCCTCCTGTAGTCCACAACCAGCTCCTTTGTTTTTGCAACACTGAGGGAGAGGTTGTTTTCTTGATACCACTGTGTCAGGGTGATGACTTCTCTGTAGGCTGCCTCATTATTATTTGAGATAAGGCCAATCAATGTAGTATCAATAGCAAATTTAATTAGCAGATTGGAGCTGGGGGTGACGACACAGTCATGGGTATACAGAGAGTAAAGGAGGGGGCTTAGGACACAGCCTCGAGGGCACTTGTGTTAAGGGTCAGAGGAGCAGAGGTAAGGGAGCACACTCTTACCACCTCCTGGCGATCTGGCAGGAAGTCAAGGTTCCAGCTGCACAAGGCAGGGTGAAGGCCGAGGTCTCTGAGCTTCTTGTCGAGCCTGGAGGGAATTATGGCATTGAATGCTGAACTGTAGTCCAAGAACAGCATTCTCACATAATCATCCCTCTTCTCCAGGTGTGTTAGGATGGTGTGGAGAGGCTACTGCATCATATGTTGATCAATTGTGTCGGTGGGCAAATTGTCGGGGGTCCAGTGTGGGTGGTAACTTGCTGCAGATGTAGTCCTTGACCAGCCTCTCAAAGCATTTGCTTATTATTGAGGTGAATGTGACAGACATGTTACCTTGGTCTTTTAGGTACAGGGACAATGGTGGATGTTTTGAAGTAGGAGGGCACTCTATACTGGGAGAGAGAGAGATTAAAAATGTCTGCAAACACACCAGCTGGTTGTGGTATGCACATTCTAAATACATGCCCTAGGATGCCGACCGGTCCTGCAGCCTTGCGACTATCCACTAGTTAGAACATGTGCGTACTTCGGCCTTAGAGATGATCAAGGTGCAGGTCACATCAGCGGCTCACCTCGGGGGCTCAGTGTTGGCGATATCAAACCAAGCGTAAAAAACATTTAGCTCATCTAGGAGGGGGGCAGCGACGCTGGCAGCACCACTGCGCTTAGCCTTGAAATCTGCGATGTTGTGCAGACCTTGTCATAAGCTGCATGTGTCGTTGGTGGAGAGTTGTGTCTGGATCTTGTCCCTGTATTGTCATTTCTGTGCCTTGATGACTTTGTGCAGATCGTAGCTGTATTTCTTGAGCTCCTGCTGATTGCCGGCAATGTAAGCTCTGCCTCGCTTGGTAAGTACTGCTTGCATGGAACTGTTGACCCAGGGTTTCTGGTTTGGGTAGACCCTGATCGATTTCTAGGGGACAACATCCTCAGTGTACTTTCGGATGAAGCTTGTGACCCCATCTGTGAACTTGGAGACATCCTCATCACAAAATACATTCCAGATAACTTTATCAAAGTAGTCCTGTAGCATGGAGACTAATTGGTCAGACCAACAGTGGACGATTTTAACTATGGTATTCTGTAATCTCATCCCTAACAATCGATTCAAACAACTTCCCAACCACTAATGTCAGGCTAACAGGTCTATAGTTTCCTTTCTGCTGCCTCCCACCCTGTTAAATAGCAGAGTAACATTTGCAATTTTCCGGTCATCCAGTACAATGCCAGAATCTATGGATTTTCGAAAGATCATTGTTAATGCCTCTGCAATCTCTCCAGCTACTTCCTTCAGAACCCAAGGGTGCATTCCGTCAGGTCCAGGAAATTTATTCTCCCTCAGACTATTAAGCTTCCTGAGCACCTTCTCAGTCGTAATTTTCACTGCACATATTTCACTTCCCTGACACTCTTGAATGTCCGGTATACTGCAGATGTCTTCCACTGTGAAGACTGATGCAAAATATGCATTCATATCCTCTGCCATCTCCGCACCTCTCATTACAATATATCCAATGTAATTTTGTATTGGTCCTATATCTACCCTCAACTCTCTTTTACCCTTTATATACTTAAAAAAAAGCTTTTGGTATCTTCTTTGATATCAGTCACCAGCTTCCTTTCATAATTCATCTTTTCCTTCTGAATGACCTTCTTAGTTTCCTTCTGCAAGTTTTTAAAAGCTTCCCAAACCTCTATCTTTCCACTAGTTTTGGATTCCTTGTATGCTCTCTCTTTTGCTTTTACTTTGGCTCTGACTTCACTTGTCAGCCACGGTAGTGCCCTTCTCCCATTCGAAAATTTCTTCTTATTTGGAATACATCTGTCTTGCACTTCCCTCATTTTTCACAGAAACTCCAGCCATTGCTGTTCTGCTGTCCTTCCTGCTAGTGTCGCTTTCCAGTCAATCTTGGCCAGTTCTCTTCTCATGCCATTGTAATTTCCTTTATTCCACTGAAATACCGACACATTGGAATTTAGTTTCTCTTTCTCAAATTTCAAAGTGAACTTGATCATAATGTGATCATTGTTCCCTAAGGGTTCCTTAACCTTAAGCTCTCTTATCACCTCTAGATCATTGCCCAACACCCAATCCAGCACAGCCCATCCCCTAGTGGGCTCAACAACAAGCTGTTCTAAAAAGATATCCCTCAGACATTCTACAAATTCTCTCTCTTGAGGTCCAGTACTGGCCTGGTTTTCCCAATCCAATTTCATGTTAACATCCCTGACGATTATCATGACATTGCCCTCCTGACACACCTTTCTTATGTTGTAGTATGTGTTGATGTGTAAGAATCCGTAATAGCTACCTTGCATATATTGCTGAACTTCCTGTGGCACTGATAAACAGTCACTCCTCACCTTGATCATTTTTTTCAAGGCCCAAATCAACCATAGGCAAAGGGAAATACCACGGTACTGGTATTGTTTTACAGAGGTATGAGAGAGGAGTTAGCAAAATTGATTGGAAAAGAACACTGGCAGGGATGATGGCAGAGGAGCAATGGCTAGAACTTATGGAAGCAATTCAAAAGGCACAGGATATATTCATCCCAAAGAAGAAGAAGTATTCAAAAGGCAAGATGAGACAACCATGGTTAACAAGAAAAGTCAAAGCCAACATAAACGCCAAAGAAAGGACACATAATAGAAAAAAATTAATGGGAAATTAGAGGATTGGGAAGCTTTTAAAAGTTAACAGAAGGAAATTAAAATAGGCACTAAGAAGGTAAAGATGAAATATGAAACTAATCTAGCCAATACTATTAAAGCAGATACCAAAAGTTTCTTCAGATACATAAAGTGTAAAAGAGAGACAAGAGTAGATATTGGACTATTACTACCTTCTGGAAAGGTAGTAATAGGTGAAGGGAAGGAAATCACAGATGAACTGAATAAGTATTTTCCATCAGTCTTCACTGTGGAAGACATAGTAGCATGTTGGAAGATCAAAATGTCAAGGGTCATGAAGTGCATGAAGTTACCATTACTAGAGAGAAGGTTCTTGGAAAACTGAAAGTCTGAAGGTAGATAAGTCACCTGGACTAGGTGGCATACACCTCAGAGTTCTGAAAGAGGTGGCTGAAGAGATTGGGGAGGCAATAGTAATGATCTTTTAAGAATCACTAGATTCTGGAATGGTTCCAGAAGACTGGAAAATTGCAAATGCCACTCCATTCTTCAAGAAGAGAGAGAGGCAGAAGAAAGGAAATTATAGGCCAGTTAGTCTGATATCAATGGTTGGGAAGATATTGGAGCTGATTTTTAAGGATAATGTCTTCAAGTACTTGGGGGCAAATAATAAAATAGGCTGAAGTCAGCATAGTTACCTAAAGAGAAAATCTTGCCTGAGAAATCTGTTGGAATTTGGAGAAATAACAAGCAGGATGGACAAAGGAGAATTGGTTGATGTCGTGTACTTGGATTTTCAGAAGGTCTTTGACAAGGTACCACAAATGAGGCTGCATAACAAGGTATGAGCTCATGGCATTATAGGAAAGATTTTGGCATAGATAAAGCAGTGGCTGATTGGCAGGAGGCAAAGAGTGCAAATAAAGGGAACCTTTTCTGGTTAGCTGCCTGGGAATGATTATATGTCAATGATTTGGATGATGGAATTGATGGCATTGTTGCAAAGTTTGCAGATGTTATGAAGATAGCAGGAGAAGCAGGTCATTTTGAGGAAGTAGAGAGGCTACAGAAGGACTTCGACAGATTTGTAGAATGGGCAAAGAAATGGCAGTTAGAATACACTGTCGGAAAGTGTCTGGTCATGCACTTAAGTAGAAGAAGTGAAAGGGTTGACTGTTTTCTAAATGGAGAAAAAAAACTCAGATGCAAAGGGACTTGGGAGTCCTTGTGCAGGATTCCCTAAGGTTAATTTGCAGGTTGAGTCAGTGGTGACAAAGGCAAATATGATGTTAGCATTCATTTCAAGAGGACCAGAATATAAAGGCAAGGATGTAATATTGAGACTTTATAAAGCACTGGTGAGGCCTCACATTTTGTGCTGAGAGCAGTTTTGGGCCCTTTGTCTTAGAAAGGATGTGCTGAAGCCAGAGAGGGTTCAAAGGATGTTCACAAAAAATGATTCCAAGATTGAACGATTGAACAGAGCATCTGTTGGGTCTGGGCCTGTTTTCACTAGAACTCAGAAGGATGAGGGGTGATCTCATTGAAATCTATTAAATGGTGAAAGGTGTTGACAGAGTGGATGTGGAGAGGACGTCTGCTATGGTGGGAGTGTCTAAGACCAGAGTAAACAACAGAGGGGCACTGATTTAGAGCGGAGATGAGGAGGAACTTCTTTAGCTAGAGGGTGGTGAATCTGTGGAATTCTTTGACACAGGCAGCTGTGCCGCACAAGTCTCTATGTATATTTAAGGCAGAAGTTGATGAATTATTGATTGATGAGGGCATGAAGTGATACAGGGAGAAGGCAGGAGATTGGGGCTGAGAGGAAAATTAGATCAGCCATGATGAAATGGAGGAGTAGACTCGATGAACCAAACTGCTTAATTCTGCTCCTATATCTTATGGTCTTAAGGTCTTAATCAGGTTTATTTGGTAAATCTTCAATAAGTCTGGACCATTATCTAATAGGCTTGTAGCATTCCATTGTAAGATCAGAGAACCATTAAGAACCCTCTGAGCATTATTTACTCCTCCTGGTATGGAATCATTAAAAACTTCTTGATTTAAGTTTTTATCTCCAGATATTTTCTGCAGCTTTTAATATAATTTTAATTTCTTTTGACCTACTTTTAATTTGTGCTGTTCAATTTACTAGATGAGCCATGAAGGTGACAAGCTTTAGTTTATCAACAATTAGAGAATCCTTTGTTAGACAATGACGCACTTTACATGCCGTGCTTAAACTGTCTGTATTGTGGCTATTAATAGGCCCTATTGACATTGTCTTCTGTATTCTCTGCAGAGCACCTGTATGAGATATGCCCATTTCCACCCAAACACACTGCACTTCCACAGCTTTCTCATATACAGGACATCCTGCAGCAGCAGCAGAGCTATCTTCTCCTCCAGTGTTGCTACAGTTTAGCCCAACACCTTCTTCACAATTGCCAGAATCCTGTTCAGCACCACACCGCTTTTTACCCTGACACACAACTGCTACAACACCAAACATCTGACATTGAAGACATCTCTGAAGGTGTGGCACATAGACTCGACCTATTTCACTCATAACTGAAATTAACCTTATCCAGCAACTTTTTTCCATCAAATTTAATCATCACGTGTTGCAGCCCCTGGACACAACAGTCCAGGTGACTCTCTTTCTCTGTATCATCACCGGCCATCTCTTTCCTTTCCAGCTTGGCTCATTGTTTCTCTCTCCATTAGCACAGACTGAACTGCTAAGTATTTCCTACAGCTCCACAATGGGGCACTTTTACATTCCTTGTTCGTGTTCTCACATTCCAACTGCCTCTCACATCATTACTCGTGTTCAGTTTTTCGCACTCACTCTGTAACCTCCCTCATTAACTTGTCAGATGACTCCATCTTCAAATCTCCATGGTAACCCTGTCAGAGATTTTCCTTCTGTCCCATCCATCCCACCCATCCTTTGTGCACCTCAAAGCTAACATGATTTTTCTCTACCCTCAATTTTGATGCAGCATCTACAACCTGGTATGGAAGTTGTCCTGTCCAAGACCAAAAGAAGCTGCAGAAGATCGTGAACATGGCGCAGCACATCACAGAAACCAATCTTCCGTCCGCGGACTCACTTTACGCCACACGCTGTCAGAGAAGTGCTGCCAGGATAATCAAGGACACAACCCACCCAGCCAACACACTTGTCGTCCCTCTTCCCTCCGGGAGAAGGTTCAGGAGCTTGAAGACTCGTACGGCCAGATTTGGGAACAGCTTCTTTCCAACTGTGATAAGACTGCTGAATGGATCCTGACCCGGATCTGGGCCGTACCCTCCAAATATCCGGACCTACCTCTCGGTTTTTTTGCACTACCTTACTTGCCATTTTTCTATTTTCTATTTGTGATTTATAATTTAAATTTTGAATATTTACTAATTCTAACTATTTTTAATATTTTTAATATTTAATATTTGTAATCCAGGGAATGTGAAGCGCAGATTCAAATATCGCTGTAATGGTCCACAATCTAGTACTAATTGTTTGGCAACAATAAAGTATAAAGTATAATAAAGTACAATCTGGAACATTAACACTGTTTCTCTTTCCACAGATGATGCCCAACCTGCTGAGTGTTTTACCAACATATTCTGACATCATTTCCAACCAGATTTGAAAGTCTCCCTTCCTCTGTTGTTAACCCAGTGTCAGGAACACTGGAGTTGAGGCCAACACCCAAGGAAGTCTGTAGTTCACTTATTCTACAACCTGTAGTGGTCTCAATTATCCAGGTGACAGAAATAAGGACAGACGCTAACTGCTGGAGGAACTCAGCAGGCCAGGCAGCATCTATGGAGCGGAGTACAGCTGACACTTCGGGTCGGGACCCTTCTTCAGGACTGGAGAAAAATAGACGAGGTGTCAGGGCTGGAGAAGGGGGATTCTAATAGCCTCCAAACTAATGGCATGAACATCGATTTCTTAAATTTCCAGTAATGGTCAGCCCCTCCCCTTCACCAGTCCCCATTCCCTTTTCCCTCTCTCACCTTATCTCCTTGGCCGCACTCTCTGACGCTCCTCCCCCTTTTCTTTTTTCCATGGCATTCTGTCTGTCCTGCCAGACTCCCTGTTCTCCATCCCAGTATCTTTCACCAATCAACTTCCCAGCTCTTCATTTCCCCCTTCCCCCACTCCCGGTTTCACCTCTCACCTTGTGTTTCTTCCTGCCCTCCCCCCACTTTCTAACTCCGACTCCTCATCTTTCTTTCTGCAGTCCCGAGGAAGGGTCTTGGCCCAAAGCGTCGACTGCACTCGTTCCGCAGATGCTGCCTGGCCTGCTGAGTTCCTCCAGCATTTTGTGTGTGTTGCTTGGATTTCTAGCATCTTGTTTGAAATAAGGACAGACATTGCTGGAAACACTGAGGCTGCTCCCCTGGAGGGCAGGCAAGACTAAAAATAAGTTGTTCACTGCTGAAGCTGCAACATGCAAACCAAAGGCCCACAGTCCAGCTGTAGAGAGTTGTCTAAGGTAGACTGGAGTACAGTACTTGTGGGATCAATAGTGAATCAGTAATGGCAAATGTATAATGGGTACTTGGGAAAAGAGTTCCTTCCTGTCTGGGACAGCAATAAAACAGGAAGGGTGGAACCAGTCATGGCCAAAAGGGGCAATTAGGGATAGCATTATATACAAATTTCTAAGTTCAAAGTAAATTTTGTTCAAGGTATATATATATGTGTCACCATAAGTTAGCCTGAGATTTATTTTCTTGTGACATTCACAGTAGAACAAAAAACACCAAAAGAAGTAATGAAATACTGCCCACAAAGACTGATAAACAACTGATATGCAAAATAAGACAAACTATACAAATACAAATAATAATACAGTAATAATAATATTGAACAATTAATACTGAGAACATGAGTTGTAGAGTCCTTGAAGGTGAGTCCATAGTTTGTGTTCAGTGATCAGTTCAGTGCTGTGGTGAGTGATGTTGTCCACTCTGGTTCAGGAGCCTGATGGTTGATGAAGGCTGATAACTGTTCCTGATCCTGGTGGTGTGGGACCTAACACTGCCAAGGAAGAAAGCATGTATGCCCATAAAAGCAAAGGGTTTGAGGATTGCGTTCAGTGTAGGAGTATGAAAGAAGAATGAAAAATATCTGTGTACGCTTGTAGAGGACGTAAAGTCGTGCTTCTATAGATGTGAGAGGAGAGAAATTGAGGACAAATTAGGCCATTCACAGTCACAGACAGGGACTTCATGTTAGGGAACAGAGAGGTATGGCAAACCGATTGAACAAATCCTTTGGTTTGTCCTCACAAAGGAGAACACAATTGTTGAATGCCTACAAAGTGGTTTTTTTAAAGCACTTGTGCTCATGCCTGCTAGGGGAAAGCCTACCTTAGATTGAGTGTTGTGTAATAACCCCAATTTTATTAGTCAGCTTAATGTGAAGGAACCCTTAGGAGGCCGTGATCAAAATTTGATTGAATTCATACTGCAATTTGAGAGGGAGAAGCATAAGTCACATGTATCAGTATCGCAATGGGATAAAAGGGAATTACTGAGGCATGAGAGAGGAGCTTGCACAAGTGGATTGGAGGGGGACATTGGCAGGATGACGGCAGAAGTTTCTGGAAATAATTGACAAGGCACAGATAGATGTGTCCCACAGAAGGAGTTCTCAAATAGCAGGACTGGACAACTGTGGCTGACAAGGGAAGTTAAGGACTGCATGAAAGTCAAGGAAAGGGCATTTAAGGGAGTAGGAAGTTAGATGATTGAGAAGTTTTTAAAATGCAACAAAAGGCAACTAAAAATGCTATAAGAAGGGAAAAGATGAAATATGAGGGCAAACAAACCAATAATATAAAGCAGACGCAACGTTTTTTCAGTTATATAAAGAACAGAAGAGAGTTGAGAGGTAGTAATGGGGGACAAAGAAATGGCAGATGAACATATTAAGGACTTTGCTTCAGTCTTCACTGTAGAAGGCACCTGCAGTGTGCCAGAGGTTCCTCAGTGTCAGGGAGCAGGAGTGAGTGCCATTGCTATTACAAAGGGAAAAGTACTAGGCAAACTGAAAGAGCATAAGGTGGATAAGTCACCTGGACCAGATTGACTACATCCCAGAGTCCTGTGAGAGGTTGCTGAAGAGATAACAGATGGATTGGTCTCAATTTTTCAAGAATTATTTGATTCTGGCATGATCCCAGAGTAGAAGACTGCAAATCCACTCTTTAAGAAGGGAGGAAGACAAAAGAAAGGAAATTATAGACCAGTTAGCCTAACCTCAGTAGTTGAGAAAGTGTTGGAGTCTATTAGTAAGGATGAGGTTTCGGGGTACTTGGAGACGAATGATAAAATAAGTCAAAATCAGCATGGTTTCTGTGAAGGGAAATCTTGTGTGACAAATCTTTTAGAATTCTTTGAAGAAGTAACAAGCTGGATAGATGAAGAAGAGGCAGTAGATGCTATTTACTTAGATTTTCAGGAGTCATTTGATAAGGTGCCTCACATGAGACTGCTTAACAAGATGTTACAGGAAATATACTGGCATGGATAGAAGAATGGCTGACAGGCAGAGGCAGCGAGTGGGAATAAAAGGGGCCTTTTCTGGTTCGCTGCTTGTGACTAGTGGTGTTCCTCAGGGGTTAGTATTGGAACCGCTACTTTTCACATTGATTGTCAATGATTTAGATAATGGAATTGATGACTTTGTGGCAAAGTTTGCAGATGACATGAAGATTGGTGGAGGGATAGGTAGTGATGAGGAAGCAATGTGATTACAGCAGGATTTAGACAAATTGGAAGAATGAGCAAAATAATGGCAGATGGAATACAATTGGAAAACGTATGATAATGCATTTTGGTAAAAGGAACAATAATGCAGACTATTATCTAAGTGGGGAGAAAATTCAAATATCAGAGGTGCAAAGGGACTTAGGAATCCTCATGCAAGACTCCCAAAAGGTTAATTCACAGGTTGAGTCCATGGTAAAGAAGGTAAATGCAAAGTTGGTATTTATTTCAAGGGGAATAAAATATAGAAACAAGGAGATAATGCGGAAGCTTTATAAGACACTAGTCAGGCTGCACTTGTTAACAGTTTTGGGCCCCTTGTTTCTGAATGAATGTATAGTCATTGGAGAGAATCTAGAGGAGGTTCACGAGAATGATTCCTGGAATGAAGGAGTTAACATATGAGGAATGTTTGGCAGCTTTGGGCCTATACTCACTGGAATTTAGAAGAATACCGCGGGTTCTCATTGAAACCTACCAAATGTTGAAAGGACTAGAAAGGGTGGATGTGGAGACGATGTGTCCTCTGGTGGGGGTATCCAGAACTAGAGGGTACAAGCCTCAAAACTGAGGGGTGACCTTTTAGAACAGAGGTAAGGAGGAATTCTTCTAGCTAGAGAGTGGTGAATCTGTGGAATGAGCCAAGGTGAAGAGGAAAGAATTGGCCAGCTGTGATGCAGAGAAAGGGAATCACCTGAACTGATGTGTCCAGAAGCTGCAACATGTGGAGAGAGTAGCTAAGGTGCTGGTTCTCAAGTTATGTTGCTTTCCTTTCCACAGCAAGGGCTCACTTTCGAGTATTTTTCATCTCATGTTCTTGATATTTATTACTTATATATTTCTATTACTTCTTTTTTTTTCCTTATTTTTGTATTTGGAGTTTGTTATCATTTGTACATTGGTGTCTGTCCGCCCTGTTGGCTGTGGGTTTTCAATGATTTAATTGTTTTTCTTGTATTTACAGTGAATGCCCACAAGAAAATGAATCTCAGGGTTGTATATGGTGACACACTGGATATGTACTTTGAACTTTGAACTTTGTAATGTTACACCTCAGCTTCCAGGTCAATCTCCGCTGCACCCCCTCCAGTGCAATCACTCCCTTCCTACTGTGCAGAGAACAGAGCTGCAGGTGATACTCCCAGGCTGCAATGTATTATAAAGTTGTTACACGACGTTCCTGCTCTACATCACAGTATCCCATCTACCTTCTTCACCACCTTATCCACCTGTGCTGCACCTTCTGGCATCTGTTGTCTTGCAACCCAAGTCCCATGAGTTCATTAACACCCCTGAGGACACAACCATTCACCTGACAAAATGCATCCACCTTGCAATTGACAGATCCTGAACTCTCATTTCCTCAAGGCTGCAAAGTTACATGCAAGAGTAACCAGTATGGGTTTGTCTGGATCCTGTGGCCATTTAACATCCTCCACACAGGCCCTTTTGCCTATATACCCCAGCAAAGAGAAATGTCCAATGTCCATAACTTGTTTCCAGTACCTTTGCTCTTCCATCTCCCTCCTGTCAGGGTGTCTCTTTCTGCTCTGCCTTTGGCCATGATCTTTGCATCCTCACAGGCCACAGTCGTAGAACCAGGAGATTGGAGGGTGGCAAATGTTATTCCTGGGTTCAAAAAAGGTCACAGGGATAATCCAGTGAGTCTTACATCAGTGACAAACCATTGGAGAGGATTCTTAGAGATAGAATTTGTGAGCATTTGTGGAAGCATAGACTGATTTTGAGTAGTCAGTAGGTCTTTGTGAGGGACAGGTTGTGCCACACGAGGGGGATTGACTTCTTTGACGAAGTCACAAAACAAATTGACGCAGGTAGAGTGATGGATGTGGCGTATATGGATTGTAGTAAGGTATCTGCTCCCCTCCCTCTATAGTCAGGGGAGCAGACAGGAGATTTTGTGGACATGAGAAGGACACCCGCATGGTTTGTTGCCTTCCAGGTGCCAGGGTCCGGGATGCCTCTGACCGGGTGCACGACATCCTGGTACAAGAGGGAAAGCAACCAAAAGTCGTGATACATGTTGGGACCAACGACAAAGGCAGGAAGAGGGATGAGGTCCTGAAGTGTGAGTTTCGGGAACTAGTCGAAGGCTGAAGAACAGGACCTCAAGGATGGCGTTATCAGGATTGCTGCCAGTGCTACGTGACAGTGATGGTAAGAATTGGAGGAGATGGCAGTTGAATGCGTGGCTGAGGAGTTGGTGCAGGGAGCAGGGTTTTAGATTTTTAGATCATTGGGATCTCTTCTGGGGAAGGTGGGACCTGTACAGATTGGATGGGTTGCACCTGAACTCGAGAGGGAGCAATATCCTTGCAGGTAGGTTTGCTAGCATGGTTCGGGAGGGTTTAAACTAATTTGCAAGGGGGATGGGACCCAGAGCGATAGAGCAGTGAAAGAAGTGCATGGAGTAAAGCCAGATCTAACATACAGAGAGGCTTTGAGGAAAGAGAAGCAGAATAAACGGTGTAAAGACAGTAAGGTAGAAGGGCTGAAATGTGTGTAGCTCAATGCAAGAAGCATCAGGAACAAAGGTGATGAACTGAGAGCTTGGATACATACATGGAATTATGAAGTAGTGGCCATTACAGAGACTTGGCTGGCACCAGGGCAGGAATGGATTCTCAATATTCCTGGATTTCAGTGCTTTAAAAGGGATAGAGAGGGTGGAAAAAGCAGAGAAGGGGTGGCATTACTGGTCATGGATACTATTACAGCTACAGAAAGGGTGGGTAATGTAGCAGGATCCTCTTTTGAGTCAATATGGGTGGAAGTCAGGGACAGGAAGGGAGCAGTTACTCTATTGGGAGTATTCTACAGGCCCCCTGGTAGCAGCAGAGATACAGAGGAGCAGATTGGGAGGCAGATTTTGGAAAGGTGCAAAAATAACAGGGTTGTTATCATGGGTGACTTTAACTTCCCTAATATTGATTGGCACCTGATTAGTTCCAAGGGTTTAGATGAGGCAGAGTTTGTTAAGTGTGTCCAGGACGGATTCCTGTCACAGTATGTGGACAGGCCGACCAGGGGGAATGCCATACTAGATCTAGTACTGGGTAATGAACCGGGTCAGGTCATAGTTCTCTCAGTGGGTGAGCATCTGGGGGACAGTGACCACCGCTCCCTGGCCTTTAGCATTATCATGGAAAAGGATAGAATCAGAGAGGACAGGAAAATTTTTAATTGGGGAAAGGCAAATTATGAGGCTTTAAGGCTAGAAGGGTGTGAATTGGGATGATCTTTTTGCAGGGAAATGTACTATGGACATGTGGTCGATGTTTAGAGATCTCTTGCAGGATGTTAGGGATAAATTTGTCCCGGTGAGGAAGATAAAGAATGGTAGGGTGAAGGAACCATGGGTGACAAGTGAGGTGGAAAATCTAGTCAGGTGGAAGAAGGCAGCATACATGAGGTTTAGGAAGCAAGGATCAGATGGGTCTATTGAGGAATATAGGGAAGCAAGAAAGGAGCTTAAGAAGGGGCTGAGAAGAGCAAGAAGGGGCATGAGAAGGCCTTGGCGAGTAGGGTAAAGGAAAACCCCAAGGCATTCTTCAATTATGTGAAGAAAAAAAGGATGACAGGAGTGAAGGTAGGACCGATTAGAGATAAAGGTGGAAAGATGTGCTGGAGGCTGTGGAAGTGAGCGAGGTCCTCAATGAATACTTCTCTTCAGTATTCACCAATGAGAGGGAACTTGATGATGGTGAGGACAATATGAGTGAGGTTGATGTTCTGGAGCACGTTGATATTAAGGGAGAGGAGGTGTTAAAATACATTAGGACAGATAAGTCCACAGGGCCTGACGGAATTTTCCCCAGGCTGCTCCACGAGGCGAGAGAAGAGATTGCTAACCCTCTGGCTAGGATCTTTATGTCCTCGCTGTCCACGGGAATGGTACCGGAGGATTGGAGGGAGGTGAGTGTTGTCCCCTTTTTCAAAAAAGGTAGTAGGGATAGTCCGGGTAATTAAAGATTTGTGAGCCTTACGTCTGTGGTGGGAAAGCTGTTGGAAAAGATTCTTAGAGATAAGAACTATAGGCATTTAGAGAATCATGGTCTGATCAGGGACAGTCAACATGGCTTTGTGAAGGGCAGATTGTGTCTAACAAGCCTGACAGAGTTCTTTGAGGAGGTGACCAGGCATATACATGAGGGTAGTGTAGTGGATGTGATCTGTATGGATTTTAGTAAGGCATTTGACAAGGTTCCACATGGTAGGCTTATTCAGAAAGTTAGAAGGCATGGGATCCAGGGAAATTTGGCCAGGTGGATTCAGAATTGGCTTGCCGGCAGAAGGCAGAGGGCGGTGGTGGAGGGAGTACATTCAAATTGGAGGATTGTGACTAGTGGTGTCCCACAAGGATCTGTTCTGTGACATCTACTTTTTGTGATTTTTATTAACGACCTGGATGTGGGGGTTGAAGGGTGGGTTGGCAAGTTTGCAGATGACACAAAGGTTGGTGGTGTTGTAGATAGTGTAGAGGATTGTCAAAGATTGCAGAGAGACATTGATAGGATGCAGAAGTTGGCTGAGAAGTGGCAGATGGAGTTCAACCCAGTGAAATGTGAGGTGGTACACTTTGGAAGGACAAACTCCAAGGCAGAGTACAAAGTAAATGGCAGGATACTTGGTAGTGTGGAGGAGCAGAGGGATCTCAGGGTCCATGTCCACAGATCCCTGAAAGCTGCCTCACAGGTAGATAGAGTAGTTAAGAAAGCTTATGGGGTGTTAGCTTTCATAAGTCGAGGGAAAGAGTTTAAGAGTCGCAATGTAATGGTGCAGCTCTATAAAACTCTGGTTAGGCCACACTTGGAGTACTGTGTCCAGTTCTGGTCACCTCACTATAGGAAGGATGTGGAAGCATTGGAAAGGGTACAGAGGAGATTTACCAGGATGCTGCCTGGTTTAGAGAGTATGCATTATGATCAGAGATTAAGGGAGCTAGGGCTTTACTCTTTGGAGAGAAGGAGGATGAGAGGAGACATGATAGAGGTGCACAAGATAATAAGAGGAATAGATAGAGTGGATAGCCAGCGCCTCTTCCCCAGGGCACCACTGCTTAGTACAAGAGGACATGACTTTAAGGTAAGGGGTGGGAAGTTCAAGGGGGATATTAAAGGAAGGT
The DNA here is from genome assembly GCF_963921235.1 of Mobula hypostoma. Taxonomy (NCBI): domain Eukaryota; kingdom Metazoa; phylum Chordata; class Chondrichthyes; order Myliobatiformes; family Myliobatidae; genus Mobula; species Mobula hypostoma. Next base: position 91,573,960 of record NC_086104.1, on the reverse strand, counting down.
TTTTTACTCAGAGAGTGGTTGGTGCGTGGAATGCACTGCCTGAGTCAGTGGTGGAGGCAGATACACTAGTGAAGTTTAAGAGACTACTAGACAGGTATATGGAGGAATTTAAGGTGGGGGCTTATATGGGAGGCAGGGTTTGAGGGTCGGCACAACATTGTGGGCCGAAGGGCCTGTACTGTACTGTACTGTTCTATGTTCTATGACCTATGTGTTTGACAGGGTTCCCTAGTTAGCCTCCTTCAGAAATCAAGATGCATGGGATCTAGGGAAACTTCGCTGCATGGATTCAGAATTGGCTTGCCTACAGAAGGAAAGCGGTGTTAGTAGATGGAGGGTATTCTGCCTAGAGATCAATGACGAGTGGAGTTCCACGGGGATCTGTTCAGGGGCCCCTGCTCTTTGTGATATTTATAAGTAGCTTGGATGAGGAAGTGGATGGGTGCGTTAGTAAGTTTGCAGATGTCGTGAAGATTGGTGGTGTTTTGTGAATAGCATAGAAGGTTGTTGAAGGTTACAACAGGACATTGATAGGATGCAGAGCTGGGCTGAGAGTTAAGTGGAGGAAAGCTTAGGAGAAATGCCAGAGGTGATTATATTGCATGGAGTGGTAAGTGTCTGCAATGTACTGCTGTGGGTGGTGGTAGAGGCCTATACATGAACAAGACTAGGACACTGTTAGATAAGCACATGCATGGAAGGCAAATGGAGGGTTAGGGGCCACGTAGGCAGGGAGGGTTAGATTTATCTTGGAGAATGTTGAAATCTCAACACAACATTATGCGCTGAAGGGCCCATAGGGTGCTGTACTGTTCTATGTTCTGCATTTAAATTGCACTCACTCACTAATACCTTCTTGGCTACTACCCTCCTCACTAATGTCCATCTAGCTTTGGCAAAGCCGCTCAGCTCCAGATCCCATCCTGGCCTTGGTCTCAACATGGAACAGGAGTTGATTTTCAGTGGGAGGTGACAGCGTTAGGCCGTGTTTGGATGAGTGAGACATCAAGGCGTCCTGGTAAAACTGAAGTCAATGAGCACCATGGGGAAACACTCCAGTTTCGCATTGAAGTTCATTGGTTCATGTGTTGTCCCAACTCATCAATTTGATTTTATCCCTGTGCTGCCTGTGTGGAGATTGAACATTCTTCATGTGATTGATGTTTCCTCGGGAGGGTTGGTATAAAAAGAGTTATTTGATTATCAGCTTGGACTCGTTGGGTCAAACAGTTTGTTTCCATTCTGTCTCCTTCTGTGACTCCCAGAAATTACATTGGACCAGTATCTTAACAGCCAAAGCTAACAAGCTTCTGGTGAAACAGGGATACAACACTAAGACTTTCACCCTCATGGCCAAACCATTCCAAGGCCTCCCTCTTCTGTTTCCATGTCCTGTGTCCAAAATTTGCTCCCAGCATCTTTGCTCTATCATCTTCCTCCCCATGAGAAGGCTTCATTTTGAAGATCCTATTGCCCTTAATCCACCTTTATTGTGTAGACCACACTTTGTCTCTGGTACTTTTTCTGCCCAGAAAATAAGTGCTCCGAGAACTTTCAGTTTAGACATTGGATCTGGCCCCAAGCAAATCCCGCTGTATTGTCTGGAGATTGGGATGATTGACCTCCAACAGTTACCCCATCTCCCTCTGTGTGAGGTATACTCCAAACACAAGAGAGTTTTCTCTTTATTCCCATTGATGTCAGTTTTCCTAGGTTAGGGCATCTGCAAAAGATCCACCTCAGTTCTCTTGTTAAAGGTTTACTTCCAACTGTCTCTCCTTCCACTATTACAGGAGAACAGATTTCATGACATATAATTCAATGACAATAAACCTGATTCAGATTCTGGTTGTGAAGCCTCATGCTTATGTTACCTGCTCCTTCCTGCCCAGTGCAAATGACCTGGAAATCATCTCCGACAGGAGACAAGGTAGCCTTTGGCACTTCACCACACTCACCACCACCCCATGTTTGGAGAAACATTTTGGACATACCAACTAAGCTTAAAATTTCTCATAATCTCCCCCATCTATTCCTTTCATAGCTTTGCATCCTTTGCAAACAAGAGGAAATCTGCAGATGCTGGAAATTTGAGCAACACATGCAAAATGCTGGAGGAACTCAGCAGGCCAGGCAGCATCTATGGAAAAATTGTTGACTTGTTTATTTCCAGCCCAAAACATCAACTGTACTTTTTTCCATAGATGCTGCTTAGCCTGCTGAGTTCCTCCAGCATTTTGTGCGTGTTTGTATACTTTGATCTAGTTACACTGAGCGTATGCTGTTTTGGGGTAGAATCACAGTCTATCAAAACTAATATTCCTGTCCAGGCATCCTCTGTGCACTCTCCAGTGCACATGATACTCCCGGTCTAGCCAGTGTTTAATATGGTCATTACATGAATTCTTTGCCACTGTATTCTACTCTGTTGATGAAGGCAAGTATCCCATCTGACTTCTTCACCACCTTGTCCATCTGTGCTGGCAATTTTAGGGATTTATGGAATTGTAATCCAATGTACTTCTAATCATCTACCCTCTCTATTTAATGTATCTCTTCAACCTTGATTTCATCTTCTCAAATGCTTCACCTTGCACTTCTCAATCCCCAGTCTCTCATTTCCTCAGCCTACACAGCTATCGACAGGAAAAACCAGCATGGGGTTTCATGGACCTTGTAGCCATCATATGCCCCAAACACAGACACTTTCTACTCCCCTTTATTCCACCAATTAATATGGTGAAGGCAAAATTGTTTTCTTCCTGCTTCCTGTGATGAGGGAGATTAATATTTAAGTTACTAGGAGATGAATGACTGAGATCTGTTGAACGTGGGCTCAAAGTATCTTTTGAAAGGATATTCTGTGACAGAATCAGTGTTGGGAGGAATAGAGTTTTAATTTCTCCTGTTCGGCCAGCAGTAACTAAAATCTGCAAAAACAACCTGTACCTGTGTTGCAATACTGTATTAATTTCAGTCACTGAACAAACAGGAGATGTGAGTTGCTTCATACCAAGTAATTTGTTATGAAAATCCAACAGAACAGCAGGTTGGGAAATCCGACTAAAGCCCAGAGTAAATTTGAAACATGGTGTCTTTCAATAGTGAGGTTATTACGATTCCAGAAGCTGTTTGTAGGATACAAAATAATATCCTTCTTCCATAGATCCCTAGTCACATCACAAGTGTAACTTTCTTACCAGGCGAGATGGTTGGCCCATTCCAATTCGTCTCCCTCTACAGATGGAACACGTCCTTCAGGCCTTTTGCCCTCTCGAGATCTTTCCATCTTTGGTTGCCTCCATGATATCAGCTTCCTTGATTTCCCCATTCCTCTGGCCCACTCCAACCTCACCCCCTCCAAACAGCTGCTCATTCACTTTGTGTCAATCCCAGCCTGGTCATCACAACCACAGACAGCACACCCCTCGAGCCTCCGCCCACTTCCTCGTCCCGTCCAACCCCTACTGCCCACTCGTCTGTACTGGCCAGTCCACCAGGTAACTGCTGTCCTCTTCCTGATCTCTGCTGGTCTATCCACAGCAGTGTTACATATGGCCTCCTCAGTGAAATGTGGCCACCTATATGGTGGCCCATAATCTGTCATTGGTGTGCATTCCTCCAGATATGTTTGCAATTTAATGTGGATAAGTGTGAAGTTATCCACTTTGGTGGCAAAAATAGGAAAACAGATTATTATCTGAATGGTGGCCGATTAGGAAAAGGGGAGGTGCAACGAGACCTGGGTGTCATTATACACCAGTCATTGAAAGTGGGCATGCAGGTACAGCAGGCGGTGAAAAAGGCGAATGGTATGCTGGCATTTATAGCGAGAAGATTCGAGTACAGGAGCAGGAAGGTACTACTGCAGTTGTGCAAGGCCTTGGTGAGACCACACCTGGAGTATTGTGTACAGTTTTGGTCCCCTAATCTGAGGAAAGACATCCTTGCCATAGAGGGAATACAAAGAAGGTTCACCAAATTGATTCCTGGGATGGCAGGACTTTCATATGAAGAAAGACTGGATGAACTGGGCTTGTACTCGTTGGCATTTAGAAGATTGAGGGGGGATCTGATTGAAACGTATAAAATCCTAAAGGGATTGGACAGGCTAGATGCAGGAAGGTTGTTCCCGATGTTGGGGAAGGCCAGAACGAGGGGTCACAGTTTGAGGATAAAGGGGAAGCCTTTTAGGACCGAGATTAGGAAAAACTTCTTCACACAGAGAGTGGTGAATCTGTGGAATTCTCTGCCACAGGAAACAGTTGAGGCCAGTTCATTGGCTATATTTAAGAGGGAGTTAGATATGGCCCTTGTGGCTACGGGGGTCAGGGGGTATGGAGGGAAGGCTGGGGCGGGGTTCTGAGTTGGATGATCAGCCATGATCATAATAAATGGAGGTGCAGGCTCGAAGGGCCGAATGGCCTACTCCTGCACCTATTTTCTATGTTTCAATAGGTTGCCCATGCACCTCCCACTGAGTATTCCATACCACCGTGCTGTTGGCCACTGCCTGGAGTCGGTATAGACTCTAATTGGCCCGGCTGCTCTTGGAGCTGTGGAGTTACAACCACCAACTCAATTGGCTGGATCCTCCATGATGTTCTTGCCTGTCACAGGGGGCAGGGCAGCAGCTTTCCACCACCTTCTTGCCTCCCTGCCAATGGCTGGAGCCTTCGGTGAACCGAAGTTGTTGTTTCTCCTCAGGGGTAAGTCGTACGTCGATCTGACTTACCCCACTGTGCGGGTGGGGGGCTGATTGTATAGGCCATAAGAACACATGACCAAAGATAGAGGAGCAGATATGGCCTACCAACTGTGTTCTGCCAGTACATCATGGCGGATCCATTTCCCTCTCAGCCGCAATCTTCTGCCTTCTCCCCATATCCCTTCATGCCCTGATTAATCAAGAACCTATCAACCTCTGCCTTAAATTTACCGTATAACGTGGCCTTCACAGCCACCTGTGGCAATGAATTTCACAGATTCACCACTCTCTGGCTAAAGAAATTCCTACTCTTTTCTGTTATAAATGGACACTTCTCTATTCTGAGGCTGTGCCCTCTGGTGTAGCGCTCCCCACACATTCCTGCCCCTGCCCCTCCTCTCCCTCCTGGGAGTGAGTGGCAGCAGGCCAATGCCACCCATGGCAGGAATGGGACCACACAGTCAACGGCCTGGCTTGCAATGTCTCCAGGACTCCACTCTACCACTTCCAATTTTTCACAATCCAACCAAACATCCCTATCCCCCATCCATATGCTGGGATCATCACCTCACCGCATCAAGGCTCGGACCTTAAGGCTAATCAGATCCTATTTGCCAATTAGCTGCACCATTATTAGCCAACAGGCTATCTCCATACTCTTGTCTTCTAACTATGTGCCAACCAGACGACTTCCCCCTGGTGATACACTGCTGTGCAGCAACCCCACTTCATTCTTAAGAGCTGCTATCTCCTGCCAGCTCTGTGCAATCATCTCTTGCTGGTGCATTATGATGGCTGCAAACAGCCAGAAAGCATCTCGCAGGCTCCGCTTTCTCGTGGGGATCTCCAGCATTCTCAGTACGGGAACGATGTAGTGTGTGATTCCCACCTCACTGGAGTCCAACTGGTCTGACTAATCTATGGGTGCCCTGTAGTCCGCCAGTCGGTCAGCAAGACTCCCAAATCCCGGACTGCTGTTGATCCACCCCCGGGATTTGGCACTGCTCTCATGGAGAGGGGTGGGGGTGGGAGCTCTCTCTCTTGTTCATCCTTCCAAATATATTCACCTTCTGTCCAACCATTGATTCCTGCCAACCATGCCAATTGTAACATGGAAACAGGTTCCTGATTCAGTGAGTGAAACTGAAGACACGGATTGCGAGTGAGTACATTAACTATTTATTTATAAACAAACAGTGAAACAATAAACTGGGCATAACTGAAATACTGAACATTCAGCAACCCTTCTAACTCAACAGATACTCCATTAAATGTCCCCAATTATAAAGCTGCGGGACTAAGCAGGCCAAGAACAAGTACTTAACTGAGTAAACGTGGAGGGCTCATTTATATCTGCAACACTCTTTCCCAATGGTCCTTCAACGTTAGTCAAGACTTCAACCTGAAGCAGCCCTGGAGAAAATGGAAAGAGAGCAAATCTCTCGCATGTGCTATTTTTATATCTGTCAGGCACCCAGAACTGGAAACCACTGCCACAGTGCACAGGCAACCAATGGGAAAGAGCTGCTTCATCCTCTCAGCAGACCAAACAATGGCCAACACCCCAAATGCGGCTTTGGACTGACAAATAAGCCAGCCCCTCACATGACACAGGCCAGGCGGCATGTGTGGAGAGATGAACAGAGTTAATCGCTCAGATCAAAACTCTTCATCTGGTCAAGATGACACTAAGCTACAATGTCTGTCGATGTAGCTCAGACCTAGATGTTCTTCTAGGACTGTAGGAACAGTCTTGGGGACAGCGAGGGAGTTAGGGTTTAGGGTAGGGATGAGGGGATTTTAGCCATCAGGGGTAGTAAATGAACAGACTGGGCAAGAATTCAAGTCCGGATCCAAGTGCTCTGTGCTCTAACATCGGGGATCCCAGAACTTGTGTCAGAGGCACGGTGGAGACCATCGGTCCCCCGGTCGGGGACTCATCCTGGGTTGGATATTTGAATTAATTGCTTTAGCTTTACTGATGAAGGAGTGTATAATTTTAAATTGTCCATGTATAGAAAGTGTGTCAAGTTATAATTTGCTTGGTTGTTTTTAATTTGATACCCAATTTTTGTCTAATTCAGTAAATTAGAGTCCAGCTTTCATGCCAGACAGAGCCATAGTGGGCTTAAAGAGTCACCCTGGAAAATAGTTTATTTTGATAGCAGTGGTTGTTCTTTTTTAATTGTTAATAGATAGGGTGATTATGGTATGCCAATGCTTCATCACATGTTGTAGGAATTTCACAAGAATTGATTGTAGTTTCTCTCTCTCTCTCTCTCTATTAACTATGAGTGTGAGACAGAATCACATGCTTTTTCGTAGTCAATGAAACAATATGACAGATTTCTGCATTTCTGCTAAGCTTGATTTGGAATTACAGAATCTATTATCAGCTGTTCCTTACACCCTTTCATACCCTTCTGGCATTCTCTCTGCTCTTTTGTATGTATATTCTGGTTATCTAAATGAGTAGTGATGGGTTGTGAGATGTATGATGTTACAATTTTATATATAGTTTGTAAACAAGTAATGTGACAATATTTTAATAAGTCATTTGTGATTTCTCCTTTATGTAAGAGATATGTTTTACCTTCTGTCAAAAATTCAGGCACTTTTTCAGTATGTTTATGAAAATTGTTGATATGTATTAATAGGTACAGATGGAGGCAAATAATTTTTATACCAATAATTATGAATATTATCACTGCCAGTACTTTACCAATTGTGGGTATTTTTATAACCAATGTTAACATATCCACTGTACCTTCAGGTTTTTGCATGTCTTCAATTGTCTGAGTGTTTCTTTTTTCCTCCTTAATCCAGCTTGCTTCTTGATCATACATCACCCTGTCTGACGAGATATTAGATGGAGAGTTCGGTATCTCTGTGTTTATTGGTAATTCTGTATGAGGATTGATGACATCCTGAGGTGCCAAATTTGGTTTCAATGTCCTGTATAAACTTTTTACATTGTTTCTGAACTGATAATTCTGTTTTCTTCTCTGATGCATTTCATGTATCTATTCAGTCTGCCTTTGTATGCAGCAAACTCTTATTTTAGTGCATCTCTGAATTCTACAATGCTTTTGTTAGGTTGATCATATCTTATATGGACCTTATATGTCCTTAGCTTTTCTCTTAAGTTTCTTGCACGGTTTATCCATTGATACTCCTTTAGGTGTGCTTTTCCTGTTCTTAATCTTTCAATTTTATGTCTTAATCTCATCTGCCATTTTGTTGTTCTCATTTCATGACTTAATTTTGGATTTGAGTTAATAAGTGTCTATACTTTAGAGCCATTGTACTGCACTGCATTGCGTAGTGCAGTATGTTACTGTGTGTAGTTCTTCAAATGTTTCAAGTTTTCCTCAATATTGTGGTAATATAATATTGCTGAGGTTAATAATAATTTTTGCAAATTTTTATGATTGTTTTATTTTGATATGTTGAGTCTTTTTGTTGGGTCAGTACCCATCGATTCTGTTAGTATGGTGTTAAATGTTGGGATAATTTTATCTGTAAGCTTAGGTTTACAGAGCATTCTGCAAACGTGTGATGTTGCTATCACCATCAGATTGTGGAACAGTTATTGAAGTAATTCTATTTTCATCAGCACTTTGGGGGTGGTGGGGAGTGACATCTTGTTTAGCATCATGGTGGTCTTTAGAGTTTTTCTTTCTAGCTCTTGTGTAATTTCATGTTTTGTTTGGTTTAACATGTCTATAGGGATTGTTACTTTTTACAATCACTCTACATTGATCTGCTATTTGTTCTGCATTTACTTTCGTTGGGTGATATTGCACTATAAACTGGAGATGAAGTTTGCTGGATGCTGTCATGTCAGTCTCAAGTTCCACTACTTGATAATATAGACACATTATGAATGTGTTTACATCTAATGACTATTTCATGTGTGTCTTTCTTCTCTTAATTGCTTGTTTGGTCTCCTATGTAAGCGGCCTGTTCCCGCTGTGAAGCACCTACAGCAGTCACAGCCTGTGGTGTTGGTGGGCTACTTTGAATACAGGCTGTACCTGTTTTGGGTTTCCCAATGCCTGCCTGCCTATCCAGCAGTGCACCACGAGCATTTTGCTTACTATCATGTCCAGCCCTAGCTCCTAGATGCTTCGGTAACCTCCAGGCAGTGGTCGTATTACTCTATTCCATAGACATCTCTCTATTTCTAAAGTGAAAGCTTTTTATACCTCCAGCCAGATTTTGGTTGCAGACACAGAAGGATCTGGGTACAGACGTGCCTGGACTTGTTTCTGTTATGGTCTGTGGCTGCTATTTAATTTCCTACCTGCTCTGTATACCTGCAGAGCCTTCCACAATCCACAAACTTTGACTCACCCAATGGGGACAAGTAACACCTCACATGTTATCATTATTGCTATATTGTTATTCTTTTGTCAGCTCAAGGTGTAAAACTTGAGGTGCGGGCATAGCCAAGCACACCCATTTCTCAATTGCTAGGAACTTTCAGACCGTTCTAGTGATGTTTTTTTATTGTGGCTTTCTGAAGACTTACATTGATGTTACTGTGTAGGCCTAATTGTGCAGTAACTTTGGGATGATACCAGTTGTAGATGTTACTATTGGGACTATGTATACCTTGTTCATATTCCATAGTCTTTCAATTTACTCTTTTAATTCAGCACATTTCTGGTGTTCTTCACTTTTTGATTTCTATAAGTTGTGTGTGTTTGGAATGAGTATATCTCCTAAGACAGGGGTCCCCAACCTTCTTTGCACTGTGGACCGGTTTAACATTGACAATATTCTTGCAGACCGGCTGACCCGGGGCAGGGGGAGGGGGGGGAGTAGGGTTGCCAATGGACAAGAGTAGCAGTCAAATACATTGTGTTTACCCCGAGAAAGACTACAATGACCATGAAGCCTTGCGCGGGTACCTGTTTGCGCATGCGTACACCTGCCGATTTTTTTCTACAAATCGTTTTTGGCGATCTTATTCGGGGGTGGGGTGTTAATCACGATCGGAATATAGGTGATAAGTGGCTAATACACTCAATTTAATTTCTAAAAGGGATTATCTAACAAATTTAATATTAAACACGCTCCGCATATTTTCCTCGCATGAATATAGTGATAAATCAATTATTGGGGAGGACAGAGGAGCTTGAAGTAAGTGTTGAACGAACTTCCAGCAGAAGTGGTAGAAGCAGGTTCGATATTATCATTTAAAGAAAAATTGGATAGGTATATGGACGGGAAAGGAATGGAGGGTTATGGGCTGAGTGCAGGTCGGTGGGACTAGGTGAGAGTAAGCGTTCGGCATGACTAGAAGGGTAGAGATGGCCTGTTTCCATGCTGTAATTGTTATATGGTTATATAAGTCACTTATAATCAATAGCATCATAACATTTTAAGTAACGTTTGGATATTAAACACACAGCACATATTTTCCCCGTATGAACATATAAAATCATTGCAACACATCAATATCGCTGAATCAGTGGGAGCCCTGGGCTTGTTTTCCTGCAACAAGACGGTGCCATCGAGGGGTGATGGGAGACAGCGATACTCGAAGGAGGTTCCTTATGTCCAGTCTATTCTGCAATTTAGTTTCCGTTGCATTCATTGCAGAAAACTCCGCTTCGCAGAAATATGTTGGAAATGGAATCAATGTTTTCAGTGCTTTCATGGCTACCTCAGGATATCCAGCCTTGACTTTGATCCAGAATGCCAGCAGAGATGTTATACCAAACATACTTTTCAGCCCGTCGTCATTTGCAAGCTCGAGGAGTTGATCTTCTTCCCGCGCTGACATGGATGACGCGCAGGTAATGACTGCGCATGCGTTCAAGCTCAACAGTGCGTGACAGGGAATGAGGAAAAGTTTCCTCGCAGCCCGGTAGCGCATGCTTTGCGGCCCGGTGGTTGGGGACCACTGTCTTAAGTAAGTTCTCCTTGCTTGATAATCTTGTACAGTTATCTGGATGGTTATTATGGATTGCCCTATCTGTAATAACAGATCAGTTGTAATACAATTTGTGGGATTCTCACTTTAAGTTTAATGATGTGTACTTCTTATCGGAATTGCATATGCTTGCATGCAGTACTGAATCCTATTTTTGTTGATGAGTGTATTACATAGAAACATAGAAACATAGAAACATAGAAAATAGGTGCAGGAGTAGGCCATTCGGCCCTTCGAGCCTGCACCGCCATTTATTATGATCATGGCTGATCATCCAACTCAGAACCCCACCCCAGCCTTCCCTCCATACCCCCTGACCCCTGTAGCCACAAGGGCCATATCTAACTCCCTCTTAAACATAGCCAATGAACTGGCCTCAACAGTTTGCTGTGGCAGAGAATTCCACAGATTCACCACTCTCTGTGTGAAGAAGTTCTTCCTAATCTCAGTCCTAAAAGGCTTCCCCTCTATCCTCAAACTGTGACCCCTCGTTCTGGACTTCCCCAACATTGGGAACAATCTTCCTGCATCTAGCCTGTCCAATCCCTTTAGGATCTTATACGTTTCAATCAGATCCCCCCTCAATCTTCTAAATTCCAACGAGTACAAGCCCAGTTCATCCAGTCTTTCTTCATATGAAAGTCCTGCCATCCCAGGAATCAATCTGGTGAACCTTCTTTGTACTCCCTCTATGGTAAAGATGTCTTTCCTCAGATTAGGGGACCAAAACTGCACACAATACTCCAGGTGTGGTCTCACCAAGGCCTTGTACAACTGCAGTAGTACCTCCCTGCTCCTGTACTCGAATCCTCTCGCTATAAATGCCAGCATACGATTTGCCTTTTTCACCGCCTGCTGTACCTGCATGCCCACTTTCAATGACTGGTGTATAATGACACCCAGGTCTCGTTGCACCTCCCCTTTTCCTAATCGGCCACCATTCAGATAATAATCTGTTTTCCTATTTTTGCCACCAAAGTGGATAACTTCACATTTATCCACATTAAATTGCATCTGCCATGAGTTTGCCCACTCACCCAACCTATCCAAGTCACCCTGCATCCTCTTGGCATCCTCCTCACTGCTAACACTGCCACCCAGCTTCGTGTCATCCGCAAACTTGAAGATGCTGCATTTAATTCCCTCATCCAAGTCATTAATATATATTGTAAACAACTGGGGTCCCAGCACTGAGCCTTGCAGTACCCCACTAGTCACCGCCTGCCATTCTGAAAAGGTCCCATTTATTCCCACTCTTTGCTTCCTGTCTGCTAACCAATTCTCCACCCACACCAATACCTTACCCCCAATACCGTGTGTTTTAAGTTTGCACACTAATCTCCTGTGTGGGACCTTGTCAAAAGCCTTTTGAAAATCCAAATATACCACATCCACTGGTTCTCCCCTATCCACTCTACTAGTTACATCCTCAAAAAATTCTATGAGATTCGTCAGACAGGATTTTCCTTTCACAAATCCATGCTGACTTTGTCCGATCATTTCACCGCTTTCCAAATGTGCTGTTATCACATCCTTGATAACTGACTCCAGCAGTTTCCCCACCACCGACGTTAGGCTAACCGGTCTATAATTCCGCGGTTTCTCTCTCCCTCCTTTTTTAAAAAGTGGGGTTACATTAGCCACCCTCCAATCCTCAGGAACTAGTCCAGAATCTAACGAGTTTTGAAAAATTATCACTAATGCATCCACTATTTCTTGGGCTACTTCCTTAAGCACTCTAAGATGCAGACCATCTGGCCCTGGGGATTTATCTGCCTTCAATCCCTTCAATTTACCTAACACCACTTCCCTACTAACATGTATTTCACTCAGTTCCTCCATCTCACTGGACCCTCTGTCCCTTACTATTTCTGGAAGATTATTTATGTCCTCCTTAGTGAAGACAGAACCAAAGTAATTATTCAATTGGTCTGCCATGTCCTTGCTCCCCATAATCAATTCACCTGTTTCTGTCTGCAGGGGACCTACATTTGTCTTTACCAGTCTTTTCCTTTTTACGTATCTATAAAAGCTTTTACAGTCCGTTTTTATGTTCTCTGCCAGTTTTCTCTCTTAATCTTTTTTCCCCTTCCTAATTAAGCCCTTTGTCCTCCTCTGCTGAACTCTGAATTTCTCCCAGTCCTCAGGTGAGCCACTTTCTCTGGCTAATTTGTATGCTACTTCTTTGGAATTGATACTATCCCTAATTTCTCTTGTCAGCCACGGGTGCACTACCTTCCTTGATTTATTCTTTTGCCAAACTGGGATGAACAATTGTTGTAGTTCATCCATGTATTGATATACTCAGGCATTTTGAGGTAAAGGAGAAGGTAGTGTTGGGTTTCTTAAAGAGCATTAGGTGGATAAGGCCCCAGGGCCTGATGGAATGTACCCCAGAATATTGAGAGAAGCGATTGCCAGGGAAGTTGCACTGTAGACAAGGTGAAAGAGAATTTCAAGGGCATCTACAGCAATACTGGGACAAAATTGGTCCTCTTGAAGATCAGCAAGGAGCTGAAAGGGTCAGCAGAGACCTTAAACATTTTTTTTCTTTCTGAGAGAGACAGAATTCACAGAACAGAGAAAAATGCGTCGTGAGGGCATGGACTGTTTCTGAATTATGGAAGAGAAGGTGCTTTGCTCTCTTGAGATAAATTAGGTTGGAAAAATCCTCAGAGTCTAACAACGTTTCCCCTCAGAATTTGTGGGACATAGTGCAGAAATTGCAGGGGCCCAAGCAGGGTTACTTAAAACATCCTTAGGCAGCTGTGAGGTGCCAGGGGATTGGAGGATAACTAATGTTGTTCTGTTGTTTAAGAAAGAATCCTGGTTTTTATGCTGTGGTACCATTTCCTGGATGGTAGCAACAAACAGTTTGTGACTGGGCTGACTCAGGTCTCTGATGATCCTTTGGGCCCTTTTTACACACCTGTCTTTGTAAATGTCCTGAACAGTGGAAAGCTCACATCTACAGATACGCTAGGCTGACGCACCACTCTCTGCAGAGTCCTGCGATTGAGGGAAGTACAGTTCCCATACTAGGCAGTGATGCAGCCAGTAAGGATGCTCTCAATCGTGCTCCTGTAGAAAGTTCTTAGAATTTGGGGACTCATACCAAACTTCTGAGGTGAAAGAGGCACTGTTGTGCTTTTTTCACCACACAGCCTGTAGATACAGACCACGTGAGATCCTCGGTGATGTTTATGCCGAGAAACTTAAAGCTGTTCACCCTCTCAAACCCAGATCCATTGATGTCAATAGGGGTTAGCCTGTCTCCATTCATCCTGTAATCTACAACCAGCTGCTTTGTTTTTCTGACATTGTGGGAGAGGTTGTTTTCTTGGCACTACTGTGTCAGGGTGATGACTTCCTCTCTATAGGCTGCCTCGTTATTATCTGAGATCAGGCCAGTCAGTGTAGTGTCATCAGCAAATTTAATTAGCAGATTGGAGCTGTGGGTGGCAACACAGTCATGGGTATACAGAGAGTAAAGGAGGGGGCTGAGGGGCAACTGTGTTGAGGATCAGAGGGGCAGAGGTGAGGGAGCCCACTTTTACCACCTGCCGGCGATCTGACAGGAAGTCCAGGATCCAGCTGCATGAGGCAGGGTGAAGGCCGAGGTCTCTGGGCTTCTTGTCGAGCCTGGAAGAAATTATGGTGTTGAATGCTGAACTGTAGTCCAAGAACAGCATTCTCACATTAGCATCCCTCTTCTCCAGATGTGTAAGGAATTGTAAGAACGTGGCAAGTGCGCATGTGGGTAATTGATCGCATGGTGAATCAATCGGTCCTCTTACCTGCAGGAGGGCTCTCTCTTTTGGGCATGGGATTTCAAATGCACATGCCTTTTGTCTTGGTGGGCCCTGCTCATCGCTCCCACACTGTAAGTTGCCCAGTGTGATAGCGTTACTAATGTGACTGGGTAAAAACATTCAATCATTGTTGCTCTTGCCCCACAGATATATAACATTTTAGCGATGAGAATCGAAACAAGATTGGCCACTCTAATCCAAATTGCTCCACAGCTATGGCAAAAATGACCCATGGAAACTGGCTTCAATGGAAGAAAACGTTCCTGGACTACATCAAACTCCTACTATTGTGACTCGGGAAAAACGTTTAATCCTACTATTCCATTGTCATTCTTGTTCAGAGGATATGTAACAAGTCTGATATCAGTCTTGTGTAAATTATTGGAAGGTGTTCTAATGGAAATGTGTGGCATCCGTTAGTCTCGCGAGACCATGGATCTGCACCTGGAGGGTCCTCTCTAGGGCGCAGACCTGGGCAAGGTTGTGTGGAAGACCGGCTGTTGCCCATGTAGCAAGTCTCCCCTCTCCATGCCACCGATGTTGTCCAAGGGAAGGGCAAGGGCCGATACAGCTTGGCACCAGTGTCGTCGCAGGAGTTGCCAGAACAAGGTTGAAGGCAACGTCGAACTGTCTTAGGGACTCCAGCTCCGGATTTGTCCTCAGGGTTTACTCCCAAAGCCTTTCCCATGAGTGGGTATGGCCGCAAGGCAGCAGAAGTTTGAAATTAGAGTTTTCCCTCTCTTAGATGGACTGCCTTCCCAGGCTGACGAGCTCCATCTACCCGAGGATTACATAGAGCTCTGGGAAACTGGTGATTCATTGTACTAAGAGGTTCCATCACCTGGGGGAAATTGCCTCAGTTGTCTGGTATCCCACTGCAGCATCCGCAGTGTAGAGTTTACTAATATTGCTGAAGAAGTAACACTGATTTGTCACTGTTTTATTGCGAATGTATAGTACAGAGCCTCATGTCCCAGCACTGGGAATGGTTGATGGACAGACGTATAAGTATTTGGATAGACAAGGCCTATTTAGAGATAGTTATTATGGCTCCGTGTGTAACAGACTTATCTAACTAATGTTGTAGAGTTTTTTGAGGAAGTTACCAAGAAGATCGATGAGGGGAAATTGGTGGATTTTGTCTACATGGACTTTAGCAAGGTGCTTGGCAAAGATTCACATGGGAGGCTAGCGTGGAAGAATAAGTGCTTGGATTTCAGGATGAAGTAGTCAATTAGATTCAACATTGGCTTAGTGGGAGAAGTCAGAGTGTGGTAGTAGATTGGAAATATGTGACTAGGGCTGTGTCTCAAGCATGCTGGTCCAACATTTATAATTTCTATTCGCCATTTGGATGAAAATGTGGTAAACTGGATCAGCAAATTTGCCAACGACACCAAGAATGGGGGATAGTCAACAGTGAGGAAGGCTATCAAAGCTTGCAAAATGATCTGGACCGGCCGGGATAATGGACTGAATAATGGTAGATGGCATTTAATGCAGACAAATGTGAGATGTTACAACTTAGGAGGACAAATCATGCTAACATACTTACAGTGAACAGGGCACTGATGAGTGCTGTAGAATTGAGGGATCTGGGAATAAGGATCCATAGTAACACACACAAACTGCTGGAGGCACTCAGCAGGCCGGACAGCATCTATGGAAAAGAGTACAGTCGGCGCTTTGGGGAAAAATCCTTCATCAGGATTGGAGAAAGAAGATGAGGTCAGAGTAAGAGGGTGGGGGAGGGGAGGAAGAAGCACAAGATAGCAGGTGAGGGGTGAAACTGGGAGAGCAGGAGGGGTGAAGTAAAAAGCTGGAAAGTCAATTGGTGAAAGAGATACAGGGCTGGAGAAGATGGAATCCAATAGGAGAGGACAGAAGGCCATGGAAGAAAAGGAAGGGGGAGGAGCACCAGAGGGAGGTGGTGCACAAGTAAGGAGATAAGGTGAGAGGGAAATGGGAATGGGGAATGGTGAAGGGGAGGCAATTATTGGAAGTTTGAGAAATCAATGTTCATGCCATCAGGTTGGAGGCTACCCAGACGGAATATAATGTGTTGCTCCTGAAACCTGAGTGTGGCATCATCACGGCAGTAGAGCAGGCCGTGAACAGTCATATTGATGTTAGTCTACTGTGGCAATGAAACCACACTCACTTACCACCTTGTACTTCCTCCTCCCCTCCCCCCACCTTCTTTCTCTGACTTCGTATATTTTTTCTCCAGTTCTGATGAAGGGTCTTCGCCAAAACGTCGACTGTACCCTTCTCCACAAATGCTGCCTGGCCTGCTGAGTTCCTTCAGCTTTCTGTGTGTGTTGCTTGGATTTCCAGCATCTGTAGACTTTCTCTTGTTTGTAATAAAGATCCATAATTCCTCAAAAGTGGCACCACAAGTGCTTTTGGCACATTGACCTGCATAAACCAAAGCACCAACTACAGGAGTTCAGGTGCTATGTTGAGATTGTATGAGGCATTGGTGCGGCCAAATTTCGAGTGTTGGCTGCAGTCTGGACATCTACTTACAGCAAAGTTATCAATTAGCTTGAAAGAGTACAGAGAAAATACACACAGATTTTGCTGGGACTTGAGAACCTTACAGGATATATTGAATAGGCTAGGACTTTATTTTATGGAGGGCAAGAGAATAAGGGAAGATCTTATAAAGACATACTATACAAAAATATGAGGTATATAGATAGGGTGAATGCATGCAGGCTTTTCCCACTCTGGTTTGGAGAGAATAGACCTATAGGTCATAGTTGTACAGAAAAATTTAAGGGGAATCTGAAGGGAAACTTCTTCACTTAGAGGACGGTGTGAATGTGGAAACGATCCGCTAATGGAAGTTCTAGAGGTGGGTTCAAGTGTAACATTTACGAGAAGTTTTAATAAGTACGTGGATGAGGGAGGTGTGGAGGTCTGTGGTCCGCGTTTGGGTAGGTGGGACAAAGCATAACATCAGGCTGGCACATTTAAACCAGACAAGAAAAGGCAAGCATAACTGGGGCCCCTGTGAGTGCCCACGGCTGCACTTCTGTTTTGGAGAAGCTTGGAGAAATTGTTGAGGGCATTTATCCACCCGATGGAGGAGGGTGGTGGTAGAGGGTTAGGCCCGCTGTCCAGAAATAAGCTGAGGCCCTTAATGCTTTCCTGATGAGGAATGGAAATTTATGGGGACTGGACATCCATAGTGTAAATAAAGCAATCCAGGCCAGGGAACTGAAAGGTTAAAATCTTGGAGAGCATGTGGTGTGTCATGAATGTAGGTTGGAAGGGAATCAACCAAAAGGACATACTGGAGTTGAAATATGTAGACATGTGTTCAGTGGGACTGGAGCAAGAAGAAACTATAAGCTTAAGGAACAGTTAGGTTTGGTGTCATCATTCATCAGAAGGATGACACAGCCTGATATCTGGTGAGTAAGTCTTGATGAAGAAAACACATAAGTAACCATTGGGAGCTCAATAGGAAGGTCCTTGTCAACCAAGTCAATGGTAATGGCAATAAGCAAAAGTCAGCAAATGCATGCCAACCACTCATTGTGGTACCCGATGAGAATCACAAAAATACTGTACTGATAACCTCTTACTCAGCGTGTGCAAGTAACTAACCAGTCAGAAGATTTTAAACAAAGTTGTCCACTGCTGGACAAAATGAAGTTTATTCCAATATCAGTTGCTGTTATAGTTTGGTTGTTATAGATCAGTAACATAGAAACATAGAAAATAGGTGCAGGAGTAGGCTATTTGGCCCTTCGAGCCTGCACCGCCATTTATTATGATCATGGCTGATCATCCAACTCAGAACCCTGCACCAGCCTTCCCTCCATACTCCCTGAACCCTGTAGCCACAAGGGCCATATCTAATTCCCTCTTAAATATAGCCAATGAACTGGCCTCAACTGTTTCCTGTGGCAGAGAATTCCACAGATTCACCACTCTCTGTGTGAAGAAGTTTTTCCTAATCTCGGTCCTAAAAGGCTTCCCCTTTATCCTCAAACTGTGACCCCTCGTTCTGGACTTCCCCAACATCGGGAACAATCTTCCTGCATCTAGCCTGTCCAATCCCTTTAGGATTTTATACGTTTCAATCAGATCCCCCCTCAATCTTCTAAATGCCAACGAGTACAAGCCCAGTTCATCCAGTCTTTCTTCATATGAAAGTCCTGCCATCCCAGGAATCAATCTGGTGAACCTTCTTTGTACTCCCTCTATGGCAAGGATGTCTTTCCTCAGATTAGGGGACCAAAACTGCACACAATACTCCAGGTGTGGTCTCACCAAGGCCTTGTACAACTGCAGTAGTACCTCCCTGCTCCTGTACTCAAATCCTCTCGCTATAAATGCCAGCATACCATTCGCCTTTTTCACCGCCTGCTGTACCTGCATGCCCACTTTCAATGACTGGTGTATAATGACACTCAGGTCTCGTTGCACCTCCCCTTTTCCTAATCAGCCACCATTCAGATAATAATCTGTTTTCCTATTTTTGCCACCAAAGTGAATAACTTCACATTTATCCACATTAAATTGCATCTGCCATGAATTTGCCCACTCAGCCAACCTATCCAAGTCACCCTGCATCCTCTTAGCATCCTCCTCACAGCTAACACTGCCGCCCAGCTTCGTGTCATCCGCAAACTTGGAGATGCTGCATTTAATTCCCTCATCCAAGTCATTAAATATATTGTAAACAACTGGGGTCCCAGCACTGAGCCTTGCGGTACCCCACTAGTCACTGCCTGCCATTCTGAAAAGGTCCCGTTTATTCCCACTCTTTGCTTCCTGTCTGCTAACCAATTCTCTATCCACATCAATACCTTACCCCCAATACCCTGTGCTTTAAGTTTGCACACTAATCTCCTGTGTGGGACCTTGTCAAAAGCCTTTTGAAAATCCAAATATACCACATCCACTGGTTCTCCCCTATCCACTCTACTAGTTGCATCCTCAAAAAATTCTATGAGATTCGTCAGACATGATTTTCCTTTCACAAATCCATGCTGACTTTGTCCGATGATTTCACCGCTTTCCAAATGTGCTGTTATCACATCCTTGATAACTGACTCCAGCAGTTTCCCCACCACCGACGTTAGGCTTACTGGTCTATAATTCCCCAGTTTCTCTCTCCTTCCTTTTTTAAAAAGTGGGGTTACATTAGCCACCCTCCAATCCTCAGGACCTAGTCCCGAATCTAACGAGTTTTGAAAAATTATCACTAATACATCCACTATTTCTTGGGCTACTTCCTTAAGCACTCTGGGATGCAGACCATCTGGCCCTGGGGATTTATCTGCCTTTAATCCCTTCAATTTACCTAACACCACTTCCCTACTAACGTGTATTTCGCTCAGTTCCTCCATCTCACTGGACCCTCTGTCCCCTACTATTTCTGGAAGATTATTTATGTCCTCCTTAGTGAAGACAGAACCAAAGTAATTATTCAATTGGTCTGCCATGTCCTTGCTCCCCATAATCAATTCACCTGTTTCTGTCTGTAGGGGACCTACATTTGTCTTTACCAGTCTTTTCCTTTTTACATATCTATAAAAGCTTTTACAGTCAGTTTTTATGTTCCCTGCCAGTTTTCTCTCATAATCTTTTTCCCCTTCCTAATTAAGCCCTTTGTCCTCCTCTGCTGAACTCTGAATTCCTCCCAGTCCTCAGGTGAGCCACTTTCTCTGGCTAATTTGTATGCTTCTTCTTTGGAATTGATACTATCCCTAATTTCTCTTGTCAGCCACGGGTGCACTACCTTCCTTGATTTATTCTTTTGCCAAACTGGGATGAACAATTATTGTAGTTCATCCATGCAATCCTTAAATGCTTGCCATTGCATATCCACCGTCAATCCTTTAAGTGTCATTTGCCAGTCTATCTTAGCTAATTCACGTCTCATACCTTCAAAGTTACCCCTCTTTAAGTTCAGAACCTTTGTTTCTGAATTAACTATGTCACTCTCCATCTTAATGAAGAATTCCACCATATTATGGTCACTCTTACCCAAGGGGCCTCTCACGACAAGATTGCTAATTAACCCTTCCTCATTGCTCAAAACCCAGTCTAGAATAGCCTGCTCTCTAGTTGGTTCCTCGACATGTTGGTTCAAAAAACCATCCCGCATACATTCCAAGAAATCCTCTTCCTCAGCACCTTTACCAATTTGGTTCACCCAATCTACATGTAGATTGAAGTCACCCATTATAACTGCTGTTCCTTTATTGCACACATTTCTAATTTCCTGTTTAATACCATCTCCGACCTCACTACTACTGTTAGGTGGCCTGTACACAACTCCCACCAGCGTTTTCTGCCCCTTAGTGTTATGCAGCTCTACCCATATCGATTCCACATCTTCCCGGTTTATGTCCTTCCTTTCTATTGCGTTAATCTCATCTTTAACCAGCAACGCCACCCCACCTCCCCTTCCTTCATGTCTATCCTTCCTGAATATTGAATATCCCTGAACGTTGAGCTCCCATCCTTGGTCACCCTGGAGCCATGTCTCTGTGATCCCAACTATATCATAATCATTAATAACAATCTGCACTTTCAATTCATCCACCTTATTACGAATGCTCCTTGCATTGACACACAAAGCCTTCAGGCACTCTTTTACAACTCTCTTAGCCCTTATACAATTATGTTGAAAAGTGGCCCTTTTTGATGCTTGCCCTGGATTTGTCGGCCTGCCACTTTTACTTTTCTCCTTTGTACTTTTTGTTTCTACCCTCACTTTACACCCCTCTGTCTCTCTGCAGTGGTTCCCATCCCCCTGTTGTGAACTAACCTCCTCTCGCCTAGCCTCTTTAATTTGATTCCCACCTCCCAACCATTCTAGTTTAAAGTCACCTCAGTAGCCCTCGCTAATCTCCCTGCCAGGATATTGGTCCCCCTAGGATTCAAGTGTAACCCGTCCTTTTTGTACAGGTCACGCCTGCGCCAAAAGAGGTCCCAATGATCCAAAAACTTGAATCCCTGCCTCCTGCTCCAATCCCTCAGCCACACATTCATCCTCCACCACATCGCATTCCTACTCTCACTCTCATAGAATTCTACTCTCATAGAATAGTTGAAGCTCATGTAAATGTGAATGACATTATTCTGTAAATAATTTGAAGACTATATTCCCTTTGATATTTCCATAACTTAGATAGTTTTTGATTATTTTAATTTTGACATGGATATAAACAAGCTTCCCTGCATCTGAATTTTCAGATGTAATGATTCTAAATGTGTCATTCAGAATCAAAGGGAGGATTTTTGGACTAAACTGTTTCTTTCTTCTAAGATCTTTTTATTAACTTTCAAAATTATAAACACAGTAACAATGTTGATACAAAGAGATTGGAATAATCTTAATAAACATATACAAAAAAGATTTTAAGTAACATAGGTATAATAGACTTCCAAACTCATAATGAAATTACTCATAAAGAAAAAAAAAGAAAAAAATATATGTATAAGCAAAGAAAAACCCCCAAAAGAAAAAGAAAAGAAACTGAATACTAAACCCCCCCAAAAAAAACCCAGAACAATACAGGACTAGACTAATATTTTGAATCAGACACGTTCAGTAATGTCATCAACTCAGCTCCTCTATTCATATAATTTAAGTTAATATAAAAGATTCAGAAAGGTCAAATTTCATCATATGAAAATGTTGCATAAAAGTTTTCCAAGTTTCTTCAAATTTAACCGAAGGATCGAAAATATCACTTCTATTTTTTTCTAAATTTAAACTTAATATAGTTTGAGAAAACCATTGGAATGTAGTAGGAGGATTGGTTTCCTTCCAGTTCAACAAAATAGATCTTCTGGCCATTAAAGTAACAAATGCTATCATCCGACAGGCTGAAGAAGACAAAGGTCTATGTTCTACCATTGACAATCCAAAAATTGCCGTAATAGGATGGGGTTGTAAATCAAAACATAGTACTGTTGAAATAATATCAAAAATGTCTTTCCAATATTTTTCCAGAAGAGGACAGGACCAAAACATATGAGTTAAACAAGCCACGTCAGAGTGACATCTGTCACAAATAGGGTTTAGATGAGAATAGAAATGGATTAATTTATCTTTGGACATATGAGCTCTGTGCACTACTTTAAATTGTATTCATGTATGTTTAGCACATTTGGAGAAGTACTAACTAATTAAAAAATTTTATCCCATTTCTGTATAGGTAGACAAAGTTGAAGTTCCCTTTCCCATTCATTTTTAATTTTATCAGATATACCTGGCTGTAATTTCATAATTATATCAAAGATAATTGCTATTAATCCCTTCTGAAAAGGATTTAAACCTGAAATTTTATCAATAATATCAGTAGGATTTGAAGTCAGAAAGGTAGACAATGTAGTATTTAAAAAATTTTTTATTTGCAAGTATCTAAAAAAAATGAGATCTAGGCAAATCAGATTTCTTAGCTAACTGCTCAAAAGACATAAAACAGTTATCCAGAAATAAGTCATGAAAACATGTTATATCTTTCGTTTTCCATATCAAAAAGGCTTGGTCCATAACCAAGGGTTGAAAAAAGAAATTAGATATAATAGGACTTGATAACATAAATTCATTCAGGCCAAAAAATTTATGAAATTGAAACCATATTCGCAAAGTATGTTTAACTATAGGGTTAAACATTTGTTTATTCAATTTAGATAATACAAAAGGCAGTGAAGTTCCTAAAATGGAAGCTAAAGAAAACCCCTGTACAGAATGGCCTTCAAAGTTTAACCAATGTGGGCTTGGAGTTATATTCTAATCTTGTGTCCAAAATATTAAATATCGAATATTAATTGCCTAATAATAAAATCTTAAGTTAGGCAATGCCAAACCACCATCTTTCTTGGATTTCTGTAAGTATTTTTTACTTAATCTGGGATTTTTGTTTTGCCATATATAAAAGGAGATTTTAGAATCAATACTATCAAAAAAGGATTTAGGAATAAAAATTGGTATTGTTTGAAATAAATATAAAAATTTAGGTAAAATATTCATTTTAATAGCATTGATTCAGCCAATCAATGATAGAGACAATGGGGAACACTTAGTAATCAGTTGTTTAACCTGATTAATTAATGGCAAAAGGTTGAAATTAAATAGATCCTTATGCCTCTTAGTAATTTTAACTCCTAGATAAATAAAATAGTCAGTAGTCACTCTAAATGGAGAGTTTCTATAAATGGGAACCTGCATATTTAATGGAAATGTTCACTCTTACCTAGGTTCAGTTTATAACCAGAAAAACTACTAAACTGAGCAAGCAAAGTTAATACTGCCGTGATAGATTTTCCTGGGTTAGAAATATATAATAGTAGATCATCTGCATATAGTGATAATTTATGAGTCTCATTTCCACGGGTAATGCCAAATATATTAGGGG
Organism: Mobula hypostoma; assembly: GCF_963921235.1. Lineage (NCBI taxonomy): Eukaryota > Metazoa > Chordata > Chondrichthyes > Myliobatiformes > Myliobatidae > Mobula > Mobula hypostoma. Next base: position 91,550,101 of record NC_086104.1, on the reverse strand, counting down.
AGTCACGAATAGCAGTAGCTAGCGGCTCCAAAGCAATATCAAATAGTAATGGACTAAGAGGGCAACCCTGCCTAGTACCACGGAATAGATGAAAAAGAGGGGATCTTTGATCATTAGTAAATACCGATGCCAAAGGGGTGAGATATATCAGTTTAATCTATGATATAAATATCGAACTAAAATTAAATTTCTCAAGGGTGTTAAATAAATATGTCCATTCAACTCTGTCAAAAGCTTTCTCAGCGTCCAATGAAATAACACATTCTGGAATTCTGGGTGAAGGCGTATAAACGATATTCATTAATCTCCCAATATTAAAAGAAGAGTAACGATTTTTAATAAATCCAGTCTGATCAGCAGAAATAATTTGAGGTAACACATTCTCCAATCTCATTGCCAATATTTTAGAAAAGATTTTAGAATCCACATTCAGCAAAGATATAGGCCTATAAGATGCACATTCAGTAGGACGCTTATCTTTTTGAGAATTAGGGAAATAGAAGCTCGATAAAACGATTGTGGTAATTTACCTATAGATACTGCATCCCTAAAAACGCTACATAGCTAAGGAGTCAGTGTAGTAGAGAAAAACTTAAAAAATTCTACTGTATATCTGTCTGGGCCAGGTGCTTTACCTGAGTTCATCGAAAAAATAGCATTCTTAATTTCCTCTACTGTAATAGGTACATCTAGTTTTGAGCGTTCATTAGATGATAATTTTGGAATATTCAATTTGTCTAAAAATTCATGCATTATAGTGGAATCATCAGGAAATTCTGATTGATATAAGGAGGTATAAAATTTTTGAAAGGATTTATTAATCTCATCATGGTTAACTGTCAAAGTGCCATCTTGTTTACGAATCTTAACAATCTGTCGTTTAACCGAGGCCGATTTCAATTGATCAGCCAATAGTTTCCCAGTTTTATCACCATGTGTATAGAATTGACTCTTGGTTTTGACTAATTGACTTTCAATCGAAGATGATAATAAGAGATTATGTTCCATTTGAAGTTCAACTCTCTGTTTATAAAGTTCCTGATTAGGGGCTATAGAATATTTCTTGCCAATTTCTTTAATTTTGTCAACCAGTTTAAAGGACTAAACTGTTTAATCATTCTTTTTTTGCAATTTAGCGATTTATGCCTGTTAATATTTTTATAACTACTTATATACATGCAAATGTTTAGTGTCTTTCCTAGTAGTTACAGTATGTAAATGTAGTTGTGCAGTGTATGCCCTAGTGGTTACAGTTCTTTGTAACCTTCTGAAAAGCCCTGGAAGCTTCCCTTGGTTATTGCATTATTTGGATAGGGGTGATCTGATTGGTTAAATCTTATCTAAAAATTTGGATGGAAATGTTGTTTTCTGTGGAGTATAAGAAGAGCTGACCACATGGTGCTGTCATCTCTTTTAGTTGCTCTCTCTCTTCATTTACTAGACATCTATCACTCTGCTCCAGACCACCTGATTAACTTGGTCCAGTTAGGGGCTAAAGAGCTGAATTGAGCAGGAGAGGGAGCTCTGACTGGCCTTCACAAGGCCACGTTTGGTGGGTCCATGCAAAGCTGATCTGTGGGGGCATTACTTCAGTCAGAGAGTGTTCAGTCTGTAGAACCGATACCCAATGGTAATGGTGGAAACTTTGTGGGCCTTATTCATTGAATTTCAAATTCCCATTCTTTCAGGAAATCCCACTTTGGAAACAGTGTGAGGGTGGTTCCAGTCTAATGCAGGAATTATCCAGAGGAGGCTTGAGAGGAAGTGGTGACCATGGACCTTTGGTTCACAAAGTTCTTCCTCACAAGGCTTTCCTCCCTGGTGTCAGGGTGTGTGTCAACAATCATTAAAGGTTGAGAATGGAGGCATTGCTGATTCCACCAATCAATGTATCTAATTAAACTGGGTGATGTAATAGTGTAGTGGTTAGCGCGGTGGCATTCCAGCTCGTGGTGTTCCAGACTTTGGAGTTCAACTCCGGCACCATACTGTAGGGAGTCTCCATATGTCCTCCCCATGGAATGGGTGGGTTTTCTCTGGGTTGTCGGGATTCCTCGCACTGTACAATGATGCACCCGGTAGGTTAATTAGTCATTGTAAATTAGACCATGATTAGGTTTCAGTTAATTGGGTTTTTCGGAGGTTGCTGGGGTAGTAGGGTGGTGTAGCATGAAAAACCAGAGGGCCTACACTGTATTGTTAAAAAAGAAATAATAAATATGTACCACTTGACCGTTAGGACAGCTGTGGAAAAGGTGTATGGACCTTGGTCTTTTATCAGCCAGGATGTCGGTTAATTGGTTATTGTAAATTGTCCCACGATTAGGCTTGGGTTAATTGGGTTTGTCAGAGGTTGCTGGGGGTGGCGGCGGGGAGGCTCGAAGGGCCGAGAGGGCCTACTCTGTGCTGTGTTGTTAAATAAATAAATAAAGCAACCAATTCCTCGATGTACAGGTGGACAAACCTTCAAGGAATATCGTACTTATGAGGCAAGGCAGAATGAAGAGTGTGCCTTGTCATTGTCTGAGAGGTGAGCACTTGCAGCAAATGTATCAGAGCCTGACAGAGACCTCACTGCCTTCAGTGGAAGTGAGTGGTGAAGGGGCAAGTGTGAATAAATATAATGATTACAATATTCCCTGCGGTCAGGAAGGAAGAGAGTAGAGGGATGGATGAAGGAGTAAACACACTCATGTACCTGGACAATATTCAGTGTTCCTAAAGGACAAGGTCACAGAAACATTGAAACATCAGTGGGTTTGTACAATATGTTCATTGATTATGTTAAATGGTTAGCAGACAGGTGAAGGTAATTATTCCTGTAGAAGACATTCCAGTGAGCTGCTGTGATACGATGAGAAGAGAACTGGCTTGCAAGTTTACCTCACAACAAAAGTTTCCAAACTTAAGAAATGGATCGATCATTTTATTGACTTTATTACAAAAACAATGTTGTCAGAATATTGCAGTTAACAAATTAATTAATTTACAGAAAGCAACATCTGGTCAATGAGTAGATAAACACAGTGTTTAGTGTTGAGGGGATGGAATGTGAAGTGGAAACATGTTTGTTACCAGTGGTTTGAGGAGGGTACCGAGTGAAACAAAGGGATTTCATGGAGTTAATGAGGTTGATTAACACTATCTCAGTGTTAATAACTGAGATGGAGAACATGTTCCAAACTGTCATACAAAGGCAAGAATAATCCAATCCCTGAACCACTTTCTTTCATTCCCTTCAAACCCACTCATTTCAAGACTTTGAACTTATTTACTGTGTCATGGACTGTTCTTCATCAAGTTATGGTATTGTTGCACTGTTGTAACTATATGTTATAATTATGTGGTTTTGTTAGTTTTTTCAGTCTTGGTCTGTCCTGTGTTTTGTGATATCACACCGGAGGAAATATTGTATCATTTCTTAATGCATGCATTACTGAATGATAATAAAAGAGGACTGAGTCTTCATAATCTAAATATGTAGAATTCATGTTATTAGACCATTGTCTATATCTTATCAAATCCTGTTAAATATAACCAATTCTCCAATCTAAACACACATAAAGAAGCTTTCCTTGTTTTCTAAAACATGAAAATTGATAATTAGTAAATTGGATTAATATTAACAAGGTTCAATGAAAATCTTTGTTCTTCATGCCATCCGTACCGACCATTTCATTCTTTCAATGCTTTGTGGTTGAATAAGGAAATGTAACAGATTGCAGAATAAAGTGTTATGGTTACAGAGAAAGTATAGAACAGGCAGGCAATAAACTGGAAGGCCACAATGAGGTAGATGATGCAGTTCATCTTATCATACTAGGAGACTATTCAATAGTCATATAAGAGTAGGACAGAAGCTGTCTTTCTTCCTAGAGATATGAACAGTAGTTTCAGGATTTTGCAATCTCCTTCCTGAGGGAAGGTGGGAGAAGAGAGAATGTCCAGGTGGCAAGGGGACGTCAATCATGATGGCTGCTTTCCTAAGACATTGCTTTCTGCAGAGTCTATGGAGAGAAGGCTAGTTTCATTGATGTGCTGAGCTGTGTCCACAACTCTCTGCAGTTTCTTGTGGATCTTGGACGCAGCAGTTGCAAAAGAAAACCATGATACATGTCTACAGGATGCTTCCATCTATAAAAGTTGTCGAGAGTCAAAGAGGACATGCCAAATTTCTTTTGTATCCTGAGGAAGTAGTGGTGCTGATGTACTTTCTTGGAAATGGCATCTAAATGTTTGGATCAGTACAGACGGTTGGTGATGTTAGCTCCTAAGAACTTAAAGCTCTTGACCCTCTCAATCTCATGATGCAACTGGGAACATGTGCACTGTCCATGCTCCTGAAGTCAATGACTGGCTCTTTTATTTTGCTGAACTGAGGGAAAGACTGTTGTTATAATATCATGCAACTAAACTCTCTATTTCCTTTCTGCACTGTAACTCATCATTATTTGAGATTCAGCCCACAACAGTGGTGTCTTCTGCAAACCTATCAATGGAATTAGAGCAGAATATGAGCAGGAAGACATGAATGCAGAGGGAATTGACGAGGGAGCTGTGAATTTATTGAGGACTGTTTCAGCCATTGGCACATTGTAATGGGCCAATGTTGTGTGGGAGGCTGTAGTTGATATTTTAGGATATTGCTGAACCCTCCACCTGACTAAGTGTGGACTTTCTAATTCTCATTTTCAAAGCTCTTTGATCTGATTTTACAACCGGGTTTTGCTGGTCAGGAATGATAACATTACTATCTGTCCTGGGTTGAAGTTTCCAACTTTCTCCCTAACTTCTACAGAAATTCAGGATGGGCCTAAAAGGATATCTCACAACATTTTTCACCTCCTGTCGGAACTTCCTCTGAGTGATGGCATAAATAAACATGTTGGTGCAGGAGCTGAATGACTGAAGCATTATTCCCACCAGTTGACCCACGACATACGAAGGTGTCATTACGAAATACTGCATAGAAATCGACTCAACTGCAAGAATGACCACATGTGTTATCCATAACAGGATAAAGCTGGCCGATAAAGTGAACAGCAAAATGATGGATCTTCTTCGATTCTTCATTTCTTGGTCGTCCTTCTCCTCCCTATTCCGCTGACACCTCAGTCTCCTGCGGGCTACACTGGTCATCAGAATGTGCCTAATAGTGACCACATTGAGCAGCAGGATCAGCAGGAAGGGGACAACTGGGGTTAAAACACGGTGCCCCCAGTCAAAGGCTTTCCACACGCGGGAAAATATGAAATCAAGCGATACCCAGCAGATATAAGACCTGTACGTGAAATACCACGGGACGTTGGTGAACAAACTCAGCAGACTCACCACTGCAATGACAATAGCTGCACCTTTTTCAGTGCAGTATCTGATCTTCAGCCTCTGGAAGCAAATGGCCACCGTACGGTCCAAGGTGAAGGCTACAGTGAGCCAGACGGAACTAGCCACAGACACGTAACTCATGGTGTTTATGATGTTGCACACAGGGGGTTTGTAATAGAAATATATCACTTTGGGAATGATGTTAAATATGACGACCAGTAGATCTGCCACGGCCATTGCCAGAAGATAGCAAGTGACACATTTGGAGAGTCCACACCGCCCTCGTGATAGAGTTACAATTGCCACCAAGTTAGCTGTGAATATTGAAAAGTAAACAATGTAAATCAGTCAAGTGAAGGGGAGAAAATAGAATCACTGTTAATTACTGTGGGTTTAACAGTTAAAATTAAATGGGCTAAAGACTAATTTGGCAATGAAACATATGTAACAAGTCAGTCACCCATGGGGACTCCCTATACAGTTGACAATGGGAACCACCTGGATGAGTTGGGGAGTTGAATATCCAGCTGGTTTAACTCGTCCTCACATGGAACATCGTGTTCACTCACCTGGTTTGAACAAGAAGGTGTTGGCAGGTGAAGCCAGTGAGTTCCCCGTTGATCCTATCTCAGGGTGGAAACTCAGGAACATTCTTTATTCCAGTCTCACATGTGTCTCCTTCCCCTCTCCTCCCTTCGCATTGTAGCCACTTCTTTTCACACCCTGGAAGTGGAAACTTTCAGTGACTTTGTTGCAATTTCCAGCTGTCCCTTGTCAACACGGTCCATCTCCAGCTCTTCATTTGTTGACTTAACATCTCCATTTATTAGGGTAAACATAGAACATAGAAATCTGCAGCACATTACAGGCCCTTCGGCCCACAATGTTGTGCCAACCATGTTACCTACTCTAGAAACTGCCTGGAATTTCCCTAGCACATAGCCCTCTATTTTTCTAAGCTCCATGTACCTATCTAAGAGGCTCTTAAAAGACCCTATTGTATCTGCTTCTACTACCATTGCAGGCAGTGCATTCGATGCACCCAGCACTCTCTGTGTGAAAAACAGCTCGATACCTATTTCCAAGCACCTTAAACTACGCCCCCTCGTGTTAGCCATTTAAGCCCTGGGAAAAAGCTTCTGCCTATCCACACAATCAATGCCCCTCATCATCTTAAACACCTCTATCAGGTCACCTCTTATCCTCTGTCGCTCCAAGGAGCAAAGGCCAAGTTCATTCAATCCATTCTCATAAGGTATGCCCTCCAATTCAGTCAACATCCTTGTAAATCTCCTCTGCATTCTCTCTATAGTATCCACATCCTTCCTGTAGTGAGGTGACCAGAAATCAACACAGTACTCCAAGTGGGATCTGACCAAAGTCCTATATAGCTGTAACGTTACCTCATGGCTCTTGAACTCAGTCCCAAGGTTGATGAATGCCAACACACGATATATGCCTTCTTAACAACACTGACAACCTGTGCAGCAGCTTTGAGTGTCCCTGAATGGCCCCCAAGACCTCTCAGATGCTTCACACTGCCAAGAGTCTTACCATTAATATTATATTTTGTCTTCAAATTTGACCTTCCAAAATGAACCACTTCACACTTACCTGGATTGAAGTTTTCTGTCACTACTCATCCCAGTTCTGCATCCTATTGATGTCCCTCTGTAACCTCGGACAACCCTTCAGACTATCTACCACACCCCCAACACAACACAACTTTGTGTCATCAACACAAAGTGACTGAGATCCATGGGAGAAACATTTGTTCAGAAAAGGGAAAGAAGCTGGAGAAATCTGTGAGTTTCCAACTTCGACAATTGGATCCTGACGGATAGGTTGAGTTGATGGTTTCAGGTTTGTTGCAACTGTGGTCACATTTCAAAGAAACTTCATTGATGATAAAGTCCTTCGAAAATTCTGTGTTATTGGTGTTAAATAGAGGTTCTCATTCTTTATACACTTCTAGAAAACCCATCAGTAGAGTTTAGCCACATTTAAAGAATTGGACGAATAACCAAACATTGCAGACAGCAATTCTGATCATTATCAGTCATTTTACATGGAATACATCATACCGTCTGACTACATTGGAATTAAGCCAGTAGAATCTGGAAATCAATGAGTACGTTGCTATTCAGGATCCAGAGCCTGACCATTGCAAATCTGAAGGTGCAAAGCATGAAGGACATTGACCCAATAAGAATGAAGCTGGGTAGATGTGGCAGAGAGGCAAGAGTAAAATCAAGGAAGAAACGAGGAATTCCAGTGAAGATTCAAAGCTGGAATAACAGTCAAAAATAAACAAAGCTGAACAAATCCAACACCAAGTTCCATATCAGAGCATTCAGGGAGGCAATGGTTAGAGTGACTTACAAAGAACTCCAATGACTGCCAGGATCCGGTAGTAGTGAGGTCTAAAACCATTCAAAAGGTAGATTATACAATCTATTATCATGTTCACAGCAAATATGATGCCATTCAGCAGGGAAAAGCTTGACAGTTGAGTCCATTCGCTCAGTTAGGACCTTTATTTATGCAGGCAAGTGGCATCCACAGGGACCATAGAGTGACGTGATCATTATTAGTTACCAGGATCAGAATAAACACATTACAACATTATCACCATGTCAGACACATCAATTAACAAGTGAAAAACAATCTGTCTGATATACCTGGTGTACAAGCACTGGGATGGAAACTGAAGTTCACAGAACTGGAAACACAAAGGAGAATCTTCAAAGTATCCTTTCTGCTGTGGACTTTTAATAGTGACCCATTCACACCTTCTTCTATCCTTTCCCACCTGACAACTCTACAATGATCCCCCCCGCCACCAGCTCCACGCACACTCACACAGAGCAATCTCCCCCCTCTCTGCATTCCAGCTTTTGGATTTTCTTTGTCAGAAGTCTTTGCTCCATGCTCTGATAGATGGATGTAATTTTCCTGTTCAGAAAATGTTCAATCCAGCAAAATTATCCCAACTATAATTATTTCCAATTAATATTACAAATACCTGCTCTATTGTTGTGCCCTCTGTAATGTTGACCCTAAATCTTGAATTCCCTCTCTAAGCCCATCTCTCCTTTGTTGCTCCTTTGGTTTGACCAACAACTCCAAAGTCTCTGTAAATGGATCAGTATCAAGTTTTGGCAGGTAGAACCCCTGGAAAGCCAATTGAGACACATTAATGTCTGACCGAAGCATCATTGATACATCTGGATCTTTTGAATGTATAAGCATAGCGTTTTGCAGTTCCTTAAAGATTTGACTAATGGTTGGAACAACAATGATTGGAAAACTTTGAATGTGTTTGGAGAATTTATTCTTTTAAATAAATTTTTCCCCTCACCTCCGTCTTGGGGTGAACTGTTTGGGGAATACTTAAAATCAGAATTTGGACATCTTGGCAAGCTAGTTTTTGGTGAGGAGATCTATTGTTATCAAGTGCAAATAATAGCATTTTTGATGATGATATCCATCGCTTGGTTGATAGTTCAGAGAAGACTGCTCAGGCTGTAATTAGCCAGAATGACCCTACTTGCTTTTGTGAACACAACATAACCAACGTGGTAACTAGACTAGCACGCATTGGCTCAAGGCTCAGCTAGTTCTGGAGCACAGCTTTCAGTCCTACAGCTGGTGTATTGTCTGCTCCACAGCCTTTTTTGTATCCAGCTATCTCAGCCATTTTCTCATATTCTGTGGAGTGAGTGGAGCTGTCGGTTGAGACTTGGGTGAGGGGAGGATCTCAGCAGAAGCTGACACCATCATTTTCTTGATGCTTCGAGATGCAGGTGGTGGTGAAGCGTTCACCTAGTCTTCTGTTCTCGCATACTGCGTTGCACCTATGTTGAGGATGGGAAGATTATTAGAACCATCTGCTCCAATTATTTGTCTGACTGTCCACCACAATTGCTCACCAGCTGTGGCACGAAATACCAGAAATGACTTCCCCTATAAACTCAGGATGTTAGCCCTGGTTCTCAGCTCCCCACTACTGGGAATATTCTCCCTGTACCTAGTCTGTCTGTTTCCATCAGTGTTATAATCTGGGTGATAATCCTGTCTCATCCTGAACATGAAACAATGAGAACCCATTTACCCTAATTTCTCTCTGTACAACAGTCCAAACAACGCAGCAAACAGTCAGCTGTGCCCTTGCTGAGCTCCCTGTACAGCAACAACATTCTTTCTCAAATCAGTAGACCAGATCTGGTGCAACGCTCAAGGTGCACTCACATCATGACCTACAGCATTGTAGTGAGACATCCCCTTGCTCCTGCACTGAACCCACCTCACTCACAGGACCAATGTACAACTTACCTTCTTAACTGCTGCTGTAACTTCCTGCTCATCTTCAGTTCCTTTTCACCCACAGATGCTGCTTGACCCACGGAGCTCCTCCAGTGTCTCACTTATCTTCAGTGACTGGTGCACAAGGACACCTAGGTCTCACTGCATCCATTCCCAATCCCTCATCACTCAGACAACGATCTGCCTTCCTGTTTCTGCCTCCACTGTGGACACCCTCCCACTGATCCCCATTAGCCATGTGACTCAACCTGTCGTCGTCACTATGTCTTAAATCATGGAGTCGAGTGTTTTATCAGCACTGATGCCAGGTTAGAATCAGGCTCAGGTTTATTATCACCGACATATATGTCATGATATTTGCGGCATAAATCACCATAAATCACCAAGGGTATATTGCAATCAATGTGGAATGAGGAGGTAGAGTTCATAGCTTTATGGACCATTCAGTAATCGGATGGCCAAGTGGAAGATGCTGTTCCCCAATCGCTGATGTAGGATTTCAGGTTCCAGTACCTCCTCTTCGATGATACTAACAAAGAGAGTGCATGTCCTGTATGGAAAGGGTCCTTACTGATGGATGCTCCCTTCTTGAGGAACCACCTCTTGAAGATGTCATCGATGATGGGGAGGGTTGTGTTAGTGATGGAGCTAGCCGACTCCATAACCCTCTGCAGCCCCTTGTGGTACTCTGCACTACAGCCTCTGTACCAGGTGGCAATAGAACCACACACAATGCTCTCCACTCTATGGAAAGTTGAGAGTCTTTTGTGACATGCCAAATCTCCCCAAACTATTTATGAAATAGAGCCACTGACATGCATTCTTGATGACTGCATCAACGTATTTGGAGTACTGTGCTCAGTTCTGGTCGCCTCACTACAGGAAGGATGTGGAAACCATAGAAAGGGTGCAGAGGAGATTTACAAGGATGTTGCCTGGATTGGGGAGCATGCCTTATGAAAACAGGTTGAGTGAACTCGGCCTTTTCCCCTTGGAACAACAGAGGATGAGAGGTGACCTGATAGAGATGTGTAAGGTGATGAGAGGCATTGATCGTGTGGATAGTCAGAGGCTTTTTCCCAGGGCTGAAATGGCTGCCACAAGAGGTCACAGGTTTAAGGTGCTTGGAAGTAGGTACAGAGGAGATGTCAGGGGTAAGTTTTTTAGGCAGGGAGTGGTGAGTGCGTGGAATGGGCTGCCAGCAACGGTGGTGGAGGCAGATACGATAGGGTCTTTTAAGAGACTTTTGGAGAGGTACATGGAGCTTAGAAGAATAGAGGGCTATGGGTAACCCTAGGTAATTTCTAAGGTAGGGACATGTTCGGCACAACTTTGTGGGCCGAAGGGTCTGTATTGTGCTGTAGGTTTTCTATGTTTCTTTGTATTGGGTCCAAGAAAGGTCATCTGAAATGCTGATGCTAGAAACTTGCAGGTGCTCACACGTTTCATAGCTGACCCCTCAATGGGGACTGGTCTGAGTTCTCGTGACTTCCCCGTCCTGAAGTCTACAATCAATTCCTTGGTCTTGCTGAGACTGAGTGCGAGGTTGTTACTATAAAATCACTAAAGCAGCCGATCTATCCCACTCCTCTATGTCTTGTTGCTATCTGAGATTCTACCGTCATCGGTGAACTTACACTGTAGGTGTGCTGAGCCACACAGTAAAGTTGTAGAGACAATAGAGCAGTGTGTAAAACATGCATCCTTGATGTGACCCTGTGTGATTATCAGTGAGAGGAATGTTATCAACTATCCACACTGACTGTGTCTCCCAGTGATGAAGTCAAAGATCCAGTTTCAGAGGCAGGTACAGATGCCCAGGTTTGTAGTTTATTGCGTAGAATTGAGGAGATGATGGAGTTGATTGATGAACTGTAATCAATAAATATCTGTTTAATTTGCAATTGACTAGGGGCTTCAAAAGACAGTGGTGAGTCAGTGAGATTGCTTCTTCTAGTAATCCCCATATATGCGAATTCTAATGTTTGTGTTCCATCATTGACGAGTCTGGAGTTCAGCTTCTCATTCAGAGTCCTTTTCATCAATATTGTCACATCCTGGATCAATAGTGAAGATCAAAGCCCAAAGGTCCAAAATGTTGTCTGAAGCACGGCGTCTATGAACCTTTGTGATTCTGCTGGGGGAGTTTAAGCCCCAATGTCTGTGAGTCCGAGTTCACTGGTGTTTGGAGGCCAA